>NC_133754.1:179534787-180134787 GCF_036562045.2 Rhinolophus sinicus
CGCTCACAGAAGACAGTACTGGGCATATGGGAAGGATGCATGCCTTGGAAAGCACAGTGGAGGAAAGCACAGTCCCCCAGGTCCACCCTCGTGTGTCTTCTCCCTCCTTCTCCCCAGCCTGGGAGGAGCAGCCAGGATGTTCTGGGCTCCTATGTGCACGGTGCAGGATGCATTCATTTCATACTCACCCAAGCTCTGCAAAGAGAAAGGTAATTATGGTGATGATGATGATGGTAGCAAACAGATACAGCTCTATGTGTCTCCTATCCTTTTTCTAAGATTTTACTCATATTAGTTCATTTCACCCTCACAACTACCCTATCAGGTAGGTGCTGTTATCATCTTCATTTTATAGACGAGAAAAACTAAAGCACAGGGTGCTTAAGTCACTTGCTTAAGTTCATATAGCTGCCAAGAGTTAGACCGAGGTAGTCCCGAGTGTCAGTCTTTCCTGCTCTTCATAAGGTGAATGCCACCACTCCCATTTAACAGATGAGGAGACTGAGGCTGGCAGAGGACAAGCACCCAAGTTGGCCAGGCCCCTGAGTGAGCAGTGGTGATTTCTACCCAGCCTGCCTGGCTTTTCTCCTGCACCATTCCCCTGGGACCTGCTGTTGAGCATAGCAGAGGGTAGGGGCTCCAAATTGGGGGTTTTTGAGCTCGAAGATATCCCATATGGAACCCAAGCCCATTGTCCCCTGGGAAAAGATGAGGCCGCCACCTGGAATGGTGGATGTCCCTGGTGGGTGCATGTGGACAGCCTCTTTGGGGCTGAGGAGAGGGCAGGCCTTGAGATTGCCCATGTGGCTGGCCCCTCCTTAGGATGTAGGAGTTGGCAGGTTGGACCACCTTCTGCCCTCTTGGGCCAGGAGGCCAGGTGAGGTGGAGTCATTACCGGGGTGTGTCCTGATTATTTATGTGCCAGCCTCCTCCTTGGAGCCTAGATCCCTGTGGCTCCTCCCACGGGGTTATTTAGACCTATCTCTGTGGGGAGCAGATGCCCCCATGGAGTCCATGCGGGTGGGACCAGGACTGGCTTCTGAATGCGGTTATCAGAGGATAACTTCAGGAGGTGGGTCAAGCTGGCACTGAGCCCACGTCAGAAATGTGCGCATACACACACACACACACACGCACACAGTCATGCCAACACTCAACACTCTCTGTCACCACACAACCCCATCCCGTCCCTGCCACACACTCATTCTCATGCCCACGCCCTCACACTCAGTCTCCACCTCACACTCAATACACCGACTTACCAGAGATCGTGGGGTAGATAGGTCTTGGCTCAGGAGCCACTTGTGCTTGGTTTCCAACACCAGGACTTCTCAGCTGTGTGACCTTGAACAAGGCACTTCGTCTCTCTCAGCTTTATTCTCCTTATCTGTAAAATGGGCATAATAACCCCGCAGAAACCTCTCAGCTAACCTGATTGGTCCAAGTCGTTGATTAGGTAATCCAAAGGTTAGCTAAGAAAGGCAATCATTAAAAATGGATACAAGTACCTTAAACATTTTGTTCTAGTGTAAAACAGTCAGTGTGGGCCAAAGCTGCTGCTTTGAGTTCCAGGCCTCTGGCTGGAGTCCTACTTTGTTTTGCTGGCAGCCACAGCACATTGCTAAAGATTTCCAGTTCTTTTTTTTGTTCTTTTTAAATGGAATGCAAGGACACTTGTGAAGCACTTTGAATTTTGAATTCTACATTGTTATCGTGTTTCCCCAAAAATAAGACCGGGGAGCAAAAATAAGCAAAAATTATATTAATTTTTGCTCCAAAAGACACATTAGGGCTTATGTTCAGGGGATCTCATCCTGAAAAATCATGCTAGGGCTTATTTTCTGGTTATGTCTTATTTTCAGGGAAACACGGTATTATCCCCTCCCGCTCCAGATCTCTCCCAAAACAAAATCAACAGATTTATTTTTAGCAATTCATATTTATTGTGTATTTCCAAGGCATTAGACTTAGTTTTTCTCAAAACAC
Organism: Rhinolophus sinicus; assembly: GCF_036562045.2. Lineage (NCBI taxonomy): Eukaryota > Metazoa > Chordata > Mammalia > Chiroptera > Rhinolophidae > Rhinolophus > Rhinolophus sinicus. The sequence goes on from NC_133754.1 coordinate 179,536,774, forward strand.
TACTTTCTTTTTTTGCAGTCAGATTTCATTATTTTTTAAATTTATTTAAATTATATAATTACAACAATAAATAAAAGTTGGCCAAACCTTTTTGGGAATAAACTCTCCTGATGTTGGTAGCTCACAGCTCAGCCAGTGGGAGCAGAGCTTGGGTAAGGTGAGGAATGTTCTAGAAGCTTGAGCCATCAGCGTTGGTGGGCAGTATGTTTTGACCAGGGGACTAGAGGGCCAGTAAATTGGTTAAATGCAGTCAACTAAGATAACTTCTCCTGGACCCATGTCACATGGCTATTAGGAGTGTCAGAAACAATTTAGGTCTCTTAGCCAGCACAGGAAGTCACTCTGTGAACTGTAGCTCTGGCTTCTGCCATGCACATCCTCGTCACACCAGCTTCTGAGGCAGTGACTGGCTCCTTGCACTGTGGGGACTTCTTGAGGGTGGGGGAACCTTCTTCTCCGTCTCTCCAGAGGCTAGGGCTGGAGCATGATGTGGTGTCTGGCTCCAAGTCCATGTCTTTACAACTGAACCATGTGCTGCACACACAGATACCAGGAGAGGGAAGGAGAAGAAGGGAGTGGCACTGCCCAGTGCCAGACATCCTTCTGAAAACCAGGGAGGCCCGACCTTCATTACCTCATTTCTAGGTCCCTTGTAAGTGCCCTGTGGATGGTCCTGCAGCCCAGGCTGAGCTGACTTCTGTTCAGAGCTATACTCCTGATTCTGAGTGGAGAGAAAGAGGCAGGTGAGCAAAACCCTCCATCTGGAGGTCCCCATGGTGGTCCCTGCAACCTTCCCAAGTGGCATGCCCTGGGTTTCCACTGGGTGACCCTGGGAGGCACCTCCTAGATGCCTTGTGGGAAGACACAGTCTGGAATAGGGCAGAAGGTCCAATTATAGTCAACAGCCCCAGCCTCCAGGGTCTTTTAGCCAAGGAACGGGTGCTGATACTATTGGGTATACCCTGGCCTCCTCCCCCAGGCAGATGAGAGTGTTTGCCCATGTTGGAGCACAATAGGGATGGGGAGGCAGGAAACAGGTGGGGAGAGCTTTCACTCACTAGAAAAGGCCACAGCCACAAAAATAAGACTTTCATGATTTCAACCCATGCTAAGGATGACTAGTTTAGAAGCTCCACAACCAACCAGACTCTAATTTCTGGTTTGGGCTTAGCTGCTACATATTAATAGCACTAGCTATTCTTTTTTAGGAATTTCCAGCATGAAAACCCCTTTCCCAGCCATGATCTTCACTGATGTTCACAAACAGCCTCATGAGGCAGGTATTACCATCTCACCTTGCAGGAAACCTAGATGGCTTGGTCAACCTTCCAGGGATAAATAAGATCACACTTGACAACATCACATTAGCCTAAGTATAAGGAAGCTATCAAACTCAGTTTTCACTTGAGAGCTGAAATTTTGTCAGTGGCAATAAACATCAACAGTTGTTTTCCTTGAAGGACGGGCTCACTTCTTTCATTTTTTAAGAAACATCTGCCAAATGCCAAAGTCTGATTAACCAAAATTCACCTACCACTTGAAAGAACTTTCAAATAAAAATGGTATTCTGTGAAAAAAGTGGGTAGTTGAGCTGGCAACTCAAAAAATCCCAGGAGAGAACCATTGTATTGAGTTATGCAACAGAAGGGCTTTCTGTGCACGTCCCATTCTTTTACACAGCATTTAAAAAAGATGTGTACTCCAGGATTGAGATTTAATCATATCAGTAATTTTTACTAATTCATCAGGGGCATTATTAAAAACTTCTGTGTGTGGTGGTGAGGAATACAATGATTCTTAGGACAGTTTGGTGGCATTGCTTTCATTCATTCAAACCACCTTTGCTTGTGCACCATCAATGAAAATGTCAGACCATGAACAAAAAAGGCAAACAACTTTTAACTGATACTATGAAAATATTGGGCTCGCAAAGCCTCCAGAACAGTCTTGGTCATATCTGGGGTCTGCAAATTACGCCTTGAAAATTGTTGACTCTGTTTAATGCGGTGTTGTAATGACTTAGCTGTGATCATATATTTAAATGTCTGGAGCAGTGCTGGGCATAATGTAGGTAACCAACTTCAGTTGTTTCCTTTTCTTCTTCAGGTATGCCCCAATGATTCCTTCTTTAAGAGGGTTGTCAGTCAGCCCTTTCTTTTTATTCCATTAGATAGAAATAACAGGACCAGTCCCCCCCGCTTATCCACTCTCCCACATTTGGAAGACTCAGGGAGATCTAGGGACACCTAACTCTGTGGCTGTTTGACTCATAGACTCACAGACTCTACAGAGAATTCATTGTTTGCCTAGTGAGCCACATTGTCGGAGCTGGCCAATATCTGATTGCTAATCTGATTTTGAGAGAAATACTTTAACAAATATTTTATAAGTCTTGATATTGTAATGTATTCTTTAATCTTTCCCCAATTCTGCCCTCTAATCACCATGATCATCCACATCAAAAGAAGCAGGAGAAGAGATTTCTATTGCTGTCTTATCCAAGGGCATTGCTGAGGCTATGCTTTCAATAAGTTAAAAGTAACATAACTAAGATAATATGTTTTCAATAAGTTAAAAGAAAGAACTTTGGAAGATTCCAAAGATTATCGAAACTGTACATATCAATGAGGCTGGTTTCTATCAGACGGACACCAATGACAGCGATGTTCTCTAAAGCAGTTAGAATGATAGAAAGAGCCAACGCAACATAGGGAATCCATTATGTAAGTTCTGGCCATTCACAGCGTTTGTAAACATTTGGAAAGTACTTCTTGTCTGCGTTCACTTCCAGTTCTGCTTTAGCATTAAGTATCATGATTACTAATGTTTCTCAACTCCTTCCTTTCCTCTTTCCTTCTCCTTCCTCCTCCTTTCTCTAAGAAAGTTTGATAGGTTCCTAGCTCTTCACATGTTATTATGAATCAGATTGCTTCCCCAACATCCAAGACAACCCGACTCAATGAGTTTTTCTGGAAGTTAAGGGAGAAATGAGAAGTTATTTCAGAGCCTTGGGCCACCAAGAGAGAGCAAGCCTGCTGGATATATCAGTGAGGTATCAGTGAGGTAGCAGAACTGGTATGAGAGTGGACTTGTCAGAGAGTGGGAGGTGTGGCCCAGAAAAGATGGAGGGAAGATATGAAAGACACACTTGGCTGAATTTTATGAAATGTTAGAGGTTGACCTCTTAGTTTGGCCTGGAACTCAATGCCATGCTGGTGCCATCCTTTCCTTTTTTGCTTCTCTAGGGACAGGCTGGAGTTCTGGGCCAGAATTTCCACCATGGTCTATCAGTAAGTCACGTGCATGGCATGCATTCAATAAACATTTCTTCAGAACCTTTTCTATGCTGGTGATACAGACATTTTTCAGCCTCTGTTCCTGCCCTTGATGAGCTCTTGATCTCATAGGAAAGTCAGATCATCAAATTTAACTCATTGTGGTAAGGTTTATGACGCACAGATGTCCAAGACATTGTGAGCCCAAGATCAGCTACCCTGCCTGTTCCAGAGGGAGTGATATTAGATGGGGCCTTGAAGGATGAGTAGGAGTTTGACAGGCAGAGAAATGTCCTTCCAGACAAAGGCACACGTAAAAGCACACGGACGTGTGAAAGAACAGCGCACTCAGGGAGAATGAGAAATTACAGGATCACTGGTGAATGGCAGCTGATGGCGATGATCTTGGAAAGGTGGAAAGAGGCCAGGTGGTGAAAAACCTGAATGTCACAGGTTTTGGACAGGGAGGAGAAGTCAGCCAGATAGGAGGGGTCAAACTCAAGCCTGAGTTTGCTGACCACTCAAGGTACCAACTTAAAAGAGTGAGAAGTCCCCAGCTCTGACCAGGAGCATTTTATATACTTCTTGCTGGAATAGAAACCAGTTGCAGGATGTCAGAAAACCCAGAACAGCTGGTTGGGGCAGACATATGTTATTCCTGGCGGTGAAGGGCAGGGCTGAGAAAACAATAATTCAATGCATTTCCAAGTCATCCAAAGCAATGCATGTCATTACACAAATATTTGTTTAGCTCCACTGTATGCAAGACGGAGATTATCAGTGCATTTAAGACGAAGGTCAAATACCCACACCCGCGACCTGGGTATTGGTCCAAGCTCTGCCATTGATTTCCTGAGTGGATTTGGGCACACTGCTTTTCCTTCCTGGGCCAGATTTTCCCCATTGGTACAATGTGGGAGTTAGATTTGACAATTTTGACCGTGACTTCCAGGTCTCATGTTTTGTGACTCTGACTTGCTCTCTGATCATGGGCAAGACCCTTCCCCTTTCTAGGCCTCAGTTTCCTTATCTGTAAAATGGAAGGTAGCGCTAGATTTAGCTCAAGACCCATGGGCCCTATGTCATGGACACCCAAGCTTCCCCCTCCTCCAACCCAGGGTCCCAGGCAATCCCTCCAGCACACTTTAGCTTCCTCTACATTTCTCATCAAGATGCAACATACTTTAAATAGCATCTGCATGACTGGCTGGTTTTTTTCTTCCCCGAGAAGCTCTCTACAAAGTGTGCCAAGTGGCAGCTGTCAGGGCCGAGGTGGCATTTCCCTCAGTGATGCTGACAGCAGCTGTCCCGGCGCAGGCTGAATGGAATGGAAATGACATCATGTTTATTCAGGAAAGACGTTCCCAGACCCAGATCAGTGTCAGCAAGATGCTGGGATGCTTGAGGAGGGAAAACACGCTCAAGACCAGTCACTGGATCTCCTCTCCTGTAACACACACTGCACCACACACAACATATCTCCCACCCCTCCCCCTTCCGTATGCACACAGCACACACCATGCCCCACAAATCCACACCACTCCACACAAACAGATCTCCATATATACCACACTCTGTCATATACACATGCAAAAACATACCGATGTGAGCCACACACTACACATCTTCCTCCCAAAACACATAGCACAAACACATATCAACACATGCCACAATAACAGCACACACATATGCACCATAGGCTCAAAGGTATACAAACACCCAGAGGCATATACTGACACACAGGATCACTCCCAATCTTCATATAGATCACCACAAATCACATAAACACTCAAGTAGGGGCAGAGCAGCTGGGATGGGAAAGAAGCTACAGGCACTGAAGTGTACAATCTGATCTTTCTTCTTTTCCCCCTTAATGGGTGTTGTAGTCCTTAGTCCTTAGGACTATCTAGTCCTTAGGGCTGTTTCTGGACAGCAGAGACAGCATCTTGTGCTAGGAAGATCCCAGGCTCTAGAGTTAGGCAGACTTTGAATTGAGTCCAGACTATGAATCCCAGCTGTGACCCTGGGCATGTCACTTAACTACTCTGAGCCTCAGTTTTTCACATAATTAAAATGGGATGTTTTGAAAAATGGGATATATAGAAAGCCCTAAAGACCACCAAAACACTGCTAGAACTGATCAACAAATTCAGTAAAGTTGCAGGATATAAAATCAATATACAAAATGTAAAATATCAGTTGCATTTCTATATGCAAACAATGAACTATCTGAAAAAGAAATAAAACAATTCCATTCATGATTGCATGAAAAGAATAAAATACCTAGGAATAAATTTACTAAGGAGGTGAAAGATCTGTACACTGAAAACTATAAGACATTGATGAAAGAAATTGAAGAAGGCACAAATAAATGGAAAGATGCCCCATGTTCATGGATCAGAAGAATTAATATTGTTAAAATGCATGTATCACCCAAAGCAATCTATAGATTTAATGCAATCCCTATCAAAATTCCAATGGCATTTTTAACAGCAATAGCAAAAACAATCCTAAAATTCATATGGAACCACGAAAGACCTTGAATAGCCAAAGCAGTCTTGAGAAAGAGGAACAGAACTGGAGGCATCAAACGTCCTGATTTCAAACTGTACTGCAAAGATATAGTCATCAAAACAGTATGGTACTGGCATAAAAATAGACATATAGACCAATGGAAGAGAATCAAAAGCCCAGCAATAAACCCACACACACATAAATGTTCAATTAATCTATGACAAAGGAAGCAAGAATATACAATGGAAGACAGGGAAGTCTCTTCAATAAATGGTGTTGGGAAAACTCAACAGCCACATGCAAAAGAACTAGATCTTTATTTTACACCACTCACAAAAATCAACTTGAAATAGATTAAAGACTTAACTATAAGACATGACACAGTAAAATTCCTTGAAGAAGCATAAAGAAAAATCTCATTGCCATTGGCCTTGGCCATGGTTTTTTTGGATATGACATCAAAAGCACAAGCAAAAATAAGCAAGTGGGACTAAATCAAACTGAAAAGCTTCTGCTCGGCAAAAGGAAGGATCAACATAATGAAAAAGCAACCTATGAAATGGGAGAAAATATTTGCAAATCATGTATCTGATAAGCGGTTAATATGCAAAGTATTTAAGGAACTCATACAGCTCAATAACAAAATCATCATCGTCATCATCCCATCTAAAAATGGGCAAAGGACCTGAACGACTTCTTTTTTTCCCAAAGAAGGTATACAAATGGCTACCAGGAACATGGAAAGATGTTCAACACTACTAATCATCAGAGAAATGCAAATCAAGACACAATGAGATATAACTTCATTCATGTTAGAATGGCTATCATCAAAAAGACAAGAGATAAGTGTTGGAGAGAATGTGGAGAAAAGGGAACGCTAATACACTGTTGGTGGGATTGCAAATTGGTGCAGCCATTGTGGAAAACAGTATAGAGGTTTCAAAAAATTAAAAATAGAATTACCTTATGACCAGCAATTCCATTCCTGGGTATTTATCCAAAGAAATCCAAAACACTAACTCAAAAACACATATGCCCACCTGTTTACTGCAGTGCTATTCACAATAGCCAAGATAAGGAAGCAACCAAAGTGCCTAACCATAGACGACTAGATAAAGAAATTGTGGTACATTTATACAATGGAGTATTACTTTGCTATAAGAAAGAATGTAATCTTACCCTTTGCAACAACATGGATGGACCTAGAGGATATTATGCTAAGTGAAATAAGTCAGCCCGAGAAAGACAAATACTATATGATCTTACTTATATGTGGAATCTAAAGAACAGAATAAACAAACAAAACAGAAATAGACTCATAGATACAGAAAACAAACTGATGGTTGCTAGATGGGCGGGGGATTTGGGGGACTGGATGAAAAAGGTGAAGGGATTAGGAAGTACAAATTGGTAGTCCCCGGGATGTGAAATACAGTACGGAGAATATAGTCAATAATGTTGTAAAAACTATATATGATCTCAGATGGGCACTAGACTTATCAGGGGGATCACTTCATAAATTATGTAAATGTCTAACCACTGTGCTATACCCTTGAAACTAATATAAAATAATAATGAATGTCAACTATAATTAAAAAAAAAAAAAAAAAAAAAATATATATATATATATATATATAGTCATGAGATGTAAAGTACAGCATAGGGAATATAGTCAATTGTATTGTAATAACTATGTACGGTGTCAGAGGGGTAGCAGACTTATTGGGGTTATCACTTTGTGAGGTATGTAAATGTTTAATCATTATGTCTTTTTATACCCCTAAAACTAATAATAAAAAATAAATAAGTAAATAACTAAATAGTTAAAAATAGAACTACCCTATGATTCAGCATTCCCACTTCTGGGAATACATCTGAAGTAAGTGAAATCATTATCTCAAAGAGATATCTGCATCCCCATGTTCATTGCAGTATTGTTCACAACAGCCAAGGTATGGAAACAACCTAAGTGTCCATCAACAGATAAATGGATAAAGAAAATCACACACACACACAATGAAATATTATTCATCCATAAAAAGGAAATAAATTTTGTAATTTGCAACAACATGGATGAAACAAGGTCATTATGCTAAGTGAAGTAAGTCAGACAGGGCAAGACAAATACTGTATGATCTCACTTATATACGGGGTCTAAAAAACCTGAACAAATAGAAATGGAGAGTAGATTGATAGCTGCCAGGGGCGAGGATGTGGGGGCAATGGGTGAAGGTGGTGAAAGTGCACAAACTTCCAGTTATAGGATGAATAAGCTCTGGGGATCTAAAGTACAGCACGCTGACTCTAGTTAATAATACTGTATTGTACACTTAAAGTTGCTAAAAGAGTAGATCTTAAAAGTTCTCATCACACACACAAAGGGTTACTAGGTGAGGTGATGGATGTATTAACTAACTTTATCATGGTGATTGTTTTTGCAATACCAAAGCATCATGTTGTGCAACTTAAATTTACCCAATGTTCTATGTCAAGTATATCAAGAAAGCTGCAAACAAAAAAAATGAGATGTTTTGAATACCTATTGCTGTGTAACAACCACCCCTAAAACTCTGTGGCTTAAAACAATGGCTATATGGGATGATACTATGGATTGACCACAGAGTCAATGGATGCTCCACAGAGTATAAGCTGAAGTTCTGAAAGCCACAGAAGATCCAAAATGGCCTCCCTCACGGAGCCGGCATCTCCACCAGGGCTGTTGCTCAGGGACTCGGTTTTCTTCCACATGGATGTCTCCAAGTGGCTGCTTGGGCTTTCTCACAGCATGGTGGCTGGCCTCCAAGGAGGAGCATTTCAAGAGGTTAAGGCAGAAGCCTTTACTTGGAAAGCAAGGGTGGGATAGGGGAAGTTTTTCTAGGAGAGGATCACACCCTGTTCCAGCCTGGGGGAAGTTTGGGATGTCCTGATAATGCAGGATTCCTGTCACTTTAAGATAGGTGTGGCCACCCAAAGGGTTGGGGGTAACTATTGAAAGAATGCAATGACTGGCCCTCTTTGTCTAGTCCCCTCCTGTGACACCCACCTCCCTACTTCTGATAAGGTCTACTTGTCCCCCACCCCTACCTCAGATGGCCTAGGTCCTCCCTGCTCCATCCTGTCACTGCACCGAGAATGAAATGGTGTAATTCTGGTTTCATTCCCTCTTCCCACCCCCAATCTGTGTTTCCTTCCTTTTTTTTTTTTTTTAAACAGCTCTATTGAGATATGATTCATACCTTAGCCATTGTAGATCTTCTTTGAAGAAATGTCTATTCAGATCCTTTGCCCAATTTTTAATCAGGTTATTTGTCTTTTTATTTTTGAATTGTAAGCATTCTTTATATCTTCTGGATACAAATCCCTTACCAGATATATGAATTACAAATAGTTTCTCCCATTTGTAATTTCCTTCTCTCTTAAGTTACAGTCTGTCCTTCCAGATTCCACCCAGATCTCAGCCTTGATAATCCTGGAATCTTTCCTGGGAGATGTTACTACCTGACTGTGTGACCTTAAGCAAGTAACTCAACCTCTCTGAGCTTCAGTTCCCTTACCTGCTGAGGGTGGGCAATGATGTCTGCCTCATTGGGTCATTGGGAGTAATGGAGTAACGGTGAGGATAAGAAAGCCATCCAGTCAATGTATTCCCAATAACTATTATAGTTAGATTCTACTTTGTCTATTTCAAATGTATAAAGCCATTACCATTTAGTGGACTATCATTTATTTAGTGTAAATTTTATAATATTAAATTACGTTGCTATACAAAATCACTTTATTAATGTAAAGTCATTGTTATTTTGAATCTGTAAAATGCAGTACCCACCAGTCACTCCTAGTAGAATGCAGGCATTCAGCCCTCCCAGCACTAGACAGGCCACTGCGCTCATGCCTTTGTCTCCTGTCTCCTGTCCCCTATCCTGACATACCACCAAAATAAAAGCGGAGGAGTTAAACAAAGAATACATCCACAATAGCAAATGTGGTGATGGTGGTGGGGGGTGTTTACCATCTTTCTTGTGAAACAAGAGATTTCAGCAAAAGTGTGAAAGGTAGAAAACAGATGGGAGTGGGCTGATAGATGGGATGGGCCCAGCCTAGAATACACTGTAAGAGGGTCTCAGAGGAGGTGGGAGTGGAGGCCCACGGAGATATTCTGCCTTAGGGTCAGCAGCTTTGGTGGAGGGCAGACGGCAGAAGGGGCTGAAGGCAGCACATTTACCTGCAGGTCTGTATGTGGAATTATGGCTATTTGTGTCTCCAGCCCTGTCCTTTACCTGCATACAAAGCAGGCTGTAGCATTTACCCTCAGCATTAACTGTGTAGAAAACAGGCTGCAGCATTTTCCGTAGACCAAAAAGTAGAAGGCTCTTCTCTAAAGGGAATGAGCAATTTGTCTGGGAAAGCTAAGGCTCCTGGTATGCATTTTGGTGACTTAGAATGAAGGTCTCCTCTTCACTCTAAATTCTGACATTTAGGGGGCCCTTTATATAGCTGGCTGTTGGTGTTCTTGCCTTAGAACAAAGTCTGCCATTCACATGCCCCACCCTACATCACACAGTCAAAATCTTCAGTCGGTGAGGGGCCTAATAGACAACTAATCCTTCTTACAAAACAGCAGAAGAAACCCAGTCCTTTCATAAATATGAACAGACACCCAAGGAGCAATAGGCTTCTGAAGAGAACCAGCATCACGAAAGAGAAAGATCCAGCTAAACAGAAAAATTGACCTGGGAGGAAATAGAACTAATTCAGAGAATAGCACTTTTAAAGATCCTCTAATTAATATACTCAAGGTAGAAAATATTATAGCCATAAAACCAGGACAGATTGTCATGTAAAAATATACACTCAGAAGACAAGAAAAAACTCCGAAGGATTAAAATTATAATCATAAACAAACATTTTTCATCAGAAAGGCTGGAACATAGAGTTGAAGATATCATCCAGAATATGGAGCAAAAGGTCAGACTTAGGGAAAAAAAAAAAAAAAAGCCAGAGATTGCAGCAGAGAATTTCCCAGAGGTGAAGAACAGAATCTTTACATTGAAAAGATGGACCAGGTATTCAACACAATGGATGAGACCACACCTGCATCTAGGTACATCTTTGTGAAACATTAGGGTAAAGAAGATGTCTTTAAAATTTTCAGAGAGAAAAGTCAGTCCACTGACAAAAGAATGGAATGAGACTAGCACTAGCCATCCCATCAGCAACATGGGGTTTTAAAAGATAAAGGGGAAATACTTTTAACATCCTGAAGGAAAATGATTTTCCAACTTAGATTCTATACCCATCCTTCTTACCAGTCAACTGTGAGGGGAGAACATTTTCAGACATGCAGCAGTTCATAAAACTTTCTTTCCATGTACCTCTTTTAGAAGGTTATTTGAAGATGTATTCTAGCAATAACAAGGAAAGAAATCCAGAAAGAGGGAGACATGGAACTCAGAGGGTCTCACTCAAGACAGCAGGATGATAGTGAATTTGCAGGGTTAGAAAGCAACCTGTCCAGAAGGGAGGAGGAGAATGGATGGGGGCAGAAAGGCAAGTTTCTGAGGAAACAGGGAGTTGCGAGATTAGTGGAGTAATAGAACATTTGAAAAAATTGCAGATATGATCAAGCATAAGAAAGGAAAGAAAGACAACTAGAAACTCTAGGAAAAGCAAAACTTAGTCAGAAAGTCATAGTCCAAATATAAAGCAAACTCAAATGTGGCGATTTTTTGAGTGTTAGAGCATAACAAAAGAGAATCAATTTGCCCGAGATGCTAGGAAAGTTCTCCTAGCAGTGACCTAGGGGTCCTGACATGGAATTTAAGAGAAGAAATGGAGTCCTGAGATAATACTTGACTCATCAATGACTAACACACAGTCATAATAATATAAGTTCCGTTTGTTGACTTTCAACATTCAGAGTCAAACTATGGACAAAGCATAGAGGGGTTGGTTGTGGTTGAAGATCAGAATATAAATACTAGTGACCTTGACAATGTGAAAAATAAGAGTAGCAGGCAGAAAGGAGGAGCAAAGGGTAGGTGTGCAAAATCCTCACTTTCAAAGAGAGGAGTCAAGAAATATATATATATATATATATTAAAGATTTTATTGGGGAAGGGGAACAGGACTTTATTGGGGAACAGTGTGTACTTCCAGGCCTTTTTTCCAAGTCAAGTTGTCCTTTCAATCCTAGTTGTGGAGGGTGCCGTTCATCTTCAAGTTGTTGTCCTTTCAGCCTTAGTTGTGGAGGGCGCAGCTCAGCTCCAGGACCAGTTGCCGTTTTCTAGTTGCAGGGGGTGCAGCCCACCATCCCTTGCGGGAGTTGAACTGGCAACCTTGTGGTTGAGAGGACACATTCCAACCAACTGAGCCATCCGGGAGGCAGCTCAGCTCAAGGTGCCGTGTTCAATCTTAGTTGCAGGGGGCTGAGCCCACCATCCCTTGCGGGACTCGAGGAGTTGAACTGGCAACCTTGTGGTTGAGAGCCCACTGGCCCATGTGGGAATCGAACCGACAGCTTTCAGAGTTAGGAGCATGGAGCTCTAACTGCCTGAGCCACCAGGCCGGCCCAAGAAATATTTTTAAAAAACAATTATTTAATAGCTGTGAACAAGAAACAATGGCTTTAAGTAAATTAATTACATGGTATTTAAAATTTCAAAGGTAACAAATAGAAGATTGAAAACTATTAGGTTGGAGCAAACATAATTGCGGTTTAAAGGTTAAAAATAATTGCAAAAACCGCAATTACACTTGCACCAACCCAATATTATTTAAGTTTCACAGAATGGGAGCAAAAGAAGAAAAGTGGAGGACTAAGTGAGCTACATTCCCATCTTTCAGAACAGGAAGTTCATATTGTACCAAAATTAGCCAAGAAATAGCAAGAAAAACAACTGAGTTAGAGATATGGAGTTACCCACCAGGGAGTTAGAAAGACAAACTATTTAATAAAAAAGTTGTTTTTCCCAGGTGGGATAGGGTGGTTGAGTGAGGTGGGAAAGCATGGAAGCCTTGCTTTTTATCATAACCTCTTCTGTACCATTTGATTTGTTCCTATGTATACATAGTGCTATGATACAAAAGGGATATTTTTTTTAATAGGAAAAATAAGGATTCCAGGTATTCAAAAAGTAACAACTCAAGTGGGTGTCATGACTCCCCGTCTGCCATGTGGCTGCCATTTCAACAATATCCCCTTCTGTTGGAATCCCCGCTTTGCTTCCCGGCTGCTCTTTGATTGGGGCGTGTCACTTCTCTCAGCCCCACTTTTATCCCCTGTAAAAAGGGAACAAGAACCTTACCTGGTGAGGTTGTCCCGCAGACTACATGGTAATGTGTGAACATCCTAGCGTCTTCCTTCTTCCCTCCTGCCCTCCCTGCCTCCCTCCCTGCATCCTAGAGGGCTGTGTGGGACCTGAGGTGTAAGAAGGACTTAAAAAATTCAATAGGGAAAAAAAAAGCCTCAGTCCCTAAGAAACGCTCTTTGCAGCACAGCGGTGAACGGATGTTTTGCCTCCGTACTGCTCCTGCCTTCCCAGGAACGGTCTGGACCAGCTGGTGTGTGTGCAAGCCTCTGTGTGTGTGTGTGTGTGTGTGTGTGTGTGTGTGTGTGTGTGTGTGTGCATCAGCATCACAGCCTAATGGTCCCTATTTAATACTTGGAAAGGGGGTGTCAGCTGGAGGCAGCCTTGCTGCAAGCTTCTCGCTGAAAACGGAGGGCAAGGGGGTGACTGCTTAATGACTAGATGTTAAATGTTCCAAACAATTTATACATTTAGAATCCTAAGTTTTCAAAACTCAGCCCGCCTCGCGGTTCTGCAGATCTTGTTTATAACACATTCGGCTAAAATTATCTCAGTGCATACTGCACCTCCTATAGCACAGATGCTCCGGAACCTGCAGCTCTGTTTTGATCCAGATATTCGTGCCGAAGCTATTTGTGTTCACTGTAAATGAAACACGATGCCGAGGAGCAGTGGCTCTGGCGATTTTTAGAAATCTATGCCTACTCTTCACCGTGGGCACTGGGGTTCGAGTTTTATTTACGTGTGTTTTGCCTCCTGGTGCCCCCATGGGGCTTGCTGTCCCAGGGACGGCTGCCTGTTCAAGAAGGAAGTCAGGACAGAGCTGAGTTTCTTTCCTAAGGACTGTGCTTGTCCCTGTCCCGGAGGCAGCTGGGAGCAGGGCCGTTCTGCTGCTACTTTTGGCAATTCTTTCCCCTGCCTGAGTCCTACCTGCCTCCTTTGTGAAATAGGGATAGTATCAGTTTGTGCCTCTCTGGGTTGTTGTAGATTATATGAAAGGCTCAACAAATGTTTAAGGGGTGTTTACTGAGCCCTAGCCCAGGGGTTCCTCAGCTTTGCTGCACGTTAGTATCGTGTGGGGAGCTTTAAACAATTCAGATGTGCAGGCCCCACCCCAATCAAGGGCATCAGAATCTCGGGGGTGGGGAGGGTTATCCAAGGATCAGTATTTTAAAAAATTCCCCGGGTGATTCCAATGTTTTAGAGCCAGTGACCTAGATCTGTGCTTCCCAGACATTTTTGTGCACATAAGTTCCCTGGGATTTGTTAAAATACATATTATGGTAGAGCAGGTTAAGGGTGGGGCAGTGTTGCTAAGAGCTGCATGTCTAGCAAGTACCTGGGTGTTGCTGAGGCCACTGGTCCACAGACCATGCTCTGAATAGCAAGGTTCTAGGCATGATGTTAGGTGGGTCCTGTGGTACCAAGTTAGGCTGGACAGACGCATTGCTGCCTACATAGATCTTACAAGGAGTACAGACAATGAAACAGGCCATGACACTGGTGAAAGTTATGACAAGAGATGTACAGGGCCCTATGGGAGTGCCTTGGGGACCATGGGACCAGGCATTGGCAATGCGAGTGGGAGGGAACCAAGAATGACTTCCTGGAGCAAGCTAAGCATTAGCAGGAAGAAAGAGGAAGGGTGCCACAGAGACTGATGCAGGCAGATGGGACAACACGTGCAAAGGCCCAGAGGAAAGGGAGGAGCAAGGGGGACTGGAGTTCACAGGTGGAGCTGGACCTGTAAGCAGGGCCCAGATCAGGAAGCAGCTTATCAGCTTTTAAGGTCAAGGGGCTTGACCTTTATCATAAAGGAAATCAATGAGGAAAGCAGTGCAAAGCTTACAGTGCCAGTGTGGGGCAGGGCTGGTGGGGAAGGCAATCAGCTTTGCCTTGGAGAATTATCAATTGTTCCAATCGCTCCTGCTTCTTACCAAGCCCCCAGCAGCCATGCATGTCTGTAGAATAGAACTGAATTACCAGCGGTCAATGAGAAGGGCAATTAAAGCCTCTACTATGGATGGAGCCCAGGGCTGACTGCTGCTGGGCGACCTGGAGGTTACTCTGACTCTACTCTGTCCCAGTCCCCTGAAAGCTCTCAACCTGGGTGTGTTTGGAAGTGAGGGGTGGTGGGAGACAGACAGAGAACATGAACATGAGGTGGATTCCAGTAAATTCTGGGAGAGCAGCATGAAGGGTGACAGGAAGAAGCAGGGCAGAGGGAAGGAGTCCACACGGACTCGAGGTTCTGAGAAGGTTTCGGAGCGGAAAGGAAATTTTGGAGGCTGGTGTGACTTCAGCTGGTCAGAGAAGAGAGGAAAGGGCACTCCAGAGGGCCTGGGGACTACACCAGCAGAACGCCATTGAGGAATGAGAGGACAGTCTTCAACACGACTGATTTCCAGCACCAGGTACAGAGTTGGCATTCGAGAAATGTTTGTTGAATAAATGTGGAAGGGAGGGTGATGTTGTGGACTGAAAGTTTCATGTGTTGAAACCCTAAGCTCCCACCTGAAGGTATTTGGAAGTGGGGCCTTTGGGAGGAAATCAGTGTTAGATGAGGTCCTGAGGGTGGGGTCCCCAGGGTGGGATTAGTGCCCTTATGAGAAGAGACACCAGAGGGGCACTCTCGCTCTCTCATTCTCTCTCCCCACCACATGAGGACACAATAAGAAGGTCATCTGTAAGCTAGGAAGACAGCTCTCACCAGGATCTAGATGGACTTGCACGTTGACCTTGGACTTCCCAACCTCTGGAATGGGAGGAAATGAATGTTAACTGTTGTTTAAGCCACTCAGTGTATGCTTTTTTATTATGGCTGCCTGAGCTGACTAAGACAGGTGTAGTCTGGGTGTGAAGGGTCTGGCTGTATGGGTTTGCTCAGTTCTGTTGGCAGTCATAACTTATTTTCAGCTGGCATCTTAAGATATTAGAGCACTTCTGTTTGGTTGGTAAAGAGATGCTGACCCAAGTCCCTGGAGAGCCCACCACTGCCACACTTGATGCCAGGCCACCCTCGCTCTCCCCTGGACCTGCTAGATCTCTCTGTTCTCAAGCAACTAAAGGATTAATGTCCTAAATACCAGGGGGCTTTGACACCCTTGCTCCAGGGCCAATGTCACTGATTCTCAGGGACACAGCCCAATAGTTAAATATTTGGAATCTCACTCCTGGCTGCTAGTAACAGAAGGGACCTCTGGGAGACTCAAGTCCAAGAGAAGGTGAGCTGGGGGCTTACTTGGCTCCCTGAGAGCAGGGTTAGGTGCACACAGAGCCCAGGCCTGAAGCCCCCAGTAGCCAGCCAAGGAAATGCTCTCCGTCTTATGCCCCACTTCTCTCTCTGCTTCTAGTTCACTCTCCTCCATCTCTGATACCTGGCTTTTTCTTCTCCTGGGTCCATGTGGCAGGGCATGGCTAACAAGGCTTCTTAAGTTTGTATGTCCAAAGGTTCAGCCATCCAAAGAGCCTAAACTCTCATTTCAGTTCCAGATCTAGAATTCCAGGGAAGGCCTCTGATCCATTCAGCTTGAATCGTGTGCTCACCCCTAAACCAATTAACCGTGGCTTGGGGCAGGATGTTATCTAACATGGCTGCTCATGCCATAACCCTGTGGGGCGAAGGGAGGAGAGAGAGAAGGAGGTGGGGGGAGAAAGAGAGAGTTGGGAGTGGGAGATTAAGGAGAAGTTTCCAGAAATAGGACAAGAGTCCCAGAAATAGGAGGAAGCTGGACAGTCAAATAATAAGTGTCCACTACACTAACCTAAGTCATATAGGCTTTATAACTAGGCCATGGGAAGTCATGGAAGGTTGTGGAGGCATAGCATGATCAGACTCAGGAAAGATTATTCTAATAGTGATGTAAAGGGAGGGTGGAGGAGACAGGGAGACCAGTGGAAGCCACCGCAGATGTCCAGGAGAAAAGCAAGGAGGACCAGCATGATGGGTACCAAAGCGGGCAGGAGACAGGTTGGATGCAGGAAAACGATGGGGAATGAGTGACAGGAAGGAGGCAGGATGAATCCCAGGTGTAGTCTCATGGACTTGGGGCCCATGCATCATTTGGGAGTCGTGGGAAAGAACCCTGGAGAAGGCCAACATTTTACATTTGGAATCCACTTGAATCCTTTCCTGGGGTGGCTAAAGAGAGGGGGGTTCTGAGATTAATTCTCATTATAAGGAGAAAGCAGTTGGTATGATTTTGTTAATCTTGTGACATGAACCTGGGCCTGATATCTTTATAGCTACCTTTGCCAAGAGACTCAAGGAAGTTTTCAAAGGCTGGGCTACCTTCCATATTAAGGGTGGGCAAACTATGCCTGCCTTGTAAAAACAGTTTTAGTTGAACAGAATCCTATTCATTCATTGATGAATTATTTTGCCTGTAAAGCCTAACATTTTTACTGTCTGGCTCTCCAGAGAGAAAGTTTTCTGACACACACACCCCCACCGCACCCCCCAGTTCCATATCAGTTGACCTAGCTCCCTCTCACTGCCATTGTCACCCCGACCCAGAAACCAAGGACTGCAAGTCTCTCCTTCCACGGAGT
Organism: Rhinolophus sinicus; assembly: GCF_036562045.2. Lineage (NCBI taxonomy): Eukaryota > Metazoa > Chordata > Mammalia > Chiroptera > Rhinolophidae > Rhinolophus > Rhinolophus sinicus. The sequence goes on from NC_133754.1 coordinate 179,554,421, forward strand.
GGAAAGCCTCCTTCCACAAAGCCTCTGAGATTGATGGATTAAAGTCTCCATTTTTTAACTCAAAACTGTGAGTCCTGGTTTACCAGGCCCACCTGTCAGCCCTGAGTCATTACCAGGTTATATCCCAGGAGGCCCAGTGAGTCCTCCTGCAGATAGGACGCCTCGTGTCCCCACTGTCCCAGCACCTGGATCAGCTCCTCCCTCGGCTTCCATTCCCCTTGGACCACAGATGTCAAAGGATTCACAGGAAGGCTGAGGCTGGTGATTAAGTTGCAGAATGAGGTAGCAGAGAGGACGTTCTGACAATCTAACCAGGAGGGGCGGACCAGGATGGGAGGGGCAGTCAGAGACATCAGTGCAGACACCGAGGGCGTGCTGCCCAGTCCAGCCAGGACGGGAGGAGGAGCAGATTAAGAAGGGTTATGCTCCTTCTTAATTATGTAAGAGAGTAAGGATGCGGGTCTGAGGGTGGGTGTGAAGGTTGGGGGAAGTCACAGCTTATGAAAAATGCTTAGAACAAAACCGAAGGTGCTTCAGGGGTGTGTCTGGGGAGAAAGACACAAGGTAGAGATGCGCCGCTTGGTTGAGCAGAATGCTAACAGACGACAGAACATTTTGGTTTTTTTCCTGCCCCCTCACGAAGGAGAACGTTCTTCAGAAAGGGAGAGAGCTAGTCATAACAAGAGTGACCCTTATGTACCAGGTGCAAATCAGGCATGAGGCAGTCTTCTGTTATTTTTAAGTTTTTTTATTGAGGTAATACACCCATACAGAAAACCACACAAATAACAAGTGTACAACTTAGTGGCTCTTCACGAATTGCACACACCCACGTAATCCACACCCCTTGCATCCTCTTTCCTGTCACCATTTCTCCCAAGGGTAGCCACTACCCTGATTTTCTTTTTTAAAAGATTTTTATTAGAATATAGCTAACATACAGTATTATGTTAGTCTCAGGTGTACACTATAGTTAATCAACATTTATAGACCTAAAGAAGTGATCACCATGATAAGTCCAGCAACCATCTGACCATACCGCGCTGTCACAATATTATTGACTATATTCCCTATGCTGTACATTACATCCCCATGACTTATTTGCTTTATACCTGGAAATTTGGACCTCTTTTTCCCCTTCCCATTCCCTCCCCCTTTTTTATTTTTCAACTACAGTTGACATTCAATATTATTTTATATTTTATATTAATTTCAGGTGTACAGCATAGTGGTAGGCATTTGTATAATTTAAAAAGTGATCCCCTGACTAGTCTAGTACCCACCTGGCACTATTCATAGTTATTATCATGTTATTGACTATATTCCCTATGCTTTACTTTGTGAATACATCCCCATGACTGTTTTGAAACTACCAGTTTATACTTAAACCTTCACCTTTTTCACTCACACTCCCAAACCCCTCCCATCAGGGAACCATTAAAATGTTCTCTGTATCTATGAGTTTGTTTCTTTTTGGTTGTTTATTTTGTTCTTTAGATTCCACATATAAGCAAAATCACATTGCATCAGTCTTTCTCTGCCTTAACTCCACTCAGCATAGTGCCTTCTAGGTACATCCATGCCACTGCAGATGGCAAGAACCCATTCCCGTCCATGGCCGAGCAATATTCCATTGTATATATGTACCACAGACTCTTTATCCATTCTTCCATCAATGTACACCCAGGCTGCCTCCTCATCTTGGCCATTGTACACAGTCCTGCAATGAACATATGGATGCGCACGTCCCCTCCAAGTAGCATTTTTGGTTTCTTCGGATAAATACCCTGAAGTGGGATTACTGGGTCCCTCTTTGTCTCTTGTTACAGCCTTTGTTTTAAAGTCTATTTTGTCTGGTATAAGTATTGCTACCCCAGATTTTTCTGCTTTTATCATTTCCATTTTCATGAAATGTCTTTTTCCATCCCATTACTTTCCGTGTGTCTTTCAATCACAAGTGATTCTCTTGTAAGCAGCATACATAAGGGTTTTGTTTTCTTATCCATTCAGTAGTTTCAATTACATTGAAAGTAATTTTTCATAGATATGTAGCTATTGCCACTTTATTCATAATTTTTATTTATTTATATTTTTATCTTAAAGAAGTCCCTCTAACATTCCTTGTAATACCGGTTTGGTGGTGATGGAACTCCTTTGGCTTTTTCTTGTCTGGGAAGCTCTTTATCTGTCCTTTGATTTTAAATGATAGCCTTGCTGGGTAGAGTATCCTTGGTTGTAGGTCCTTGCTTTTTATCACATTGACTATTTTGTGCCAATCCCTTCTGGCCTGCAAAGTTTCTGTTGAGAAATCAGCTGATAGTTTAATGGGAGCTCCCTTATAAGTTACTAGTTGCCTTTCTCTTGCTGCCTTTAGGATTTTTTCTTTGTCTTTAACCTTTCCCATTTTAATTATAACGTGTCTTGGTGTGGGCCTATTTAGGTTCATCCTGTTTGAGTCTCTCTGTGCTTCCTGGACTTGTATGTCTATTTCCTTCACCAGGTTAGGAAAGTTTTCAGTCATTGTTTCTTCAAATAGGTTCTCAATCCCTTGCTTTCTTTCTTCACCTTCTGGTTCCTCTGTGATGCGACAGTTTAAGGTCTCTTAAATTATCCTCATTTTTTTTTCTTCATTTTTTTCTGTTCTAATTGGGTGTTTTCTTCTACCTTGTCTTCCAAATCACTGATTTGATCCTCTGCTTCATCTAGTCTGCTGGTGATTTCTTCTAGTGCATTCTTCATTTCAGTTATTGTATTCTTCACTTCTGACTGGTTCTTTTTTATGGTTTCTATGTCCTTTTTTATATTTGCAATCTCTTTGTTGAAGTTCTCACTAAGTTCCTTGAACATGCTTATAACCATTGTTTTGAACTCTATCTCTGGTAGGTTGCTTGCCTCCATTTCATTTAGTTCTTTTTCTGGATTTTTCTCCAGTTAGTTCATTTGGGATGCATTTCTTTGTTTCCTCTTTTTGGTTGCCTCTCTGTGTTTGTTTCTATATATTAGGTAGATCTGCTCTGTCTCCCAGTCTTGGCCAGGTGGCCTTAAGTAATAGATGTTTTGTGGGGACCAGTGGCACAGTCTCCCTGGTCACCTGAGCCAGGTGCTCCAGGAGTGTCCCTTTTGTGGGTTGTGTGTGCCCTACTGTTACAGTTGAGCCTTGATTGCTATTGTCACTCAGTGGGTGGGATTGACCCTCCCACTGACTGACTGTGGGTTTGGCCATGTCCACAGCTTACAGTCTGCTGTGTATGGGACTTACCCCACTGAGTGGGATTTGCCCCAGTGGGCTCTGGTGCCTATTGAGACTGCCTTTTGTGTGTGTGGCTTGTGGGGTTAATTGGGCAGTGCTCTGCTGTGATCTGAGCCAATCTCAAAGTATGTTGGTTCTAGAGCCTCTTGTGAGGGGCTCTGGTGCAGGCCTAGGTCACCCACTGCCTGTGACCAGTGGGGACTCCCTGGTTGGAGCTACAAAGTGATCTGCAGTTGTTCGCTGCCTGTGCTAAACATGGAGGCAAGTGGGAGAGGTCACCTTGTGAACCAAGGATGTCTGCCACCAGTACCAGGCCTGGGGTAGCTCCACAAAATGCTAGGATATCCTGAGGCCACCTGTCAGCTCCCTTAAGGTTCAGCCACTGATAAAGCCTTGTGCAGTATGTGAGTTAAGTGAGGCAGGGTCTCAGGCAGTAACTAGAGTGGGAAGAGTTGTGGTCACCAGGTTAATGTAGACTCTGGTTTAGTGCCAGTGCTGAGCCTGGAGCTGCTCAACAAAAGTCTCAAAGCACACTGAGGCCAGTCGCTGTCTGCCTGGGGCCCATGGACTCTGATAATTTTCCAAAAAAGAGTGAATTTGGGCAGGGCTGGCTGCTCATGGAGATAGTGCCTCTGGTGTTGGTGGAGTTGAGTCCCAGTGAGTCAGCAGGGTGGAGCAAGCAGAGCTCACCAATTCGATCAGATTCAGATTTGACCATGTAGGGGAGGGCTTAACACAGAAAGTAATTGTTCTTTCCTGCCAACTGCACAGGAAAAGGACCCCACTCAGGGAAAATGATGACTGTTCTCCAGCCCTCACTAAAAAGCCACACACCTCAGTTTGCCCTCAGTGTGTTTCCGACAGCCACCGAGTTACTGTCTCCTGCCAGAGCCCAAGGTAAGTGCCTGCGAGTGAGTGAGTCGGTGCGAGGGCCATTTAAGAGGACATCTTGGTTTCCTGCAGCCTTCCATCTTAACCAGATGGTTGGAATCCCCACTGGTTTTCACAGCTAGATGTTGTGGGGGCTCCTCTTCCGGGCACCAGTACTACAGGCTGGGAAGACTGGTTTGCAGCTGAGGTTCATCGCTCCTCTTGGGGGGAACCTCCATAGCTGAAATATCCCTCCTGGTTCTCAACCACCACACACAGGTGTGGGGCTCGTTTTGTTTCTCCACCTCTCCTACCAGTCTCATTGTGGCTTTTTCTTTATATCCTTAGTTACAAAATTTCTGTTCAGCTAGACTTCATATGATTCTCCAGGTTATTGTTCTACAATTTATTTGTAATTTTAATGTGTTCATGGAAGGAAGCAGGCACAATGTATACCTACTCTGCCATCTTGGATCTCCTACCCTGATGTCTAACACCATAGACTGGTTTTTCTCATTTTTGAACTTCTTGTAAATGGGGTCACAAAGTATGCTTACTGTTGTGTCAGTCTTCTTTCACTCAGTGTGAGATTTCCACACACTGGTACCTGCGGTTGTAGTCTGTTCCTTTACATTGTTATATTGTGTGAATGCACCACAGCACATACAACCATTCTATTATTTTTTATTTACTCTGCAGTCCGTGTTCAATCAGGGTTAGATTTCTTGAGTAAGAAAAAGGTATGTAAGAGATGTCTTCATATCACTTCAGGAAAAAAAGGTGTGTAGGTGTGTGTGTGTGTGTGTGTGTGTGTGTGTGTGTGTGTGTATTGAGAGAAAAAGAAGGAGAAGAGAGAGAGAGAGAGAGAGAGAGAGAGAGAGAGAGAGAGAGGAGAGAGAGAGAATCCATTGTATTCTGATAGACATTTGTGTGGCTTCCAGTTTGTGGCTGCTCTGAAGAGCTCTGCTATGAACATTCCATAATTGTGATTTGATAGACATGTATAAGCATTCTGTGGAGTATACTTAGGAGTGGGTTTGCTGGTCATAGGTTAGACATATGTTTAGCTTTAGTTGATACTGATTAGGCAAAATTCTTATTCACATTTTATAAACAAGGGGACCGTGGTTCAGAGAGAAGAATTGATTTGCTCAAGGGTATCCAGATTCCTGAGATCCAAAACCTCTGCCGTTTCCTCCTGCAGTATCAGACTTTGGAGTGGTCTCTAGTGGTGGGCTATAGGCTCTACATTGTTAACATTTTTAGATAGTTGAATAAACTTGTCAAAGACACACATGAGAACACTGGTCTGTGCTGATTTGAAACTGGAAGGAATGGTGCAAGTGCTGGGACTTTAAAAAGTGTAATGGATTTTACTCAAAAAAGAATTGCCAGTCACACTGGGTGGGGTCTAGGCTGTGGCAAGACCAAGGCTGGGGGGAGGGGCGGTGGATGTCAGACCCAGTCTAGGAACCAGGGGTGGAGTGGAGGGACCAAGCCCATTTAAGTGCTGGGAGTATGAATAGAAGGTGAAGGGGTAGGACCAGGAGCTGGGAAACCAGAAAAGGTCACAAGAGGCAGTGACCTGGGAAGCAGGTGCTGAGCCATGGGGTTTGCTCCCAGTTTCGAAGGTATCTGGCTTCCAGGGTGGTTTTAGTGTCAAGTGCTCACCTGTCTGGCCAGGCTATGTTGAACCTTCCAGGGTGGCCTGGAGACTTCTGAGTGTGTGTACAAGTGTTGGTAAAAGGGTGGGTGAATGACTTACATGGTGTGTGATCTCTTACTGTGCATATCCAAAGGTGAATAAATGTGTGTGAGCAGGTATGGCGGACAGACCGAAAGGTGGCCCCTCGTTCACACCTCTATAATCTCCTCCCTTTGAGTGTGGGTGAGGCCTCTGACTTACTTCTAACCAACAGAATCTGGCAAAGGTGATGGCATGTCACCCCTGTGAGTAGGTACCCCACACACACATACACACACAGCTCTGTCTTGCTCAATAAACTGGAGAGATTCTCCTTGCCGGCTCAATGAGGCAAGTGGCCACACTGAGGAAGCCCACAGGACAGGGACGGTCTTATCCAACGGCCAGCAAAAAGTTGGGTCCTCAGTCATAGGCCACAAAGAAACACATTCTACCCACAACCTGAGTGAATCTGAAAGATGTTGTACCTGCGCTGGGCCACCACATGAGAACGCAGCCCAGCCACCACCTTGACTGTGGCCGTCTGAGACCAAGCTCAGCCATGCCCAGACTCCTGATCCATTAATGAGATAATAAGTTGTGTTATTTTGAACCACCGAGTTGGTGGTAATTGGTTCTGCAGGTGGGGGGTATGTGAGGGTGTGAGGTGTGGGTCACTAGGGGCTATGTGAGAGTGGGAGGATTTGGATGGCACGAGTTTGTGGAGTGCATCCAGGCGTGTGGATGTCTGTGGGTGTGACAGTGTGTGTTGGAGTGGCAAAGGGTTGTGCATACATGTGTTAGTACATATATGTGTCTATGAGAGGGCAAGCGTGTGTGCACACACGTGTGCAGTGCTCCTCCCCCATCTTCTTTTATTACTTCCTCCCTGGGTTTGATGTTGTGGGTGAATAAAATTTAAAGAGCTCTAAATTTTCTAAAAAGAGCCCTAAAGGGAGTGGAGCTTTCTGTGCGTGAGTCATTACCAGGAACACCTGTGAACTGTTGATTTTAATTGGGCCGCAGCTGTCAGGTTGTGGAGCAGGAGGGATTGGTCCCTTGGCTTGTCTGTCCCCAGCCCCCATCTCCTGTCAGAGTCTTGGGTAGGCAGCAGCGGCAGGAGGGCAGGATGGCCCCTTGAACCCTGCTCAGGCCTGGGCCCTTGATGCATCCGGGGCACCGGGGAGGGGCTCAGTGCTTTTGGGACAGGAGCTGGGCCTGGGTCTAGCCTGGGCTGTGGCTTCACGCCTCACCACAGGCCTTAGGTCTCTACCTTAGATATTTCTGGGCCAGGAATCACCTCCCTGAGACCTGGGCACTCCCACCTCTTCACAAGGTGTGTGTGAGTGAGCACATATACACACTCACACTCACCCACACACTCACGGATACGCACATGCTCATATATTCAAACTCACACTTTAGTAATAACAATAGCAAATGCTGATTGAGCACTTAACACATGCCAAGCATTCTTCCAAGTCTCTATACATGATCTCAACCTATGAGGTGGGTGCTAATGACCCTAGTTTACCCACGAGGAAACTAAGGCACAGATGGGTTAAGTAACTTGCCCAAGGTATCACAGTGAGTAATGCACAGTCCCCGGTGCACTGACCTGCACACACACACACACACACACACACACACACCCCTGCACCCTCCAGTGACACCCCACATGCTCACACACATTTGTCAAGAACAGTCGGATACTCACCTGCTCTCCCCATCATGCTCACATGCTCTAGTAGACACTCCCACATGCAAACATGTACCCTCAAGCGTGCAGGTGTATCCGCCACCTACACCCATGTGCCCTCAAACACAAACATACCACACCTCCTCTTGAACAGCCTCACAATATACACCCCGGCACTTGCACAAACCCCGTCATGGGCTCACGTCTTGCGGTTCTGATCACAGACCATGCGCCCGTCTCTACCCTCCCACAGAGCAGCTGCTTCCCCCGCCCCATCCACTCCTTGAGGGCAGGGATGTGCTTGTTTCTTTGTGGGCCCACGGTGTGCAGCCCACAGAGGCCCACGGTGGGGCTGGGAAAGCTTTGTGCCTCTCACAACTGCCAGTCAGCAGGGGCTGGAGGAGGCAGGGCCTCTCAGGGCCCTGGTGATGGTTGAACATGTCCACCGTCCACCACCAATCCTGGCCATTGTTCACAGTAAGATGGGACCTTTTTTCCCGGTGAGTGGGAGTGATGTCATCATAGAGGTAACCCTAAACCATTGGGCATGGGACTCATTTTTAGTGCTGCTTGTGGACCTCCAAGGCCTTCAAACCCCAGGGTCACCTTTAACCTTCATATCTAAACAAAATGGCCACCCCCATGCCATGAATAGTAGGACCTAGTCCCCCTCCTGCCTCTGTCCCTCGAGGCCATCTTGTCACTTTCCTTCACTGTCTTTGGGGAAGGGCACTGTCTCAAGCGCACACTGGCCTGTTTCTCTGATGGCTCCCTGTCTGGATGCCCAGCTCCTTCACAGGCTAGCAGTCCCCAGGCCACAGGGCACAGCATGGCACCCTGGTGCTGCCCTCCCTCTTCCCTCAATCCCCAAAGAACAATCCACTCAAGGCTGTTGGTGCAATGGGAAGCAACTTTGCCTGAAGTCAGATATGGTCCCTGCTGGTGGACCCTCCGCTATTGGAGAACCGCTCATGACTGTTCCAGCCAGCCTCTGTCATAGTGAGGCTCCCCTGTCGACTCTCCTCTTCCTCCTTCTCAGCTCCCAGGGGAAACTCTGAACTCCCTCCCGGGGTAGAGCCATTTGACTTTGTGTTGCCTGACCTGCTCCCATGGGCCCCGCCCACAGGCCTTGCTGACCAAACTGGCCCTAGAGGGTGTTTTCCTTAATAAAGGAGTAGTTTCCCCCAGGAAAGGCTTCTGCCCCCTTCCAGGCCAGCTGGTTCACAGCTACTACAACCTTTCATAAAAGCAGTTTCTCTTGTGCCATTACATCTGTACACATGACTTTATACACACCACTCAACGCAGCAAGGGAGGGAAGAGACGGGGGTGGGGACCCAGAGGAAGGAGGCTTCACAGAGGAGTTCAGACTGAGCAAGGAGGATCTATGCAAAGTTCCTGGCACTTGTCCTAAAGCCCCTCTTCCTCTTCCACTCAAGAAATAACATGAGAAGACAAGTGAGAGGGACACTCCCAATCCTGGGCACAAACGTCTCAGGATCCCTTGCAAGGTCTGGACTGTGGACCTCTCCCCCCATGAGCCGCACAGCGCCTGGGTCTCCCTCCCTAACACTAGTCCATCACGCTCCCCCAAGCCTGCCTGTCCTCCTGGCGGCCCCATTTCTGTGCAAGGTGCTTTGGAGTAACGTGCCATGCTACCTTCCACGTGGTGGAGGCTTAGTGGGTGTAACTCTCAGCTTTCCCTCCCCTCCCTCTTCTGCTCCAGGGGAGGCAGAGTGACTTTCCTGACTGAGACATTTGGGGGGAATAAACAGGGCTCATGCTCATGGTGCGCCCAGGGAGCAGGAGTTCTCTTTTGCTCCTCTCCACCTTCAGAACTTCTTGGCCAGGCTCTTCAGATCAGCATTTCCCAGGGTGTACGCAGGCCTTATTCTGGGGTTCAGCTTACAGGCCTGTTTGGCGCTCACCCAAGCTGTGCCCCCTCACCTGGCCTCCCTCAGGAACTAAAGTAATATTCGTCCTTCAACAGCTTTGGTTTTATTGCTTAAATTGATCAGGACTCAGGTGGGGAAGAGAGTGGTTCTTTATTGAACTTGATCAAAAACTCTGGCAAAAGCCACCACCATCAACCCTCCCCTTAAATAAAAAGCCCACCGTGTGTCTTTCCTCATCTCCCTGCCCCATGTTTAACCAGTGCCTGTCAACACTTTCAGACCTAGCGCGTCACTCCATCACCATGCCCCTCCCTTGTCTCGGGTGCCGCCGTGTCCCTGAGAATCACAGCCTGCTCACTGGTCTCCCGGTGGCACTCTCTTTGCACCTTGTCCTCTCCCCTCCCGGCCACGTGACAGGGGCCCAGAGTTGGCCTCCATCCCAGAGACTCACTCACCACTTGAGGAAACACCCACATTCTATTTAGAGGGGACCATTCCTCATGTCTCCCCCCCTTTTCTTCTCACTTTTACTCTGGACAGGAGGCTATTTTTATTTTATTTTATGGAATTTATATTTTGAAATAATTAACCACCTTCCTGCAGCAATTTTTCTTCACTCAGGAATGCAAAAATCACATAACACATTGAATGTTTTTAACACCCACTTTGTTATGCAGTTACTGTATTGTGATAAATATGTAGATCAGGGGATGTTGGGGGTGATCTGTTCCGAGCCTGAAGCTGGATTCCATCCATCCCAGACCACAGAGGAGGTCAGCTGGGGTGCAAGGGGTGCTCAGCCACCCTTCCTGAGTGGCCAAAAGCAAGATCTGCCCTCAACTTTTCCTTGCTCTGCAAACCCCAGACCAGAACGTGGCCATGCAGCCAATCCTTCTCTGGCCAGATGCTCTGTGTGCCTCATTGCACTTCATGCTCCCAATAACCTTGGAATCAGGACTCCCAGTTTACAGACATGTAAATGGAGACTCAAAGTGGCCAAGGGAATTGGCCAGTGGCACATGGCTAGGACGAGGGCTCAGCATCACTGTGTGATCCAGAAGGTTTCCTGCTCGAGAAGACTATTTCATGACTCCAAGATGACTGCCGTATATCTTTATCTTTCTCCTCAAGTCTCTAACTCCCTTTTCCCCTCCTCGTGCTCAGCTCAGCACCTCACCTTCTTAAATAACTGAGCTCGTGAGGCAGTTTGACTGGATGTGTTGGAAGATGTTTAACAACTGGCTCTCTGGATAAAACGGCTCTGATTTGTATCACATGCCAATTTCTATGGTGTAAATGTTCCCACTGCTGCCTAGTTCAAGCTGCCAATGGGTTAATAATCTGCTCACAAAAATTCCTGAAAATTTAGCCATCTGTTCTTCTGAGCTGGCTCCAGTGCACCAGCAGGTTGAATCTACCCGCCCCCGGGCCCTCCAACCTTCTTGCACCAGTGTATTCACACCTTCTCCACCTTCCCTGCCTTCACAGAGGCAAACTGCCCCTTTGGGAGGCCAGTGCCTGCAAGAGAAAGCCCCAGGACTTTCCCCTCTCACCAGCAAGGATTTTATACCTGCAGTTATCACCTCTCCTTCCTGAACCATTGATTCTCTCCTCCACTTGATCCCTCCCATCGTCACACAAACACGTTGTAATGTCCTCTGGAAGAAAACCTTCCCATGGCCCTACACCCCTTCCAAGCACCACCCAATTTATCGGATCTCCTTGTGAGCGAAAGTTCTTGCAAGAGTTGTCTGGAGCTGCTGTGTCCCCTCCTTACTCTCCCAGTCACTCCTCAGCCTACCCAGTCAGGCCTTAGTCCCCAACACTCCTGAGGATACTGTAGTTAAGGCACCAAAGTCCGGCAACTGTGGCTTCCGGCTCCCTGGCCTCTGCCCTCTGGAAGGGGTTGGAGAGCAAGCACGAGCCTGGCCCCCATTCCCACCAGGCCTTTGCTATGCTGAAACCACCCCCTGGCAACCACTCTTGCCCCAGCTCTTTGTGTGACCCAGTCCCTCACTTTCTCTAGGTTTCTGCTTCAGTGTCATTTCCCTGACCACCTGATCTAAAAAAGTGTCCCTATCTCCCTCTGTGTCCTTTTCCCTGCCGTATTTCTCTCCCCAGCTCTTATCACCACTGGACACATTACATGTCTATTGATGAATTTGTTTGTTGTGCACAGCAGAATGTAAGCCCTGGGAGAGCAAGGGCTTCGTATTTTGCTCGTGGACGTATTCCCAGTGCCTAGCACACATAGTGGGCGTTCAGTAAATATTTGCTAGCTAAATGAATCAGTGAATGCATGAGGAAAATGGTGGAGCGAAAATTCAAACCCAGGTCCATTTAACTTCAAAGCCTGCGTGTTTGCCTCTGTCACATGGCCTCTTTGGAGCTGTTTCCGTGAGCCAGAGGTCTCAGGGAGGCACTCCTAAGATTTGTTTTTTCTGTCGTGGTCTTGTTAGTTAGGTTTTTGTTTGTTTGGGGTTTGGGGGGGGTTGTTTGTTTTTTTCCTTTTGAGTGTCTGTAGTGGGAGACCCGTTTCTCTCTTGCTTCAAATTTTTCATGGTACCGCATGGCCTTTAGGGAAAATCTAAAATCTTGAGCCTGGCATGTACAGCCCACATCTGATGCTGGTGTCCTTCTCTGGTCTTGCCGTCCCTCCCCACCAGGGGCACCCCACTGCCAGCTGAGCACATGCAACTCCCCACACATGCCAGTTTCTATCCTCGTGTTCAGGCTGCCATGACATAGCACCACAGACTGGATGGCTTAGTCAGCCCAGGCCTTCTCAGTTCTGGTGGCCAGAAGCCCGAGGTCAAGGTTAAGAGAAGGATGGCTTGTAGAGGGCGTCTTCTCCCTGTGATCTCACATGCTCTTCCCTCTCTACAGGTCTGGGTCCTAATCTCCTCTTCTCATAAGGACACCAGTCAGATTGAATTGGGGTCCACCCATATGACCTCATTCTATCTTAATTACCTTTTCAAAGAACTTGTCTCCAAATGCGGTTACATTCCGAGGTAGTGGGGATTAGGACTTCAATATGAATTCCTGAGGGACACAGTTCAGTCCATAACACTTTTCCTGGCTAGCTCAGCTCCATAGTCATGTCCTCCCCTGACTCCACCCCACAGGGTGTGTCAGCCACCCTTTTCTGTGCTACCCTCGTCCCTTGCACCGCCCACCCTGCCCCCACAGGCATGCTGGGTTGGGATAATTGCTTTTCATGTCTCCATCTCCTATAGTTAGACTGTGAGGCCCTTGATTGAGTTCAGCTGACACACTGGAGTCTGCCTTTGGCCCCAGCACAAGCCCCAGCACATAAGCATTTAGGATATGTTTGAGGACAGGCAGACGAAAGGGAAGGAAGCAAGAAAAACATTATGTCTGAGGAATTTCTTCCTGTTGCTAAAATCTCTCTGACTCTTGAAACAACACGCTGGAACCGATGAAATAACCAACTGCTGAGAACTACACCTTTCCTGCTCCCATGGCCAACAGTAAGAGTTCCTTCTGGCTATTCCTGGGATCAACTCACTGTGTCTTGAGAAACTCTGGCCACTGAGACGCTTGGATTCAATTCTGATGGCCTTCACTACCTGGCTCTGTGAGCCTAGTTTGCAGCTCACGTCACCACTATGAGCATCGTTTCCCTCTGAGAAACAGGGATCCTAACTCCTGACTTGTTCTGAGACTCAGAAAACACTGGGTGGCTAAGTGATTTGAAAAAATTCTGCTCTGTTCCGATGAAGAGATTATATGATGTTATGTTATTGTGGTGAATTCTAAATGGTGACTTGGAAATTATTTCCCTTGAGTATTGTATATATTGCTGTTAAATAATAGAACTTTCCTGATTTGGAATAATTGGGGGAAGGACGTACGTGAATTAGTGATAAGTCTGAATTATGGGATATTGCAAAAATTTTATTACTTTCAAATTAATGTGAATTAATGACTAGCCCTGTATTATCAAGACAGGGTCCCTTAAGAGAGTTGCTTTAATAAGCAGATAAGAATCATAGGTAATTAAGCACTCACTGTAAACAAGGGGGTTCAAACCCAGTGGTTTTAAAAATACTAGGAATTGTACTTCAAAAAGCTAGCCAGACTCCCAGTATCACCGGTGTGCTTGGCAAATCTTTCCATAATCCTCTGCCTAGGTCAGATTATGAAAAATCCTGAGCAAGCCAAATTGTGAGTCATTGAAAGATGGAGGCTCCCAAAATGACAGGCTGGGGACACTGCTCAGAGGGGCAGACAAACAGCAACCCTGTGAATTTCCCAGGACTCATCAAGCTTGCAGATGGCTGAAGAGCTGGCACAAGTTTAACAGCTGCATTCCCACCACACATACATGCACCCTTACACACACAGCCATCTCTCATTTTCACATGTTCTTACATACCCACTTACATGTGTGTTTCTATAAAAGTCACACACACTCAAATGACAAACCTATTCCTACACTCCCAGCTATACATACACACAATCTTACGCACACACACACACACACAACATAACAACAACAACTATGTACAAAGGCTGAAGCCAACCCAAGGTGATAGGTAAAGGGTCCCAGAAGACTGACAGTGTGCTCCATGTATGTCTTCCACCCAGAGATAAGAATACATGGGATGGGCTCCAGGTATAGGTGTTCACTCTGCTCTGAAGAGGGGACAGAAGCTTGAGTGATGACTCTGTACTTTCCAACTTTTCAGAGAGGAGGCAGAGCATCCCCAGTAAAGAATGGCAGAAACAAAAATCAGGAAACTAAGAAAAGCAACAATAATGGCTAATAGATACTGGGAACTTGCTACGTGCATATGTGCTAAGGCCTTTAATACATTGTGTCCTTTGCTCCCTGCAACAATCTCAAGAGAAGGGGATATTATCAGCACCATTTCACAGCTGAGGAAATTGAGGCCAGAGAGGGTCAGTGACTTGCCTAATGTGCCCCAGCTAGCAAATGCTGAGCCAGAATTCAAACCCAGGTTTGCCTGTCTGTCTCAAAGAGATAGTAACCACACTCTGTATGAGATTCAGGAGAGGTGGACTTGAACCAAACAAAAATTGATGAGGACAGGGAGAGGGGGATGGATATTGTATTTAATAGGGAGAAAAAGAGGAGGAACCTGTTGCCCTGGGAAGTACAATAGTCCATGGGAGAGGGTGGAAAGCCATGCCCCCAGGGAGACCCCCAACATTTAGGAGTCTGCAGCTGACTTTTCAGGAAGGGACACATGGTGATTGGTGTTTTCTCTTTGAGAGACTCAGAGTCATATGCCTGAATTAATAATAGCTACCAATTTATGGGGCATTTATTAAGCATTATGGAACACTTTAGGAGCAAAATCTCTTTTGATTCTCTCAGTAACCCTATGGAGGAGATGCAATTGCTAACTTCACTTTATAGATTTGAAAACTGAGGCTCGGGGAAGTTGCCAAAGTCACAGAGCTAGTGAATAACAGAGATGGAACTCAAACTCAAGTCTGACTAACTCCAAATCCCATGCTCTTTTCCTGCTATGTGTGTACTTGACACATCCTGGAAGAAGTGCTGAGAATCATCACAGCTTTGACCACATTTCTGGTAGGAACTGGGAGACTTGGGAGCCCTGGTGCTTCTTTCTACTTATTATCAATAATGGAAAGGAATAGAGGAGGCAATAATTTTTCAGGTGTTATTGAAAACATTTGGATTCTGGACCATGGTTTATGAGACTTGAGTGATTGGAAAGCTTGATTAACAATCAGTGGTCAATAAATATTATTGTGTTTCTTTTTTTAATTAAAGTTTATTGGGGTGACAATTGTTAGTAAACTTACATAGATTTCAGGTGTACAATTCTGTAATACATCATATATAAATCCCATTGTGTGTTCACCACCCAGAGTCAGTTCTCCTTCCATCACCATATATTTGATCCCCTTTACCCTCATCTACCACCCCTCTCCCCCCTTACCCTCTGGTATTGTGTTTCACTCTTGTTTTTATTATAACTCTACTTATTAAGCTGAGGCATTTGGATCCAACACAAAGGGCAGTCAATAGAATATACAGGAGAAAAAACAGACACACACCTACCCAACATGGAAACAATAGCCTTCATTCTACAATTGTAGTTGAAGCCCGGTGATAACGGTTTGAGATAAAATTGGAGAGCACAGCACACTCCCCTTGATCCCCAAGACCTCTGAGAATGTCACAGAGGTCAAGAACGTGGAACTGGAGGGAGAGAGAATGGGAGGGACGGTAACCTTTCGTCAGCACCATGGACAGCAGCCAAGCAGGCAAGGATGGGGGGCTGTCCTGAATACCAGCACTAACCGCTGGGAGAAGAGGACATTTATCAAGTCGGCTATGTGCCAGGCGTCATTCCAATGCTGTACATATGTCACCTCATTTAATATGCCCAGTGGGTCTGCAATGTAGACATCATTTCCCCCATTTTACAGATACAGAGACTGAAGATCCATGATGAAGAGCATCTTGTCCACATGCACACAGCAAGCAATGGGATTTGAATCTAGAATTGTCTGGCTAGTGCTCTAGTCCCCCTTCCACACTGCCTCCACGTATCCCAAAGCCCTTCCACTCCCCACTCTCACGAGGTTGAGGGGTCCATCTTCAATCTCTCTGGGGCAATCACCAAACACAGGTGATCTTGGGTTGAGCCCAGTGATGAGCTGATTTGTGTGTCCTTTAGTCCTGGGAGCAGGGCACCTGGGAAATGGAGTGTCTTATTCACTCCCAGCCACATGCCCATCTTTCAGAAACGGCCAAGGCTTTGGTCTGGGGGAGATGGTGGCAGCCCTAGCCGATAAAGGGGAGGACGTGTGACACAGCCCACCTAACGTGGAAGTACAGAGATGTCCACGCACAGGCTCTGATGCCCCCACCTCAGAGCCCTTTCAAACTAGCAGAGGTTACGCCTGCACTAGCCATCTAAACCCCTTCCCCCAGCGAGTGCTGCCAAATTGACATCTAACACCACCTGCTCCCGGAGCCCTACTGCTGTCTGTGGGCTGAGGTCTGATTTAGAAGAGATTTGAATTCTGAGCTAAAGAATGTAGATTCTTTCCCACCAAAATACGAAGTTCTAAACAGCACTATCCATTTTTAAGAGCCTACTAAGAGATAGGCCTGGTGCTTGGCCATTTTTATACGTTTCCCCATTAAGTCTTCACTACAACCTTGTAATGAACTATCTTGAGATAATTACGATCATTCCTATTTTTACAGGAGATGAAACTGAGACCTAGAGAGGGAAAGGGACTTTCCAAGATCGTAGGGCTGGCTCTGCGCAGACTCAGGATGAAAACTCTAGACTGTGTCATTCCTAATACTGCACTCACCATGTCATGGCCAGGGGTCATTCGCCCCTGAGGGCCAAGGACCTAGGGCTCCGGAGGAGACCAAGCTGGAGGCTGGGCAGAGGACGCTACGATGAGTTCTCTCTGATTGGGGTGGAGTCATCACAGTTGCAGCCATAAATCTACCTCACAGCGAAATTACTTGGTAACTATACTACAAATTAATGGCATTTTCTAGGATTCTTAGAAAGATTTGGGGGGGGGGGCTGTCTACATGAACATGTGAGGGGGGGTTAAGGACCCTCAAGGAAGGAGCTGAAGGTGAAATTGGCAGAAAGCAAAGCAAAAGAGTGCCTTAGAAGTCACTCCGAGGACCAGACATGCACTCCCATCCAAGGAAATGTGACCTGTTGTTGAGTCCCTTTTCAGGCGCCTTAGGCCCACTGATTCTCTCCTGCCCCTTCCAGATCCTCGCACGGTCCCCCCACGCTGCTTTCCAGCCACTCCCAGAGGGATCTTTCTCCTCATGGCCAGCTCTGGGCAAATCACGTTCTTGCTTTAAAAAGTCACCTCTGCAAGACTCAGTTTCCTCACTTGTAAAATGAGAGTAGTAATACCCGCCCCTCCAAGAGCATCACTGGCCTGGCTCCTGAGGGTGAGACAGAGCCACTGAGTTGTTTGGGCAAGTCCTGGGCTGCCAGGTGGCCCCAGGACAGAGAGCCAGCACTCTGGGTCTGAGATAGCATGGTGGCTGTGCTCCGTGGTCTGCTGGCCACCGAAGGGAGGCCCGAATTAGTGGCCACTCTGGCAGCTGCTCTAGGCCTTTGTTCTGAGCTCACCCCTGCGCCCCCAGGAAGGCCCAGTACCACAAAGCACAAAGCACTTCTAACCAAGGCTTTTGATCACTCTGCCACCCCTTTTGTTCCCCTTCGGTCCTGATGAATCAATTGCAAGTCCCCAAAGGTGTTATTTTCTCTCACTTCTGAGACTTGGCACATGCCGCCCTCTGGGCTCAAGCTCTCCTCCACTCTGACTCACCACTAATTTCTATTCCACCTTCAGGTTAAGAGCTTGGCTTAGGCACTTCTTCCTTCAGGAAGCCTTCCTTGACCCCCAGCCTGGGTAGGTTTTACTGCTGTCTGCTCCCCAGGGACCCAGGTACACAGGGGTGCGGGTGTCATAGGGGGAATGAATGGAAGATAAGGCAGGAGAGGTGGGAGTCATTGCCTCCATAATTCACACCTGACGCTGAACATGGAGCTGTGAGCAGCAGGAGGTGTGAGGTGGGGCTGGGGAGAGCCACTGTGCAGGCCACCTGGAGTTTCCTGAGCTGAGCCTCTCCTGGGAGGGGCCCAGGTGTGGTGCTTTGTGATGCTGGCCCCAAGGGTGGCTCTGCTTACCTGGCGATGGGAGCAGGAGGCAACAGCCTGTCCCCTGAGGATCTGAGCCACCAGCTGGCGGGCTCAAGGCAGCACTGCCCAACACTCAAGTTCTTATCTGCCAGAAGGGGCAGGGCCAGCAGGGAGGGGCGGGGAGCCTGTACCAGGACCCACTTCTAAGTCTTGGACTTAACTCTGTGTGTGCTCCTGCCAGTGAATTCGGTGTGTGCTACTGCATGTGGCCAAATGAAAATGTGTGGCTGTGAGTCTGCTGGCATCCGACTCTGCGTTTATGTGTGTATGTGTGCCTCTGTGCACAAGTACACAATGGGTGGGGGGCCATGTGCGTGTGTGTGCCTAGAGGTGTGCGTCAATGTGTCAGTACGTGTGATCTGTGAGTGAATTCACAAGTATGTGATGTATGCAGTTGTGTGGTAGCAAATAGGCTAATGATTATACACGCTGGCCTTGGACATCTACCCATTGCAGTTCAAATCCCAGCTCAGACACTTCCTAGCTCTGTGGCCTTGGAAAAATCACTTCACTTCTCTGAGCCTTATTTTCCTCATCTGTAAAATGGGGGTGAAATTATAATATCTATCCTGGTTGATTTATGCGATGGGATTAAATCAAGCAGTATATGCAAAGTGCTTATTGCCTGGTCCATAGGAAGCGCTTAATAGATATTGGCAATCATTTGCATCATGTGTGGTGATAGGTGTATTGTTATCTCTGGGTTTATGTGTATTATCTAAGCCTGTGTGGATGGGTCATCCTGGGGTTAAGTGTATTTAATCATATGTGTTTATGTGTAAGTACTTACATCTGTGTGGGCATGTGTCTATATTTAAGATTTTTTTTTTTAACTGTCCATGATTCCCTGGAAGGTCGGGTGCCAGGGCCACCACTACGAATGAGATTTAAGCTCCTAACACTCCGTAAAACCTCCTTCCCTGACCCCTGGTCTTTGAAAAGAGACAATTGTTCTTTCAAAAAATCAAATTTTGAGTTTTCTAGAATGTAGTCACACACATATCGAACCCCCATCCCCAGGTAACATGTGTGTGGTGCACACACATGCTAGCATCCATGATCGTTCCTGGCTTACCTGTGTATCCCAGCCCACAGCCTAAGGGCCAACACAAGGGGGACAACTGGTACCTTTTGACTGAATGACTCCATCTGGACCTCGGAAGGGAGTGGAAGTCTCTGTAAGCTGAAAGAATCCTGAGTGTGGCAGCTAGAGAGGGGCAGGCCTTGAATCCTACCTCCAGCTCAGGGTTGTTGTTCCTGTGTGTACCTTACAGCAAAGAGCACAGACCTGGAGTCAGACAGATGTCAAGTTCCCCAGACACAGGAGGATTGCACTTGGCTGTATTTTTTCTGAGCTCCTTGCCTGGGCCTGACCCCAACCCCAGTAATGCAGCTAGAGGAGTCTCAGACCAAGTGGAACCAAGGGAACTCCAGATCCAAAACAGGCCATCCTAGCAGGTGTGATCCACCCAGGGAATTGTGGGGGATGACTGGGACCTCCGGGAAGTAGAGTTCACCAGTCCAGGGGCCAGGCCAGCTACGGTATGCTCCTCAAAAGGCAGACGAGGGAGAGAGATAACGAAGTTGAGAATAGGTGCTTAGCAAATGAACAAAGTAACTTTTTGTCTAATGAATCTACTAATTTTTTTAAATGGGGCTTGTGTTTGTGCATTGATGTTCATAGGAACATTATTCATAGTAGCCAAAAGGTGGAAACAACACAAATGTCCATTGATGGATAAATGGGTAAACAAAACGTAGTATATACATATAGCAGAATATTATTCAGCCTTTAAAAGGAAGGAAATTCTGACACATGCTTCTACATGGATGAACCTTGAGGCTATTAGGCTATTAGGCTGGAATAAGCCAGACACAGAACGACAAATTCTGTATGATTCCACTTATTTGAGGTTCCTAGAATAGTCAAATTCATAGAGACAGAAAGTAGAACAGTGTTTGCCAGCGACTGGAGGGGGGGGAGAAAAGGGAGTTATTGTTTAATGGGTACGGAGTTTCAGTTTTCCATGATGAAAAGAGCTGTGGAGATGGAGGGTGGTGATGGTTGCACCACAATGTGAATGTATTTAATATCATGAACTGTACACTCCAAAAGGTTAGGATGGTAAATTTTATGTTATGTGGATTTTACTACAATAAAAAATGGAGCTTGTGTTTGCCTTTTTTTAAAAGTCAGATTTATTGGGGTATAATTTACACACATTGAAGTTTGCCCTTTGGAGTGTGTAGTTGTACGAATTTTGACAAACATGCACAGCCATGTAATTACAGCCACAATCAAGATACAGAACAGTTCGATCACCCCTCACCCCCAAGTTTCTTCATGCTCCTTTGTCATCAGTGCCTCCCTCTTCCCAAACCCAGCCTCTGGAGACCACTGATCTCTTTTTGGTCTCCCTAGTTTTATTTTCTCCAGACTGTCATTGAATGGAATCATACAGAATGTAGCCTCCTGAGTCTGGCTTCTTTCACTTAGTATCATGCACCCGAAATTCATCTGTGTGGTGTGTATCCGTGGTTCTTTCCTTTTCATTGCTGAGTAATATTCCAGTATCTGGAGGATGCACTGCAGTTTGTTTGCCCATTCATCATTGAGACAGTTGAGTTGTTTCCAGTTTTGGGTGATTATAAATAAAACCCCTGTAAATGTGCTCTGACAGGTTTTTGGGTGGCCATGTGTTTTCATTTCTCTTGGGTACATACCTAGGAATGGGATTCCTGGCTTACATGGAGAGTGAATATTTAACTTTACAAGAAATGACTCTTTTCCAAGATGATTATACCTCACTTTGGTTTTTCATTTTGTTTTGTTTTTTCTCTAGTAGTTCATTTTTATTATATTTTACAAAAATATCTGTCCATGATGGGTTGGAAGAGAGTAAAAAAAACCCAACTTGGTCCTATCCTACAGTTCAAGAAGCTCTAATTTGGGAAGAGTCTGTAGATGAAGGATTGGGGTAAAGGCTTCTTGGCAGATAGAACAGCATGTGCAAAGGCCCAGGGGGAAGGAGAGGACTTGGCACTCCTAGAGAACTGGGTGGGGGGAGGACAAAGAGGGGTTTGGTGAGCCCTGGGGCTGGAAATGGGGTCAGGCAGCAGAGGGTGCAAGATGAGGCTGATTTGGGACTTTATCTGGAGGCGAGTATGGAGAGCCATTGAAGGATCTTAAGCAGGAGAGGAAAAAGATTTGATTTACATTTTAAATAAGTTCCTCTGGCTGGGAGTGGCAGCTCCCTGGAGACAGGCTGCTCTTGCTGGTGTCTAGGCCAAAGATGAGGGGACGTGGACATGGGTGTTGGCAATAGTGGGGCTTAGAAGATAAAATGGATGGGATTTGCGAGTGGGTTAAACAGGTGTGGGGAGTAAGGCTTTGTGTGGAGTAGGGGGCCCCAGCATCCTTGGCTTGGGTCTGGTGCCCCTGTAGGGGTGTCAGTGGGATGGGGGTGGGGAGGGTGAGTGGTAGTCGGGCGGGAGAATGGAGACCTCCCAGCTCTGCTGCTGCAGCGCCTGCCTCCAGGAGGGCCTCCCCCGCCCGGTCTGGACCCGATTCATCTGTCACTCAGGCAGTCCGGGCCTCTGAAAGGCCCCCAAAGAGCCCTTGATTTGTGCAGGCCTGGCTGGCCCATTATCCCATTGGGATTTGATCTTTGCCAAGAGTAACAAAGAGCTCAGCATAGAACTGGCTCTGGGCTTTGGTTGTGGAGTGGGCAAGGAGTGGTGAGGGGGAGGGGAAGGAGAAGAGGGAGGGGTTCACCTTTGGCCCAGGCAGGGCTGAGTGGAGTGAGTTGCTTTCAGCCTTCTTCTCAGGCATTTGTGGGTCTGTGGGCATTTGAGCTTGTGTGCACAAAGCTCTAAACTGTGTGCAGGTGCTTACGTGTCCACACGAAGACGTGTGCACTGTGCGTCTCTCGGGTGCCTGCATCCCGCGGCGCTGTGTGCGGATTTGGACAGCTCCATATATGCATGGGCATTAAATACTATTTGCCCCTCCAGGTCCTTTCTCCACCCTGCTCCCTGCCCCCCAGGGAGCTGACCCTAGGAGCCCATCAAGCAGACTCCTGGATGTCTTCGAGTTGGGTTCAGCCAATGGGAGGCCCAGCCAACAGATCAGAGGGCTGGCTGATGGGTTGGGCAGCCCTCTGCAAAGGTATAGCTCTCACCAGCTCCCACAATTGCTCCCTCACCTGACCCTTCAGGCCTAGGGTTAGCACCCTGGCTCCCCTCTATTGCTAGTCCCCTACATGCGTCACTCTTGCTTTTCAGTTTCCCTTCACTCTGCCCTCACCTTTGTAAATGGCCCCTTTATTACATCTTTCTCATCTTGTTTGAGTGCTGACTTTTTCTTGCTGGGACGCTGACTGAGCAACAGGTGCATACACTTGGGTACGTGTGCGCACAAGCATACTGTAACTTTTGGTAGGGCTGTACCTGGATGGGCCTGCATGTATATCTGTGTGCATTTGTGCACATATATGCATCCTTATGTGTGCACATGTGGCCACTTGTGAACAGGGCCACATGGCATATATGCCCATGTGCATTTGCACACGTGTGCATTTGTGTGTTTCTGCACATCTGTGGGTGTATATTTCAGCTGTGTTTGGTGTTTTGGGGTGGGAATGATTGCAAGTGGCTATGAGTGTGTTGGCAGAATCACAGGGGAAAGGAGGGCTGATACCTGCAGGCACAGGCTCCTCCCAGGCTCCCCCTAGGGCCCTCTCAAGAAGCCTTGCCCTTCCAAAGGGACCTGCTACCTGGAGTTCAGCTTGTTTTGTTCAACAAGCATCACTGGGGGCCCTTGCTGCCTCCACCATTACCCTCTGGGATGCTCCCCGCCCCTGTGCCAGGTCCTTTGGCTTCAGTCTCAGGACCTCAAATTGCATGCAGCATCAGACAATGTTCAGAGAACAAGACCCATCCTTACTATGTTTACTCCATAAAGGGCTTGTGCAAGAAGTACATGAAACCCAGAAGTTATACAGAAAATGATAAACAGATTCAACTCTACAAAAATAAAATATGTTTGTACAATAAAAGGAATCAAAGAAATTTGAAAGAGGAATAGCTATATGTATGGAGACAAGTATGTGTAATTTATATTGTAGAAAATATCTATTACATATAAAGAGTTCCTGCAAACAAATAAGAAAATAACAGCAATTCAATCGAAAAAAATGGGCTCGATATAAAGTCAAGTATTTCAGAAAAAAAAATCACAAATTTCAGTCAAGTTAAGCCCTGATTCAGTGTAGGGGGGACTGTCAAGACCTGTGCAGGATCTGAGATTTTACCCCACTTTCAAGCTAGGAAGTTAGCCTTCCTCTGCTTCTTGGATGCTGGCAGAAGACACCAGACTCCTGGGTCAGACACAGAGGACAGTTTGTTACTCACAGCAATAACAGTAAGCAGCACATCAGCACTGTTTTTTCACCCAAGCCCCAAGTCCCACAGATCAACATGAAGAGAGCTAGAAATCACCTGCACACACAGTGGGCTGAGTTATAGATGAACTCTGAGCTTAGGGAACCCAAATCTGTGGCCAACAGACTATTGTGGAAGTGATGTCATGTGACTTCAGGACACTACATCTTCTGCCTGATTCTTCTGGTGACCATGCTGTGAGGAAGCTCAAGTTGCCCTCTGGAGAGGCCCACAAAGAGGAACTGATAGCCCTCCGCAGCTTGTTAGAAATGTGACTGAGCCAATTTGGATTGAATCCTCCAGCCCCAGTCAAACCTTCAGATAACTGCAGCCCTCCAACATCTTACTGAAATCTCAGGAGTCACTCAGCCAGAACTACCCAGCCAAGCCACCCTGAAATTTCTGACTCAGAGAAACCATGGCAGACAGTAAATGATTACTATTGTTTTAAGCAATTACATTTGGGATAATTTGTTACACAGCATAGATAACTAACTCATGAGACACAGCCTCATCCCTTAGTGTCAGGGTTACCAAGAAGAGAGAGACTCTGAGCTTTTCTGAGCTCCTATGGGGTGTGGAAGTTGAGGTGAGAGCTGGCAGTGCTGCCATAGGGCCTCTGAGCCTGTTTCCCCACCTATAAAGGGTGGGGATGCTATTGTTCCTCTTTCCTGGGATTATGGTAAATATTCAATGAGATAATTCACGTAAAGCACTTCGCTCAGTGCGTAACATGCAATGAAAGGTAACTTTTGTGAATAACAAACTCTATCACAAGCATGTATTGCTTTTGTTTAATTATTTTGAGAGATTAAAAATTCAGAAAAATCCAGAAGAATAGTATAGTAATCACTCATAATCAGACCACCTACATTAAAAACA
Source organism: Rhinolophus sinicus (assembly GCF_036562045.2). Lineage (NCBI taxonomy): Eukaryota > Metazoa > Chordata > Mammalia > Chiroptera > Rhinolophidae > Rhinolophus > Rhinolophus sinicus. The sequence goes on from NC_133754.1 coordinate 179,578,866, forward strand.
CAGAACTGTTTTGTCCCACCTGCTTCAATTCTTCTTAAATTATGCAGTAATACATGCATGTGTTCTCCCTTTGAGAAATTAACCCAAACATAACAAATGAAGCTGAGCGCCTCGTGACCACTCCCCGAGCCCCACTCTTGCCTCCTTTCCCCTGGACAGGCCTCAGCAGGAACCTGGTGTGTTTACTTCTAGTCCAGTGTTTCTCCCAATGCTGGGAGGTAGATGGTCTACTGAAGCCCTGAGAGTCGAGCACACCACGGATGACACAGATGCAGCGAGATGCCTGGAGAGAAAGGCAGCAGGAGGGAAGCAGAAGAGAAACAGAAGCCATGGGGCAAGAGGAACCCTAAGAAGGAGGCTCCATGAGCTGCCCCAAGAGACAGGGAAGCTGTGTCAGGCTTGGGGTGAGCAATGGGAGCTGCTGCAGCTTCCTGATGTTTGGTTAGTCACGGTCATCTGCACATAGTCACAGGGCCACTTATGCTGTCACCTGCACAGTTAGCCCCACCTCCAGTGTTACCAATACAGTCACAGTCACACACAGTGTCACCCGCAGAGTCACCCCATGTCAAACCAGCACACACAGTGGCACCTGCCCATGGTGAGGCTCATGATGAACAGCCAGCACTCACTCATGGTGTCACCTACACACAGCTACACAGTGTCCCCAGCTCAGTTGCACACAATTCAGCCACACATAGGGACTTGCTGTCCCATATTCCAGCAGTTGTGTCGTGTGGTATGACATCACACACGATGTCACTGACATGTGCGGACCCCACCCCAACAGAGCACTGCCCACAGGCCTCGCTGCCCACCACGTGCTGTGTCAGTCCCACCTGGGCCTGGGTTGTCCCACTCAGAGCCCTGGGCCCAGGCCCTGCTTCTGCCAGCAGGCTCCATCTCAGTGAGCTGAGGAGGCTGAGGTGCTGCAGAAGCAGAGCAAATGCAGAGAAAAGGCTCTGTTCTTTGTGGGCAGGTCATTAAGGGGAGCTGGCGCCCCTCTGCCAGCTCCTCCCCTCCAACAAAGGAACAAAACAGCAGCTATTTTTAGCTTCGTGTCAAACTCTCCCTCAGACCCTGGGGTGGGGAGTCCCGTGAGAGAGGCATTTGTGAGGGTTCTAATGAGCGGCAGCAGCCATGCAGTCGACTTTCCAGGCAGCTGGCCCCCATCTCCACCAGGGCAGGAATGAGCCCCGGATGCTCCTGAGACAAAGAGAAGGCCAAGACAATGAGAACAACGCCCAGGCTCTCGGGACGCCTGCTTCCTGGGGAGTATCCCCCACTCTTTGGAAGGAGGTCCCATTGGGCCCAGGGCATGAGCTTCAGGACACTCCCTGCCTTGTTGAACCCACAGGCATTTACAACAGGCCCCTCACGGGGCCCAGTTCCCAAAGGAGGCTGCCTAGGACGAATGGCTTGACTGGAAGTTCATGGGCTCTTCCTACTGTGCGAACCTCATATGATGGGCAGCTTTGGAATCATCCAGACCTAAGAATGAATTTCAGCTCTGCCCCTTACAGTTGTGGGACCTTGAGCCTCAGTTTCCTCGCCTGTAAAATTAGGGTGACAATTCTCATCTCCCAAGATTATTGTGAGGAGTCTAGGAGATAAGAACTGGACATATAGTTCTGGTCCTCCACCAGCCTGGGAGCCCTGGATTGTGTGAACTCCTCCAGAGCAGGACTTGGCTTTTTCAACACTGGGTTGGAGAGCCCAACACACTGCCTGGCACACAGTAGGTGCTCAATAAACTTTGTTGAAAAGGTTACTGAAGGGTTCTTACCAGGATTCCGCTCTATAGGACTGCTCCGGCTTGAGTCACCCTCTTCCCAAGCCCGGCATCCTCTCAGAAAGAAACTTGTCCCCACTCGGAGGACCAAGTCACTGGTCAGCGGGTGAGTCAGCCTAAGCCTTGCTGCAATGACATAGCCTTGCCACCAGGGGGCGCAGTCTCTTAAGGTTTCCGCACCAGTGCGAGTCCCAGCCACTCAGGGGCCAGGAGGGCTGGAGACCGTACCGCCCACCAGGTGGGGTACCTGTCCACCCTCAGTCCGAGATGGGCGATATTGGGGCCATTCTCCTACAACGCTGTGGAAGAGGAACGTTACAACCAAGACTGTCATCTCTCAGTGGTTAGAAAGCAGCATTTCGTCAGGTCTGACTTGCTTCTCCCATGTTCCAGTGTCCTGTCTTCACAGGCTGTGGTGACTCATTGGTCCCCAGTGCTTGCCCCACCAGACTTCAGGATTCCCTGTTCTGTCATCCTCCCCTCCCCAGCTGGAGAAGCCCAGGCCATCAGAACCAGAAGGTCCCCAAGTTGATCTGAGAGTCTTCCACATTGTTTTACAGATGAAACAGCTGAGGTCCACACAACAGAATCACTGTCTCACAGGCTGGGCTGAGACCAAAACCTGCATCCTCTTTTTCAACTTGTGCCATCTCACTCATGAACTGTTTTACTGTTGTTCCTGGGGAACGAAACATGGAGAAGGAAGAAGATCTTTGAGGCCTTCTGATTCTGTTCTAGATCTTTGGCCATCCTCTATACCTGCATCATTTCACTGACTGCTCTATCAACCCCTTGAGTAAGAAGTCATTCTCTCCATGTATGGATGAGGAAAGCAAGGCCTGGTGAAGTTGCCTGAAGTTTCACAGCTAAGAAATGGTGGCAATGGTGTTTGTCCCCGGGACTGATTCCCAAACTCACATTCTGTTGCATTAGGTAGAACCGTGTAAAATGCCATTCCTATAGGTCACAGTTTTTCAAATATTTGGCATGCTTTAGCTTAACACTATGTCAATGAGACTCCCTTATCCTGAAGGAAGGAGGCGTTAAGTGGAATATTCTGATGGCAGCAGGGGAGGGGAGAAAGATTTCTTTGGGAGCAAAACACCTGGAGGAGATGACTGTTGCTGGAGAGACTGTCCCCTTCAGCCCCAAAGCCCAGATCAGGAACCTGGAATGGCCAGATGGCACGAGAGGCCCACGCTCAAGGACTTCTGACCACAAAGTATTCATGCACCTTGGGCAGGGAGAGATTGAAGGGAGGGTCTTGAGGGGGGATATGTCTTCTCTGGCTATGTCAACGAGGCCCCTTGGAAGAGGGACAAATCCACATGATATAAATTTAGAATGTCACAGAATGCCACAGAATATCGTGGCTAGAATACCATAGGGTGCTGTTGAATGTCAAGGAATATTGTAAAATGCTCTGGAAAGTCAAAGAATGCCACAGGATATCGTGAATTCTTGTAAATGTCATAAATTGTTGTAAATGTCAAAAGATGTCGTAGGATGCCGTAGATGGTTGTAAATGTCATTGAGTGTGAAGGACTGCCTTCCAATGCCATCACCGAATACTGTAGACGGCTGTAAATGTCATGGGATGACTTAGAACGTCTTCCTAGATGGTCAGAGAATGTCAGCATCACGGAATGTCATGGCAAATTCGAGCCAGTTGGAAAGAACTTTGGGGATCATCTCGGTTCACCTGCTCATTTTGCAGATGGGAAAACTGAGGCCCAGAGAGGAGGAGGACCTCGTCTAATGAAGCTCACCCAGACAGGCATTGGCAGATGCAGATTCAACATCTGGGTCTCTGGACTCCCAGCCCCTTGACTGAGGCTCATGGGGACTAATTACCCTGTGAAGGAAATAGCGGTGCCCAGTGGGTATTCAGCAAAAGTAATCCTGGCTGGCACTAGCCCTATGACAGGATGGGGAATTAACTCCACATGTGGGGCTCTCTGGTCTGCAAAGCAAAATAATGAGTTCTTTGCATTGAAATCAACAACATTCCTGCTGTGCAGCAGAGAGAGGGTGGGTGTGTTGGGGGAACTCAGAGGCCCCTCCCAGGCCCTGTGCCAGAAAAGGTCCCCCAGGCTGCCCTGGGAGCCTCTCCTTGCACAGTCAAGGACTCAGAGGTGCCCCATCTTGTAGTTAACTCTTGGCAGAGGTCCTGGGGCCTAGGAGGCTGGGTGTGGGTCTGAGAAGTGGGGGAGCAAGAGAGGGACCCTGGGAGGGTTTTTCCAGCCACATGTCAGGCAGGCAGGTAGGACGTCACTTTGGCTAGACTGTTTGCAGTGAATGGGATGGTGGTTAGCAATAAGAATCCAAAGACCTCGTCTGCTGTCATGGCATGTTTATGGGTGAAGGGTCATGGAGGTGGGAGCAAGAGGGCAAGATGAGAGTATCTTCACGAGGTTGTCTTCCCTGGCCTCTGCATCCAACAGGAGACGCTACCAGTTTGCTTCCCTTCTTTTATCCCGAGACCCCAGGTCTCCCTCTCCCCCAATCTCTTCCTCCCTCATGTAGATCCCCACCCAGAATGAGCTGGTGCCCTTCCAGCCTCCTGGGCAAGCCCTTTGGTCCTGAAACTGTCCTACAGCTTTTCCAATCCACACAAATGGACAGAGGCCTGGAGCTCCAGCCTACCAGGGAGAGAGAGCAGGTTCTGCCCACATCCTCCCTCTGCAGAATCCCTTTCTCCTGGCTGCTGGTCTAGGGATCTTTCCGGCCCAGAGCCCAGAGCCAACCCAGAGTGTCCCCAGCCCTGAGGGTACAGTTGGCAGTGTCACTGAGCCAGCTTATCAGGGAAGGTCCCTCTGGCAGGCCCTGGAGCTGGTCCGGGCTGACCATAGCCACCGTCCCCGCTGAGCCAAGGAAACTTTGCCCCTTGGGGCTGGGCTGGTGGTGACTCAGAGTGTCAGGCCCCCGCCCTCTCAGAAAAGCCTTCCCTTCTCTCTGCGAGTTTGCTCCCTGCAGCTGTAAAAATAACAAGGTCCCAGCAGAGCCTGGCAGCAGGACTGAGTTCAGGAAGGGGCACAAAGAAAGAATGTGCAGGAGGAAGAGGAGGTAGAGGGGCTCTGGCAGGGCAGGCCGTGGTGCCAGGGGCGTGAGGGTGGCCAGGGCTGTGCAGGACCACAGAGGGAGCAGGGGGTGGGCCCCACTCTTGTCCGTATGAAGCTTTTCTAGTGGTCCATGCACATGTGTGTTGCTGGAGACTGTACGTCTGTGTGGACACATGCGCCAGTGTATGTGCTCGCCCCTGTGGGGTTCTGTGTGTGCGTGGGTGTCTGCAGGTCATTCTGCATGTTACGTGTGTGTGCATATGTGAATCTGGATGTGTTTGTGTGGGTGGGTGTGATCATGTGTGCACGTGTGTGTGTCTTAATATGAAGATGGTGGTCTAGGCATCGGCTGTAAGAGGATTTAGTTTAAAAGATGATGGAGAATAGCATTTAGGAGCTTTATCCTAGACTCAGGAAGATTTGGGTTCAATGCCTGCTGGTGGCACCTTGGGCAAGTGATTTGGCTTCTCTGAATTTTAATGTTTCCATCTGTAAAGTGGGGACAGTAGCACCCTCCCGGGGTTATCATGGAGTTCTAGTGAGACAGTGAACACAAATGGGTTTTGTGAACCATAAAAGGTTGACAAAGTGTGGGAGAGACAGGTGATACAGGAATGCTGCAAGACCTGAGGATAAATATGCTAATACTATGCAAATCAGGCGTGAGACTTGTGTCAGGAATAAGAGACTAATAGAAAGCAGTGCCAGGCACTACTAACGTGTCAGGTCCCCTGTGTACATGCTGCGGACAACACTAAGGTGCCGATGGCAGGTACATTCCCTACCCCCACCCCTGCCTTCTGTCCACCATTTGCCAACCTGGTTCCCGGATCCTGAGGTGTGAAGAATCGGAAGAAGGGGTCTGGGGGACAGGAGCAGAGGTTAGGAAGGAAAGGCAGAGGGGAGAGGTACCAGGCTAAGATGACCTACATGGTAACGATGGGGAAGAAGGGAGAAGGAGGGAAGAACAGAAAGCAGAGGGGATGTGGGGACTGGGTGTGTGCAAGGTGGTGGGAGAGGCGCCGGTGAGAGAGACTGGGGCGGGGGAAGAGGGATTGGAGAGACGTGTTGCTTGCTGTGAGTTCTAACCGGACCCCTTTTAATGGTCTTCTTGAAATTCAGGTAAAGCCTGGAATTCTTGATATCCTCTTTGATGGCTGTGTTCTGTCTTTGAATGTGACTCTGTGCTGACACTGGACCATTTGGGAACACCATCTAAAATCGCATTGGCCATGTGCAAGGTGCTGGTCTGCCTCTGGGTGGGAGAGCAGTTTGGAGAGAAGGGGGTCCCTGCGAGTGGGGCAGATCCTTCCAAAAGGCTTCTTCCAATGAGGGGCAGTCCCGACCCTTGGTGCCAGGGCTTCCTCCCTGGGCAGGTGCCTCTCTGTCCCCACCGGGAGGCAGACGGAAAGGCTGGAGAGCAGCTTGGGGCTCCTGGACTCCCACCCTCAAGCTGAGCATGGCCCTGCCTATGGTCTCTGCCTCAAAGAGCTTATTTTCTAGTAGAGGAAACAGAAAGCATAACTCCATAAGACATGGTTAGAGTAACAAACTGGGGGAAAAGACAGGTGATATGAGAATGCTGCAAGACCTGAGGATAAATATGCTAATGATATGCAAATAACAGCATTGCAAGGCAGGAGTGGAAGGGAGAATGTTGGCCAATCCACCTGAGCAGAGAAGGGGAGGCATAGCGATAATGACCTGCAACTTGAGTCTTGAGGTCTGAGCCAGAAAGTCAAGTAGACACAGGGGAGAAGTGTATTCTAGGAGGCAGGACCAGCACGTGCCAGGTGATGGGCTCTAAGGAGCCTGGTACATAAAGGAAAAGGCAAGGGAATAAAGCACGGGATGCAGGAGGGGCCGGGTGTTGCGGGGGAGGGGTGATGAGTAGGGGACAGAACACCCCTAGTCGAGGCCACATCAAGGAACCTTGAATTCGGGGTAAAGAATAGGATTATATCTTGTAGAGATGAGGCGGCTTGAAGAGATGTGGAAGCTTTTAATCAGGGAATGATGGGATCAAGATGGCATTTTCAAAAGATGACTCAGCCTTCTGGGTGGGACACAGGGGAGGAGATGGGAGGCAGCAAGGGCAGTCAGCAATGAAATCATAGTGAACAAAAATTGAACCTTATGTGTGTTACTTGATTTTACCTTCTCCACAACCCAAGATAATTCAGCATCCCCATTTTATAGATGGAGAAACTAGGATTCAAGAGATAGAGGGATTTTCTAAGGACACACAGCTTGCAACCCAGACCTGTCTGATGCCAGAGCCTTCGTTCTCAGTCTCTAAGCCTGGGGTGACAGGCATGGGCTCTGGATCCAGGCTGTCTGGGTTCACAGCCCATCTTCACCCCAGAATGTGGCATCTGACATAATGTGGCAACTGCCATAAGAGCTCTGGGCCTCAGTGTGCTCATCTGTAAAGTGGGGTTGATAAAAGCAAACACCCTGTGAAGATCAAGTGCTCAGCACAATGCCTGGCACGCAGTGAGCACTTAGCATATCACCATCTTCAGAGAACATGTTTTGTCCTTCCTGGAGCCACAGCAGCGAACCATTTCCTGAGCGGTGAGGACAGCACCGGAAAGCAGCTCTGGGCTGGAGAGACTTGCGAGTTGTGGGAGGAGGGGATGTAGGGGAGAACAGGGAGGGAGGAGTCAAGGATGTGTCCTGACTGGCCTGGGGGCCCCCGGTGGGGGGGCAGCACTGTTCACTCCATCGGGGGATTGGAGGATGAGCAGGTTCAGGAGAGGAGGAGCTTGGCCTGGGAAGGACGAGTCTGCAGCTCCTGTGAGCACCCCCCACCTCTAGTGTCCACTTGCCTCTGCAGCCTGCGAGGGGATCCTGGCTTTCTCCTGGCTCTGACCCTCACTCAGGCAAAGGCGCACTCTGAGCTGAGTCTCTTGGGAGAGCCCCATGTCCCTGGCAGAGCCTAGGCACAGACCAGGTCTCACAAAGGCCAGCCAGAGGCTGCGCACCCGCTGGATCCCGGGTCCTTGATCCAGACTCAGAGCCCCTCGCAGGCCCCTGCTGGACTCCCAGCAGGCATCCATGCTGAGTGGGCCTGAACCCCTGCAGGGCCGGGCACTCTGCCATGTGACCTGTGTTCTCCCCTGAGTCAATGTGAATGCCACGGCCAGGAAAGTCAGATCTTCTAAAATGTAGGGCTTTCTCCTAATATGTCAGTTGTTTGCGGGTATTTGGGATGCCAAACCCTTTTCACTGCTTTACAAAGACTGTATATGTTAGAGAAAAAGACTGGCCATCTACATGCTTCTTTCTTCCGAGCACTCTATTATAAATGCCATTTTTTTTAAAAATTAGAAAATAGTAAGGCAAATTGTACCAAACAGGAGTCCCTGTGAGTGGAGTTGTATAATTTGAGGATTAAGGACCCACTTTTGAATTCAGACAGTCCCAACTGTGAATTCTTGTTCCATCTTTCCACATCCTGAGCCTCAGGCAAGTTATTTTCATCGGCTGGAGCCTCAGTTTGTTCATCTTCTAAATGGGCATAGAAATTCTGGGGAGTTTTCTCAACATCCAATTCTCCAGATACCATCTGGGGTGTCCAATACTTCAATTCAATTCTGACACTATCTACCTGGAATTAGCAGCAGATCCAACACGTTAAAGGTCTTGGTCCCACCACACTGTCCCCACTTCAGATGCCAATTGCCTATCCTGTGTTCCTGTACTTCTGACAGACTGGCTGTAAATTGGGGGTCTCACAACTCCTTCCTCAAGTTCAATAATTTTCTAGTGCATCCATCCATCTATCCATCCACCCACCCATCATCCATCCATCATCCATCCATCCATCCATTTCACAAAATGGCATCATAATGTACTTGATAGTTTTCAATCTGCCTTCTCAAATAATAATATTTGTGAGCATTTCCCATGCTGTTTAACACTCTTGTGTAACACCTTTTCCTACTTTATTTTTAGGAAAATATGGCTTCTTTTTTAACCTTTTTATTATAAAATAAACATAGAGACAGAAGCTACATGACACAATTGTAAAGCTTAATGAATTATAATTTTAAAAACACACTTGTGGCCACCATCTGGTTCCAGAAAGAACTTTTCCAGCCTCCCAGATGCCTTCCTGCACCCTGCCCAGTAACAACTACTTCCTTGCCCCCTCCAAAAATCCACTATCCCTATTTTTATGTCAATCATTCCTTTTCATTTATTTGTAGTTTTATCACCCAAGTGGGCATATTTAATTGGCCATTAAAAAAATTTCAGTATGTCCTTTAAGTTCTTTAAATCTACAGGTTCCCCCACCACCCTGTTCTTTGCTTTAAAATCTCTCTATTAAGAACACTGGCCATTTGGCCTGTAGAGTTTCCCACAGTCCAGACTGAATCCAGTGCAGCTCACTATGTCTTCTGTATTTCCTGAAAATTGGCTGCATTTTTAATGGTCGCACGATCATTTGTAACCAATGCTTTTGGATTGCCTGGCTTGGTTTTCAAATTGCTATATTAAGCATCACTGAGATGAACATCCTTGTATATCCCCCTTTTCGTGCTCATGGTGACCTTGTTCTGATGGTGCGTTCACCCTCCCCCACCTCAAGCCCCCTCAGTTGTGATGCTATGGTCTCACCTTCAGGTCGGTGTGTTCAGTCCTTGACTGACGTATCAGCAGCCTCGTAGGCGGGGCGACAACCCATCAAGCTGCTGCCCAGAGCTCCATGACCTCACTAGGGTTACCAGGCGGGAATTCCCGCCCGTTCTCAGGAATTTTTTCCGCTTTCCCGTTCCCAAATCCCGAAATATAAACTGTTTTCTGTTCTGCATGATGAATCGTTTCCACACAGTGATGACCGATATTACCAACCACCTGGGTTCAAAGAGCCAATTTCCCCGATTTCATGGCCAACTTTTCTTGGGATTCGGGAACAGGAAAGCAAAAAAATTTCCCGAGAACATGACAAAAATTCCTGCCCAGAAACCCTAGCGATAAATAGGGAAAACATCTAAGAGATACCCTGTGAGTAGTACGTTTATTTCCCATTGTGGGTATTACTGGGTTCAAGGAGCTGATTTTCCTGATTTCCCGACCAACTTTTCTCGGGATTCGGGAATGGGAAAGTGAAAGAAATTCCTGAGAACAGGTGGGAATTCCCGCCTGGAAACCCTAAACCTCACACTATGTGTGTCCCCATTCCCAACCTGAGTTTTATTCATTCTGTGCCACTGGAGACCTTTCCCATAAGGTCCCAGCAGCTTTGGAAATGAGCCTGCCCAAAATACAACATGTATATTTTTGGTACTATGTGGTAGAGACATTTACATATTGAAAAAAACGCAGCATAGACAATGCTATTTGTAGCCCACACCACATCCGCTTGACCCACCTCTAATTTCAGCTGCAGCTGTGGTGACCACTTAGGGTTTTTCCAAGGCCGCTGGGAAGTGTAGGGGAGCTAACAGTCCTGTGGTTAACTTTCAACCAATGTGGGGAGCGTGAGTCAGTGAACGAATGTCTACTGTCCTTTAGAAAAACAATTTTCAGGTGTATTCTACAGATTTCCTTAGAGATTCCCCAGCAGACTGGCCATCACTTGCCCAATCCAATGTGTGCCTTCCCTGTCATTTCCCCCTCCTGTCTCATTCTTCTTTCTCCCTTGCTCCTGTCTCCTGGGATTAGCTCCCCCTTCAACTTTCAGTTCCCAAGTCCCAAACTAAGACATTAGTATATTGTGAAGTCATAGCCTGGTGACTGGGCTAACCAGAATTCTCCAGAAGTGGGCAACTTGAGCACCTGCACCAAAAGGGACGGCACTCACCGGACGATAATCTCCTGTGCTTGGGAAATAGACTGCAAATCAGGGGTCCACCTTCTGCCCACCTGAACAGGAGATTGGAACCTCCTGGAAAAGAAGACTTGTAGTTCCTCTGAGAACATAGTAGCATATTTAATTTTCCTGCTCCCAGGCAATGGCACATAACATTGCCAAGGGGAGACCTGAATAGAGGGGAGAGACCAAAGAAAGATGCCTCTGAGTCCCCAGGAGTAAGTGGGCAGAGTAGAGTTACCTGGCAACATGAGGCTCAGTGAAATTTGTCTTTTTACTGATTTTTATATTTACTTTCTTCATTTTATTTTTGAGCTAGGTGTTGTTTTTAAGTTTCTTTGACAGAAAAGAGTTATTATCTTTAAACCTAAAAAAGCTCATTTGATCAATAAGACTCTTTAAAAAGCTAATGGAAAAATGGACCAAAGACCTGAAAAATAAATTACAGTAAAGTCGAAACAAGTGGCCAATAAAAAATGAAGACATGTTCATCCCTTCTAGTGAGCAGAAAAATGCAAATTAAAATGACGAAACACCATCTTTTGCTTATCAAGCTGGCAAAGATTTTAAGATGTTTAAAATGCCCAGACAGTGTGACAGACTGCTATTTATTCCCTCAAACACATTCTTTCTTCCACTGCACCAGTATTTAGGTGGGCACATGGATACCCACCTAGAGACTGTATTTCCCAGGATCCTTTGCAATTCTCACCAATGGAAGTGCTAGAAGTGATGTGTTTAATTTGTTGTACTAGTCAGGGTCCCAGCAGGAAAGAGATGGCACCCTTCAATTGGGTAAATTGGGGAGAGCTAAATATAGGGACAATTTACAAAGGTATGGGCGGTGTGTAATAAAGAATTTGGCAGTCCTTTGTCCCTGGTTCATGGGAGGTAACCACCAAATCTTTGGAATTTCCTGAGTAATAGGAGTGTTTTTATTATTCATGATGGGCCCCTCAGACCACATCTGATAATTTATGCTAACAAGGTGACTCGTGGTGGGCCCCTTGGTAATTTATGTTAATGAGATAACTCAGGATGGAGGCTGACCGTGTCAGAACGTCTAACTGTGTGACTAGAGCGTTGGGACTTTGAACCACATGATTTAAAAAAAGTTTCTATAAAACATAACTATCTGGGAGCCACATAGTTTTATCTCACTTGCCTCTTCCAGAGCTTGAATTTGGTTCTGATTTTCTGTCTCTGAGATTTTCCTCATCTTCACTCTATCCCAGGTGTGCTTTAGGTTGATAACACTGGATTCCCCCCACCACCCAACCTTTCCATAACCTTTTCTGATTCTAACTCCCACAATTACCCGGGTTCTGGTTTTGTTAGATCCTACCTTCATAACAAGTCCTGACACTTCTCTTTCTGAATTATTTACTTCCAAGCTGTTCTTTTCTCCTCCCTTAGCATAGTCTGGGCCTCATTTATTTACAAAGTGTATCTCTGGAAGCTATGGGAAATTTGGTCGATGTGAACACTGGTGGGAGGGTGGCAAGTGGCAGAATCCAGGAACCTGTAGAGAAACGCGGGCCAATTTTCAGCACCAAGGAGAGCTCTGAGAGCGCGCTGTGCTCCAGGATGATCTGCTAACAAAAGCCTCTTTATCCTGGGAAGCTCATGAATACCCCTCTAGGTCACATCCACAGGGAATTCTTGTGTATCCCTGGGTGTCAAATGGTTTCATCTTTTATGCTAAGTATAATGGACTGGTAGTGGCTGCCCAAATTGCTCAATAGGAGGTGAACTGTGAAACCTTGTATAGATTCCACAGGAAATTGTTGCAAGATTGATTAATGATATCTGCCACAGGTGGAAAATTAGCAAGCCATGGGATGTGTGCTTGGTGTTTGCCAGTTCTAGTCTAGCCCTTAGGGTACATTCACAAACTTTATATATGTTTTGCCATATCTATCTTTTCCTTTTAGGTTTACTGTTTGTTTGTTTTTTTTTAAGTGGAGTTTTTCCTGCTATGAGATTATGAAAATATTCTTTTACTTTTTCTTCTACAACTTTACAATTATTTTTTAAAATCCCATGTTTCATCATTCCATTCATATCTTTCCTCATCAATACCATGTTATAATAATAACTTTGTGTTTCAATAGCGTATAGTCAAAGTCTCCATTGTTGTTCTCTCTTGAAAGTTTCTTGGCTATCGGTGTACATATTTCCTCCTCCAATAACGTTAGAATCAGCTTGAAAAATTCCATTAGAATTTTAATTGGGGTTGCATTGAATTTATAAATTAATTTGGGGACAAGGGATTTTTTGTGATATAAAGTCTTCCCCTCAGGAACACTGTGAATCTTTCTTCAAGTCTTCCTTTATTTACATCAATAAAGTTGTGTATTTTTTTCATTGAGACTATACATTTCTTGTTAATTTTATTCCTCAGCACTTTATCCTTATTGTAAGTGATTTTTTCTTGTGAAATGTTAAAATCAATTGTTAAAAATGGCTAGGAAAACCATTGATTTTTGTATGTTGTTCTTATATCCAGCCTCTTTACTGAATTGTCTTGTGAGTTTATAATAGTTTTTCATCATTTTACTCGTGGATTTTCTACTTTTATTGTCTTCAAAGTGTGATAGTTGATCTTCCTTTTTCAATATTAATTTCTAATCATCAATCTGTCTTATATTTTATGACTTTCAAGGTGACTTTCAGGCATCACTACATTTCATCATTAAACACTCTAGCATGCATGTCCTTAATTAGTATTTGATATTTGTTTATGATTTTTTAAAATATTATACTGCTTCATGTGTAGTGTAAGGATCATCCAACAGTATATATCTAACTCCTCTCTCCCATCCATTGTGCTATTTTGTCATACATTTTACTTTTTTGTATGCTGTAAACACACAATACATTGAATTTTATATTTACTTAATTTATGCTATTTTCATCACTCTTCATTTGTTAGTGTAGATCCAAGCAGTTGTCTGGTATCTTATTCCTTCTACCTAAAAAAATTCTTTTAACATGTCTTTAGTGCGGATCTGCTGGTAATAAATTTTCTGGTTTTGTCTGCCTAAAAATAATTCTAATTTCTCCTGAATTTTTGAAAGATAGTCTCACTACTTAGATACTTCTAGGTTGACAGTTTTTTTTTTTCTTTCAAAAATTTAGTGGTGTCACGCTAAAGGCTTTTAGTTCAGGGCTTTAGGCAATTTCTGCAAGTCTGCTATAATTCCCATCTTTGTTCTTCTGTATGCAATGTGACTTTTATTTCTGACTGTCTATATAATTTAAGATTTTTATCCTCATCTGTAATTTTCAGCAGTTTGAATTTGGTGTAACTCTCTCTCTTAAAAAGTAGATCGTCCTCGGTGTGCTCTGAGTTTCTTGGATCTTTGATTTGGTATCTTTCATTAATTTGGGGAAATTCTGTTGTTATCTCTTCTTCTGACCTGGTTTTTCTTTCTCTTCTACTTCTGGGATTCCACTTACATGTATATTAGACCATTTGATATTGTCCCACAAGTGCAGGTCTTAAGTTAGTCCTTTTACCATTTTCTGAAGAATGCAAGAATCTTACAGCAGTTTAACTCTATTTACCACTTCCTGATCTTTGTGATATTATTTTCATATATTTTGCTTTTACATGTTTTATAAATTCCACACACATTTGCATCATTGTTGTTATAAACAGTCTTACCCTTATATTGATCTATTTTCTTCATTCTTTCCTGCATGTCCATGCATCCATCTGGACTAATTTTCCTAATCTGAGAGAGCTTTCTATTTTTTTTTTTTTTTTTTTATATGGATGCTTTATTAAATTCTTAAAATAATTTAAACAATTTGTTTTAGTTGAGTTTTTGGATTTTTTTTTTTTAAATTAAATTTATTGGGGTGACAATTGTTAGTAAAATTACATAGATTTCAGGTGTACAATTCTGTGTTACATCATCTTTAGTCTGAATTTTTTTCTTTGGTATTTCTTGTGTTGGAAACAAAATTTTCAGCCTTTGTTTATTTGAAATGTCATTATTTCACTTTCTGTTTTGAAGGGTATTTTTGTTGCATATAACATTCTATATTGCCAGATCTTTTTCTTTCTGTATTTTAAAGATTTTGTTCCATTGTCTTTTGGCTTCTGTGGTTTTCATTGAAAAGTCAGCTATAAGTCTTACTGTAAATTCTTTGAAGGTAATGTGGTAATGTGTCTTTTCCTCCACTGTGTCTCTTTCTCCTTTTAAGATGATCTCTATCTTTTGTTTTCAACTCTTTGTCTATAATGCCCTTAGATGTGGTTTTCCTTGTTTTTATCTGCTTGCAGTTTGCTGAATTTCTTACATTTTGAGGTTATTGCATTTCCACAGTTTTGAAAAATTCTCTGGCACTATTTCTCCAAATATCTTTTCTGCTCTATTTCCTCTCCTCTCTCATTTTTGACCTACAATTACACAATTATAATAGAGAAAAGAGAGGAAGACACTCTGTTTTCACTGTATCCCATATGTCTTTGTCTCTCTTCTGTATATTGAATTTTTCTGAGTCTCTCCATGCTTCTGACCAATGGGATATATTCTTCTGACCTATTTTCCACTTTACTAATTACTTCTTCAGCTGTATCTAAACTGCTGTTAAGCCCATTTAATGAGTTTTTCATTTTAGTTTTTCTATTTTTGTTTTAGGATGCTCATTTGATTATTTTTATAAATTTCAAATCTCTTGAAATTATCCATATTTTCATTTATTTAGTCCATCTTTTCCATGATTTCATTTAACACATTTATCATAGTTATTAAGTCGTTATCTGGCAACTCCAATATTTGTTTCATCTGTGTTTGCATCTGTTGTTTATTTTTCTCTATTGATTATTGGTCACATTTCCCTGCTTCTGTGCACATCTACCCTGTTTCCCCGAAAATAAGACCTAGCTGGACAATCAGTTCTAATGCGTCTTTTGGAGCAAAAATTACTAATAGACCTGGTATTATATTATATTATACTATACTATACTATACTATACTATACTATACTATACTATATTATATAATATAAGACTAGGTCTTATGTTATAGTAAAATAAGACTGGGTCTTATATTAATTTTTGCTCCAAAAGATGCATTAGAGCTGATTGTCCAGCGAGGTCTTATTTTTGGGGAAACAGGATAGATGTGTATAGAGGCAGGGAAATGTGACCAATAATCAATAGATAAAAATTTGCTATCCATTGTGTTTAAAAGTATCGTACGAGTAGGTGCTCCAGATGAAAATTTCCCCGTTTCTCTCTTAGGCAGTAAAGATGGGGGTGCTGATCATTTCAATGAAGGATTGAGCTGGGTCAGGGTGAGCTGCACTTTTAGTAAGTCTTAGTCTATCTCCGATTCATTCTTGTTCTTTGGGTATAGCCCTTGGGGCTTTTGATTGAGAAACTGGAAGGTCTCGGTCTCCTCAGCCTTAAATGACAGTGAGAAATTCAGTTCTTCCCGTTGGGGGTTTGAGCCTCTTGATGGGGAGAACACTAGTATTTGTGGCAGTCTCCTCTCTCTGGTGGGACAAAGCACTGTGAAACCACAGATTTCACTCGACCTTTTAGAATTTTCTGGCCTAGCCACTCAAACTTTCACACAGCCCCAACTCAAAAAATGTTGTGTGGGTAACACTAGTCGTGCACTGGGGACTCTTACAGTATCCACCATCACACTAGTCCTACAAGACCACCAAAAGCTTTGTTGTTTTTCTTCAGCAGAGTCTCTCAGCTTCAGTCAAACAAGATCCTCAGATGAAACTTACAATTGGGAAATGCTCCCAAATAGGGAAACAGTGCTGATCACCAACTCACCTAAGAATGGCTCTTCCCTCCCTGGCTTTTAGTTCAACTAGTTCTCATTTCCACGGCTTTGTGACATCTTTAATAATGTGATTTTGCAATTTACCTCTCTTTTTTCCTAGTTAATGTAGTGATAGGACTGGCCTGCCATCGCCTACTGTATCTTACTCAGAAAAAGATATCTCTTCGCTTTAAATGTTTAACACATATTTAAACTTGCATTTTTTCTATATATGTCTAGAGTTCCTCAGTATCTACATCCTCTCTTTGAACAAGTGAAGAACACTTTCACTCCCCATGCTCACTCCTGAGTACATCCCACATTGAGATCATCTGGAGCTTTAGTTCCTGGGTTGTTGTGTCATTGCTGCTGTTATATTATGCATTAAAAATGAGACTTAACCACAGAGTTTTACTGTTTTTAAAATCACTGTTTCCTGGGGATGGCTGGTTAACTCAGTTGGTTGGAGCATGGTGCTGATGGCACCAAGGTTGCCGGTTCGATCTCCGCGTGGGCCACTGTGAGCTACGCCCTCCTTAAAAAAATAAAATAAAAATCAATCAATCAAATCAAATCACTGTCTCCTGTATCCCATGTCTTTTTTTGGTCTTGTATTCATTTTTGTTTTCTTTTATGGAAGTACCTTCTTGAGTAGTTCCTTCAGAGAGTCTGTGAATGATAAATTTGCTAAGTTGGGTGAGGTATAGAATTTTAGGATCAAAACAATTTTCTCCAGAAATTTGAAGCTTTCTTTCAATCATTTTCCAGTGTTGCCAAAGAGATATCTTTACCACTCTCTTTCCAGAGGGTGAATCTCCCTCCCTTTATTTATTTTGTTTAGCACTTGACTGATCCTCTGAACCTGAAGACTCTTGCCTTTCTCTAGTTATGGGAAATGTTCTCCTATTGATTGATTGATTGCTTATCTTCTTTTCTCTATGGTCCGCTTATGGCACTCCTACTAAATACTAGATAAATGTTGAAACTTCTGTATCTAGTCTCCAAGTTATTTAACTATTTTTTTCATTCTGTTTATCTCTCAGTCATTTTGCACTACAGTCTGAGAATCCCTCAGCTTATTTTTAACTCACTAATTTATTCTTTCAAAAAAATTTTGAAATATTTCAACAATGCAGGAAAGTATAAAGAATATAACCAACACACTAGTACACACCACCCAACTTTGTTAGTTATTAGCATTTTGCTATATTTGCTTCATATTTTTATTTTTAAGAAATAAAATATTGCCAATTCAGTTGAAGCTCTTTGTGTTCTCTTCCCCATTCCATTGCCTCCTTCCCTCTCAGGGGGTATCAGTTATGTTGGTTTTCATGATTTTTAAATTACTTTTCCATTAAGGTATTATTTGTATGCTATATAATTCACTTATTTTAAGTGTACCATTTGATGAATGTTGGTATTTACATGAAATTGTGCATCCACCATCACAATCAAGATATGAAACAATTGCGTCACCCCAAAAAGTTTCCTTGTTCCCCTTTGCAGTTGATCCTCAACTCCTACCCTGGTCCTAGACAGTAGTTACTTTCTGTCATTATACAGTGTATAGCCTTTTATATTGGGTTTCTTTCACATAGCATAATATTTTTGAGATTCAGCCATGTTTTTAATGCATTATTAGTGTTTAATTACGTTTTATTGCTGAGTAGTATTCCCAGGTATGTTTATCCAATAATTCACTTATCCATTCACCAGTTGATGAACATTTGGATTACTTCCAGTTTGAGTCGATTCTGAAAAATGTCACAATGGACATTTATGTGCAGATCTTTGTGTGGACATGTTTTAATTTCTCTTGGGTAAATACCTGGAAATAGAATTGCTGTGTTATAGGATAAGTGTGTGTTTAACTTTATAAGATGCTAACATACTGTTCTCCAAAGCGGCTTGCCATTTTGCATTCCTGCCAGCAATCCATGAGAGTTCCAGTTGCTCCATACCATTGCCAACACTTGGTATTGCCAGTCTTTTTACTTTAGTTTGTAATGGTACCTTGTTATTATTTTAATTTATATTTCTCTAATGACTAGTGAAGCTGAGCATCTTTTCATGTGATTATTGCCACTCATGTATGTCCTTTTGTGGAATTTGTGTTCAAATCTTTTGCCCGTTTTTATTGTGCTGTTTATCACATTATAAGAGTTCTTTATATAATTTGGATGCACACTTTCCATATATGTTTTTAAATGAAATTTTTATTGTAGTAAACACCCATGTTATGCTGAATGCATTCAAGAAAGGTATATACTATTGTTTTTCAAGTTTTAACTTTAGATAACAGATATTATACTGATCTATTGCTCTGCAATTGCTTTTTTTTTCTTTCACTCAGCATTATATTTTTCATATTTATCCTTTTGGATACATATACCTCTAGGTAATTCATTTTGCCTGTTGTATAGGATTCTATAATGTGACCAAACCACAATTTGTTTATTCATTATCTGTTGCATTATTGGTTGTTCCTAATTTTTTGCTATTACAAACTGTTCTGCATTGAACACTCATAATATTTCCTTACACACACATGTAAGAGTTTCTCTAAGCATATACCCAGAAGTGGCATAGGGGCTGCATATCTTTACATTTATTCCAATTTCTCTTTACCTATGTTCATTCTATTATTTGGCCAACCTACTGAGTTTTAAATTTGAACAGTTACTTAAAATTTCAAGATCTCCCAGTGCTTTATTTTAGTAACAGCCTATTCTCAATTTATGGGTATTTTTTCCCCAATCTCCCTAGGGATGGTAATTGTACTACTGTAAAGTCTTCTTTCTGTTTGTGTTTGCTCTCTTAAGTCTATTCCTTTGGGTCTTAGGTCTTCTGTTCGTTAAATCTGATGAGAAACACCCATCTCTCTTTCGCAGTGTCGGTTTACCTCAAATGCTTGGATATTCTTGGTTTTCTGCTCAGCTTTGCTTTGAATCCTTATCTGCCTGTCTCTGAAGGCTGGTTTTGACCACAAGAGCTTGTGTGTGTTAATCACCATATAAGAATGCCACCAGTGGTGTGTGATGGAAGTTGGTCTTCTGCCCACTTCCCATTGTGATACCCCAGGGCATGTTCCTGACTCTCAGACTCAAATATACCCCCTCTCTGCTCTGGCTTGTGGTTAAACTCCTCTATTCAGTGTGAGCAATGGGGGTGGGTACAGGTGGGCAGGGGTGGGCCAGGCTGGCACCTCTAAATGCAGCGTCTCAATTGCTCACTCTCATAATTGCTCCAGGTCCCCCTGCTGCTGGGTACGGCATGGTGCTGTTGAATCTAAGCTCAGTTCATTCCTGGATCCAGTCCCCACTTGTGGGGTGATGTTCTCCTCATGTGTTTTGGGCTATTGGTTCCTCTGTCAATCCAAGCCTGTCTACTTTCTGCCTCTTAGGAATTCCACAGAGTCTCTGAGGTTCTACAGCTGTTACAGATAGCATACATTTACATCAATACTTATATTTTTCCTGTTACAACTGGAGACTTGGGGAGATAGGACTGGAGCCAGTCTGTCATTTTTATCTAATCTCCTGTGCTTATCTTCTTTAAATTCTGTATTCTCTCTCTCTCCTGTGGATCTCTCTGACCTTGGGTCTCTATGTCTCTCTTTGTGTCTCTGTCTCTGGCTGTTTCTATGTCTCTCTGTGGCTCCAGCTCAGTTCTGATTATCTCTGTTCATGGCTTCCTCTCTCCCTGGCTTCTCTAAGCCTCTGTGCCTTATCATCCTCTAATCTCCATGGCTGCTCTTCATCAGTGGGAGGCTCTGGCCCCCATGGCTGGCTGGCTCTGGAGCAGTTTGTGGGTGGGGAGCCCCAGACTGCTGCAACGTGGAATAAGGATTTCCAACACATGCTCCCGCTGGCAGCCTGCCACCACAGCTCACTGCCTGCCAACATCACACTTCAACTTAAAGAGGGAAAACTGCCAGACCAATGTTTTAGCTACAGCCCCGTGTCAGGGTTGCATGGGGAATCTCACAGCAGCCCCTGCCAGAAGCTAGAGCTGTGAGGGGATTGGGGAAGGGGCTCAGGGATGCGTGGTGTTGGTGGGAGGTCCTGGCTGCTACCCTCTCTGGACTCACTGGTCTGAGTATCAAAAATGTTGCTTGGAATCCACTCTGGGCTCTCCCTTCCTGGTCTACAGGATGGGGGATCTTCCCTTCCTAGTCCACTCCTGGGCAGGTTGGCAGCCAGTGGCTCTGCTTCCTCTCTCCATGTCTCTCCCTGGCTCACACCACCCACAGGGTGGCTGCCTCCTCTGTCTCTCATCAGAGTGGCCCTATGCTATGAGCTGAGACACCCTTAGCTCAGCAAATGGTCTAGGACTGAGGGAAAGGACTTGCTCTGGTTTTACTAGTCAAGAATTAGAAATTGTCAGAGACAGGATGTCCTCACCAATGGAGAAACACCCATCTCTCTCAGTATAAAAGCTCCATTCTTTTCCAGGACTACCCTGCCAGCATACAAGTGGCCATCCTTGCTAGTGTAGACATGCCCATCTTTAGAAACACTCATTCTATCAGATGTGAGTGTGCACCCATTTCTGCCTGTGTGAAGCACCCATCCCTGCCAATATATGCGAAGACTCACCAGTTCTTTCTTTTACGATAATCATACCTGTTCCTGTCCCTGGGGACAGTCCCAGCTCAACCACTGTAGATGCTTTTGTTCCGCCTACAGCTGTGAGCTCTATTCCTGTCAATATAGAAGTGCCCTCATGCTTACTCCCACCAGGACTCAATTTTGGTGTCTCTTCTTCCAGGCAGCCTTCCCACTCTTCTGCTGAAGATGCACCCCCGACACAGACACATGTGCAGAGGCCCCCATGCAAGGCAAAAAAGAAACATGCTCATCTCTACAATCCAAAAGTTCCTGGCATGGTCAATGTACTATTTATTATTCCTCCCAATGTGGAGTTGCCCAGGATTCCAGCATGAGCCCATCCCAGACCTGGGACAATGCCTCCTTTTAGAAGCATTGTGCCAAATATAAAATATAAAAACATGCATGTGTTAAAGTATAGAAGCACGTATTCTAACCAGGGTAGAAACAGCCATCTTTGAGAAATGCAGAGGTTCCCCAACCTACCAGTGTAGAAGTGCCCATCAATATGGAAGCAACTACCGGTGGGAGTGTAGAGGCTCTCAGCCCTGCCAACGTGGATTCACCCATATGCTACCAGAGGTAGGCAGCCCCCTTGAGACACCTGGCAGACCCAGAAAGAGTATGTGTCAGTCAGGGAAGGCAGCATGGAGAGGTGGGGTGGAGAAATGGAGCCACTTGATCCAACTGACAGCCTGGCAGAAGTGCTGGCTGCCAATATAAACAGATAAGCACTAATAATCACTCTTTCTTAAAAGCCCCACTTGCATGTCCCATTTTCCTGAGGACGCCACCTGCACAGCTGCTCCTAATCAAGGACCATTTAATTCATTCCCAGATCATTGTCTGCACTAATTGTCTTAAACAAACCGAAGTTCATTTCACTTTATTCCCCAAGGGCCTGGAGGGCATCTAATTACCTGTGGGTGGTTCTTCACACAGCCCAGCTTCATTAAAGACCACAATATGTTCCTCTAATAGGTTTCCCATTAAAATCCAATAGGTTCCCATCAAAATGAGTTATGTCCCAGAAAAAAATACACTAAAATATATTTTAATTAAAGTGAATTAGATATTGTAAATGTCTCTTTCTGCCAACAGGTTGCACTTGAGACTGATGCTAGCAGAAAGCGGAGGGGAGAGGTAGGAAAGAGACGGAAGTGGAGTGGGCAAGGAGGTTCAGTTATAGGGTAAGAGCTTTGGAATCAGACGGGCTCTGCCACTCGTGACAATGTAACTTTAGGCAAGGTACTTCAACTCTTTGAACTTTAGTTTCCTCATCTCTAAAATGGAGATAATAATCTCTAGCTTAGAGTTTATTTTTGTTAGGATTAGAGAGGTGTGACAAAATAATATGGTGAATGTTTAAATTATAAAAAAAAGTATTACAGTAAAAGACACACTGACATTAATCCTCCTCAAAATACTCCCCCTCCCTTTAAACACACTTATCCCATCATTCTTGCCACTTTTTGAAGCTGTTCTGGAAGTCCTCTTTGGTGCTTCACACATAAAAAGTACTCAATAGATGTCACTATGATTATATATTATAAATAGTGTATTAGTCAGCTGGGCTGTGTAACAAACACCCCCCACACACACACCAATCACAAAGGCTTACAACAACAAATCTTTATTCTCACAAGGACTGCGTGTTAGCAGTATCCCATGTGACTTCTTGTTCTGGAACCCAGGTGGAAGGAACAGCCCTTCTCTGGGACATGTCATTTTCATGGCAGAAGTGCAAGAGTAAGCTGAACTGCGCAGCTGTACTTAGTGCTAGTGCTAGACGTTCGGATGTCATGTCACTCACTTTCCAATAGGCAGAGCAAGTCTGCACAGCCAAGCCTGGCAGTGGTGTGAGAACTACACTCCTGCCTATCCAGGGGTGGGGCAAGTGTGGGGTTGTATAATCCTCTTACAGGCGAGGGAATGAATAACTGGCAACAATGAAAGAGCACACTGCAGTCCTATCATTAGGTACGTTACCACTGTTTCCCAAGTTCGTCTGACTATAAAAATCTGGAGATGAAAATATAGAGACCTGAGTCCCAGTTCAGAGCTACTAAATCATATTCTTCAGGGGAAGAGTCCTAGGAACCTGCATTTTTAAACAAGTATCTCAGATCATCTTTATAATCAGGAACATTTGAAAACACAGTTTTATAGAATAATGGATAAGAACGTGGACTTGGATTCACACAGATCTGAGATTGCAAACTGCCTCCCACCACATATAGCTGTGCAATGAGGGGAAACTTTCTTAACCTCTCTGAACCTCAGTTTCTTCACTTATGAAATAAGATAATGCATGCAAATCACATAGCATAGTGTCTGGTACAGGGCAAGCTTTCAATAAACAGGAAATAATTCTTCCTGTTTTTAAAATAACGTAGTAATAAGGACGATGTTGATGAATGTAAAGTACCCAGCTCAATATGTTGCATAAGTGGTAGCTCTAAGAACAATAGTATTAAATTATGATAATAACAATAATAATATACATAATGTAAATATGTAATAATAACATGCGAGTAAGGAGCAAGCGGGTGGAGCTCTCTACAGCCACAAATAAGCACTGGCTTATTCTCCGGAGTCCTTGATCCTAGCGACACATTAGAATCACCTGTGGAACATGAAAAGTCCCAGCCCCACCCCTAGAGATTCTGATTGAATCAGCCCCCATTGTGCTGGCTAGTCAGTCTCCCCAGGTTCTGCTACTCTGCAGCCAGATTTGAAAACCACTGCCCTAGGGACTCGCTATTCAAAGTGTGGTCCCCGGACCCGCAACCAGCATCCCCTGGGAGCTTGTTACAAATGTGGAATCTCAGGCCCCTCCCTGGACCTGAGGAATTAGAATTCACAGTTTGACAAGACCCCTAGGTGATTTTGTCACACTAAAACTTGAGAAGTACTGGCCCCAAGGACCTCATCCCCCCAACCCCAACTCTTATCCAGGGGATGCGTCTCTCAACCTCTCCGTGCTGCTCAAGGCTGTCAAGCTCTGTCCTGCTAAACACTCTCCTTCCGTGCTTCCCATCGTGCCACACACCTCGTTTTCTACGTTTCTGACTCCTTCTCATCCCCCCCTTGATTCTGCTCCTCCACTGCCCTCTAAATGCTCGAGTGCCCAGGGCTCGGTGTTGGGCCCTCTGTCGCGCTCTGTCCCTAGGCGCATTCTCAGCTGATTGCATGATTTTAGATGCCATCCGTTTAAGTGTCATCCAAAAGGTTCCTCAGCTGCACATGGCACTGGGAAAACAAGGGCCTCTGTCAGCAGTGACTTCAGGGACATAATGGCTTGTGTAGCCCGTGCTTGTTTTAATGCTCTGCTCTTGCCATCTTGGAATTTGTAATCGTTCTTGAACAGGGGGCTCTGCATTTGCGTTTTGCAGTGGGCCATGTGAATTTGCATGAAGTCAAAAATGGGAAAACATCCACAATGAGCTTCCCTCCCCCTACCTTATTCCTCTCCCCCCTTGGTAAACAGTGCCATCATCACCCTATTTTTTAGACCAACAATCTCTCCAGGAACCTTGATGACTCATTTGCTTGTCCCCCACTTCCACCCATCAACCTCCGGAATGTTTTGACTCAGTCCCTCTTCTCTGCAACTTGAGCTCTGCGTGGCTTTTGCTGGGACGTTTGTACTTTGTTTCCCTGCCCCTCTTCTGCCTTCAGAGTGGCCAGGATGATCTTGGGGGAGGGGCGTCAGATCACAGCATTCCTCAGCTTGAAAGTCCCTGCTGGCCTCTGACTGCTCTGCGGCCCTTGTGGACTCTCCTTTCCTCCCTGCCCTCCTGCCAGACTGAAAGTCCTTGCACCTCTGGGGTGTGTGCACGGGCTGTTCCCTTGCCTGGAAAACTCTCCCTTCCCCCTCCCCACACCTTTCCTGCACTCAGCTAACCTCCAGGCTTCCTCAGCAGCCTTCCCTGATGCCCCCTCCCCATTGAACATTCCTCCCTGAGGTCCCCAGGTCCCTGTACATTCCATCCAGCATGGCTCACAATGCATTTTCACTACCTGTTTTCTTGCCACATCCTCTTTCTGACTCCAGTGTCCCCGAGGGAAGGGGAGGGCAGTGTCTGTCTTGTTCTCTGTTGTAGCCCCGTGGCTGGCACTGTGCCTGGCACAGAGTCGGAGCTCATTAACTGCTTATTGAATGAATGAATGAATGAATGAATGAATGAATGAATGAATGAATGAAAGACTCCCCATCCCGTGGCTGCTCATTCAGCCCTGCTCTCAGGCCAGGGTTCTGAGAAGTGGGCTAGGACCATTTCCCAGGCTGGGGCCTCACTAGTGTCTTCCCCTGGGGCCACAGGATGGCCCATGCCCGTGGGCAGTTCAGAGACTCGCTCTCTTCTGGCCCCTTTAAATGTTGCTGCCCACCCATGCCAAGTCCCTCTAGTGATACCATGGGGATGTTGCCTTGTCCCCTGCCTGTGTGTCCATTGTCACGCATCCCCATTTCCCTGGTTGGCTGTGTTGGAGCTTCTTTCTTCCCAGCTCTGTGTTCAGTGACATCTTGTTGGTAGCTTGAAATCAGCCACGGTGGGAATATTTACACCATGGAAAGTGGCAAATACTCCATGTTAAGGCTTTGTTGTAGTTGTTGGCGACAATGTTGTTGTTAGGAGAGCGGGTTTACAGCACACGGCCAGTTTTAGTGTGATCCTTGGGCTTTAACAGCCCCAGCTTGTCCAGACTCCTCTCTTTCAGGTGGCCTCCCTCCCTCCCTCTCTCTCCACTCTGCTTCCCTTCCTTTCTCTCTCCCATAAGCACATTTCAGCCTCTTTATAATCGAGTCTTTTCTCTGCCATGTCATGAACATATGGCCATATATAGCCAGCCTGACGCAGCTGTATGTCTCATTTCAAATAGGCAGTCAACACCTCTGAACCTCAGTGCCAGTCACAAAGAGAGAAGTTGTTTGGCCCAGTTTGAGTCAGCATCCACCCCTGGTCCAGCCAGGTGCCATCAGGGGAGAAGAGAGGTGGGTTCCAACAGGACCTGTGGGGCCCACGCTGGGGGAGGGGCAGTCCTCAGGAAAGGGAGGCGGAGGGCTGGAGGAGGACAACGTTGCCCCCACACCTGCCCGCCCAGATGGACCCTCTCCGAGGTCGGTTTTGACCTAAATCAAGCTTGACTCCCCCTGTCCCTTTGGTCTCTGTCATCCGGCTATTGCCTGATCCCCATTCATCCTAGCACACGTTACTTCCCTTCTCAGAGCCTCCGGTTCCTCTTCTGTGAAAAGAGGACAGAAACCCCTCAAAGCAGGGTGGTTACAAGATCCTACATGAGCTCATGTGCGCAGAGTACCCAGTACCCAAGGCCCTGCTGGTCGCAGTGACTCTGGCACATTTGACTTCCCTGAATTCACATCTCAGAAGCTCCCGTGGTCCTCACCCGTTACCCCGTCCTTCCTCTCCTGCTACCACCATACTCCGCCATTGCCAGTGTGGCCCCCAGTGCCTTGTGGTCACACCCAGCGAGACACACCCGACCCTACCACACCCACATCACTAATTTGGGACACACGTCAGGTTGCCTGCACTTACCTGTTGAAACCACAAACTCAGAACGTCTTGATCACTGAGCCTTGTGGTCACCTGGCTAAACTCGTAGACCAGCCATTGCCCCCTGCAGGTGGGGGCTACCAGACAGCAAAGGGAGGGAAGCAGAGACACACGGGAGTCCATAGGATAGCAAATGCCTCTGAGGGTCTTCTGGCACCCCCACCACCACCACTTCCTGTGGACAGAAGCAGCTTTGCTGCTATCTTTCTTATTATTTTCTCATCCACTGAGCGAATGTTCACTGTTGCCTACTTCTGACCACTGGGGATTTGCACACACAGTGGACATGCACACTGGACGTGAGAACCTCAGCCCATGACCTAAAGCTGTCTAGGTCTCAGCAGCCTATGGGTACAAAATGGTCACCTGAAGATGCCACCCAGTCCCCCAGCCCCAGGCCCCCTCCTTGCCCCAGGACTCCAGTCCACCTCAAAGCCCCCACCTGCCACACCCACGAAATAGTTCTGGTTTCCCCCAACTGGATCTCCATGGGTCCCTGAACCTGACTGGGCTGCACTTGCTTCTGTTGACCTCTGTCCCTCTCATTGGGCCATGGACCTCTCCAGGCCTGTCAGGCACCTTAGCTGGCCTCTGAGGCACTTAGTCTGCCACCCCAGCCTCTGCTCCACCCAGACCTGGCCTTGGCCTTGGCCCAGCCTCAGACCGTTACTGAGGACTCCAGTGCTTGAGGTCTAGGCAGCTCCTGGGTCTGTGACAAAACAGTTTCTGCTCCGTCAGGAGGTCCCTGCAGCAGAGGTGCGTAAGCCCCAAAGTGACGCAGAGCTTGATGAAGCTGCTCTTTTATTCAAAACCACACGACTCTCTCCCTTGAGTGGGGTGCATACCTCACCAGGAGAGTGGGGTTTGGGGGGGCTTCAGGTTCCAGCCACTGCCTCAGATCTGGAATTCTCCTTTGTGCTCCATGTTTTCTAATGCTTAGTTCTCTCTAAGGTGCCCTGCAGCCCCTCCCTGTACCCCGGCTTCCCCTGGCCATCCCCAGCTCTATTGGCAGAATTTCCTATCTCACAGATGAGGAAACTGAGGTAGGCGAGGCTGTTTCCAGGTCTGTGGCTCTGTGATAGGTGGGAGGAGTGTTGGTCAGCAAATATTCACTGGCCTCCTCTCCCCTGGGGTGAGGGGACATCCTTCCTACCTGCTATAATAAACACATGTGGAACAGACCAGAACCCAACCCACAGCCTGAAACAGAGTGCCCAGCCCAGTCCCGCCAAAATTAGCTGAACCGCAATCAACCTACTCACCCATGACCTGTGAGCATGAGAAAAAAATACCTATTGTCAGTCACTGAGTTTGGAGGATAGTTGTTTCAAGGCATTATCGTAGCAATAGCTGACTAGTGCAGGTGCCCTTGGGGGGCTCCCTTTGTCCCCAGGCCTGTCCCCACAGCTCTCAGATGGCTGCTGTAGTACCAGGAGTCATGTCTTCACACAGCCATATAGAGAGCCAAGAGAAGGGGGCAGCTTTTCTGCAGGTCTTTTTGTTTCTAATCAAAAGGGACACCTTCCCCCAGAACCTCTTCCCGCATAGATGTTTCTTCCTGCCTAATGGGCAGTGTCATGTCACAGGCCTGTCACCAGTGCCCTAATCAATCACTGGCAAGAGGGATAGAATCACTGTGATTGATTCTCATTAGTGACCAAAGATTTCCTCCCTCCTTGTGGTGAGGAAGGGTCTTGATGCATCATACAGGTGCCCAGTGGTCAACCAAAATGAGGGTTCCATGAGCAAGAAAGGAAGTGGGGTACAGCAATTGAGTGGCAACCCACAGGGGCAGCCACAGACTCCTGCTGCCCCAGGAAACTGACAAGCAAATGCAGTATTTCTTAATGCATATGTCAAATGCCTAAATGTTAAAACAAATGCTGTGATCTTGTTTCTCCGTGATCCCAGTAGGTCTTCTCTGAGTTTGCAACCTTAAGGCAGGGGTGGACTGCCAGATTTTTAGTAGCAGAGCATTTTTTAAAACAAAATTTTATGCAGATATAAAACAGATAAATACAGAAAAACTCTGGTTTATGGAGGATATGTGTGTGTGACATTGGGGACCGGGGAAGAAGGAGAATGGATGGTAGGGAGCTCCAAGCCCCATTTGCTTGGCCTCTCTTTTCATTCCCTCTCACCCAGGACCCTTGAGATATTGTCAGAGAGCCTAGGATTCTGCCAAAATCAATGAGGACATGATTTTATAGCAAAAACAGAACTCAGATTTATTGAGTAGCTACTATATTCTAGGCAACTGTGCATACATGTGTGCCTTTAATCCAGCAATATCCTTTATGACGATTTTAAAGAGAAAAGAAGTAATTGCCTAAGGTCATACAGTATGTGCTGGGGCCAAGATTAGAAACCAGATGTGTGCTGCCAAAACCAGTGTTTGGTCTCAGACACAGAGCAGCACCCTATGCCCTAACCCCAACCCCAGCTGAAGGCTGGTCTCAGGACAGTGGCCCAGGCTTGGAAAGAACACCATTCTGGAATCAGGTGGTGACGTGTAGAGAGACCTGGGTTTCAGTTCCACCTGTTGACTTCAACTTGCTCTGTGGCCTTGAGCAAGTCCGTTGACCTCTCTCGGTCTCAGTTTCTTCATCTGTAACACGAGATGTTGAGTCCTAACATCCTAGGACCTAAATTTAGCCCACTCCAGCTGGTCTGGATTGACATCTGCTAGACAAGCCCTTCTTCTCGCTGAAGCACTGAAGGGCCCTGGGCCTCCGAGGGAGGAAGTGGAACTGAGCCTCTGTACCCGCCCGCCCGCCCCCACATGCTGCCATCATCTGACCTGATTAAAACCCAGCCAAGGGCCCGCCAGTGACTCAACCCCTATCTGATTGTCAAAGTTGATTCCTAGAAATTGAAAGTCACTTCTGTAGCCATTGCCACCACCGCCAACCACGAAGCAAGTTCTAATTCTGTCCTACCACAGAGCCAGGGCGAAGGCATTGATGGCAAAAGGGGGTTTCAGGGGAAAGTCTGAATTGGAAGTCTGAAGGGCAGGCAATACCAGAGGGGTGAGAGACGTAGTGGGCCGTCCTTGTGTTGAGGGGAAATTGGACGTGTGAAGTGGCCGGTGAGTGGGGACATGCCTCAGCTCTGCCACTTACCAGCTATGTGATCTCAGGCACAATATGTAATTCCTCTTTGCCTCGGTTGTATGTAAAATAAACGGGAAAACCCTCCTTCGCAATTTCACTCCTCAGAGATAGTCACTGCTAATGGTTCTGAGTGTGTCCTTCCAGACTATCCTTTTTAAAGATGCAAACCTAGAAGAGATAGAGATAAAGATGGAGAGAGAAAGAAAGAGAGCGTGCACTGGAAAGACAAGAATGGAGTTGATCACCCTAACCAATGGGCTCACACTCTCCTGGGAGGTGGTTTAGAACAGGGTTGAAAGTCCAAGCTTGCTAGGAAGAACTGGTCTTTGAAGCATTTTCTATCCTTCCCACAGATCTCCAAGAGAAGGGACTTGGCCTGTCTTGTCATTTCCCTGGGACTGGAATAGTGCTTGACACACAGAAGTGGCAGGAGGTGAAGAAGCCGCAGACCCGGCCGCTGCCCCATGACGAGGTGAGTCAGCAGCTAAGGGACAACATGCCGGGCGCCCATCTCCGGGCATACAATGTACATATCTGTGGCTCTGCCTCCATCTTCCAAATCGCCCTCAAAATGTCTTGTGATCCACACTACCCAAGGGCCATGTAGGGGAGAAGATTCTGGAAAGTGTCATTTCTGCTTAGTTAAGTGCAGATAATCAAGATCTCTTCTGATGGTCTTGTGACCGAGAAGCAGGAGAATTAGCAGGAGCTGGGGGGAGTCAGGGAATGTGTACTGCCCTCTGCCCCAGGTGAATATGAACAGCTTTGGGGTCTCCTTTCTGCTGGTGATGGAAAATAACATCTTCTACGACCGGTAGGCACACACTAAGTGCCCGTGGCCTGTAGCGGGGATCTGGTCTACCACTTAGTTGAGTTTGTGGTAATTCACCACCCCCTGCCACAGTCCATCCGGTTTTCACGGAGGCTCTACGGCTGAACGAATGGGGATATGGTAGGAGCCGCCACTCCCACATCCTTCACGGCTCTGAGGGTGGCTCCACTCTGCCGCTCCCCCCAGGTCATATGGCTCTGATTTCCTACTTTGGCTGTGGTGCAGGCTGTTCCCGGGGCCTCCACTCCACCTTCCCTATTGTGAAGTGTAAAAACACCATGGAGTAGGGAACCAAAGGGAGGGTTCTGCCAGCTGTTAAGTACATCATCCCACTTATTCACACGGGTCTGGAGAGGTGACCACGGGTGGACCTGCGGACCCATTAAGCCCCCTGTGAGATGGACGTAGGCCAGCACTCTGTTGTTTATTGCCTCTGAATACCCAAGGTGGCACGTTGGGGATTCTCTACTCTTACCTAATACATCCATTCTAACACGTCCACCTCTATGAACACCCCACACCAACACTTGCCTCCTAGCCTTCCAGACCCTTGTTCAAATGCCATCACTGCTGTAATTCTCGGAATCTCACAGAGACTGTGAGATTAGCTGTCCATTAGCCCTGCTCCCTTCCCACTAGGTGGTCTCACCTATCCTTCCTCCCCTAACCCATGGTCCCCTCCTGGCTTCATTTCTCACCTTGATCAGCCCAGTCATTGCGTCATCATGTTCTACTGGTGACTCTGAACACCCGTGTCACGTCAGCCACGTGAATATTGCTGGAGATAACCACATGACCAAGCTGCCATTTCACTCTAAACGCATGACCACAGATCTCAGATGGGCACTTCCAGCCGCCCCACAGAGCCCTCTGTGTTTCTCTTCTCTGGAGTGACCGTTTCCTACCTTCTCTCTATTCAAACTTACTGCCCCCTTGCCACCGTCTGGCTCTCAGTAGATGCCCTTGCCCCACACATCATTGAAAGAACAGGTGCCCACAGACGTGACTGCCTTCCTAGTCTTGCCCCCATCCTGTGGACCTGTTATATGTCTGCCTTCATCTTTAATGCTTCCCTCCTGCCACACAGAGGCCACGTCCCCTCTCCTTCAGGGGCTGGTCTTGCCACACGTGCTCTGCATCCTGCTCCTTCTCGCCTCTTCAAGGACGTGAATCCTTCAGTTATGTCCTCTGTCCTCCCTCATCAGCACCTCCCTCTCCACTGGTACATTCCCATCAACACACAGACTGTTCCAGGGTCTTGCTTCTTTACAAAGCCCTCCCTTGAGCCCCATCCCATCTCTCCCTCCCCCCATATTCTCAGGAGAGTCTCCCCCTCCTCGTCTTCACCTCCCATCATCCTCTCTGAGCCCAAGCCCAAAGACCTGTGTTTCTCCGAGCCCCAGGCCTCCAGGGAGGTGCTCCAGGGGTTGAGGCAGGAAACAAGGGATTGGGTGCCAGCCACTCTCTCTGCAGCCTCAGCAGAAGTCTGCTCATTTGTCCCAATTGATCTGATCCAGCTTGACTCAGCCAGAATCCCTGTTTGATCACCCCAAATGGAATCTCAGCTTCTTTCCTTTGGGGCTCCCTTTGGGGCACACCCCTAGACTCTAGGTTTGGGCCTAATTTCAGCCAATTAAAAGGACAAATGTAACCAGCCAGTCCCAGCTCCAAATGGTCTGAATCAGCTGCATCAGGTTACGTAGCTCAGACAAATTCTGCTGATCCAAGTGGCTAAAGCAGAGCAACCCCGGGAACTGTGGGCAGATACTATCAGGGAGCCCCGCCGACAGACTGTGGCTCTAGCCCTTCCAAACCTGTTTGCTGGTCCCATCCAGTTTGATCTTGTCATAGTGAGTATTTTTAGTGTGTTGGGGGCCATGTACATTGTTGCTTGGAAAACAAAGTGTTTGGAAACCACTGAGTGGAATGATTTTTAAGATGCCTTCCAGCCTTGCTCTCTGGGTATCAAATGCTCAGGAAAAGGCCAGTGGTGACCTCTGTCCAGTGTCTTCTATTACTAATTTTCAGAACTTTTGTTTTAATTTTTAACTTTTAGGGACTTTCATTTTCTGAGCAGTTTTAGGTTTACAAAGGAGTGGAAAGTACACAGAGTTCTTACATCATCCCTCGTTAGTAACATCTTGCATTACTGCGGTACATTTGTCACAACTGATGAGCCAATATCGATATGTTATTATTATCAACTACAGCCCATAGTTTACAGCAGGGTTCACTCTTTGTGTTGTGCATTCTGTGGGTTTTGACAAATGCGTGATGACATGTACCCACCATTACAGTATCATGCAGAGTAGTTTCACTGCCCAAAAAGTCCCCCATGTTCCATCTAATTCATCCCTCCCTCCCTTCCCCTCCCCCGCCTCCACCCCTGGCAACCACTGATCTTTTTACTGTCTCCACACTTTTGCCTTTTCCCATGTCATATAATTGGATTCATACGCAATGTAACCTTTTCAGACTGGCTTTTTTCACTCGGCAATATGCATTTAAGTTTTCTCCATGACTTTTCATGGCTTAAAAACTCATTTTTTTCTCTTTTTTGTAGACAAATACATACAACCTAAAATTTTCCATTTTAACCATTTTTAAGTGTACAATTCACATTGTTGTGCAACCATCACTGCCATCCATCTCCAGAACGTTTTTCACTTTCCCAAACTGATACCCCATACTCATTAAACAATAACTGCCCGTTCCTATAGCTTGTTTCTTTTTATCACTGAATAATATTGTATTGTCTGGAGGTACTATGGTTTGTTTATCTATTCGCCTACTGAAAGACATCTTGGTTGCTTCCAAGTTTTGACAATTATGGATCAAACTGCTACAATATCTGTGTGCTGGTTTTTGTGTGGACATAAGTTTTCACGATGGCGCGTGATTGCTGGACCACTGTCCAACTTTATTTCATCAACATTATCGAGCACCTGGAGTACAGCAAGAGCCAGTTGCAACACTCTATATGTGTTGTCTTATTCAATTGTGGAAATAACCCTGAAAACAGGTGCTGTTCTTCCCAATTTAAAGATGAGCAAACTGATGGCCTATGTCGCATATCTATGAACTGGCAGAGCCAGGACACCAATCCAAGCTTTCAGGTTTAGAGAAACACACAAGACTCTGAGAGAAGGGACACAGCGATTAGTTTCCGTTTTCTTTTTCATTCAGCTTTCCTTCGTTCTTTTTCTCCATTTGACAAAACAAGCACACATGTTTTCCGATCTGATTGTTGCTGGAGGAGTGTCCTTTCCTTCCCAGTTACTCTATTTAATTGGAATAGCTCTCTGACTCAGGATCCAATGACCTACTTTGACTAATAAAACACCCCCCCAACTCCCACCTACACACATACACTCCCTGTGAATCCCCTTCCTCACCCAGCCCCAGGTCTGCAAGCAACAACTCCTGGTTGTGGAAAAACAATTATCTTCAAGTGGCTTTCTCTTATGGGACCCTTCTCTCCTGGGTGCCCTAGATTGTGGCGTCTCTGGAGAGACCAGGAGGGAGTGAGGTATGCAGGGGGACGTTGCAGGCAGCCACCTCTGTGAATGGCTTTCGTTGTAATCCGTGAAGGATGAGCGCAAATGGAGCCGCTGAGGTGCATGAGGTCAAGTTGCTCTGGATCCAAAGGAAAACTCAGCTAGAGAAAGGATTGGGCCCACCCACACACCCGCAGCTCGGCTTCCGGGCCCAGCCGGTACCTCCCAAATGGTCTCCCTTCCTTCCCCACCCCCTGCCCATTCCCTCCATCCCCAAGCCCCCTTAAGTACCAATAATGGAAGTGCTTACTAGGCCCCGCAACAATTCACCCTTATCTTTTATTTATAGCTGACAAAGCTCCAAGCAGGAAAAATATAATCACACTTTAAATAATGGAAGTTGTAGGTATTAGAGCTACACAGGCAGTTACCGGAGGTGTAGGAATGTCTCCCTGTAGACCTGACGGGGCGCATGCCGGCTGCATTTTTAATTTTTAAAACATATTTCTTCCCAAATTATTCTGCGTTACAGAGGAGCCACATTTATGGGGGTGATAAATTACTGTAATAAAGTGCCTCTTCCTCAAATATATAGGACGCAGCCACGCTGAGCACAACCCAGCACAGGCGGCCCCGAGAGAGTGGCGAGAAGTCCCATTGCCTCGCTCCTCACTTTAATTATTGGGCCGATATGTCCTACATTTTTAATACAGCCACAAGTTTTCTTTAAGCAAAGAATTCGAACTGGCCACTAATTTGTATTTGTGTGGGCCCCTGTGCGTGAGGGTGTACGAATGGGAGGTCCTGTGTGTGTGCCCACAGGGGCCGAGGCATGCGTGGGTACAGATAAACCCGTAATGTGCATGTGTGTGCATCTGTCTGTGAATATGCACACATCCTGACGCCTGTTCACACGTGCAAACATGTGTAAGTGTGGCAGCCTGTGGATGCCCAGACGTACCCCCACGTGTGTGATAAAATCCCGAGTGTGTAGGGTGTGCGTGTATATGCACACTCATGTGGATGTATACGTTGGCTAAACGTACATTTTAGGGTAGACATGTGCACACATCGCACGTGTGGATTTGTTCATGTTAGAGCACACTAGTGTGCAACTGCATGTTCAGGTGTGTTTTTCTATGCTGATCTGCCTTCCTCTCCCAGACCCCCACGTGCATCTGACTCCTTCCCTTCTGCATTGAACTGACACCCCTCCTTCCCTCCCTCCTCGAAGAGTAAAGTGCAGAGGCTGAAACACAGGCTCTCGGGTTAGACTGCCTGGATACCAACCTCAGTTCTGCCCCTTATTCTGCCTTTTGGGCCTCCTGGGGCCTCAGTTTGCCCGTCTGTAAAATGGAGTTCAGCTTAAGAGCTTCTGCCTCATAGGGCTGCTGGAAAGATGAATGGGTTTAATATGTGTAAAGCAGCCCATGCGTTGTGAGCACAAGTGCTAACTATTGCTCTCCTTGCTTGCTTGCTTCCTTCCTTCCTTCCTGCTGGAGATAGTACAGGCTGCTGGAACCCTCCTTGGAAAGTTAATTCAGGAGGGAGCCAAGGGGGGCACCCACAACTCAAAGAGGAAGTGGCTTAGCTTAGCACTTACCCTCCTCTTGCCCAGCTTACCTGGTGGGGCTGGGGCGCAGTCCCACCAGGAATCTACTGAGCAACTGCGTAGAACATGCCTAGAGTTGTTCCCCCAGCAATGGGCAAGCTGGAGTGTTTCTGCACCGTCCTCCATCCCTCATTGGTTGAAGGCTTCCCCTGGGGACATTGCCAGCCCTGCCATTTCTGGGTGCCCTTCGAGAAGTTGGACAAGCTCCTGTGGTACCGTGGAAAACTCCAGGCAGGAAAGTGGAGAGGTGGGAGGTGGGGTGGGAAGATGCCCTCTGTGGTAGGGACAGTCACTGCATCAGGGGACCTCAGAGGTAGATCGAAGGGACATGGGCAGTGCGTGAGCCAGCATCTGCTCCAGATAAGTGCTGCCTGTACGAACTCACAGATGGACATGAGGGTGGACAGACGTGTGGATGGACATGTAGAGGTCAGTGAGCTTTCTCTGGCTGGGAAGGACAGAAGCTAGTCAGTGGGGTGACCCTGAGGCCCACATCTTCAGGACCAGTGGAGGCCCCAGAGTTGTCAGAGCTAGAAGCGCAGGAGGGGAGGCAGCAAAGGGCCACTTAGGGCTTTGCCAAGGCCTTCGGGCCCAGAGACTGATGCAGGGACAAAGGCCCAAGCCTCTGACTGAGGCTCTTATGTCCCGCACTTGCCTTGGCACATAAGTAGGCCTGCCCCTCGCAGACACGTCTCCCACAGGATCGAAGCTGCTGTTTGGGGGTTGAAACCCAAGAAGAAAAACAGACCTCAGGAACTAATCCTTCAGCCTCATCTGTACTCCTGGCCAGACACCCCACACCCACAGCGTCCCACCTTCTTCTCCTTCCACACAAGCACTCTCTGCCTCCGTGACTTTGCTTGTGCTGTTCCCTCTGCCTGGAATGCCCTTCCACCCCCATCAACCTGGAAAATTCCTTTAGGAATCTGGGCTCTGCTCAAGTGCCATCTCCTGCGCCAAGGCTTTGGGTCAAATGGAATCCCTCCCTCACCTCTGCTCCTGGGGGGCTCACACTCGGACCCCAATCCTTGCACTTAGCTGCATCCATCTGGGGTTCTAATAATTCATGTGCAGTCCTCACCAGCTCTGGGCTCCTCAGAAACAAAGTTCACGTCTGTGTCACAGCTGCATTTCCGGTACGCAGCTGTGGAGTCAGGGCCTCAGTGTTCTCATACGGGACATGGGGGTGATAACCTCACCATGCTGTTGTCAGGATGAGCAGGTTTCATGTTTAAACTGCTGCCCCTTAACACAGTGCCTGTCATGAGGCCAACACTAGACAAGTGTTAGCCATTATTATCATCAGTGTGGTTCAGAAGGGACTCGTTTCTGTGTGCCAGCTGCCGCAGTGTGCCCACAGCTGCTCTGTATCACCCCATTTTACAGAGAAGGACTCCGAAGCTCAGGAAGGGCCACATGGCTAGAAGGGACAGAGCCAGAACAGGCCTCCAAGCCTGCACTATCGCTGCCTGTCAGTAAGTCTCTCTGTCTCTCTCAGCATCTCAGTCTCTCTGCCCTCCACCCCAATGCCCTCCCTGACCCAGTGGGGTTGTTAGAGGCTGTTGAGAATAGTGGGTAAGTCATAGGCATTGACTTCTGACAACTCTGGGTTCAAATCTAGCCTGCCACTGTTGGCTGTGTGACTGTGTTGGGCCGCTGGCATCTGCTCCCTGAGCCTCAGTTTCCCCATTGTCTCCCAATGACATTGGGGACCCTCTCCAAAGGCAGATTTGCCATGATGATGAAAAAACTTGAGCTTCAGGCTCCTCACTTGCACAGGCCCTTCCTGAATGAATAAATTTGCATTTGTGATTCTTTTTTTCTTAGAGATGGGTCTCCAGAGTATACGCTCCCAGCCCCCCAAACCTCATCTGCCTGAGACTCCTTCTCAGGTCTTTCCAGCCAAACCACCTCGACCTATTCTCTGCTCAGAGGTTACTTCCTGCACAGTGTCAGGTCCCACAGCACAGGTGGGGACCCAGGGCTCAGAAGGTGGAGGGACTTGGAGGTCATCCAGTAAGTTAGTGTCACAGCTGGGCTTGAGCCCACATCTCCCAGCTCTGAGACCCAGGCTCCTAGTTCTGCTGCCGGGAAGGGGTGAGAACTGCTCCTCACCCTGAGTGCTTTGGGCTGTGGCTCAGAGAATGACTGGTGTCTCTGAAAGTACAGGGCGCAGGGGCAGCTGTGGGTGGGGGTGTCCAAGGATTGCTGCTAAAATAAGTAGCAGCTTCCTCTAAAACGCCTGTGGTCGGTGCAGAGGAAGGAAGTGGAGGCCCGGAAACAGGAGGGGGCAGAAGGGGGAGATGCCTGAAACTGCTGCCAGCAACTCAGAGACCAAGCTGGGCAGCCCCCACCCACCCAGACACAGGAGTCAGCCCCAGCCAGGGGCCTGGGGAGCTCAGGCCCAGCCCTAACACGGCTGGCCAGAGGCTAGAGAAGCCCTCCAGCCTGCTCTTGGCCTGGCTCCTTCGCCTCCTCAAAGCACTCCCCACTCCATGACCATGTCTCTCCTTTTCCCTTTGCCTGGAATGCTCTTCCCCACTTTCTCCTTTACGACCCAATAGCTATGTCACTTACCTCTTCTGGGAAGCCTTCCCTGATCACTCCCTACATACACACGCACACACACACACAAGCAGGATCAGGTCCCCATAGGCCCTTATCATGAATAGTGGTATTCTTTGTGACAGCTGGCATTTATAAAGTGGTTCATGTTTACAGAGTGCCAGGTGCTCTGCATGAATGATCTCATTGAATTTGTATAAAAATATCATGTCTTGGTTCTACCAATTGCTGCATTTTACAAATGAGTAAGCCGTGGCTCAGGGAAGATAACCAACTTCCTCCAGGTCACACCATCAGAAAACGGCTGAGCCTGGGGTATAACCCAGGTCTGACTGCACAGCTGGACCATTAAATCAGGTGCTGTCCTCTTAGACTAGGGTATGAATGGTGTCCTTGGAGTTGTATGACACATGTGCACCAAGGATGCTGCACTGAGATGCTAGTGCAGCCTAACCTTCAACCTTGCTCTTGCCAATGTCCTGGAGTAGCTGGGAGCTATAGAGTGCTCTAAGGAGAGAGAGGAAACCAGGTTGTAAAGAGGAAGTATTTCTGTGTAAACATTTCTGATAAACTGTGTGACAAGATCTCAGAAGTATCTCCAAGTCTTCCCTACTATGTTGGGTTTTCTTTTCTCCTACTTGGATTTTTTATGTATGGATCTGCGCCCCTTAACCACACCAACCATCCCTGTCAACTGTGAGATCCTCACGGGCAGAGAGTGAGCCTTGGTTTCTTGTTACACTAGGGACTGCTTGGTACATAGGAGGCTAGGACAGATTTGTTAAGGAAGGAAGGAAGGGAGGGAGGGAGGGAGGGAGGGAGGGAGGGAGGGAGGGAGGGAGGAAGATGAGTCCCTCTGATGCCATCACTAAGTATGAGAGGCACAATTCCAGCTTAAAAATTCTAAGTCACTCTCCCTGAGTGCCAACCTATATAGGTGCTGGGGGTGACTGACCACTTGGACCAGGCTCAGTTCAGGCCAGTATCTGGCAAGAAGGCCCAGGACCCCTCCTGCCACTCTGCTTTCCACAGAGACAGTATTCCAGCCCTACAGGCCTGAGCTCTATGCCTCAGTAGGGCCCACAGCCAACCCTCATGGCCTTTTAAGCCCCCCAAGATGAAGGCCTCCTTTCTGCAGCTGCAGCAGGTCAAAGCCTTCTCTAGAGGAGGAGGAAGTGAAAGTGTCCTGTGGGTGAGTCCTCGAGGGTCTCGGAAGGGGGTTGGTGCCAGGAGCAGCGTGGGGGGTAAAGGCTGAGTGGGAAGAGTCGCCAGAGTGAGGAGACTTCCCAGGATCCAGGGGAAGACCTGTGAGGTCACTTGAATGCAGAGGGTTTGAAATCACCTAATAGTCCCTCCCCAGACCCTGGGGTCTTCAGCTTAGAGAAGAGAATGTATGGGAGACACCCGAAGGAGCCAGACGGGGAAGTCACGGAGGCCACTGCTCCCTCCTCAGGGCAGGACTCTGATGCCCTGGGGGTCACCTGGCAGTAATGAGGGCGAACGGCAAGCAAGGCAGCACCATGCAGTGGCCAGGGTGAGCTCTGGATTCAAACCTCCGGACATGGAGCCCCAGAGCCTGGGCTCTGCCCCTCACAAGCTGCATGACCTCAGGCAAATGGCTTCCCCTCTCCAGACCCCCTACTTCCTCTTCTGTAAAGTGGGGTGATGATGCCTGGCCCCAGATTAGTATGACCCAGTTAAATACATTAACATATGACAAGTGCATAGACGAGGGCCTGGTCCAGGGAAACCCACAGTAAATGGTGACTATTGTACCAGGCAGGGTCTTGAAACACTCTAGGTTTCCAGCAGAGGGAAGTTGATACAGGGGCTGGTTACTCCAAGGTAGAAGAGCTGAGAAACCAAATGGGGGATAGTGTCACCGCCCAGAGATCAGCAAGAGTGGGAAGCCGGTGGTACCCCCAGGTCTGGAGACCAACAGGAGGAGGTGGCTTGTCAGAGCGGAGCTCATGAAGAGGAGAGAGAATCCATATAACAGTGGGGATGGGTCCTGTAGGTCAAAGATGGTGAGGAAAGCGGGAGTCAGGCAGAGAAAGAAGGGGTACAGCAGAGAGCCTACCGCAGACTTGGTGCAGACTTCTGTCATATTATTCTTTCCAGTAGCACGATCTTCATTGACTTGCTTCACCTCTCAGAGCTGCAATTTCTTCACTTGTAAACGGAAATAAAAACAACACCAGTCCTGTGAAGCAGGTACTATTATCACTATCACACCCGTTTTATAGATGGGGAAACCAAGGCACAGGAAGTTTCAGTCACACAGCTAGTAAGTGACAGAGCAGATATGAGCCAGGCTGCTGGGCTTCAAAGTCACGCTCTTAACCACAGCACTACACACCATCAATGGCTTCCTCCCCAGCAGGCCTCACCCCATTCAATGCTGCTCTCCTCAGAATTTTACCCAGGGCCTCCAGCCCAGACTGAGAATCAGCATGTGCTCCCAACTGTAGCACCTGACACCAGACTTACCACATTTTTCCCAGGCTCAGGGTCCCTGGAGTCACACTGACGTGGGTGTGAGCCGGGGCTCTGCCATTTTCCAGCTGTGGGGCCTGGGAGAAGCAACTTCCTTTCCAAAAACCTCGGTTTCTTTGACTCCAGCACAGGAAGCCTTGTCCTGTGTTTGCTGGGCTGTGGTGGGGACGGCGTGAAGCCACACTCAAGGAGCATGTGACCCCAGGAAAGGTGTGTGTGTACAGTAGTCCATTAAAGTTTTTTATCAAAAGTTAATCATATCCATAGTTCTGGGGACGGCGCCAAGTATTTCTTTGCTTTTCCCAACAAGTCCTCAGCCCCTGCAGAGTGCATCGTGGGAGAGTGTGCTGGGCCTTGTCTGCTTTCTTTCCTAGGTAAGTGCCTATCTCCTGCAAACCACTTTTCCCAGGCTCCTCTGCCCACTGGCTTCCTGCTAGGTTGTGCCAATGGGAAGTGGGGGATTGGAGGGTGGGAGAAAGGGAGAAGCCAGGGTATTTCTCTCTCTCTCTCTCTGCTTGGAGCAGGGGACTGTCAATTTTCCAGCACTGGTTGCTGTGTTTTGTGTCTTTAGCTCCTATACAATTACCTATTCCTCTGTGGTTCCGTCCCTGAGGTGGCTCCTGCCACGATTCAACCTCCTTGAGACAATGTCCCCACTTCCTCTATTTGCCGCTCCAGCCCAGGCGTCACTCCTGCCCATTGCCTGAACTGGATTACCTCACCATTTGCTGTTTGGCTTTTCAGCTCTTCTCTCTCCCATGTACCAATTCCTGGTGTTAAACTTCCTCTGTGTGAAGTACCTCGAGTGGCTTCTGTTTTTCTGACTGGTCCTGACTGGTCCTAGCAGGTGTCTAGGACTTTCCTTCCCCTAGAATGTGCTCCCTCTTCTCCGTGCCCAGAGCCTATTGGAGAGTCGGAGACGGACCCCTGAGAGCACATCGCATGGGAACTGGATGGAGCTGTAGCTCCTTCCACTTCTTTGCAGTGAACTTGTTGCAGGGCAAAGCTTTCTCTTGCTGACTCGGTCTGTTGGGGCACAGACGGAGCGTGTGGTGAAGCTGCGATGCTGTCTGTACAGGGCCTTACCAGGGCTCGTCTGCACACACTGGGAGGAGCTGCTGGGCGTCAGAGGAGAGAGAAAAGCAGTGAAGCGGGTAAAGAAAACCCCATCCTGCCACTCCTGCAAAGGGCCTGGACAGAGTAGGCATTCGGAGTATCTCTTCCTCCTAGTTCAGGATCATCCCTGAGACGCAGATCGAAGCCTTGAACTTTAATAGCAGCCCTTGGGAAATGAAGGCTTGTTCCACTCCAGGACAGCTGTGTGTGTGTGTGTGTGTGTGTGTGTGTGTGTGTGTGTGTGTGTGTGAGTAGTGGGCAGGGATGCTCCTTAAGGGAGCCAGGGACAGACTCCTTTGAGTGAGCAGAGGGGAGTAGCTCTGCCTCCCGCCCAGCACCCCTGGGATGCCTTTTGGGGGCTGCTCACAGAAGTCCTCCTGCAGTGGCCTCTCCACTCCCTTTTCCCCTTCCAGAGTTCTGGACAGAAGTCACTCCAGCCAGCCCCCTGCCTCCAGGCCACAACAGGCTGGCCAGATGGAAGGCCCCAGCAGGTCTCTGGCCCTTTCTGGCTGTGCTCCATCCTAGTCTCTTGGTCCCTGGCTTCGTCTGTCACTTTGAAGCCTCCTGTCCCCTCACCCAGGGACCAGGGCAAATCCTAAGATTTCTGGGCTCTCAATTTCCCCATGTTTGCATGTTCTTTGGGGTGCTTACACAGGCTCCCAAGAAGATAGGAGGACAACTCTCCTAGTCCAACCTCACCCTCCAGGACAGGTGAGGAAATGGAGGCTCAGACTAGACGTGCTGGAAGCATGCTGCATCATTGGCAGTTTGGTGAAATTGATAGGGGTGACACATGTGACGAGCTGGCCCCAGGCCCCAGGGACATATGTCCTACACCAGCATGTACAGCCATACTTTATGTGCACTCAAATGTATGTCACACATGTCTACACACCATCATCCCCCCACAGAAACCACAGGCTAAGCAATTGGAGCTCATACAGCATAAACTCACGAACTCTCAACGGCAGACATGCCCACCCACCAATGCACACACACATACCTGGATTTACACTCACATGCACACATCAGTACATACTCATAGCTGCACACCTACAGGTGCCCCCATGGAATCACACCCATGTGCACAATCTCACATGTATACAATCTGCTACATGTCCCAGAACATGCATCCATGCAGAGAGCTAACACACACACACACACATCAGCTCACCAAGTTGTCTTCACACACGTGGACACACTCCACACCCCTGCAAACTAGTGTGTTTACCCCTGTGCAACTACACGGGTAAGAGCAGCGCCCAGATACCCCTCCAGTGTCGCTCCCATGCAGGTGACCGTGGGGATGACCACAGCTGTAAGCATAGCCTGCCGCAAGAGTCACATGTGCCACTGCCCACGTGCAGACTCGGGCACACACACCATCACACACAGCGCCTCCGCTGGCTGTCCTCCACCGTCCCCACAGCAGCTATGCGCTCTGAGGCCTCAGGGAACCTGGACCTACCTGGCTGTCCTTGGGACACAAAAAGCAGCCTGCCCACCCCCACCCCAGCCCCTACGCTGGGCAGCCTGGGTCCCTGGTGAGGATGAGGGCTGCCCAGAGCTCACAGTCCTGGGGCCAAAGTCTTGTTTGCAAACGCTGAGCGGAAGTTGCACAACCTGCCCTCGCTGGCCAGGGTGACTCCGATTTATTGTCTCCGGCTTCCCCTTGGCTGCAGGCCCAGGCCCAGGCCCAGCCAGCCAACCTGTTTCTCTGAAGAGGGTAAGGAAGGTGTCTCCTCCCTCCCCTGGCCCAGGAACTGGTGGCCAAAGAGGACTTCACCAGTACCCCGCTCTGTGTGCCACCGCCTGAGGCGGAGATGCACGGAACTTAGCGCCCACCGCTCCTCTTTCAGATGGGGCGCTAAAGCCCAGGGAAGGCAGGGGCCTGCCCAGGGTCACACAGCAAGCGAGAGGCACAGCGGGGCTTGCAGCTGGGCTCCGTCCTCTTTCCAAACCATTTGTCAAACGAAAGATCACACAGAAATTCAGTTGTTCTAATGCAGATGAGCCGAGCTACTCTGGGTGTAGAAGGGGAGACCCCAGAGTCTGTGAGTCAGGACCACCCTCCAGCCCCCACTCCCACCATGGCTGCGTTAGTTCATTAGAGGATCAGTGTGCCAGATCTCCACATCACGAGGCTATTAAATTTCTAACAACGTGTATGAGATGAATTGGCAAGGCCTTCGAGGGCCATAGGAAGCCATGATCTGGGACCTTCAGACCTCTCTCCATCTTGAGACTGCAGCTTAGACTGGGGCGTGGTCCGCTCTGCCCCCCCCCCCCCCCAGGGTTGTTATTCCAGTTCCCTCCAGCAGCAGTAGCAGGGGGTAGGGTAGAGACAAATCAAACATTCAAACATTCCTGAAAATCCCAGAAATCTAAAGCTATTAGAAACCGTCCCACGCCTGCAGGCCTATTTTCTCCCTCCTTTCTTCCTCCGCTCTCTCCCTTCCTACCTT
This sequence comes from Rhinolophus sinicus, assembly GCF_036562045.2. Taxonomy (NCBI): domain Eukaryota; kingdom Metazoa; phylum Chordata; class Mammalia; order Chiroptera; family Rhinolophidae; genus Rhinolophus; species Rhinolophus sinicus. The sequence continues at coordinate 179,623,221 of NC_133754.1, forward strand.
TCTTTCTTTCTTGCTGCCTGCCTTTCTTCCTCAGTTCATCCAAGTGAAAGCCGCTAGGCAGGTCTTAGTGGGGCGGCACGATGGCCCTTGGGATGCTGGAGTTAAAGTTGGATGGGACAGTAGCCCAGCAAATCCGAGGATGGATACACACACACACACACACACACACACACACACACGGGATAAAGCAGATGAATAATCAAATGTGGGTTAAAGGAGACAGATTTCTCACTGATGAGAAAGGTACAAATAGGGAAAGGAGGGCACTGAAGAATCCTGTGGCACTGAACTGAAATTGGAGTTATCAGCGAGAACACACGGCTTAAAGTGTATGCGTGTGTGTGTTCTCCAGGTCTATTCTCCAAGGTCTGGGAGCAGCGATGCCTTAGTTGCAAGGAACACACGTAGCACGAAGACCCTACTTTCAAAATGCCATTCTCCCCTAGACAGGAATCAAAGAATGAGGAGGACACAAGCGCTAGCTGGAAGGAGCTTCTTCTGTCCAAATCTGGTGTAATAGAACATCAGAATAAATAATGATAGCAATGGATCCTCACCCATTGAATAAACTTGAAATCCATGAATCTACACCACTACAAAGAAACAGAGAGAAGAATGTGCTTCCTGTCAAATAATAAATAAAAGAGGGGAAGTCACCTTTTGGCAACTGTTATGATAATAATTATTTCAGGTAGGAAACGCCAATGAATGCTAAAACTAGGGGTGTGAATGGACGAGGGTGCAGGATGTTTACATAATACTGTCTCTTCACACGGTACTTACTACTTAAATAAAATATAAAAGTAACAAAATAACTTGACAATGGAGAAAGCTATCTAATGGTGAATTGATCAAAGTTAACACCACCAGGGTCAACAAATACAGGTTATGTGGCACCTGCGAGGAAGAATGAGAAAGCATAGCATTACTCCTCTGATATTTCTGCCCAAGATCCATCATTGGGGCATAACCGCAAGGAAATAGACAAAGACGAATTGAGCAACATTCTGCAGAATGATTGTCGTGTTATCTTCAAAACATCAAGAGTGTGGAACTCAAGGCAAGACAGAGGAACCGTCGTAGGCTGAAGGAGACTGGAGAGATAGAACAGGGATGCTAGGTCAGTCACTTTCTGGTGTAATTGACACCACATTTACATTCAAATTATACCAGCTTGCCCATCATGGGCACAACTGGTGAAACGTGAGTGGGGTGTCTTGATAAAAGGCACATAGAGTTCTTTGTACCACTCGAGTACTTTTCTTCATTTGAAATATTTTAAAATAATATTGTTTTTTAATCCCATGCAGCACAACATTATAAAAGTATAAAGAAGGCTCCTGGATGGATGTCTCAAAAAAAATGAGGAAGCAGAAGGGTTGCCTGATGACCTCATCTCCTGGGGGAGGGTTTGGGATGAATTGAGGTGGGCACCTAGAAACCAAGCAAAGCAAGAGAAAAAAGAAGGGGTTGGGGGGGGAACATTAACAACTCTGGAGAAGACAGACATCCAAGAAAATAAATATAATCATAGTACTCTATGTGACTGTGCTGGCAACAAAGTTTACATTGTAACAAAATAAACCCAAGCATTTATTTAACCAATAAATTATGCTATCATATATATCATATCATATATGATATCATATAAGGAAGATGGTACCAGGAGAAGCAGTGAGGGAGATGGTATGGGAAGGAAATTGTTTTTTAAAAAAGATTTTATTAGGGAAAGGGAACAGGACTTTATTGCGGAACAGTGTGTACTTCCAGGACTTTTCCAAGTCAAGTTTTTGTCCTTTCAATCTTAGTTGTGGAGGGCACAGCTCAGCTCCATGTCCAGTTGCCAGTTGTTAGTTGCAGGGGGCAGAGCCCACCATCCCTTGTGGGAGTTGAACTGGCAACCTTGTGGCTGAGAGCCCACTGGCCCATGTGGGAATCAAACCGACAGTCTTCGGTGTTAGGAGCACAGAGCTCCAACCACCTGAGCCACCGGGCCTGCCCGGGAAGGAAATTCTTATCTTCCAAAATAGGAAGACAGATGATATCTAAAACTGAAAATCAAGAAGTAACAGTATAAGCATGTTATTTCACAAAAGTCAATGAAAAAGAAACTTCTGTGTCTTCTTAAAAACAGTTGCCTCTGGTGGTTGGGAGTTGGGGACAAAGATTCGATAGGAGACTGCTGTTTTCATTATAAATCTTGAAGAACAAAGTGCATGTATAATTTTAGTAAAACTTGAAATCAAAACAGAAAAATATAATTAAAATAAATACATTTTGATCAAACAGTATGTTTGGACAATTTGTGGAGTTGGCTATTTAGCAAAATCTACAAAAGTATCTCCCAAATGCTAAAATGCTGATAAAACAGAAAATTACTTTTTAAGGCATTTTTAAAAAATCAGTCTAAAATGAGAATTTCCCATGTGATACTATAAAGAAATATTCATAGAACATTATTTAAGAAGAAGAAGAAATGCACTAGAAGAGTAAATGTCTCATGAACCCCTTAGCTTTGGGCCAAATTGAATAGTTCTTGAAACACTGATAGGAAGGAGATCTATCCATTAGAAAAATATACTCTAAATAAAAAATATATATATTTTTAAAAAGATTTAGGAAAACTAGTCATTTTGGTAATATGGGGAAGTGGTCCTTCAACGAGCGTTTGGAGAACTAACTTTGGCTAAATTGGCCCTTGGGTGTTTGGCAATCTCGCTGGACCTACCCCCAGATGCAGACCACTTCCACCCCAGTCCAGCCCGAATGCCATTGGAAGCCTCCCTGGAGGAGGGGACTCCTGCTCTACACACCAGTCCTGTGTGGTGTAAACTTCCCATTTCACAGATGAGAAAATGGAGCTTGGAGAAATGACTTGACTTGCCCAAAGCCTCACAGTCAAAAAGTTGCCCAACTGGACTTGGCACACAGGTTGATGAACTCCAAGGCCAGGGTTCTCTCCTCGCTCCCTCACCCCTTGGCTCTCCCACCTGTTGGCGCCAGACCTAATAAAAGCCTCACTGGCCCCTGAGATGGGCTGGGAAGTGATGTGTCATTAGAGTATGAGATGCTGGAAGCTCCCGCCATGTGTCATTATGTCTAATTATATGAGTTCAGGCTTCTGCGTGGGCTGGTGGAGCCAGAGCGTCTCCATGCCCAGGTGGCCAAGGAATTTCTAAGGCTGAGTCCTGGGACAGGGGCTGTGGAAGGGTCCTTGCAGCAGCCCTGGGAGCAAGGTCTGTGTTCCCTGAATCTGCTGGGGAAAACCAGCTCCAGGCCCCTCCCTGGGGCTGTGAAGAAGGTTGGGCTGGGGAGGTGCTACCTCTCAGCACCTGCCTCTCCGCACCTTCTTAGCAGACCCCCACCTGGGCAGGGATTGGAGTAGAAGGAGACGGCTTCATCCTCATCCAGTTCTGGTGCACACTCACCCACTTACGACTTTCGTCCCCATGTCACCACCATCCCCATCCACATGAGCAGCTTTGAGGCAAAGGGTTGACATGGGTGACAATTCTAAGTCACATTGAGAGCCAGGAAGCTGGAACACAAGAGGAATGCTGGCAGTGGGGCCGGAAAAGTCGGTGGATGACAGGACACGAGGTTGTCACTTTCAGGAGTTCAGACTTCACACTGCTGGTTGCAGGGAGCCAAAGAGAAACTACCAGGCAACTCTTCCTGCGCTGGAGGAACAATCTGCCTTAAGATTCGAGAGTGCACAGGGGCACTGGGAGAGGTCATGCAAGTCCCGTTCTGAACTAACTCCGCGTGGGAGTTCGAGGTAGCCCCTTCCACCCTGCGGGCCTCAGTTTCCAAGAATGGAAAATGGAGATAACCAGCTGCTGCTCCCAGTCATGGGTGAATTCTGGCTGTGAGGTGGCTTCGTGATCTGCGAGGCTCAGGGTGGAAGCTTCCACCTGAAATGCCTGCTCAGGTGGCTACCAGAACAAGGTGGGACTTCAGGTAGACCCTGCTTTATTTGGCTCCATGGAGGCATGTGAAAAGTTGTGTGTAGTTTGAACTTCTATAAAGGGAGACCCATTTACAATATACATGGGGGAGCCAACTACTTTAACGTATCCAGCTGTGAATCCCCAGGTGTGACGTTGTGTTCAATCAATTGGAATTTTCATATATTGGGTTGACAGCTCAGCCAGGTTCTGAAAAGTTAGTCCACACTGCATGGAGGTGGAGGTGGCAGGACTCCAGTTTCTATGGTTTTCAGAGTATAGGGGCTTTCTCCCGAGCATTAATCTCATCCAGAAGAGGCCCAGGGCCTCCCGCGTGATCTTGAAAGGAGAGGGCTCTGGACAGAAGAGGAAGGGGGACTGTGCTTTCCCCACCCACGGAGCCTGAAGGTCAAACCAGGTTATGTTAGGGGGTGTGGTGATTTCACCTGGGGAATTTGTAGATTACCAAGATTTGCAGGGCAGGAAACCAGGGACTTTCTCTGGAGAGACAGGGATATTTTAGACTCCGATTCCCATTCATAGAGGGAACTTCAAGCCTGTGCCAGGCACTTGGTACCTATTATCCCATTTCATTCCTTCAACAATCCGTTAATTTACAGACAAAGCCAGCAAGTGTCAAAAAGGTAAAGAGGCTCGCCAAGGTCACAGGGCAAGTTAAGCACTGGGGCCAGAATTTGAACCCAGATCTCATGACGCAAGGCATGGGGCTGGTCCCACCAAGCCAACTTGAAGTTCCCTTGAGAACAATAGAGTCAGACACGGGGGTGGCATCTGGGACAGAGGTGACCTTCTAAGTGGTCAGTGCTAAGGTGACCCCATGGGAAGGTCATTTGTGTCTTCTGTTTTTGGTTTGTCCTGGAAAGTCCCACATCGTTTGCAGAACTGCTTCCTAGTATCTTTGTGTGAATTTTATGCCAAGGGCAACCAAAGGCCAGGCTTGACTCGGAGGCCAGAGAACAGGAGCTCAAGGCAAAGGGCCCCTCCTGGCCTGGGGCCCCTGCAGGTGGGTGGAGTAAACCTGTGTTCATCGGCCCCCACTGCCCTGAGCAGGGGTCTGGAAGACCCGGAGAGAGTCCCCCAGGCTGAGACTGCACTCGCTCCAACAGGGCTGCCTGGGATGCCGAGACTATACGGACAGAGTGGGACTTTAGGTTGAGACCTGGGTTCGAATCCCCATCCTATCGGTTACTTGGCCAGTTTTCCTCACCTCTCCGTGCCTTTGTTTCTCCATCTGTAAAATGGGACCACTACTCGTCAGATGGAAGGGATGAGCTGATATGAGAACACATGCAATGTGATAGCCCATGAGCAGCACCGCCCACCAAGGAATGGGAGCTGTATGAGGTTTCCTGGTGCCCCTCCAGCTCCTACCAGTCACCGCGAAGGAGCAGAACCTGTGCCCAACATGCTCGCATGCCTGCCTGGGCACTGGGGTGGCCCTGGGGAGATCATGATGGACCAGTTATGGTCCCTGCCCTTTGGGAGGAGGCAGAACCAAGCCAGCTGGTAAGGGCTGCAGTAGAGGGATGCACAAGGGACCCTAGGAGAGGGGAGGAGGACACTGCCTGCCTAGGCTCAGGAAGACTTCACAGGAGGAGAGGCTGGGGGAGAGTGTGAATATTTAATAACGTGCTTGTCATGGTCACTGATCAATCAGAAAGGACACCAGCTGCGAACCATCAGTGTGATTATGAATGCTTTGGGGAAGGGCATGTGATTTGGGCCCTGACATCCTGACAGATGAATAGGAGTTTCTCAGGCAGGTGGGAAAAGGACATTCCAGGCAGAGAGAGCGGCATGTGCTAAGGCCCGATGACGAGAAAAAGAAGGGGAGGCTTAGAAGAGTATGGCTGGAGCCTAGGAGTTTGGGCGACACGGTTAGGACGCCTCTGATGGTGTCCTATCCGCATCGGTGACTCTGACGAGCCGACACTATAGTAGGAGTTTCCAGGGTCTGAGCCCTGGTCCCATTCCAGGCTCACAATATTTACTTGGGGCAGTGGGGTTACTTGGGGTCTGCTCCTGGCTCCATTCTCCTGGGAGAGGGTCTGGCAAGGGTAGGCAAGAAGGAGAGGCTCGGGCAAGGGGCTCTGGAGAGACTGTTGGACCAGGAAACTGAGGCAGATACTCAGTTGTGTGGGTGGGACCAACACAAAGGGAGGTAGAGACACTGGTGACCCAGGTGCCTCTGTCTTTCATTCCAGCCCCCAGAGGGGCACCCAGGCTTCCTGTTGGCTCAGGAAAATCTCAGGGACGTTTTGGGACTAAGGAACCTGGTTCTAGCACAAGCTGTGTTGCTTATGTGCTGTGTGACCTTGAATAAGGCACAAACCCTCTCTGGGCCTCAGGTTATCCCTATACAGCACGAGGGAGCCTACTGATTTCTCCCTTGGAAATTCAGGGTGTGCCAAGCTGATTCTCTCCTGCCAGGCCTCGTGGGAAACGTAAGGGATTTGGACTCGGGCAGAACTGATTAGGGTCTCTACTTTGGGATGTACTGGATGTTTGACTCTGAGCAAGTGTTAAGTTCTGGGCCTTCATTTCCTTATCCATAGAATGTGGACTTGATGGGCAAGGTCAATATTACATGGAATAATTGAGAAAACTCTGGGTTTCTGGAGACAAGACAATAGAAGTGGTAGCAGAAGAGGCTTGCCTCCTCCCTTGCCTTCTAAGGGTCTATTTTCCAGGCAAGCCTGCTCAGCTGCAGGGCCTTGCTGATGCTGGAGCTCCGTGGGGAATGAGGAGGAAAGCCATCTCATTTACTGTTCTCCCAGGACATGTTTGAGGACAAATTGGGGTGTAGTTAGTAATAACCAGCCATAAACCATGGCTGTCTTGAGGAAACTGGAGTCTCTGACCCTCTGGTGATGACAGGAGATGCAGAAATCAAGGAGAGACAGAGGCCAGGAAAGATGTGTAGGCAGCCTGTGCGAAACAACCCTGGGAGAGGGTGCGATGTTGCAAGGAAGCTGGCTCTAGAAAGTTCTTCAGCAGGACGCCCTGATTGGTTTAGTTCCCTTCTCCAGCGTCCCCAAAGAACTCCGGTGGAGAGAGCTGCTTTACTTTGCAGCAGTTTGGGAACTGGATTTGGGTTGGGTAATTTTTTTTTTTAAATCTCATGCATTTGCTTGCTAATTGATGGGTTCATTTGTTTGTTGGATGTGACTCCTTGCTGAGACTGGTCTTGGTGGCCAGGAATAGGAAGGCCCAGTTATAGCCGGAGATTCAGGTAAAGAGCCTTTCTGCTGCTTAGAACACAGTAGTTGCTCAGTAAATATCCATGTTCACCAACCATTGCCGTTGCATTGGGACCCTGTCAATGGTTGTCTCGAGCCCCAAAACTAACCAATTTTCTCACACTCCCCAAGTGGCCTGAGCCCCCTGACGCCCCATCCCCCTCTGCACACAAGAATACTTAACCTAGAGCCCAGGAGTTCCTTTTAGAGCCTGCTGGATTGGTTTCCTTTTCGCTTCCTTTCTCTTCCTCTCCAGTGGGGGCTGGGCTGGGACACAGCTGGTGGGGTGGAGGGGGGCTTTCCCCCAGACAGCTTCTCTGCACAGCCTCCTCAACCCGCCACACCCGGGTCTGCATTCCTCCATCCTTAATACCTCCTCTGGGAACACAGGCTTTCAGAAACCTGAGAAGACCAACCAGCCGACAACGTTCGATGTTCGGTGCAGGGCTGAGGGAGGTGGGCCCAGACTGGTGGGGGAGAAGGGGTGGGGCTTGGCTTCTGCCTTTGCTGCAAACAGAAACTTCAGGCCTTCCTCTCCTCTTTCAGCTGCTCTAGTCTCCCAGACCAGGGAGCAGAGTGTTGGCTTTTGTTAAATCCACTTGGGGAGATGGGGGCTAGAGAAGGAAAGCAGTCATGGTAATTTGGAAAGGTAGAGGAAGGACCCCTGTCACTTCCGGGACCCTTCACTGCCCCTTTAGGCTTCCAGACAATAGGGCAGACTACTAGCAGGACCAAAAACAACCAGAGAGGTGAAGCTACCAGCCCAGGGTCACATAGCGAGGAAGTGGAGGGCCTGGGGTTCAAATCCAGGTTGGTTCTACAGCACTGCACTGCTTCCGCGTCCATGTACAGTTGGAAATACGCCTTTCATGCACACCTCTCCCTGGTCAAGTTGCGAAATTCTTCTTTTCAAGGATTTGTTCATTCCATTGATGTAAGTAAGCTCCCCCCACCCACCCCACTATACTTTTAGAATCTTAAAATTGTGACTCATTTCATCCTGAAAGGAGTGTTAGAAATTGATTTGTTCCATTCCTTCTCCTTACAGACGAGGAAACTGAGGTGCAGAAAGGGGCCATGACTTGCCGTGTCAGACCCAGGCCCCCTAAGACACAGCCTGCTTTAGTGGCCAGAGTCTAGTCAGGCAGACTGGGCTGGAATCCTGACTCTGCCATTTCCTTTCTGGGTGACCTTGGCCAGTGGCTGTTACTTTTTTGCACCTCAGTTTTCTCACCTATTAAATGGGGATCATAATACCTTCATTGAAGTGTTGTTGTAAAGATTAAAGGAGGTCCTAGGTTTGGAGGCAGTGGCATCGTTCTAGCACACAGTAGGTACTCAGTACAGGCTGGCTGCCTTCCTTCTTCCCTAGCAAGGGAAAACTGAATCTTAAAGCACTGAGACCAGGGCCACTACCCCTTTACTGGGCCCTGGGAGGGGGATAGGGGGGACCAGTGAGTGATGGGCGAGGGCTGGCTTGCACTGGCAGGCGAGAGCTGATTGTTAAGAGCTGGTGGTTAAACATTTGGGAATTTCAAGGCAGTTGTTGGTAGCACTAAATCAGCCCTGGTGGGAGTACTTTACACTATGGAAATTGGCAAACACTACAAATCGGGGATTTTTATTTTTTTTTAAATAAAAGCCAATAGTGTGGGATTTGCCAGCAGTAGGAAGTGACTCATGGTATCATTATGCTTATTTTATAATTGAGACTCTGGGGCTGGCTGTGCCAGCTAAATGCATCTGCATATCTATTATAAATTGCAGCTTCACCATTTCCCAGCTGTGTGACCTTGGGCAAGTCACTTTACCTCTCTGAGCTTTTATGTCAGGCAGGGAAACTGAGGCAAACACTCAGCTCTACGGGTATCTTTAAAGGGAGATAACACTGGCACCCACCTCATAGGCTTGTTGGGATGATTAAATGAAATGACGTGTAAAATGTAAAGTGCTAGGTTATGAGGCTGACCAACAATTGATAGCATTAATATTATTTTCAGCAGGTTCTGGCTTGGTATCTTCCCCTAATTGTAACCTAGTGAGAAAGATGTTGTCACCTTTGATTTCCCAATGAGGAAACTGAGGCTCTGGTTGGTGAGGTGACTCGTTCAAAGCCTCACTGCTAAAAGGTGGCTTTGAAATCTGGTCTGATTGGCTCCAACACTGGGTTCCTGCCAAGTCCCTTGGCCTCAGCCCTGTTCTGGGGGGTTGACTCCAGAGTATGGGTTGTGGTATTTGGCAACTGCCTTCAGGCAGAACGTGTGAGGTCAAGATGGCTGCTTATGCCAAGGGGCTGCCTGAGCAACTTGGTTCAGAGCCCAAAGCCTGAGATTTTTAAGCCAAGCAGCACCCACACATGCCTCCTTCTTCAGGGGTTCTGGACACCCCACCCCCACTCACTGCCTCTGGTGTGCGCCTCTACCTATGAACCCTGCCTTGGGAGAATCACCCTCAAAAAGCAGGACCCACAGAATATCATTGAATGAGGGAAAATGGATTTTCTTTCCCAATGATGGGTTAGCCCCTCGTTGCTCCCATTCCTGGAACAGAGGGCAGGTTTGAGGCTGTGGGTAGGGAGTGGCAGTGCCCAGACCCTGGCAAGCCCCTTCTCCCCCTTTTTATTTAAAAATTTTAATTACAATTCATTACATTCAATATTCTATTAGTTCTGGCAAGCCCCTTCTCAAAGAAAACCTAATCAAACCTTCTCGGATGCCACGTCCTGCCCTCTTCCTCCTTGCTTTCATTCCTCTTTAGCCAGTCTCCATCTAGTTCCTTCTCCCCTCACCCCCCAAGACAAGCCTAGGAAGTCCTGATGCCTGGAAAAATTACCCCCATTCCCAGAACACCAATGGTAGGGCTGAGAAACCCAACAACCAAATGCCCTTATTCAGAACACTTCCCTCACGTTTGGGACCTGGGGTTGATGGATGGATGGTATCACTGGCTCTACATCCAGGGGAATCCTTGCCTCCATCTCCTCTGAGAGCAGCCAGCCCCTCTGGTCATGCAGGGGAGGCCTCAGGCCCAGAGGAGACTCACCTTAGCCACACACTCCAGGAGTTTCTGGAAGAACGCTTTGGCCCCTCACATTCTTCCCCAAAGCCAAGGGGATGCCTGGACCCCTGGGAAATAAATATGGCCAGTGTGGGACCCTACTGACGGTTCAAAGCAGAGTGAGTTGGAACACAGATACTGGACCCATCAGATGGCTCCTTACATCGTGTTTTAGACAAATTGGTTAACCTCTCCATGCATCGATTTTCTCGTCTGTAAACATTCTCACTGGGGACACTGATGCCCATATCACAGAGCGGTGCCTGGACTATGTAAGTGCAGAACTCAGTGCCCGACTGAGGTGATCTATCTGCTGATTTATTTATTCACCTGGCCAGTTATGGCTTCATTTGACATGAATAACAAGGTGACCATATAATTTATTGTCCAATGCAGAAAACTTTCAAGAGTGAAAGGGGACGGCATTCTCAATGATGCTGGGACAGCAGGCACAATCCAGGACGGCCCTGGGCAGGCAGAGACCTCTGGTCTCACTGGGAATCTTGTGCCTTCCCTGTGCCAGGCTCCGGGCAGATGCACAGGCCCAGGCGAATCCATCACAACCTCTGCCCCAGGGGAGGGGAGAGAAGTCTCATTTAGCTCAATATCAGGAGAGAACAGGGGTCCGGAAAGCAAACCAGGGCCCAAGTCCCAGGGTTTTGTGATGAACCTCCTTCGGAGGCCAAAATAACGTTTCCACCATCCCCCTCATCACGTAGGATGGCTCTCAGCAGCCACTAACGTCGCCTCTTCCATGGGAGCATGATGGTTTTGAATGTTCGTGGGGAGACTGACAGCACCACGTCCTTTGTTGTTTTCATATCCACAGTCTCTGGGTCCCAGTTTCCTCATCTGCAAAACAAGCAGCTATCACTACCGTTGGAGTTGAGATAGTCAAGAGAAGGTACGTGAAAGGAAGTTGTTGGTGCTCATTACGAGTCAGTAAGATTTGAATCTGTTTTTTGAAACGGCAAGTATCTGAGGGTGGTGGTGGGAGGTGGGATGTGGGGACCTCACCTCAGGCATCTCTGACTCTTGCTGGCTGCATTTGTAAAGTGAAGGTTGGAATGATAATCCCCCAAAGCCCTCCCTGCCTTAATTTAAAATGGTTAATTTGCATCACTTCCACATTCCAGGGCCTCCTGGGTGTGGATCTACCATGTCAAGCCTGTAGCACACTCAGAGTTGGTGACTGTCACTGCCAAAGGTAGGAGGAGATAACTGCTTAGCAGGTAAAGCATGAAAGGCTTACAGATGGCTTCCCTCTGGGCAGGAAGAGGTGTGACACCTTGCATTTAACCTACTGTTCTTTGTTTAGAGCCGCATCTTAGCTCCATAGACCTTCCAGCTCTAGAGCATCGTGTATAGCTTTTCGTTAAGTGTTTTCAGGAACACAAGCTCATGTGACAACCGCAATCCTGAGACTGCCCTCATTTTACAGATGAGCAAACTGAGGCCCAGAATGAAGAAGTAGATTGCCTGAACTTGCACAGCTGAGTTTTCGAGTCTCAAAGAAACTATGTCTGGCCTCTTTCAACAACCCTACAGGTACCCAGAGATGATGAATATATATATATATATATATATATATATATATATATATATATATATATATATATATATATATATTAGCTCCAAAGTCAAACCTCACAAATGAATTTGGGAGCCGTTGGAGAAATTGTTCTTCCTTGCCTGTCCAGTGTTTTCTGTTTTTCTTGTCCTTGAGGGCAGAGCCATGGCTGAAACTTCTGTTATTTCCCATAGTGCTTAGAGCAGCTCACAGAGCAGCTGCTTGCTAAACACGGATTTCATGCAAATATGTTGGAATACGATACAGTGATAGAAAAGGAAGTATCTCTGTATGGAGTGCTAGGAAGCGATCTCCAAGAAGTGAAGAAAACATAGGTGTGCAGCAGTGTGGACTGGCTGTGAATGAAGCCGTAACTGGCCAGGTGAATAAATAAATCAGCAGATAGATCACCTCAGTCGGGCACTGAGTTCTGCACTTGTGTAGTCCAGGCATCGCTCTGTGATATGGGCATCAGTGTCCCCAGTGAGAATGTATACAGATGAGAAAATCGATGCATGGAGAGGTTAACCAATTTGTCTAAAATATGATTTAAGGAGGCATCTGATGGGTCCAGTATCTTTGTCCCAAATTGCGAAAAATGAGAAAGAAAAAAAAATGCACACATGCACATATATACATACGTATGTACACATCCACATAGAACAGTGTCTGGGAGCAGAATGTCTGGCAACACCGGTTCCCTCCATGGAAAAGAAGAAGGTAGCTGGGGGCTGGGGGTGGAAAGGAAACTTTTCACCATGTACCCTTCCACACCTTTTGATTTTTGAATTGTGGGGAAGTATTATCTTTTAAAAAAATAAATTAAATTAATATTTTAAAAAGCAAAATAGCTAAAAAGGAGGTTGACTGTTTTAAAAAACGAGCCCTGTGATGACATGGAGGGGACTGATGCTTTTTGCATTCCCTGTCCTTACCAAAATGCTCAGTTGATTTCCCAGCATGCACTGAGCAATGGGAAAATCCTAGAAGGTCAAGGTCTACCGGACTTTGGGAGACTCACTCCGATTTACCAGTCGGGAAACTGGCCCAGGGTCACACAGGGAGTGAGTGGCAGAGCTGGGGTGGGAGGGAGTCCTGAGCCCAGCAAGCTGGGTTTGCTCCTCCTGCAAAGCCCCATAAACTCTTGTGAAAGTTCTTGTTCGGATGCAAAGCCATCAGGATGTGGAGAAAGCCCCAAAGACAAGAGGCCTCCGTTTCATATTGGACATAATGTAAAATCTGAGTCCCTCAATGCAGTGACCTTTGCAAACAACCAGGGTGACCCTAAAATTGATTATCCAAATCAAGACACTTTTGGAGTGAAAGGGATGCTCTTAATATTCACAGTCAGACGATAAGCACAAAGGAGGCTTCCTGAGAAAACCAAGATTATCCTCTCACTAAGGTGCCCATCATCAGAAAGCTGGCAGGATGACATTTTGGACAAAGGGCCTTCAAAGGAACGTGGTGTGATTCTAGCACTTCATGCCCAACCTTCTCCTCCCTAACCCTTTCCCCTAAAACACTGACGATAATATAGGCTTTGGGTAAACCCGGGTTCAAATCCTGACTATGTTCAAACCACTTTACTTCTCTGAGCCTCAGGTCCTTCATGTGTAAAACTGAAATCACGACCCCCTCTCAAGGGACACTGTGAGAATGAAATCTCTCACTGAGAGACGGGCACAGAGAAAGCACCCAGTGAGAGTGGTTTCTCTTCTCCCAATGCAGAGAAATAATGAAATGACACAGGCTTAATCCTGAAACTCTCAGGGATGAGCAGAGAGAGCCTTTCTCCCATATCAGATTCATAAATGCCACTGTGGGAGGAAGAACGTCAGGCACCGTGCGCAGGGAGATGGTGATTCTAATTCTGGGAGTCATTTTGCAAAGCACCTCTTCACGGTGACTCATTTGGGGACTCGCTGAAATATCCTTTGAGTTAAAAACAAAAGTTGAGTGGGGCACCGGTTGCTCTGAACCTTTTCCCTCCACCCTTTGCCCCAGCCAGGGTCGTGGGGGCAGTGTGGGGAATTTGGAGGGTCTCTGGGTGGAATTTAATATGATTTTTCCCAGCATGTCACCAGGGGCTGGGACCAGGCCACAGGGAAGAGAGTAGGGGCAGGGAGGAAGAAGGCCAGGAAAATGGGGTGAAGACTTTTCCCCTCCCCCCAAGTCCTGCTGTTGAACCCTCCTGTCTCTAGCAGCTTACAGCAAATGTCCCACCCCCGCCTGTTCATGAATTGTAGTCCAAAAGGGAGGGAAGCAGGGTGGACAGGACTTCATTATTCCCCTCACACTCAGCAGCAGCCATCAGCTGGCCTGCAGCCAGACCCGTCTCTGCTGACTGTGGCTGGCTGTGTGAACTGGGGCACGTTGCTTGACCTCTCTGAGCCTCAATTTCCTAACTGGAAAATGAGGACCTTAGGAGTGCCTATCACAGAGACTATGTGTGGGGGCTCCAGTGCTTCTCTTCCCAAAGGTCTGGTGCTGCTCCCATTTCCTTCAAAGGGGAGTTTCAGGTTCTTGCTCTGTAGGTCATGCGCCATGGTGGCTCTGGGATCATGTGACCTGTCCTACACACAGAAGGCCTCCAGTTACTTCCCCTACTCTCTCATACAGGCCTCTGATCAAATGTCGCTTCATCTAGGAGGCCTTCTCTTGCACCCACTACTCCTTCCCTGCTTAATTTTCTCCACCAAACTTACCCTCAAATGCCAGATATTTTTCTCCACCACCAACCCCCAAACTGTTCTGATGTGGAATTAACCCCTGGTCATTTGCAGAAGGTGAAAGCATTCACACAAGGCTCTACAGAGTGGGAGAGCAAAGAAAGGTTTTATTAAAGGTCGGGCAGAGAGAATGCCCATGGCACTGTCTAAAGATGATGGCTGCCGCGGGTAGAGAAACACTGGCAGGGATGGGGGCAGGGGGAGCAGGGGCGGGGTGCGCCGGGGGCAGAGTCTGATAAGGACAGCTGCACTAACTTCAGGTTAGCTTTTTCTTATATAAGAAAGGGGGAGTCGGTCAGGCAGGTTTGAGAGCTGACATGGCTTCCTGGGGTCTGGTCTGTTTTGAAGACGATGTTATCTTCGGACTCTGGACTTGGCCTCGGGCACCGCGGCCTGGGACTCTGCGTCACCAGTAAAAACTGCAAGGGAGTTATAAATTGGATTCCGGTATCCGGGCGCCTGAGGATTAAGAAATTGCTCTTTTCAGGTTAGGATATTGTTAATTAACGAGGTTTGGGTAGCCTTGAGAAAGGGAACAAACAGAGTTCTTCAATTAATCAGGGAGGGGAGAAATAAAAAGAAAACAGGTGAATATCAGGATGGATCTAACTACAAACAAACTAAGTCTAATTACAGGTAGCTAGATAGCGAGCTACGTGGTGAGTTAAACTGCAAATGAGCTAAGTCTAACTATGTTACTGATTCACCCTTATACAGCCCACCTCCAGACTGAAGATATATTTTGTTCACGACGACTGTATCCCAGTGCCTAGAATAGTTACAGACCCGTAGGAGGTGCTCAGGTGATCGTTCACCTGAATAAACTGATGTTTGCTGCATGACCATAGTAGACATCACAGGCCGCTAGTAACACGGCAACACTGTCTCATCCCTTCTAGCTCTTTCTGTTATTTTTTGTAGTATTTGTTTCTTATAGTTAACTCTGCAGTATATTTGACATTTAGTGTAAGGTGTATCATATGAGGTGAGGTTGTAAACAGATCCCTAACTAAATGGCTAACCAATTTACAGAAGGATCCATTTCATGCCTGTTGGTTAGTGGAGGGGCTGGGATTGGGCTGGCTCCTCTGAACCAGCTGCTGCCTGGTCAACCCCTTCTTCTACCAGCAGCCCAGAGCTATGCTATTCTTGAGGTTGGGACTGTCTAGGCAAAGGCACTGAAATGAGACCATCTGTGGTCCAGCTCCTAGCTTAATCATTTACCAGCTGGGTGGCTTTGGGCAAGAGAATTTGCTTTCTAAGCTTCAGTTCCAAGCCACATTTACCCCATCTGTAAAATGGGCACAAAAGTAGCATAATGCCTCCTTCATAGAATGGCTGTAGGACAGAACACCACAAGGCTGGCAGAGCGTGCAGACTCAAGTCTGGCATACAGTGGGTGTTCAGCTGTTGTCAGCATTATAGATCATAGCCAGTTGAAGCTAGTTCACTCACTGGGCAAACAAGGCCCAGCAGGCATCACCCCCGTGCCCAAGCTGGGCAGCTGGCAGGCAGTCAGTGTCAGTCCCTGGTTCCCACCCTCCTGGGAGACACAGCACAGTTTTGTATGTGGAGAAGCAGCAAGTGTGGAAACAGGAACTGTACCAGCCAGGAGCTGCCCCTGAGGAAGTGAAGCAGGGAACTAAGCTGCTGCCTTTGGGCCCCCATGGAGACTGTCTCCTTAGAGGAGATGTTAAGCATTTATTAGTAGAGTCTTATTTCTTCCAGAAACTTCTGCACATAGCCTCTTACTGGTCTTGGGGTCCACAGGAAGTGGGGAGCTCCAGATGAGGAGTGCTGGCCCTTGGAAGGCAGGGAGCAGCGCCCTCACCACATCTAGATACCCTTGGAGCCCCACATTCAGCAGGAGCAAATTAAGCGCGTGTTTGGCCAATTTCAGGCTGCCGTGGGAGCAATGTTAAGTGAGGGGTACCCAAGAATGCGTGGGAGGGGGTCCATGGGGTTGACTGACTGCAGACCCTAAGCCTAAGTGTCTAGAGCCCTAGAAGAGGCGGCGATAGATGCTGGGCCTGACCCGCTGTGTGAGTTCGGGCCTCAGTGTCCCTATCTTTGAAATGGGAGAAAAGCCTGAGCTGAGCGGGTCACTCGCCATCCAAACGGCTTGGGGGAGTGGAAGGATCGGGCGTGGTGAGGGAGCAGCCGGGACGCCCCCCAGCCTGCGTGGCGGCAGCGCGCACGAGCGCAGGGGGCGGCGCGGCCCCGCGGCGGGGAGGGGCGGGAGCGCGCGCGCGCGGGCCCGCGCAGGCGGCGGAACCGAGCGGACGAGCGTGCGGCTGCGGCGCCGCCAACTCTTGTGGGACCCACCGATCCGACCGGCCGCCCGTCGTCCCGTGCGCGGGTCCTCCCGCCTGCAGCCGAGTCCGCCGCGCGCCGGTGAGTGGCCTGGAGCCGGGGCTGGGCTGGATCGGGCCCTTGGCCCGAGGAAGGGGCGGGGGCCGGGCCGTGGGGCCGTCACCCACACTCGAGCCGAGGGGGGCGCGCATGCTCGCACGCGCGATCCCGAGGCTCGGCGGGTAGAGCAGGAAGGTGTGTACGCCTGAGGTCGGGCCGCGTGTAAAGTGCAAGTCTGAGTGTGTCCGCGGCCGTGTGCCCGAGCGTGCGTGGTTGGTGTACCCATCTGTCCCTCAGGCAGTGTTCGCAGGGGTGTCTGTATGTGCTTGTGGCGGAGTTGGTGCGTGTGCACATTGGAGTGCCAAGTTGTGTGGTTTGGAGTGAATGAGTGGGGGAAATGGGCATGGCTCCCACTTATCCATTTATTGGGTGTTTACTATGTGCCAAGGAGTGTGCCCAGTACTTCATCTGAGCTCTCACTTTTGTGACTGAGTCTGTGGATTCAGGGAGTACACGTGCATGACTGTTCATAAGTGATTTGTGTGTGCATTCATGAGCCAGCGAGGACAAAAGTGTACATGTGTGGATATGAGCTTGTGATTAGTGCACAGGAGTACGCGAATTATGTTTATTGGAGCCCATGGAGAGAACCAGGCCTGGTGTGGATACCCAGTGGGTGCCCGACCTTGTTTGATAAAATAAGGGGCTGGAGGTTAGACCTGCAGAGTCTGGTTGGATCTGGCAGAGGGGTCAGCTTCAGAGCCACGACTTAGCAGGGCTACTGGCAGGACCCTCTCTGGGGCTCCAAGACAAGCAGATGACCCAGGCTGTGGTGGGCCTGACACTAGAGGACTTGTGTTCTGTTCTCCCTACATACCCTCCTGGGTCCCCTGACTCTGTTTTTACTCCTCTCTCGCCCTGGCTAATTTTAACCTTTTCTCTTGGTCTGGGGTGGGAGGGCCTGGAGAGACTAAGGGTATGGGGACACTTGTCTGTGTGTCTGGGAGTCTCTCTCTGCTTACCTTGCTAAGTAGATGGCTATTCATCTGATTTATTTGTATTGGGCCTGGGCCCCCATGAGTCCCCAAGACTAATTGGTCACAGCAGGCTTGAGACACTGTCTTCCAAGGTCTGTCCTCACAGTTTTGACTGACAGTTTTTTTGCGCTTTATAAATGTTGAAAATCTGTGCTGTCGAAAGTTTTAATTGCTTTAAGACAAACTTCAGAAACTCTGGGGCTCCCTCATTCCCCTGAATTGTCAAAATTCAGCCTGACTTTCTGAGGGAAAAATGTCGTCTTCGGAGCACCGTGTGAGCACAGAGGAACCTTGAAGTCACAGTTAAAAGCCATGGCGTTAATGGAAGAAGAATTTCATTGAAAGGGATGCAGAGCCGGCTGGAAGTGCCTGTTTCCAGCGCAACAGCTTACTGAGTGAACTTTGGACGTCTTCTTTTAGCAAACAAAACCTGGAAGGAAACAAAAAAGACCCACATTCTTATTCTTTTTTGTCCTAAAAAATGAAAAAAACACCTTCTGGGTTTGCTGGAAATGCTGCCTGCCCTTCCCCCACCAGGGCCAGGGCCAGGCCCTCCCTTGATCCCCCACCCCCAAATAAAATATGCCTGTGGGGAGCTGTGGATGAGTCACTGCCTGGCAGAGAGCCCCACGGGCAAACATTTGGGAAGGTTCTTGCCTAACTTCCCAGAAGAAAGGCCCAGGATTTAAAATGGTCCCTGTGGTTTGTCAGCCCCTGCCGTCCCGTCTGCTTCGGAAATGACTAAAAAGTAGTTTCTATCTCCACAAACTAAAATCTCAGACTGAAGCAGTGGCCTAGGTCCATTTAGGTTTAGGACTGTTCAGGTTTCAAGAAACAGAGCTCCTGGCTTTGCCAGGTGGCACTTCTGGTGGCTAGGAGCGAGGAAGAAGCAGGGACCAGGGAAAGGAAGTCACATTTATGCAGCATCCCCTGTGTATCCATAATCCCAATAGTCATGCTGCGGAGAATGGCTTTTGGGTTTATACGCACAAGGAAACTGAGGCTCAGAGAAGTCAATCCCGTGGCCTGGGACCGCTGAGGGAAGTGGAGGCAGAATCCTGTCTGACTTCGAGCCTGTCCTCTTTCCATTACACCAGAGGTGTGACATTTATTTGCCTTCAGAGGTGCAGACTGGGTGCTGAGTGCTTTAACACACATCCATTCATTTAATTTTTCCTGTGAGCTAGGTGGTTATTATCATCTCCACTTTACAGATGAGAAAACTGAGGCTCAGAGAGATGAAAGTAACATAACTAGTGTTACTAGTACAACTAGCAGCCACTGTGTATTGAGGGTACACCATGTGCCAGCCAGGGTACGTTTAGTACCTTATTTCACTGAATCCACTCACCAGCACCGTGAGATGGGAACTCTCATGGTGCTCTTCTACAGATGAGGAACCTGGGTCACAAAGAGATTAAATAATGTGCTGAAGATCATGTGCTAATACGCGATTTGAACCAAGACTTGACTGGGTAGAGCTCAGTCTTCCCAATGAACCTGGAAAGTGACAGTCACTGTATACGTGTATGTACCGTGTCTGGTCCAGGGCTAAGGTCCAGGATTGTTATCCTGATCTTACAGAGAGAAACATGAAGACTCCAGGCGGTTAAGTAACTTGGGCAGGGTCATAAACCGGCAAATGGCAGTCAGGATCCAAACCCACGGCTCTGATTCCTGAGTTGAAGTTCTTAACCTTAAACCAGGCCTGCCTTTGTCCTGCTTTTCTCTTCTCATGTGCTGAAAAACAAGTGGATGAAGACACGCCAGATTCCCGTGGGGCTGGGTTCCTCGCTGGGCTCCAGCCTTCTGGGACAGGTCTTGCTGAAGGCTGGCCCTCCTTCCTTGTCCACTGTTGTCACTCTGGCGCCAGTGACCAACGCCCAGGGCCAGAGCTGTCAGATAGAAAGGGCGGCAGTTCACATTTTTTTCTTTCCTCTCTAAGTGCCCAAGATTGGTTTCAGAAGGGAAGTGTCAAAACAATTGTCACAAAGAGAAGAATTCCCTTCCTCTTCTTGGGTCAGACCAAGCAAGAAGGTGGAGAATGGAGGACCCTGGTGAGTCATCCGAGATTAAGTATAGTTGGCACCTCCGCCGGGCTTGTGTGGGGAAGAAGCAAGCTGGGACACTGCCCTCCGGAAGAGCCCAGCCTTCTGACCCCTGATGATGGAGAATTACCTCCAAGGGGCCTGACTCCCAATTCTGAACAGGATCATTTCCATGTAGTCTTCTTGTCATTTGCCATTTCAATCCTGCGCTTGTCTCCCTCGTTCATTTCCATTTATATCATGGTTTATACTACACTGTACTTGAATGTTGTGTGTGCAGACCCGTGCGCTTTGGGGTTTGTGGTGCCCTGCAAGTGTCCTGTGGTGTCGAAAGGAAAAGGTATTTCTCTTCCTTCCGAGTATGTTCTGCAAATTGATGAACATTTGCAAATTGCTTTGAGATGCGTTAATTTAAGGTGTGAAATAATAGATCTTGTGCGAAGGCTCAGCCACATTTCTGGCATTGATGGATTTCTCTCCCGTCTGGCCTGTGATTTGGGGAGGTAAAAATAGTCCTTGTTTCTACATTTTTATCTTTTTTTTTTTTTCTGACGTCATTCTTAGGAAGCAGTGTGCATATTGCCATGGACCTTTTCTTGGCCATCACCCCAGATGGCGGCCAGAATGTGGAGCTCTGGGAAACAAAAGGGCTCCTGGGGTAGAGGAGTCATCTGGGGAGGTCTGGGCACCCTCTGAATGTCTGTGAAATTGCTTGGAAATAAGCTGGTGGCGGATGGCCAGGCTTGGCCAAAGACCCTCAGTGGCTTTTTGGTATTTGTCCATCTTCTTATTTCTGACTCTTGGGTAGTGACAAGATAGCCTGTTGGGAAAACGTTAGTTTAAAAAGACAAAAATCAGGCCAGTGGCTTCACCCATTCCTGTTGGAGTTGGGTGACATACACACAGTCCCTTTGGCCAAAACGGAATTAGACCAACAGCCTTTTCAGACTCGACTCCCAGACAGGAGCTGACATTGGGGCAGAACGGTAGGTGGTGTAATTTCCTGTGACGTTCAAGTTGGGAACTTGAACTTGGAGTGTGATCTAGCATTTTGACATCTGTCCCTCTAACAGGACTTGCTTGTGTAGAAACAGGCCCACATACACAGCCTCTTCTGCTGTCTCCAATTCTGGATTTTTCCACAGACAACTTCTTAGTTGTTCTGGTGGCAAAGGACTGGTCTTCTAGTCAGGCCTTCTTGGCACCCACTGGCAGGGTCACTGCACCCCTCCAAACCCAACTGGCTACAGTGGCTGGCTCTGTCTGGGGGGTGAAGGAGGGGCCAACAGAACTGAAAGGTGACACAGCCAGGGTCTGAAGTGCATTCAGTTCCAACAGCCTTGATTTGCACGGAGCCATTCTTTCTTTCTCTTAGACATCTGCATGATGGTGACCTCATAGAAAAGAAAAAGGGGCTTTATGTAGGAATTCCGCAGAGTGTGAAGGAATTCTGACAAGGGAAGGGGGAGGGAAGCTGCCATTCAGAACCTGCAGTGCCTGCATTTTCCCGGAGTTGTTTAACCTTCACACTTCAAAATTGGGCTGGGGGAAGGGGCAATGCTTGACCCCAGTGCGCAGGAGGGCCATTTAAGGAGAACTTCCTGAGCCGAGGCTACTGGGTTGAGTCCCCCAGACCCTTCTCCATGCACGTGTGCGGCAGAGTTGGAATTTGTCTCCAAAGCCTGCCCTCTCTATTCCTTGTTGTCCCCAAAGTCTTTGAAAAGGGAGTTACTTTACAAACGACCTTCAGCTCTGAACAGTCCAAGCTGCAGATGAGGAATTCAGTTGGCTCACAATCCAGAGAAGAAAACGGAAACTGAGGCCCAGGGAGGGGAAGGCACTCACCCACACTCACTTTTAAGAACTTGAGCTTTAGGACCAAAATGAGTGATGTCAGAGCCCCAGGTCTGCCACTCGTGAGCAAGTCATTCACCTCTTAGAGCCTCAGTTTCCTCATCTGGAAAGCAGGGACAATATTATGACCTCATAAAGTTTAAGGGAAGAACTAAATAAAATAATGCATGTAAAACGCACAGCATGTGGGTTGTACCTTGTAAATGCCTAACGCTACCTTCTTGAGTTTTTATGAAAGACGTAGAAACTAATTACTAAGGACCTGCCCAGGGTCACACAGCCAGGAAGGTTGTCCCTTGTCGAGAGCATCTCAGTACCCCTGCACACTGAGGCCCTAAACAAGGCTGAAAAGGGTGTCGGGAGGCCCCCTCCAGGTGCCACTGAAACACTTTTCTGTGATCAGTGACCCTCAGAGTTGATGGGGAGGAGACAGCAGCAATTTGGAAAGAGGCAAGATTTAAATGTTAGATGGCACTGGGTATCTTAGAAAAATGTTCAGAAATCAGTATTTTTTTGTTCCTCTCCACCCACCCCCACAAGGCGAGGGAAGTAAAGCCTTATAAGTTTCTGGTGCGTCCTCTTGGAGTTGGAGGGTCTCGGGAGGCCCCGAGAGCTGTGTCAGCCACAGTGTGTTATTAAGCAAGGCAGATGTTGTGTTAATTATTTACACAGCGTCAGCCCCATTAGACGTCTGTGCTGACAGAAGCGGCTGTCATAGATGGAGGGGGGCAGGGGGACGGGTAGTTCTTGGTCAGAGGTGAGCTAGCAGCCCTGTCCCTCCACAGAGTCCTCATGGAGGGTACGCACAGTGAGGCCTGAGGGAATCCACGCGTATTTGGCATGGAATAAGCCATTTGGGGTTCCCTCGGGCTGGCTTGTTTTCCCTGAGGGTAAGGAGAGATCCTTGTTCCCTGGAAGAGGCCAGCTCTTCACACCCGAGACCCTGCTGTGGTGTGTGTGATGAGGGCAGAGCACCAACAGGCTCTGGAGATCTTTGCATCCAGCGCCTCCATTCCCAGTAGTCACCCAGCAGGCAAGTACTTCATGTGGGCCCAGCCTCCACTTCCTCATCTGGAAAATGGGCCATTAACACCAGGCTCAAGGCCCTTGGCTCTCGGGCACCGTTTGGGGTGATTTGCCTTAGAACTCCAACTGTAGGATTAGAATTCTGAAAAGACAGGGCCTGGGATCAGAGCCTTCCCTGAAAAGCTACTATGAATGAGGGACGTGAGTTCCAGGCTGGGGGGTTTCAGGGGGGACCTACTACTTCCTTCAGCCACAGTGCTTCTCCTGTCATCTGTTTTACATGAGGAGGTTTTACACAAGAGTCATTTTAAGAAAAGGTTCTTACATGAAAATATCCAGAATCTATAAATCCATAGAGACTGAAAGCAGGTTGGTAGGTATCAGGCTGAGGAGAGGGGAGGATGGGGAGCAACTGCATAATGTGTGGGTACAGGGTCTCCTTCTGGGGTGATGCAAATGTTTCAGAACTAGACAGAGATGACAGTTGCACAACATTGTGAATGTGCTAAATGCCACTGAATAGTTCACTTTAAAGTGGTTAATTTTATGTTACGTGGAAAATTTTTATAAGAAAACGTTCTGATGCTTAAAAATAAAAGCGTGAAAGCCTCTCACTTTCCAGATGGGGAGACTGAGGTCTCCCGTACAGTCCATGGCTGCTCTGTGGCTTAAATCAGATCACTCTGCCCACTTTCAGGCCAAGGCTCTGGTCGTGGCACCTGAGCCTGGGCTGGAGGTGAAAAGTTCGATGCAGAAATACAGACCATTCAGTGTTGTGTGGGTTGACTGGACTCTTATTTTGTTAACCAAATAGGCCCAGCCTGGCTGGTATGTGGCCTTCCTTTCACTCATTCATTCAAGAAACACCTCCCAACATTCTGGGTCAGCCATTATGCTGGGAGCTGGCACAGAGACCCTCTAATGGCCACGCCCCTGGGCCTCTCACCACCTGGTGGGGACTCAAGTTGTGTCATGAATCCCTTGAAGGTGCTTGTGAACAATTTGCAGTAGGGATCTTTTGGGACTCACTCTCTGGGGAAGTGGGAGGGCTCCCAGGAAGGAGGGATAGCTGAGCCAAAGACCTGATTTGCCAGGCCGGGTGTCTGTCAGGAGGACCGGAGGCCTGAGAGGGAGAGGGTGAAGGGCAGAGAGACCACAGAATGTGTGTGTGTGTGTGTCTGTGTCTGTATGGCGGTTTGCTGGGAGCAGAACTGGGGGCATGGGCTGTGGGCATACCCCAAGCAGTGTAAAGCCAGTAACTTCCTGCCACTTCCTTAGCCTTTGAGCCCTTCAATAGATCCTTTGTACCAGCATTTACCATATGTTACATTGTATTCTAACCCTTTAGGTGGACTAACTCACTTCATCCTCTGAGCATTTCTGTGATATATGCCCATTTTATGGACAGAGAAACAGAGACAGAGAATCCAGGACACATGGTGCTTAAATACCATTTGCTTGAGTGCTGTGAGGAGCCCGCAGTACAGGGCCTGCTCTGAAGAGTCGGAGGGCAGAGGCTGCCATCTGAAAGTGTCCATTGTGTAGACTATGAGTCGGTGGCCAGGCCCGGGGCCGGGGAGAGGGCCTCCTAGATAACTGGAGGGAACAGCATGAGCCATGGTACCGTGGTAGGCCACAGAGCATTTGTCTTGTCTCAGAGAAGGCCCCGGGGGCTCAGCCACAGAAAACGGGCAGACGGTGGGCAGAAGGCTGCTGAGGCCCACTGGGATCTGGGGGAGATTCGGTGTTCATTACAACAGCAGCCCCAAGGGCCCCTGCTACTTCTGCAACCTCGCTTCTCAGCAGCCTCCCCTTCACTCATTCTCCTCCAGCCAGGCAGCCTCCTTACCTTTCCTCACATATGCCCAGCATACTCTCGCCTCCCCCAGTATTCCCATGACTTGCTCCTAGCCTACATTTAGGGCACCACAAAAGTTCCTACTCCAAAGAGACCCCACCCTGTCAAAATTAGTCCCTTACCTCTTCACTCTCCATTCCCTGGCCTGGCTTTATTTTTCTTCAGGGCCCTAACTCCTCCCTGATGTATGTTTGTTATCTGCCTCCCAGACTGGAATGTAAACTCCATGAAGGTAAGACTTGGTCTGTGGACCACAGCGGTATCCTCAGTTCCCAACACCGTGCCTGGCTCATAGTAGGTGCTCAATTAGATTTATTGAATGAATGGAAAGTTTTAAGTAGGCAAGTGGAGAATGTTTGTATGGAGTTTCTGAATTTGTTAGCAAACTTTGCCCCTCCCATCGGGCAGCAAAGGGCTGAACTGTGCCTGACTGACCCTCCTCTGTGCAGAGAAGGTTTCTCAGAGAAAGACATCCTTAAATTATGCCAAGTAAGAGGAACGTAAGCCGACAAGGGCTTGTACCTCCCAGAGTTACAGGGTCTCCTTCTTTTGCCCCTTTTCTGCAGAGACCACTCATGAATGTCTCTGTCAGAGTGGCTTTGGGTTGGGGTGAGCAAGTGCCCTGTCTGAAAGCTGAATTTTCTATCAAGCACCCTTCCTTTTCCTAGAGGGCATATCTTTGGGGGTGTTGCTTAGGGAAGGAGGAGCTAAACCCTTGCAAGGCACCTCTGGGCACAGATATGGCTGTGTGGCAAATGAACGGGACCCCAGATTCCACCCAGCCCAGGCATGGGGAATCCCAGGTTGGAAGAGAAAATGATTCCCTAGCTGGTAGACCACTGGGCACCACATGGCAGACAGACAGGGAGCCGGGGAGAGGGAGCCCGCCCCTTGCATTTGGCAGGCCCAGCTGAGTCCAGACAGATGTAGTTACACCAGGATTTCAAGTGTGGACTTGGCGTGTCTGACTCAGTGGGTGTGCATTTCCTTTGTTCGTCTCCCCCAGGAATTTTAGTGGCCTTTTGTGTTTGTTTTAAATGCCAGCCTCCTCAGCTAACCCAAGAGGAAACGAGACTGGATTTTTGTCTGTGTAGAGGCCGGGGACCAGGGAGGGGGCTGCCTGCTCTTGATGGTGACAGCATGGCATTTGGAAAACAGGCTAAGAAAATACTTTTACCCCAAGCTAACAACTTTGGTTTGCACATACTTCTGTAATATCCCAAGTCTTCAGACATCAATCATCTATAGGTTAGGCACATGATAAACAGTTTCCAAACTCTCAAAAGGGCAGTGGTCTGTGAAAGCATTTTAGTGGCATTTGGGGACAGGAGAGGCATTTTGGAAAATGCTGTTTGGTCGCTGGTGTGTGAGAAGTTCCTGGATACTCGAAGGGCGTAGGGGGCAGCAGCCTTGAAATTGCACAGTGCTGAAAATGCTGGGACATCTGGTGACTGATGTGTTAATGCGAGCAATCGAGATGTTTAATTACCCAGAAAAACCCCTTTGCCTACCCACTACGGGTTCCTGGAGAGCCTTTATTTCTCAGGAGGAGGGTCTTACACAGTGTAATTCGGAGCAGTAGACAGGGAATCGTTAGCCCTCATTAATTTATTAGCTAATTAAGTGATTTATCTGGTCGTGAGTTTATTCCTACAATTGCCAGTCATCCAGCAACATTCGCTGGGTCCCACTCCGTGCCTGGCCTGGTGCAGGGCACTGGGGACAGAATGAAACAGGAGAATAAATATTACTAAATCTGTGATGGGTGCCAACCTCTTGGGTGGTGCTTTGGGCTACAGGTATGTTAATTCATTTCCAGTGGACGTTCACTGAGCACCTACTATGCGCAGACCCAGGTTAGATGCAGAAATGAAAATGACACAGAGCCTAGTGGTTTGAACTACCACCCATTCTGATGGGGTCTTTTGGTCCCAGCCTTCTGCTTTTGGTGATAAACCCAGCCAGCCACCGTGCACAGGCCACATGACAACGTCCCCGGCATGAACCAGAAACAATCCAGATGCCCCAGGAACCGATGTGAGAACAAGGCATCCCCTTCACACGTCGCGTCTCAGTTCAGCGTCTTGCCACCACCCAGCATTTTGAGACAGAATGTGAGATCTCGTGGTTGGCTAAATACATAAATATTTTATGTCTCGATATTCTGAAAACGAAGCCCAAATGCGTAGAACTGCAGCACATCAGTGCTATACATCATATGTTATAATAATCTGATGACATGTTGTTTAAATATTTATGGACGGATGTGACATGACAATGGGAGAGAGAGCAGTCTCCCAGCAGAGTCCTGGCAGATGCTGGAAAAGAGGAAGCACATTCTCGGATCCCCGGAAGCGCCGTGACACGCTCAGGTTTCTGATGTGAGGTTTTGGGGTTCCGTGGCAGTGGCCATGGCTGCCATTACTGAGCACGTGCTGTATGCCGTGCCCTTCAGTGACATCATCTCATTTAATCATCACAGCAGCTTCTTGAGGATGGGACTCTTACAAACCCCAAGTTACAGATGAGACACTGAGGCTCCGGGCAGGTCGGATGGACCCCAGATCCCCCAGCTGGGAGGTGGCACAGGATCAGACCCAGGGTGACCCGACTGCAGTCTGAGCTCATATTTACTGTGTATTCTGCCCTGAGTGATGAGTCAAAAAGCCCGCCCCCACCTGGTTTGAGCCCTTGCTTGGTAGTAACTGGACTTTCTAAGTCGCAGAAAAGAAGGTGATGCCTGTAAAATGTGGGCGGGAATGGAAACCACAAGGAACAAATATCTGACCCAGGAGAGGCAATTAGGAGACAGCAGAGCCACTATGGCCCCAAAGGGAGTTCGCTGTCGACTGTCCCCACATTTGTGTCCTGTGCCCCAGCATTTGCTTGTCTGTACTCTCCCTGCAGTGCCTGCCTCCAGGCTGGGGACACTCAGACACGATAGCCCCTTCAGTCTCCAGTAGCCCCGAGAGGTGAGTTAGGGTGTCCCCACTTTACAGATGAGGGGCTCCTGCCGTCTCCCAGAGTGGACGCCGACATCCCTGCCTTCCAGAGGCAGCCTGAATGTGCCAGCCGGAGTAGCCGTTCCTTCCACACTCTCCCTGAGTCCTCACTGGGCTCGGGTTTCCTCTGCCTGACTGCTAGCGTCAGCCCTGCCTGTTTCGTCACCGCTCTGAGTCCTGCTTGATTGTCACATCTCCAGCACCGGAAACCAGGCCTGGCCCATGAGATAGCAATAAATGACCAATCATAGGGGTTCAAAGAACAAAACCTGCCTGCAGGGGATAGGAGGAAGGGCTGAGTTCTGAGAAGCTTCTCCTGCTGTGACTCTGAGACCCAGTGGTGTCTTCTAGTTCAGCAGAGGCCTGGGGGCATACCCAGGGGCCTCCAGGCTAGGGGAGGGGGCCAGAGGGTCATATAAGTGGAAGGCAGGGCCAGCTACGTAATTTGTGGGGCCCAATACAAAATGAAACTGGTCCCCTTGTTCAGAAAGCAGGAAAAAAAAAAGCTTTTTCTTTCCTTTTGCAGTCTCTGTCTCCACCTGTCATGATGTTTTTTATTAGCTATTTAATGCTGTGCTCCCTTGGGCATAGGGACACTTGCAGGGCAAGTACAGACCCTCACAGGTACCCTGGGTACCCACCCTGTGACTCAGAGTGTGGGCACACCTGACCCCAACGCTCCCCACAACTGCACCCAGGCCCCTGCAACGATGGAAGGCAGCAGAGAGTCCTGAGGTGGGGAGGGGAGTGGGCAGTGAGAACCCCTCCTGGGGAAGGTGGGCCACATGTGAGCTAAGGCTCCAAGCCCCCAGCACATGCACCATTGTTCCATCCGACTTCACTTAAAAGTTCTAAGATAGAGTGAGGACTTTCAAGACAGCAAACACAGAACATGAAACCCCAAGCACAGGGCTCCCTTCTGAGGGCAGGGCCTGATGGGACTACACTTGTCATTTGCACGTGAACCTAGCTGTGACCGGAGGGCTGTGGCCTCCTCCCACTTGCACCCACATTTCAGAGAGCAAGTCCCCTGTATCTGGTCTCTCCATGGGCTTGGGGCCAGATCTTATTTGAAGGAGCAGTTCCACAGCGAGGCACTGTCTGCAAACCACTTGCCCAGGATGTGACCGCTGTCAGTCGGCCAGGCGGTCTCCCTCTCACCCAGGACCTCTTGTCCCAAGGACACAGCATGGACAGGGGCTTCCTTGGAAATGTCCTCCCTGATTTAATCCCTCACATTGTTGCTGGATGTTATTGCATTGACAAACCCATCCCCTCTGACTTCCTGTCCTTGAGTGACAAGGGTCAGAAATCAAATGACAGGGTTGCTGACCTGATCACTCCAGATGATCGCTGAGCAGGTGATTCCCTAGAGATCAGAGAGGGCGGAGAGCTCAGATTCCACCAGCCACTCACGCTGCTCCCAGCTCTGAAATTGGAGGGCCTGGCAGCCATAGGATGTGGATACCTGGCCACTCTTGAAAACAGAATGAGGGAGGCTCGGGAGAGTTAACTAATGCTTATTATTTAGTACCTACTGTGCACCAGGCACGGAGCCAAGCACTTTATCTGTATGGCCATAGTTAATCCTCACAACTTTGGGCTGACCCCATTTTTCAGATGAAGATAACTAAGGTTCAGAGAATGAAGTCACCTGTCTGAAGCTATAAGCCACAAAGTTTAAAAACTGAGATTTGAACTCAGGCCGGGCTGACCCCCAAAGCCAGTGCTTTTTATGCAATCCCTGGCATGGCTGGATGGCTGGGGTCACTGCCGGGCTGAGCCTGCTGCCCCCACTGTCTGCTGCGTGTGCGTGGGGACGGGACAGGAGCCAGACCTCAGCTGCTGCCTCTGAGCAATCACCCTTTTTGGCAGGGAGCAGCTCCCGAGGCTCCAGGTCCAGTTTTTCTCCTCCAAGATCCATCGAGCCCTGTGGCAATGCTTAGGCCCAGAGCTGGAGGAGGCAGGCAGTGGGGCCGGACACACCTGGATGCCACACACATCTCCACATTTTGCTCACCTGTCTCCCTGGCTTGTCACTTCCTACTGAGGCCCCCAGTTTTCTCACTTGCAGAGTGAGGGGTAATCTCAGTTCCTGTCTCCGGGCCAATTTTCATGATCCAGTGAGGTAAGCATGTACACTGCAGGCACCCAGCAATTGGTGACCGTTATTGTATTGATAGTAAATGACACTGTATGGGGTGAGGACTGCAGTTTGGTGGCACCCGTGACCCACAGGAGCACCTCTCCACACTGAGACTCATTGGAAATGACAGCCAGTGCTGCCCTCCCAAGGAATTCAGCCCTTCCTTGCTTTGTTTGGTCATTCATTGACTCAACACAGGCAGGCACTGTTCTCAGATGCATAATGAACAGAAGACGCAAAATGGAGCTGGCATTGTGGTTGGGGAGAGCAGTCATAAGCAAGAAATGAGTCAAGTGTGTTCAGTGTCACCAGTTGTGGGGACAGAGTCCCAGAGAGCAGTTTCTAGGCTCTTGGCCTCACATAGAAAGGTGCTGGCTTGGGCAGTAGATGGCCATCAGCTGTGACTAGGTGGCCGTCAGCTGTTACCAGTTAGCCATTAGCCACTGATATAATGGTCGTGGCTGCGTTGGGGGATTGGTTGGTTGGAGGAGAAGTGGACGGCGGATTGCAGATCGTGTGGCTCCTGCTCCCTGTGTCTCCAACCCAGCCGCCAGCGAGACTATAGTGGTATGACTCCCCTATCTATGGCTCCGTGGGTGTTCCTTTTTGGCTTCACCATGTCCTGCATTCTTATGTGGAGAGTGGGACCAGAGACCCCGCATGCACCCTGCATGACAGCCTCATTGGGCTTCCTTTGCCTCAGGTATCTTCAAGAAAGGTGTTCCCAGTATGAATGTGGGAGTTTTTCTCAGGCTCTCTCAAGACTCTCAACTGCTCAATCTCAAGGCTGCTGGTCACCAGGGCCAACCCGGGCAGTCACTGGCCATATATTATCGCATTGACTTTTCTCATGACACTGTCAGGCAGGTTCTATTAGTCCATTTTACAAATGAGTCATCGAGGCTCAGTCAGTCACCCAAGGGCGCACAGTAGGTCTGTGGCTGAGCCAGGATTATAGCCTTTGGTTCCCAGAACACACACCCTAAACCCCTCTGGCTGTAGGGTGAAAGGATGTTTTTGTTTTTCCAGGTAGCAAAAAGGCCACAGGTTCTGCTCAAAGTGGCATATGCTCAACAAACACCTACTATGTCAGGGTAGTGCTGGGTATTGCGGGAGGGTGTGGCTAAGAACTGAAAGACTGTTGGTTTTCAAATTGGCCTGAGAAGTGACTGTTTCTGACGTTAACCAGGATGTATCTACTTCTTGCTCCAGGGCTGTGAGGTGAATGGGGCTCCCCCCACCCCCACCCCCGCGTTAGGGATGAGGAGCTGAGGCCCAGAGAGGTTCCACAACTACCAAGGTCACAAGCCCTGGGCAGCCTGACTCCACATCCACTTGCTCTGCCTGTGGTCAACCACGGCTGTCTGTTAACAGCTTTGGCCTCCACACACTCATTTTGCATTTGGACAAACAAGCCTAAAGAACAACTCAGTGGCTTGAGCCCAAATTTGAGAGGGGGTGAGCCCTTTTGTAATTGTGGAAATGGACGCCCATTCCACAGTGAAATTGCCTTTGAGATGCCACTGATTTTTCAGTGCAGGAGAAGACAGGCAAAGTGACAGTATGCAACGTGGGTGTGTGACAGGTGGTGGCTGTGTCACGGATTCTTCCTGGGACTGACGTGAGGGCCATAGGGCATTATGGCATCTGGGACTGACAAGCCTTTTAAAAGAAAACGTTCCCAAAGCTGTCCCATCCCACTGTTGGCAAACAGTCCTTAAACGGCAAAGAAACCGCCGCGTTCACAAAATGGAGAGCTGGCGTTCTGGCCCATTTATTTAAACCTGGAGTCGACGAGGCTAAAGACTTCAGCTCACCGGCTCGATGCAGCAGGGGAGCGTAATCTTCAGGGTTTTCTTCCCATTTACGGGTTTTTTTGTTGTTGTATATTTGTAAAATGAGGCTTCTGCTGGCAAAAGCAGGTTTTAGTGAGTGCGGCAGCTCTTTCAAGACCTAATAAGGCCCCAAAGGAGGGTGTGTTCCAGCCACACTTCCCTTCCCCCAGGGCGGCCCGATTCCGGCTCGCCTCCTGTGTACACTTTGGGCACCACGTACCATCCGTCTTGCTTCCCATTAACAGAATTACCGCCATCACTTCTGCAGGATGAGATGGGCCCTTTGGAACTGCCTTGGGGACAGAGGCAGGAGCGGCCGCCAAGCAGTTTTGCTTAGAGGGGAAAGAAAAGAAAAAAAAGAGACAGAGAAAAACCAAACTCTTATTAATGGATGATTCCTTGGTGTTAGGAACCTGGGCTGGGGAGGAAAGGGACAGCGGTGGGGGGGGACGGGACGGGGAGTCTAGAACCACTTCCTGTTCACATTCCTGAAGCCACACTGGATCACCTCTCAGAAGAGAGTGGACAGGGCATGTGATGACCCCAGTTCCTGACATCTGTGAAGTGGGCTTGTCACCTGTGCAGTGTGGCAGAGCATGGAGAGGCCCCTTGAGTTCAGAGGCAGGGAAGGAGGAGGACCCAGCATTTATGGGGCACTCACATATGCCTGGCACTGTGCCAACTGCTTGGGGTATGTCTTGGGGAGTGGGTGTCATTGGCCCCGTTTTCAGATGAAACAGCAGAAACCCAGAGTCCAGAAACTTGCTTCAGATCACGTAGCTCCTAAGTGGTAGCTCTGGGATTGTCCATTTTCTTGGGCTGTCCCCTCCAGAGGCGATGGGAAGTAGCAGAGCGAAGACTCCCAGGGCAGATGCCTGTCACCAACCTGCCCTTGCCTCACCAACCTTCAAGGTTCGGTAGGAGTTTGCCAGGTGGAGAGAGCATGTGAGGGGGAGTTCACAGGGGCCCAGAGGTGTGGAGCAGCAGGTTGCAGGAAACTGCGAGGCCCTGTGGAGCTGATGTAATGAATGACAGGTGTCACGTGGAATTGGGGTCAGATAAGGAGGCCTTGGATGCTAAGCTCAGAAGGGATGGCTTTATCTGGAAGCCGTGAAGATTGATAGGGAGGGGTGTGGACAGGTCGGTGTTTTAGGAAGGTTTTCCTGGTGGCGCGTGTGGAAAATGGTTTGTGGAGGGTAGGGTTTATGCCAGGAGATGGGGAGGCTGGCGACGAAGCCCCAGTGTGGGTGCTGCTGTGGACTTGCCCGGAGCCTCCTAGCTGCCTATGAGGCCACAGATCCACCCACAAAGAACCTTTGGCTTTCTCCCACCCCCACCCACCCCAGCCCTTTCCTGCTGGGTGTTGGAGCGGGAGACCCCTCACCTCCTCACCCTCAGCCTTGTTCACAGCTTTCTTGTGAAAAACAAGGCCGACGCCTACCGACTTGCTGGGGACAATGTGAGAATAAATGATAAAATATGTAAAGCTCGCAGCGCTGCTTTGGGAAGAGAAAAAAGTGCCATGGATGTGTTATTTTTCCCTAAATCCGGATTTCTGCGTGTCATTTCTTTCTTCCCCATCAGAGAAGCTGCTTTGATTCCCGGGGATGAGAGAAGCCTTAGTTAATGGGAGTGCATCAGCCGAGGCCTGTTCAAGTCGTCTGCCACGGAATACATTTATTTCCCCCCATTTCCAGGCTCGCTCATTAATCTGCAAGAGCCCCATTCTAATGTGCTTCCAGGGGAGCCAGTTGTGTTGTCACTGTGATTGAATTCTAATTCTCCCTTGATTGATTGAGTGACTGATTGATTGATTGATCTAGAAGAAGTCAGAGGCAAAGCTGTGAAAACGAGCAGCTCTGAGTTTTCACATATGTCTGTGGCATGTTATTTGTGTTGGGGGGTGGGCTGGGGTCAGAGGTCCCCCTGGCCCCCTGGGAGTCGGCCTGTCTTGAGCTGACGTGTGGTGTGCAGGTTCTGACGTCAGGTTTGCTGTGAGGCAGTGTGGTGGGCAGGCAGCGCCCCACGGAGGAGCTGGCTGTTCCAAGGTCTGGCTGGGCATTGTTTTCCTCCAAGGCGAGGCTCTCAGGAGGGTGAGACCAGGCTAGCCCACAATCCCCCGCTCACCCCCTCACAGAGCCAGGTAATGGCAGGGTGGTTCTGGAGGAGACTGGGTTCTGCCCACCAATAAGGGGCTCAGCCACGCCTGGCCCCCCCTGGCCCACCATAGGGCCAAGCCCCCTGTGGGATGCAGTCCGAATCGTTTTAGGTTGAATGGATGAATGGGGGTGTCACATAGTGGCTGGGTGACTTCATATACCTGGAGTCTCATTTTATCATCACCAGAATCCATTTTTCAGTTGGGGAAACAGAGTCAGAGAGGTGAAGACTATGGCCAAGACACCCAGCAAAGAAGCCACCCTGGGGCTGACTTCCTGGCGCCCCATTAAAGCGCTGGTTCCTCTACTTGGCCTTTCCCTCCAGACACGCTGAGAGCTGGATGTGGCCTGCCCAGGCAGTGTCCACATTCCCCTTCCCTCTCACTTCCTCCACCTGAGGGCCATTCCCTTCCCTAGAGCACTCCCTCCCCTCAGTGCTGGGCAGAGACCTGGGCAGGTGGGCCTCCCATGTGCCAGGCACACCCCAGGCACTGGGCCTACAAGATCTCATTGAACACGTGAGCATCTTAGGTAGGTCTTCTCTGATTATGAAAATGAGGCTCAGAGAAGGGATGCTGTACAAGATTTCTCAATACATAAATGAAGGCTCCCAGATATAAATTCAGGGAGGACAGTCACCCACTGGAATAGTCCTGCTGGTGGGAGAATGGGTGGCTGTGGCCCATTTTTCGTGGGCTAGACTAAGGCATGATGTTTTAGAAGGCTACGCTTTTTCAATAGGCCAGGCTGGGACATGATGTCACAAGCAGAGCTTTCCCACCAAGAAAGAACGGAGTCTGGCAGGGCCAGGCAGGGTGGGGTGGGGGTGTCCCTTTGGCTCCTTGGGAAATACGGAGCAATCAGGGGCCCGTACCAGCCCAGTCCTTACACAACCCGCTGCAGCCCTTCTCTTTCTGGCTTTGGTTGCCCGCCCCCTGCCCTGTGCAATGGGAGGGTGGGAGGACCCCTCTTATCTGTTAAGTACTGATTATGTGCTAAGCAATTTGCTGTACAATCTGAGTTAGTTGTCCCAAGCACCCTGTGAAGCCAAGTGCCCTTGTTTGCACCACCTGACCCACTCCTTGGCTGTATTTCGCTCATAGCACTTACTGCTGTCCACATGACTTCCATTTCTAGGGGTGTGCCTTCCCTGCCTTGTGCCTGGGACAGTGCTTAGCTCTGGGAGCCTCTCAAAAAATGCTTGATGAATGATGA
Source organism: Rhinolophus sinicus (assembly GCF_036562045.2). NCBI lineage: Eukaryota > Metazoa > Chordata > Mammalia > Chiroptera > Rhinolophidae > Rhinolophus > Rhinolophus sinicus. Next base: position 179,658,319 of record NC_133754.1, read on the forward strand.
TGGAATGAATGAACCCTCGTTTTCTTGAAAAGGAAACAGACCCGCAGAGCACAGACCTGTGCCCTCCGTCACAATGCAGGGGCAGGACTGAGCTCTTCCCTGCCTGTTGGGGCCAGCTGGGGCCTCTCTGACTGACCGGTGTGCAGTCTGGAATTCCAGGTGCGCCTGTCTGTGTCCCCGCAGGTTTGTGCTGCCCAAAGAAACTTCCAGCCCACGCTTGTGGCTTTGGATCAGCCCAGAAAAAGCGTGTCCTGTGACTGCTCAAGGAATCTGGGCATTTAGCCCAGAAAAGAGTGTGTTTCCTGGCTTGCTGAGAACTGGGGCCCACCCTGCCCCTACCCTGGGTGTGCAGAATTGGAGGGAGGGAGAGAGGGACTCCGCCCCTAGAAGGCGACAGCGTCAGACCTTATCATCTGAGGTTCGCTGCCTTGCACCCAAGGCTGTCCCAACAAGGCCACCTGGCCATGGCCGTTAGCCCAAGTGTTCCAGGCAAAAGGTCCCCCGCATCCAGGAAACCCTATGAGATGGGATTAGCACGCCTGAGTTACTGGAAAAGAAGCATTCCTCGTGCCCACACAAATCTTCATCCCTGGGGAGGCTCTCGCAGCGCACCTCACTGGTTACCATGAGGCAGATGTGGGTGCGACATCCACAAAGCATTGGGTGACTGGCTTCCGGTAGGTTATCAGGCTGCTGGGGCCAGATGTTTCAAAAGCCAGGCATTTGGCCTCTCCCTCCAAGGCTGGTGCGGGTTTACGAGGTGACTTTGAAGAGAGCTGGAGTCATCAGGCCGTGATGTCTGCACATTGCGTAATTTCACAATTTGGTTTTCCTTTCACAAGGAGGGTCAGTGCTTCTCCCTCTCCTGCTTTTCATTTTTATTTTATTTTCCTCCTGTCCCCTTCCTCATTTGACTGGCCTGGAATGCCTTCTCTCTCGGGCTGGGACATCACCCAGCCCTCAGAAGGGATTAGCTGGAATTATCCACCAGGTAACTGGAATATACTAGTCAAATTTCTGAGATGGAGAAAACCTCTTTTGTGTTCTCACAGGAGAGTGGAGGAGGCCAACCTCGCTTCTCCTCTGCCAGGATTGAAATAGATCACCCAGCAGGGCACAGTGGCTTAAGTTTGCTGGTTTCCAGATGTCAGACCCAGGCCCAGCTCAGGGCTGTGTGAGATTCTCACCCATCCATGGTGAAAGGAGAAAACTTCAGAACAGGCCTGGCATTGGCTACTTTCTTTACGTTAGGTGTCCGTCAAATACAGAATGGTGATGGTAGATGGAAATTTTACCCAGAAAAAGTTGGCGACTGTATTTTGGTCTTCAGAATTTGGAGGAAGCTTGACAATCCTGGGGAATTCCCAGGCCTGGGAACCACTGGCCCCAGAAGCAGAAGTTGAGCCTGAGGGAGTCTTAGATGAAGTTTGCAGTGCCTGGAGAACGTGGGAAGCTGGGCTCCGAGGGTGGGCTGGGAGACTGTTAGATTCCTAGGGCCAACTTAACAAAGCACCACAAACCAGGTGGCTTAAAACAACAGAAATTTATTCTCTCACAGCCCTGGAAGCCAGAACTCCAAAATCAAGGTGTCGGCAGGATGGGTTTCCTCTGGAGGCTCTGGAAGAGAGTCTGTTCCGGGCCTCTCTCCCAGCTTCTGATGGTTGCCAGCAATCCTTCACGTCCCTTAGCTTGTACACATAGCACTCCACTCTCCGCCTCTGTGGTCACATGGTTTTCTCCCTCTGTGTGCCTGTGTCAAGTTTTCCCTCCTATAAGGATACTAGTCGTCGGATTAGGGCCACCCTAATCTCATATGACCTCATCTTAACTTGACACCGGCAGAGACCTTGTTTTCAAATAAGGCCACGTTCCTAGGTCCCAGGTAGACATGAGTTTTATAGGAACACTATTCAGCCCAGCGCAGGGAGCGCAGGGGTGAGAGGAAGGCCTGTCTGCATCGCACATTGCCAAGCATTAGTACTTTGGAGTGTCTGCAGCCATTTGAGTTGAGTTGAAACAGGGTTCCCAGTTGGGATTGCTTGCTCATGTGTGCATGAGGATGGCATGTAAGCAGCACACTGTGTCAGGCATGCCCCGTGCCAGGCGTCAGGCTAGGGCTGAACAGGACAGGCCAGTGGACCCAAGGAACTGGCTGACATTCCTGTGGAGGAGACAGATGTCCACAAGGACATGAGTCTGGGGACAGAGAGCTGTCACTGTCACCACAGCTAAGATCAGGTTATATCACTCCCAGCGAATAGACTCAGAGACTCAAGGAGATGACCTGGTAAGGGTGCTCTGACTCCAGGGCCCTAGACTTGTTTATACACTTTAATGCAGGCACCAGACCAGTGGATTGGGTCACTTCATGCTTTTCTTAAACACAAGCCATCAACATTTAGAGGCATCAGCCAGGACAACTGAGGGCTGAGAGCCTTCAGTCTTGGCACAAGCCACCGGCCCTGCCGTGTTCCTTTGGACTGGGAGAGCAGCCCCTCCCAGTAATGACAAGACCCTGCCATTCCTGGTGGCACCTGCCAGTGCATCCTCAGCCTGCTTTGTGGATAAAGGGCAGCCTGTGAGGCAGGAAGGAGGGATCCAGGCTCTTTCGGTCCCCCAGGGACGCTTATCTATTTTGGCAAGGGCTCTGTGGTCAGAATTTCCAGTTTACATTCCATCTCTGACACCTCTTAGCCAGTGACCTTGAGCAAGCAGGTTCCAGAGCCTCTCCAAGCGTCACATCTCCTCTCCTGTGAAAAAGCAGTAGATTCCAGTCCTGCCCATCCCAGAAAGATTAGGAGATGGCTAAGGGAGTTAGAGGTTGTAACCATCTTGTATAAATCCCTCTTGTGCCCAACACGGGGCCTGGTACACAGGTGCTCAGTAAACACCAAATAAGAGAGAGGGTCTTGGAGCCTGGAATGTGGCACTCCTGAGATCCGGCCCCAGCATGGTCTCCTGAGAGGGAGATTCTGTAAGCATTTCCTTCCTCCTGTCTGTGGGTGCAGTTACCTGAGAGGACCAGGGCAGGGGTGGGGAGGGCAAGTGTGTGCTCACAGTATTGGCAGAAGAAAGATGCTGCTAAACTGTCTGTAGCTTTGATTCACCGTGTGACCCACTGAGTCAAATCGTCCATGGGCTTGGTACTAGGGGAGGCAGAGTGGTATGCAGAAGCGCAGTGGACGGGTCTGGAGAGCTGAGTTCTGGCCTTGGCTTTGTGCCGTTACCAGCCCTGTGTGCCCATGCTCACCGCTCATGTAGGTCCTCCTGAGTCTCCCTTCCCCTCTGCAGACCTGAGGCCACTACTGTGGCTGGGGCCTCTACCCCACAACCATGTGGGGGCTTGCCTAGCTGCCAGGCCTTTGCACATGCTGTGCCCTCCGCCTGCTGTGCCCCTTCCCTGCTCCTCCACTATTCAGTGAATGAATAGACGGTTGGATGTCCTTCGACACATCACTTCTCTGCCCCACGCCTCAGTTTCCTGTCTTTCAAATACAGGATGTGGACTGGGAGATTCCTCTAGGGAGACATGAGACCTCAGATGAGTGGATTCAGGGTTTCTCCTGCTCCTAGGAATTGATGGGAGCGTGGCAGCGACTGCATGCGTATTTGTTCAATGATTATCTGCCGTTGACACAACAATGTGAACGAAGCGAGGGATTTGCTGAGCACTCAGCACAACGTTCCCAGTGAACGGATTCCAGCGTCTTTGAAAAGGCAGGCGGAGGCCGCCTCCGTGGAGCTGTTCTAACTGCCGTCGGGCCAGCCCTTCCCCACCTGTCCCTCTGCAGGAATTCTTCCCGTGCCTGTGGAGGCAAGAATGTGTTCGTCCAGAGCCCGGCACTTAATATGCACCTGCCCACAGAGCTCTCTCTGTGTCTCCATGTCTGTCCAGAGCTCCTCTTAGTGGGGCAGACGGCAGGTGCTGCCGGGCTCCCCCCAACTTTCCACACGCCAAGCTGGCACCAGATTTCAAGCCCCACCTTTGCCGGCTCCCAGCTGTGCAGATTTGCGCCTGAATCTCGGTTTCCTCATCTGCAAAACAGAGATAGTAATGCCCACCTCATGGGCATGGCAGGTGGACCCAAATACATGGTGCAGTGCGTGGAAGGGGGTGGGGACACATGATATGGGGGGCTGTTCTTCTTAGCAGGAGTATTCCTTGCTCTAGAGATCACAGCAAAACAGAGATCAGTGGTCTGTGTGTTGAAGCCAAAAAATGTCTGTTGTCTGAAGAATTTTGTTTTGGAAGATAAGCCCTGGTTTTGGGTCCGAACCTCATTCCCTCAGGATTGTCACGGTTGAGCACCCAGGCTAGGCTTGGTGACCACCCAAGCCTTCGAGCCTTCCACACGGATGTTCCCAGGTCAGGCTTTTTGGGAATCTCCTACACAGCTGGGCTGCTTGTCACGTTTCGGTAGCACTGTTTCCACAGAGCAGGCTCTGTCTGGCATTGAATAGATGTTTTTGTCTTTTTCTTGGATGCCTGAGTGGCAGTCTCCCTCCTGCGGTCCCATAGGCCGGCATGAGTGTAAAACTCCAAAATGGACGTCAGAGTGGGGCCGTCCATTCCTACTTGGACTCGCGGTTCCCAGCCAGGCTCAAAGAGGTGGGTCAATGGCTGCCATGACCTGGGAGTCTCCCGAGGGTCTCCTGGGCTGTGGTTATAAAGGCTGCTGAGCCAACCGAAGAAATCGGAGTTCATGGAGAGGCAGCAACTTGGACCAGCAGCCGAGTTGAGGAGGATCGTTCAGGGTCTCCAGACAGGCCTGCTGGCATCCAAGCCACGGATGCAAAGCCCCTGAGAGTAGGAAGGACACTAGGGACTAAGCACGCGGCTGTTGCTGGCGTGAGGGCCTTGTGGCTCCGTGGTTAGGAGCATGGGTCTGGAGCCACACTACCTGGCTTCACATCCCAGCCCTTCCACCTATTCTGGACATTGTGCCTGACCTTTGCATGCCTCGTTCCCCTTCTGGAAAATGGAGATAATAATGTACTATGAGGGGAAAGTAGGTTGATATCTCTTAAGTGTATTAGAACAAAGTTTGATGCATAGTAAATTAAAAAGAAAAAAAAGAGTAAATTGAGGCCCAGAGAGGGCAAAGGGCTCATCTGTGAGCACCCAGTAAGTCACTGGGGACAGCCAGGCTGAAACTCATGATTTCCAGTCTCGTGGACATTTCCCTCCTCCCCCTTCCCCCTCAGTCAGACTTTTTCAACTCTGCCTTTTGCAAAGGAAATCTCGTGACCCTTCAGCCAGCAGGAATTCAGACTGCACAGAATTTCAGAAACCTCTTTGGGCTGGCTGGGGGCCTTGTTGCAGTTCTGTTCAGTTGCTAGTTCTTTTTTTCTCCATTTTTTTCTTCTAAAGCTCTAGAGGGTCTCTCCTTTCCTATCTCCCAAAAATAGAAAAATTAGCCTTTTGGTAAAGAAGTTTGAAGACTTGGATCTCTGCTGTGTGTCCATAGACCACCCCCCTCCCTTTCTGGGCCTCAGTTTCCCCATCTGTGAAATGAAAAGGTTCCCCCCTTTGACAGGTGGACAGTCCCTACCTGCCAGCCTGGAATTGCTTTGGGGACAAGCGAGTGAAAAGGTACCACACCGAACGCAGGTCCGTGTTGACTGTTGGGTTAATGCTGACTAAAGAAAAGAGGATGACGCATCCTTCAAGGAAGTGAGGTGAAACCCACCAGAAATGCTACCCACTTCCGCCTAGCTCCTAGTTTCAAAGGTTATTTGAGTCATCAGAGTTGCCTGCACTTTTCTCACTCTCCTGTTTCAGCCTCACACTCCTCAACCCTACTGGGCTGAGACCAGAATGCCGGAGTGTCCCATCTGCAGGGCTCCCAGGTGTCAGAACTGAGGGGCTTGGTGGTTTTCTGATCTCTGCTGGGCACCCCAGCCATGAGCTGTGGAGGCAGCTAGCCTAGGTGTGAATCCTGGCTCGCAGGCTGTTGACAGCAGCCCTCTCTGAGCTTCAGTCTCATCTGTGAAATGGGTGGATGAGACCTGCCAGCAGGGTGAGATGGCAAAGCCCAAAATAGGAGTCCTGCTCCAGCTCACTGCTCTTTTCCTTCCTGCCTGAGAGGCCTTTGCTCACCTGGGCTCCAGCTGGGGCACAGTAGATATCGATATGCCTGAGTCCTCCCTGGCTGTGGGGGACAGAGGAACACTTGACGAAGCCAGGAAGCCTGGAGATAGACCTTCACCCATCAGGCCCAACAGCATCCTGAGTGCAGCCACCGCAGCCTTTTTATGGGGAGCCACGGGCCCAGGAGGGACAGGACCTAGAGTAGGAAGGCCTGGAGCCAAGACTAAAACCCAGGGTCCTAGACCAGGAGTCCCCTCACCCCTAGGTGCTTCTGTCTTCTGTTTGTGCGTTCACTTTTGGGTCAGCCTGGCTGGGCCTGGGAATTCATAGGTGGGTACCATGGTGGGCCTGGAGTGGACTCAGGTCTGAGCCACACCTTGCTACGCCCTGGCAAAGGCCTTGGACAAGTCATGCCCACCCCTGAGTCCCATTTCCTCATCTCAAAAATGGGCATATTTCCTGCTCTTCCCACCTCTCAAAGTTGTCCTGAGGCTTCATCGGATGGTGTGGGTAAAACTCTCTCTGCAGATGATCAAGAACTAGGAACTTTTCGGGAGTGAAGAATTTGCTATTTGTCATCCCCTGGGGCATTTCTGTATCCGTGTCACTCAGTGTTTGGTACAGAGTAGGTGCTCAGTAAGTGGTGAATGAATGAATGACAATAGTTATTATTTAGGGAATACTTGAGATCTTGCTCCCTGACGTATGTCACCAGTTTGGCTCAAATGAACTCATATAAAAGTTTGTTTAAAAAACGGTTATCTATTAAGCACCTGCTACATACCAAGCATCATCTAGGGAACTTTCCGTAAAAGGGTTACCTTCAGCAGCCCCAGCATTTTAGGTATGTCCCCATTTTACAGCTAAGACAGCTGAGGCTCAAACAGCACAGTAACTTCCGTAAGGCCACACAGCAAGTGGTTGAGGAAGTCAGGATTCACCCCTTACTCTCCACGCGCCCTTCCAGGTACTCAAATGGCCCCCAGGGTCACCTCTCCCCGGGGTGTGCTGGTAAGGGGCAGAGGATTTGTACAAAGCCCTTATCTGTAGCATTTGCCAACTTCCATGGTGTAAATCTTCCTCCAGCGCCTGATTTCAGGCATACAACACGAAAACTGGCTGACAGATTCCCTGAGAATTTAGCGTCAGCCGTCACAAGCTAGTCGACGTGGCTGCAGTGCCCCTGTGCACCCCTGCCCTTTACACAGCGCCTCACACACCCGAGGAAGGCCGGCGTTAGCAGAGACCCCGGCCCAGGACAGTAGACTGGAACCAAGGTGGGGACGCCTGTACTTCTAGACTCCCCAGCCCTCTCCCACCAGAGCCTCTGGGGCTCCCTGGGGTTTCAGTGCCACACAAAGACTTGGGCAGGATGGATGAGACCCGAAGACGGAGCTGCAACCCCTTGACTAGAATATGAAGGCCTGCCAGCCTCAGCATGTGCAGTATTCCTGCCAGGCCCAGAGCAGAGCCCTGTAAACGCTGGGATATAATGGACAATAAAAGTTGCCAGAAAATAGTGGGTCTCCTAGGACCCCTGTCATCCCTGCCACACGCTGCCTGCCGGAAGCACGAGCCCTGTGATCATGAGGCACGATCGTCATGTAAATATATAAAGTCTCTCACCAGCCACGGGCAAAGATTTATTTTATTGAGACAGTGGGGGAAGGGGAAGACGGCTCAGGTTCATCATCCTGGTAACTTTGTGAAATGCTTTGCCATCACATCCCAGCTTCTGGGAGAAGGCAGTAGGAGCCAGTGGGGCCTCTGCCATCCTCCCAAAAAGGGTGTGTGGTGGGGGGATCCTCAGAGGGCATGGTCACCTCCTGTCATATCCACAGGCCTGAGGGCCTGGTTGGCCACGAGACTGGGGTCCCATGGAGAATGAGGACTGGCTTTATTGTGACAATTGATTTGCCAAGCGGGTTGCTAGGAATACTTGTCGCAGGAATATTGCTGTTGAATGAACACTGGTTTTTCATGGTGATAATGGTAATAATCATAGCAGTAGCAGCCGGCACATTTATTAAGCTCTTGTGCATACCTGGGTCCTCATAGTCCTGGGCTGGCGTTTTGCCTGCATGTTCTTGCTCAGTACTCATAACAACCCCATGAGGTGGATCCAGGCTCTGCCTCTCTCCACCTGGGGCTCCTCCAGCAAGTCACATGACCTCTCAGAACCTCAGTTTCCAAATTTGTCAAATGAATGCACAGTCTGCCTTGCAGGGTCGCTTTATGAGCACACGAGCTGCCAACACTGCTGAAGGGTCTGGCCCAGAACTGGACACTTAGGGGGTGCTCTTTGTGTGGCTCCCTCCCCCCACGGACATCCTACCTCCATGGCTGTGTGTCTGGGATCCTGGGAGGCATCTGAGCATGCCCCGGCGTGGCTGTGGCTTGTGAATGGGGAGGGCAGCGTGCAGGGTGCTGGAGGGCTCAAAAAGGCTTCCAAGGCCAGCGAGTGCCCCTTAGCAATTTCAGACCCAGAACATACGGTTTTCCTCCCAGAAACGAGCAGACGATTAGATACAGGATCCCGGATCCCAGTTTCAGGGCGTGACGACAAGTCATATATCCTCCATCTGCCTCAGCAAAAACGTCGGCACTGAAAGGGCCCTCCTACACTGTGGGGCCTGACCCACCCATGTTGTAGGTGGGGAAACTGAGGCCCAGAGATAAGCTCTAACTTTCCCAGGGCCCTGCAGCCCGGTGAGTCCCCAGCCACCATGACACACACGTCATGGCTCAGAGCAGCAGTCATCCTCGAGGAGTTACAAATGGCCTGCCTCGGGTCAGCCAGGAGCATGACACAGGAGGGTGTCGCCATGGTGTGGCCCTGGAAGCCATACTTACATGCTGACATGTAACTCCAGCTGGGGTGGCAGCACTGGATGGAGGAGAGACACTGTCACCTGCACACCAAGCCACACTCCGTGTGTGGAGATTGTGCTGGAGGCTCGTGGTGACTCAGGAGGCCCCCAGTCCAGCCACTGACAGACAGGACCTCAGGCTGTCTGTGCCCCGCACCGCAGCTCCATCCTCTCTTCTGTATCTCAGGTGGACAGGCGGGGAGTGACCGGCAGCGAAATCGTGTTTGCAAGGGCACAGAGGCTGATCAGAGCCAAGTTACATTTCTGGAAGATTCTGGCTGCCTCGGGCCCAGGAGGAAGAGGAATGCTGCGTGGGGCTGACTCACGTTGCATTTTCCCTGGGTGCTGCCCTGTGCACATTTGTGTCTGAGGGGACTGCCCCTGCCCTGGAGGGAATCCCTCTCTAGCCAGCAGGAGGCTGGAAACAGAAGAAAAACAGTTTAGGCAGAAAGTAGCTAACTCAGGGGTGTGACCCGGCCAATCTGAAGTCTCTGTGAGTCCAGGCTGATGCCACCCACCTAGCCGGTTCATGGAGGACAGTCCTCAAGGAGTGCCACATGAACCAGGGCCAGGGTGGGGGTCCACCCTGCAGGCCTGTGGACGGCTGGCCTGGACCCAGCCGTGGCCACCCAGGGGGCTGGCACCTGGCATATGCCCAACAATTGAGCCCGGCTGGAGGGGAAGGTGTGCTGGCAGGTGGCCAAGCCCTGGTGCCAGGATCCGGCTCGGCGTGTCCTCAGGGCCTCAGCTGCCATATGCCTGTGTCAGTCCTGGCAGTCAAGCCGCAGATGGGGCGTGGGGCTTGCCCAGGGTAGAGGTAGCTCTGTTCTAGAGAAAGAGGCAGATGTTGACCACAGGGGCTCTTTTTGGAGATGGGGGGATGGGCTGGCCCGCAGCTTCCCCTCACTTTGTCCCACACTCCTGCAGGTCCTCCAGCCTCCACACCTTTGATCCCACCAGAGTGCCCTTGCCCGCTCGTCCTAATCCTGGGCCACCTCAAACTCCACTTGTTGTGAGAAGCTGTCCGTGAGCTGGCCTGGCCAGAAATGAGATGAGAGCTCATCGGTCCCCTTCCTGGGAGCGCTGTGCATGCTCTTTTCTAGCTTGTGGGTCTCTGTCCCTGTGTTCTGGGGCTCTCTCCTGCGGACCCTGTAAAGAGGCGTCTTGGAATCACCAATTGACAGCACAGGCCCTGCACAGTGGAGGCAGCGGAAAGGACGTGTGGAAGGAAGGGAGAGCAGGAACGCTCGGAGTCCTCAGCTCCTGGATACACACCTTGTTTGGGAGAGTGTGGGGCCTCAAAGAGGATATAATAATAATCAAACAGTAATGCCATTGATTGGGTGTCTGTTACGTGCCAGCCTGGGGCTAAGCACTTTCGATTCACTTAATGTCAGGAACCCTCCCACAGCCCAGGGCGGTACATACTATTCTTGTCCCTGTTTTACCCATGAGAACATTGGGACACACAGAGCTGGGATGTGGCAGATTCACTTGAACTCAGGACTGCTGCCTACCAAGGCACTCATCTCTCAGGCAACAAATGTTTTTGGCTCTGCTCACAAAAGAGAGAGTAGAAAGGGTTAAGCTTTTAAAGGGACAGCAAGAACCTTTCTGCTTCTTAACATTTGCTGGCCCCCAGTGGGGGTGGGTGGGGATAGAGCACAAGGACCCCTCGTCCTTCCCAGAGCCCTGGCTGGTTTAATCCCGGGCACTGCTGTCAGTGTTCTGGTTCCCGTTGGGGGAAAGGGGTTGGTGGATCCTGAAGGGCAGAGCTCTGCCTGAGCAGTGTGGGTGTGGAGTGTATTTAGAAGACTGGGTCCTGACCAGGTGCTGCCACTGCTGTGCTCATGGCCCTGGCAAGTCTCTTGCCTCCTGCCTCAGTTTCCTGCTCCCAGGGGAGCAGGACTGGGTACTCCTGGAGTGCATTCCAAGCCCCCTGGCTTGGGGCACACACATGAACTTTCCCCAAGACTGTCCAGGGGCTGCTGCCATCAGCTCCTAGTCCCTGGTGCTCACCGGGCTCCCTGGCGACTGTACTAAGTTCCATTCACCACAGAGGTGGCAGCTGGAGCTATTTTTGGAGCAGCACGTGGTGGGGGAGTTTCCTTTTGGCAGTGGCTGGGGACGGGAGTCTTGGGCAGGGGAAGTCCCCTACGGAGGCAGGGCTGGCCCCTCTTCCTTCACAAGCTGTAGCACAGGCCACCCAGATACCCAGAGGCCCTGGCACCGAGCATCTACCTTCAACCCCGAGCCAAGCAGACCTTCCCCGAGCTTCTCAAGAGCCACTTTGCAAGGTACCAGCCTTTTCCCTGCCTCCTGCTCTGGGGAGCCCCTCACCCTTTCCTGCCACCTGGGGCTGCTGCCTTTGCCCTGGAGGGTGTGCCCAGTAAGTGACTGGGAGGAAAGCCTGAGGGCCTTCCTGCACCTGGGCTCACAAAGCACCCGACCTTGGCTGTACCTCCGCCACCGCTGCCACTTGACCCTCCTCCAGGTGGGGGCTGCCAGGAGGCCAATGCCATCAGCCTGGTATGTATGACCTTTGCCACAGCCCAGGTGGGGGGGTTGGTTTCACACTGAGCAATCCTGGGCTTTACCAGGACTCCTGAGGTTACAAGGGAAGCAGAAAAAGTTCTGGGGGTGGGTCTTGGAGCCCCTTCCTAATGTCTGAGCCGTAAGTTTTCCATAAGTTCTGCCATCGAGGAGATCTCCGTTTGAGGGAAAGGAAAACATGTGAACAGGCAGTGATAGCACGGGGACCAGGGCTGTGGAGTCAGGAGTAACTGGCTATCTGGGGGAATCTAGGAAGGCTGCCTAGAAGAGGTGCCACAGGTTGGGCCCTGAAGGAAGAGCCAGGTTTTCTGGAAAGCAGTTCATTCCAGGCAGGGGAAGTGAGCCTGCCAAGGCCTTGAGGAGAAAGTGAGTTCATTTCCCTGGAGGTCCCTGGGACGGTGGGCCTCCCTAAGGGGCCTGAGGCTTCTAGCAGAGAGGTTCCAGCTTCCCCCGGCTTCATGGTGGTCTCCAAGGATCACCCCAGACAAATGAGATTGAAACCCAGCCTTTGGAGAGAGGTCTGCGTTCAGACACAGGGCATACCACTTACCAGCAGCATGGGCTTAGCAAGTCACTTGACTTCTTTGTGCCTCAGTGTCCTCATCTGTAAAATGGGCCATCGAATACATGGCAGCAGAAATAGTTGAGGTGTTGCATGTAACTCACTGGCATTGAGGAAGGGCTCAGCAGATCTTCTTCAAAGAGGTGGGAGGAGGCCAGCCTTCATGTCCTGGAGCCAAAGACCTCCCGGACAGAAACCAAATGCCTCACTGCTCCTTTAACTGAGAGATGCTTTCAGCTCCTGCTTTTTTTTTCTTCCAGAATTGGGTTTTATTACGCAAGAAGGAGGAAGTGAAAGGTGATCAGGAACCTCCTCGGTTTTGCAAAGGCTTTGGGAAGCCCTGCAGTGTGAGGTGGAGTGTGCTTTGAATGGTCGGGTGATTTCTGCCCAATGGGAGACCTCATGGTCCCTGAGGGGACCCTGAGCATGAAGGCAGATGTTTCTTGCCTGGGGCTTCAGGAGAGTGGGAGGAGCCCCCTCCACTGACTGGTCAGAAGTTTATTCAATCAGCTGCCACTGGGTGCCCATTCTGTGCCAGGCCCTGGACGAGGTACTGGCGGTTTAGAGATGACTGCTAAGACCAGTCCCCGTCTTTAAAGGCCGGCAGAGGAGGAGGAGAGGGTGACAAAGGAAGCAGTTTGTGCCTGAACAGCTGGACTTGAGAGGAGAAGCCCATGTGGACACCGTCAGATAGGGAGGAGAGCGGGGCCTTGGTACGGCCTGACTGCCCCTGAGTGCCCACCATGTGCGGACTGGCTGTTTCTTTACAGATGAGGAAATCCAGCTTCTGGGAGGAGGTGGGACTTTCCCAAGACACCACCAGAAGTGTGGTAGACTGAGTAGGACCCAGGACCTTGTTCTGATGCATGAGTGGGACTTTGCCTGGTGCCAGGCCATAGGTTCCAGGCAGAAGCTGGCATGTGCAAAGGCCTGGAAGGGCCAGGGTGCTGTGTGGTTGGGTGCAGGGCCTGGAATAGGGTGAGGAGCTGGGGGAAATGCAGGAAGGCAGGCCCATGCCAGCTGGGCAGAGCTTGCAATGCCTTGCTCAGGCATGTGGGCCTTTTTGGGGGGAGATTGGGGTGCGGAGTGGCGTGTTGGGATCTATGTGTTGGGGGTGAGGCCCTTCCCATGGTGGCCTGGAGGTTGGGTCATCGGGCAGGAAGTGACTGCAGAGACCACGCTGAGAAGGGGCCAGGCCAGTACAGGGCAGGGCCTCTGGGTGAGTGCGGACTTATTTTGGGAGAGAATCAGCAGGCCTGGATGAAGACCAGCTGTGGCCTGTGACGGAGGAAAAGGCGTAAGGTGAGGTGAGCCTGGGTTCCTGCCGGGTTCCTGGGCAGATAGAGAGGAGCCCCGTTGCTGAGATGGGGACTTGGGAAGGGTGAGCAAAAGCTCCAGTTGGGCCAAGTGAGTCTTTGGTGCCTGTGGCTTTTGGTGGTTGGGGTCTGGAGCTCTGGAGAGAGCCCCCAGGCTGGACAGAGAAGGATCGGGGTTAGTGGTGGATGAGGAGAGGCGAGCTGGGGTGCCAGGGATGTGAGTGGGAAGGAAAGCCCCATCGGCTGGGGGCGGAGGGGGGCTCCAGCATCGCCCCTCAGCTGCGGCCTCCAGGTTCTGCAGGCCCACCCTGCGGGAGGTCCCTGATGAAGCTACGATGTCCTTTCAGAGCTGCCTGTGGTCCCATGTCTTACAGAAGCCAGGCTCGTGGAGCTGAGGAATCTGAGCAGCATGTGTGGCTTTGGGGGTGGGGTGAGGGGACACAGGACCAGTCAGGAAACCAGACACCATCTGTGGCTCGTCCCCTACAGCTCCCAGGCCCCCATGACTCTGGCCTGAGATCTGGCTGCTTCCTGTCAAGTGATGAATGGATAACGTCTGCTTATCCTAAGATCAGAAGAGAAGGGGGGCCGAGGTAGGCATAGGACACAGCAGCCAGAGCCACACCTCTGGGCCAGAATTCTTTCATTCATTCACTCTTCCAAGGCAGCTGGACTAGTGGAGTCAGACAGACTTGGTTTTGAGTGTTAGTGCCCCTGTGGCCTGCTGTGTGACCCTGGGCCCATCACTTAACCAGTCGGAGCCTTTGTTTTCTCCTCTGCGTCATATGGATCATAACAGCCCATGACACCTGGGAGCCTCAGTTTTCCCATCTTTAAAATGAGGGTGATGACACCTCTTGGGTTTCTTGGGAGGTGTCAAGTCACTCAGCTCAGGGAGGGCGCTTGGCGTGGATGTTGGCTGATGCTGAATCTGGTCTGGCCTTAACCCCACTGGTCGCCAGGCTGTGAGCTGCCTTGTCTCCCTGGGCTTTAGATCTCCACTGTGGAGGGGTGTGTTGGGCAGTGCCGCCTGTGGCATCTCTCCTCTCCCAGCTAGCCGAATACCCCAGGCAGCGGGCATCCATTCTAAGCATCTGCAGCCGGAAGCCTGCTGGCCATGTGGAAATAGCCGCTGGGTCCTGCACTGGTGTTGGGTCACTCATTTGGGGGAAAAGAAAACCATGTGTGTAGGGGGCCGTGAAGTCATGGGATGGTTTCCTGCTTTGGGAAAACAACCTGTGAAGCTGTGCACTCGTCTGGGAGGGGCCTTTCTCGGAGAAAGCAGCACAGGGTCCAGCATCCAGCTGAGGCCAAGCCTCCAAGGATGTCTGTGTGGTTGTCCCGCGGGTTTGGCAGAACCTGTTGGCCTAGGAGCGACATGGGCCATCGCCACCTCCACTCTCAACGCCAAACAAGGGGCAGTGACGCCCCTGCATCAGTGGATGGACTGAGAGCATGGCTCAGCCCACGGCCTTGTGGTCACCAGGAGAAACCCTGATATCATGGGCATGAGCACACAACACGTGCAGAAAATGGCAGGGACACACGCTGTTTCCACCTCGGCTTGTGAGCAAAGTGACAGGTACTTACACAATATAATAATGTCCCTCCAGAATACTCCCAGTGCACACACTTCGTCCCCCATGCCTGCCCCAGGCCAGGTCCTTGGCCTGCGCCTTCCCGGTGTCTGGGGTCATCTGGCAGTGGGAGAGGAAGGGCCTCAATGAGCCAGTAGCCTCCATGAGGTGTGGCATTTAGCCGGATGCAAAGGAGGGACACAGCTTTTCCCTAGATGAAGTCTCCAGAAATTGGGAGGCAAGGGTCAGAAATGCCACTTGGAAAACCTCAGAGCCAAGCCCAAGGGAGTCGATCCCTTCTAGGGAGGGCCCAGATTAAACTCAAGTCCCCATGTCCCGCTAGGGTCACACTGTACAGTAGAAAGAGCCGTATGGAAGGCCAGGGTCGGGAGAAGCATATCCGTGGGCTTCCAGAGGTAGCCACAGCCCCCGTAACTGATGCAGAAGCTGTTTGCCCCAGAGCATCCCAACGAGGCCATGCAGTGCAGTAGACAGAGCACGATCTGGGGTCCAACAGCCCCAGGCGTGTCTCCCACCAGCTGTGCGACCCTGGGCAAGTCCTGCCGCTGTCTGAGCCCCCGTTCCTGTGTCTGTCACATGGAGTCTCTCCCTCCTCTGTTGCCCAGTGGCAGTTTACACTAACGACCAAGGTAGCCTCTAAAGCCTCAGAGGGCCCTTTGCATGTGCCAGGCTCTGTTCTAAGGAGGTGACATCTATTAACATGTTCATCCTCTTAGTCACCCTGAGAGATAGAGCTTCCTATTAGCCCCATTTTCCAGATGAGGAAACTGACTGCATGGTTAAAGGCTGCCAGCCCCAAACAGGCCTAGGCCTTCATCCCTGGGCGAGTCCTGATCTGGTCCCTGGGCTCCTGGTAGACATGCACATGTCACATGCTCACGTCGGGAACCCGGGCTGGGAAGCCACACTGTGTCCACAGTGCCGTGGAAATGCAGGGCCCTTGCTGCCTGCGGAGAAAGGCCCTCTTGGAGGTGGTGCTCAGTGAGGCCTGTGCTCCGGGTCTCGCATTCCGCAGACGTTTGGCCCCTGACTTGGGCTTGGCAGCCTGCTTGTCATTGTTCTGCACCTTGGCAGGAGCCACAGGGACAGGCAGCTCCCCATCTTACCCAGAGGTGCTGGCACATGCGCCCGGTCTTTGCCCTGCTCTGCATGTCATCCCTCCAAATCCAAATCCTCTACCTTGGTCTTTCTGCCTCTGAGCCCCCTAAGAAGCAGTTTCTGGCAGGAATTTCGCAGGTGAAAGGGTTGGGTTTCTGTTGAAGTGTAGACAAAGGGGATGGAAATCCTGACACACAGCACCTGTGAGAGCCTCAAGAGGCGGTGGTCGTCTGGGACCTAGGTGGGCCTTGGGAGTTAGTGAGAGCTGAGTTCAAGTCTCCCCTCTGTAGCTCACTCATGACATGACCTTGAGCCTCCCTTCTCAGCCTGATTCCCCATCTGTAAGATGGGTCCACCAGCAGTCCCAGGATGAATGGGAAAGACCTGGCCCACTGGAAGCTCAGAGAACCTTCACTGCCTTCCTCCATCCCTCCCCATCTCCTCCCTCCCTGTCTCCTGCCCCTTCGTAGTGGTTTCTCTGGCACGTGGGGGGATGGGTGCTCTGATTTGCAAGGTTCTCCTTGGCTGCTGCTTTCCTGAAACAAAGGCCCTTCCTCCTCACTGGGCAGCATGCTGCAGCATGTTCCATTAGCTTCTGGACAGAACAGCTCTTAGGAACAGTAATTTACCGAAACCCCAGGGGCTGGCAGAAAAGGTATGTGGACAGCAGTGCTGCATCACCTTGGTGCCATCCTAAAGGGCAAGCACTCTCGGGGGGCTCCTGTCCATGCGCCCCAGTGTGGGGGAAATGGCCCCTCGTGGCCCACTGGCCCTGGGATCACCCTTACCCACTCAGCACAGGCCCCGTTCCTGAGTGAGGGGGCTTGTTCAGTAGGGAGCCGCCTGAGGGAAGATGATGTGTTGCTGGGAAAAGCTGGGAGGAGCACAGCATGGAGATCTGGGGCAAAGATGCTTCCGTGGGTTCGAATCCTGGCTCCACTACCTGTGATCCGTGTGAGCTAGGCAAATCTCCAAGTCTCCTTGTACCTCAATTTCCTTGTCTGTGAAATGGAACAATAAGAGACCCTGTTTCATGGAATTGTTCAAATGAGGTGGGCTACTAGAGTTGAAGTGTGGGGAGCAGGGCCCAGCATTGAGAGGGCACATGATTGTTGGCTTACAATTGCTATTGTTTCTGAGGAGGCCCGGGGGCCCCCTCACGGAGCTCCTGCAGCCCTGTGTGAGGAGCGGGCTGAGCCCCTGAGAAGCTCCTGAGGACGTGCAGACTGCTGCTCTGCACTCAGATGTGGGAATGCCATGTGGGGACGTGGGGGAATGACCTTCCCAAATAAGTTTCTGCCCAATGGGGCTTGCCCAGAGTCCCAGGTTGGGGGATATCAGGGTCAAGATACAAACCCAGGCCTGCTGGCCACAAGTGGCTGTGTGAGGTGGGATGAAGGGAGGGGAAGCCAGAGAGTGATGGACAGTGGTTTCTGGTCCACGTGAAATCTGAGCAAGTGGGCAGGTGAGCGATGCCGTGGGCTGTGCCCGGTGCCTTCTGAGATAAAGACAGAACCTTCCTGCTGCAGATAGTTTTCCTCCCACCTTTCCCCAGAGTCTCCCTAAGGGCAGAGGGTGATGAACATGTTACCCCGAGGGGTCTAGGGGTGCAGCCCGAAGCAGCGGCAGAGCCTGCAGGAGTCTCCGGTTTTATCTTAAAATTCATGCGCATTTTACATTCTGTTCCCTCTGTATCCGGTGTGTGTATCGTCGCACACATTTCCCCCCTGAGTAACAGTGCTGCCTCGGGAAGCTGCTCGTGTTTATCTGTTTATCCTGGGGCTTTTCATACCCGGGTCCTCACTGTGTCACTTGGGGGTGTGCGCTTCAGTGCGGGAGCTCAGGCACAGATGGTGGACAGATGCTGAGGGGGCTGTGGTCCCATCTGCATTTCAGGAAATGGCCTCAGTGGCCCACACAGAGGAGGACGGCTTGGCAGGGAGGACACCAGGTGCCCGAGACCCTGTGGTCCAAGGGGTGGCAAGGGTGTGGGGGAGGGGAGAGGCCTCAGAAGGACAGGCACCCCCCATAATGCCATCAACGTGACACTGATTTGAGATAAGAGAAAAAAGAGACAGCAAGAGACCTACCTTTATCTGTATACATTATGATGAACCATATGAAATGCTATGTGTGTGTTGGAGGGAGGGGGGCATGTTGTCAAAACTGGTTGAGTTTCAGCAACTTCACAGACAGGAGACCACACAGGCCGGGCTGTGCTCGGAGGACGCTGTCCTGGCTGGGGGCTCCCCTGCCAACCTGAGTTGGGTGGCTCTGCACTCTGAGCTGTCTGCTCCATGTGGTGTCGCTTTCTGCCATCTGTGCAGTGTGCTGGAGAGCAGTTTTACCCCAAAACACTGATGGCAGGTGTGAGGGAGGAGCTGGGCCTGCCCTGAGGACATAGGGCATTGGATGCCAGCACACAGATTCTAGAGATTCTAAGAGGCTCGGGAGCCTTTAAGGCAGAGGCGGGGAGGCCAGCGGTCAAGCTCAGTGGGCGATTCAGGGCTCGGTGGCCATCCTTTGACGGGTCATAGACATCCCTGAGCCTGAGAGGGCCGGCCTGCCAACCACTGCAGCCGGAATAAACTACGGTGGGGAAGAGGAAGAGTGAACTGCAGCCAGAGAACCTGTGAGTAGCTCTCCGGGGCACTGACTGTAACAACCCAGCTGGTGTGGATTCCTTCCCCACTGCCCAGGGCACCCCTGTTCAGGGGTGTGTGTGCCTACTTAGAGGTGCATGCAGCAGGCCTTGCCAACCACTGGCTTCTCAGTTTAGGGTTTGGCTGGTGGGGACGGCTGGGGGGCAGATGACCGGGTGGGTTAAAGATTGTGAGAGGCAGTCTGTCTAGGAAGAAAGGTGAGTCTAGGTTGGCTTCTCCTGAAGCAGGTCCTGATAGCAGGCTGCACAGAAAAAACTGAAGGGCGTGGGGGAGGCAGACAAACGGGTGTGATCTCAGACCAGATGGGCTGGCCCCACCCAGGTCTCCGGAGTGTGGGCTACACCTCAGGGGCCTGACCTCAGGCAAGGGAACCGGCTTTTGATTTCTAGGGAATTTGGCCCTGCAGAGGTGATAGACAGAGCCCATCTAATGGCCTGGACCAGTCCTTAGGGGTTCTGTTTGGGATGTGTCAGATGAGAGGAGCCCTCAGGATAGCCAGGCACAGCAGCCTGATTCAGGGGGCCCCGACTACACGCCCTCACTGAGCCAGTGTCTTCCAGGTATTGGTCCTTTTCATCCTCTGCAGCCCTGGGGGAACCCAGGCCTCGCCCTGGACGTGGAAGGTGCTGCAGAAATGCTTGTGGGTGAACACCTGCCCTCCCAAGGGGGAGCACTACTCCCTTTGCAGCTGGGAGTATCGCTGGGTGCCCCCCTGCCCCAGAGGCACTCATCTGCTGGGAGGCTGGACTGAAGTGATATTAGGCGTGGCACTCAGATGGCCTTTGGCTCAGGCCTGGGCACAGGGTGGTACTTCATTAGGGACAACGGCTGCAGTTCCCATGGCAACTGGTGACTAGCATCCTCACCTCTGACATGGCAGCTCAAGCCCTGGAGGTTGAGGGGGCTGCTTCCTTGTGCCCAGAGGTTTGTGTAGGACGGGGAGTGGGACCCATGGTCTTGGCCTTCCCAGCGTTCGATGCGCAGAGCCCAGCAAGGATGGGGTTGTGGGCTCCTTCCTGCAGCTGCTACTTGCAGTCTGACTAAAGGTCTCTCTCTCCTGACCACCCAGGCTGCCAACCTGGGTTTATGTGGGGGTGATGATGGGGGACAGGGATGCAGAACTGCTTCCAAGAGGCATGGAGAACAGTAATGTGCAAAGGACGAGGTTCTGCAGACTGGCACATGTCGGGTTAAATCTGGCACCTCCCTTGCTGACAGGGGAGCCACCTTTAGACTTTTCCCTACACAGAGCCTCAGTTTCCCCCTCTGTCCAATGGGGATAATCCTAGCAACCTAGTCAGGACAGCATAATGGAGGGAAAGTGTGTCACTCAGGGTGTCGAGTCCTAGCCCTGCCACTTCTGAGCTGGGTGACTGTGGGCAAGTTACTTAACTGCTCTGTACTTCAACTCACACATCTATAAAATGGGGCAAGTGAAAGTACTTCCTCCACCTGAGGGCTGTCGAGAAGAGAAGGTGAACAGGCACGTGTATAAGAAAGCCCTCATTTTCTTTTGCAGCCCATGCCCTTGTGAGGCTGGCATGCAGGATGGCAGGACAGCCCAGCCACATGCCCCACGGAGGGAGCCCGAACAACCTCTGCCACACGCCGGGGCCTGCACACCCTCCTGACCCACAGGTAAGCCCTTTTCCTCTGTCTGCAGTGCATTGGAGAGTCTCCGAGGAACACAGATCTCTGAGGCTGCTTCGTCGCAGCCACTGGAGGAAGCCCTCGGCAGCCCCAAGACAGAGCCTCTCGCATGCTTCCATGATGGGAGCAGAGCTCACGGCCTAACCTCGTCAGGCCTTCACAGAGAAGTCTCTCTGTGCTGGACTCTGGGGGGATGCCACGCCTGGTCCCACCTCTGGGTGTTCCCATGTGAATGGAACAGCTTTATTTCGGAGGGATCAGCACCACGTAGAAGGACTGGGGCGTAGAGGAAGTTGGGGAGGCCCCAAAGAGAGAGTGAGGGTGCAGGGTGAATTTGGGATCAAAGAGTTTCCTTACTCTGCCTGATGTCTGCCACCCGGTCTGGTCTGAACCATGTTCTGACCTCTTCACCCTCTTTATCCGGAACCAGCAGCCCTCGGACACACTGGTTTCCTTCCACCTGCCTTGTCCTCTCTGTAGATCCTCAGAGAGCCAGGCAGCCTTTCGTAGCTTTTCTGAAGGCCGCTTCTGGGGTTCTGAGCTGCTCGAACACCCCATGCCCTTTGCACATGCTGTTCCTGGGCCTGGAGTACCCTGCCTGACTCCTTCTCCAAGCCTCATTCCAAATGCCGCTGCTTCTGAGGAGCCTTCCTGTTCCACCCCGTCCCTTCTTCTCTGCTGCCTCTATGCCTGTGCACTGGGTCATGGCCATGATCACATCCCGCCAGGGCCTGGTTCCTGCATCTGCCTCCCCAGACAGAATCCTCTGCGGCGGGGCTTCGTGGGTCGCACCATCCCGGCCCGGCGCAGGGGAGCCTCTCATGCCTGCCGAGTTAATGCACTACAGGTACGGTGGCTGTGTGTGAGGCAGACCCACATCTGCTCGGAGGGTGCACATGGCCTCACGGGAGAGAGAGAGAGGAAAGAAGGCAAAAAAACTCGGGAGCCAGTGGAGCTCCAACAAGGCACCTGATCTGAACTAGGGGGTCAAGAGGCTTCCTCGAGGAAGTGGCATGCAGAGGCCTGGAGGGGCAGAGCTTGACAGGGCAGATCAGTCGGGACCAGATGCTATAGTGTCCTATGAGCAGCCGGGAATGATGAAGTAACTGCCCAGGCTTGGCGTTTGTCCCCAGGCTGTGACCTAAATCAGGGGGAGACAGAGACAGTCACCTTCCTGAGCCATGGAAGGATTATCACAGCTTCTAACTGCCTAGTTCCTGTCGGAGGACTTCAGGTGGCCTGGTATTTGACCCGTTCAGGCAGGGTGGCCATGTACAGTTGTACAGGTTATACACTGCACAAAGGTGCCTGGCCAAGGAGGCAGGTGAGTTTGAAATCCTTCTCCTGCCCCTGAACTCTTGTCAAACCACGCTCCCTGGTGCGGATGCATCAGCTCCAGGAAGGAAGCACCTCTAGAGACTCACACAGAGGTGACACATGAACTAGGACAAACTGCGTGTGTGTGTGTGTGTGTGTGTGTATGCACTTGCACACAAATGCACGAGGGTCCAAAGGCATCAGTGCTAATCATACTATCCATTTCCATTACTGGCTGAGATGCAGGGGCCCATTTCCTGGGTAGAATTTGGGGCGGCAGATCCCAGAAAGCTGGGCAGCCCGTGGACACGGCTGGTCCAGAGTCCACCAGGACAACTCACTGATGGCTGGGGGCAGCGGGGCCTCTTCGGGTAATGTAGCAATTTGTCATATTAAGTCATTCACTAACAATTGAGTCCCCCTTGATTAATCTCCCAGAATTAGCCAGTTGCATTTCGAGCAATTAGGGTTAATTACAGCCTCATTTGGCAGAAGAGAAAGCCCCGTAATTATTTCACGATCAAGGAGATGAGGCGCTGGGCTGCGGTGGCAGCAGTGTCCGTGGCGTTTCGTTGCACATGTTGGAGTGGTAATGACATAGTTAAGTGTAATTAGATACGATTACTTGGTGTTGGCTAGGGGCTGTCGCTGAAGATACCCCCAGTCCCACTAGCATCTGGCCAGGTTTGCAGAATCAGTCACAGCAGTGTTGAAGTAGAACTGCTGTAGGTTGGGCTGGAAAGAGGACAGTCAGGCACTTTCTTGCTCCTGAAACAATGGTATCGCACCACCGTCTGGGGGGCTCTCAGGGCCCAAATCTTGCCTATTTGAGGATATAGAAACACCTCAAATAGAAGAGAGAGGTGTTTTCCTTTATGGCAGGAGGCACGCCTTTCCCCAGAAATCATCCTTAGAGGAAGAAGCCAGGCTTCAATGGCAGGAATGCTGTGTGCCAGACCAGGGTACGTTCAGTTCCCAACTGTGTCCCTCATAGGTCAGGTGACGTGGGGTAAATGACCTCTCTGAGCCCCCAGTTTCCTCATCTGTAAAATGGAGCCGTGAAGACTAAGTGAGATGGTATGCTTTAAACATCCGGCGTGGCATCCAACATTATGGGTGTTAAGAAAATGGCATGTCATATATTTTATGATTTTATATTTTAAAAATTCATTTTAGTTTTCACAGCTAAAGAGCCCAGAGCTGGAAATACCCTGGGTGTAGAAAGAACAATTTAGCAAACACTCAGACTCTGGTTTTTATTAACCTTCTATGCCCAAGACAAATGGTTTGTTGATTTCAAGGAGCTTTCTAGGTCTGAGAGCTGTCAGCCTATGAAAATATGTTTGCTGAACCTGGCAGAATCATATGTGAAACACATATATACTTGGGAAAGCTAAACATGCTTGCTTTTATTGAGGTTTTTGAATGAATGAAGGAAGGAATTTGAGAAAAAGAGCTTAGAATGCCCTATGCTTTTTGATTTTACCACTTTGCTACGGAGCATTTTCATCAGGAATGAAACGCAAGGCTCAGCTGACCCACTAAGAACCACATGAATTTCCAAAAAGAAGAAAGGTGTTCTCGTCTGAGACAGGCCTGGCTAATGTGTCTTCCATCTGGAAAGTCCTTGCAGACCAACGCGGGACGTGCCAAGTTCTGTTATATTCGGCACTATTCGGAGAGTGGAATGTGCTTAACTTTACAGGGAATAGGGACAGCTGTCACTAGGTCAGCATTGCACAGGCCCAAATCTTGACGGAAAATCTTCCCAAACCAATGATAGTAGTTAGATAAGATTTAATGACCAAATATGAACAGCCATTAAAATTCAAGAAGTGTTTGCTTTGTTGTAACTTCAGCAAGCGCTTGTCTCGTTTCTGCCTTGGGTCTACTTGTTCCAGGAAGAGGAAGGAGGCAGACAGGAAGGTGCAGGACCCGGCAGGTTAGATAAGTGTTTAAATACCGGTGCTTAGATGAGGTTCAATGGCTGGTGTTTATGAAAGGCCGGGGAATCCATGCTGTGTCATTTGGAATTGACTCTGTAGCAAAAGGGGGCCCATTATGGGTTTACAGTTGACGTGAGTTTGGGTTTTAGGTCACCTGCAGCTGGGCCTGAGGCACAAGTAAGGTGGTAATAGGAGGAGGTGAGGAGGCCGCTGCTCTTACCCAGGTGAGAAGATGCCTTGGCCTTAAATGGGCCAGACATAGGAGGGAAGGTTCCAGAGACTTCCAGGGGAGAAATCCAACTGCTCTTGGTAATGGAGAGAAAAGGGAGAGGGAAGTCCCTGTGTCCAGCTTTCTGGGTGGGGGCTGATGTATGGCTTCATTCTTCGAGTCTTTGCTTGTCAGTTGTCGGAGCTGGTTGCAGATTCTGTCACCGGTCTGTTCAAGCTCAGCTCTGTCTGAGCTCGGTTAATGAGGATCGGCCTGGGGGAGCCACTCCATTGAGATGATTTCAGGTTTTGTTATCAATGCCATGCTGTTGGGCATCTCGCTCGCTGTTCCCCTGGAGCTGAGTGTAGGCGTCCAGGTTGAGACAATCGTGGTGGTTGCACCAACCGTGTGACACCTGGCACTTACCTTGTGTTGTTCTTTTACCAGCTCAGAGAAGTAGGCCTTATTCAGAACTCCATTTTATTGGGGTGAGGGGGTGGGACTGAGATAAGGAACTTGCCCATTTGCTATGAAGGGGCAGAGCCAGGGGTCGCTCGAGCCCTGTGGCCCCATATGAGCCTTCTTGCCATAAGTCTGAGAGAGGGAAGATTGGTTTTGTGTTTGAAATTAGCCAGAATGTGAATTCCTGAGTGGAGTTGGCCTCGTAAAGTGCCTGACAATATGGACTCTTGGTAAATCGTGTCCTTCTTTTATGCAACGCGGATTTAAGACACATCCCCATATACACGTATACTGAATCCATTAGAAGTTCCCTGTACACGATGTCAGATGTCTTTAAAGGTGAAATTCGTTTACAGGAAATGTCATTCTGATGAAGTATGCTTTTTAAAATCATAGAAACGGTTGCCTTAAAATTAATGATGCATTGCAAATATCAGGGGGAAAAAAGACCCATCCAGTGTAAAGATGTTTAAAATTCAGGTCAGAAGTCTGACTTAGTCAGGCTAAATTTTTTAATGAGATTTCAGAGAATTAATTGGGCGAATGCATTTTTATTCTTTTAACATGTAATTTTATGCTCCTGCTTTAACAAAAAAAAGGGGGGGTGGATTTGTCAATAGCCGAGGCTTATTTTGGTTCAAACATTTTAAACTCCAATTAACACAGGCTGGGGGTGAGGGGGTCGGTTGTGGCCTAATTTGATCTGACTTGGAGACGAGAGCTGGGTTTCTCTGAGCTTTCTGGGGTAGGGTGTCCTGGGGTGGTTCAAGACACTCCCTTCCCTGTATGTGCGGCCTTGGCCTGAGAAGGCTGGTGTCATTTCTTGGGAGAGTGGGATTGGGGATAGAGGTGACCCAGGGACCTGGCCATCTGCCAGATTCCTCCAGAGCTGCTCCCAGCTCCTCTTCTCTCTGAGATTGGGTGTCCTCCCAGGCCTCCTCCCTCGGACCCACTGCGGCTGGCAGCAAAGCATGCATCAGCATCCCTGCCGTCCCCTTCCAGGCCCTTCCATCCATCTCTTCTACGTTTGGGGATGACCTAAGGGTCTTCCACCCTGGGGAAGGGGGAGGAGGAGTCAGAAATTGCCTCCAGTACCCACAGTGCAGTGAAGCGAGGCAAGTGAACCTCATTGCCTGGCACAGCCCCTTGGCAAACACTCCCAGATGACTTGCTTGGGGATGGTGAAGTCAGAAGGCTGCAGGGGCACATCAGCTTCACTGCTTTACAGTAGCCAGGTGACGTTGGCTAAATGACCTCTCTGGGCCTCAGTTTCCTCATCTGTGAAATGTGGCTGTGTAGACTAAGTGAGATGGTATACTTTAAACATCCAGCGTGGCATCCAACATCATGGGTGTTAAGGAAATGAGATGTTATTGATCTTATTCTTATATTTTAAAATTCATTTTAGTTTTCACGCTGAAGACCCAGAGCTGGAAATACCCTCGGAGCAGGCCCTCGGTGGGGGTGAGGATGTTGGGATATTGGTAACACCAGTGAGAGCTGCTTGCACTTGTGCCCTGGGCCAGGCGCCCACCAGGCCAGGCACCGTGCACAGCCTGCCTCAGTTCATCCCCAGCCCCCTAGGAAGTAGGTGTTGCTGTTCTGCAGACGTTCCGAAATGCCAATGCCAATAATAAGAACAAACAGACAGCATTTCCTGTGGGCCAAGGGCTTTCGTTCATTAACTTATTTAACCCTCTGAATGAGGTACTATCATCATCTTAATTGTACAGATGAGGAAACTGAGGCCCAGAAGGGCTTGAGCAAGGCCCACAGCCAGGAAGTGGCAGAACTGGGATTTGAACCCAAGCTTCTGGGGCGACTCTCTGCCAACCTGTGCCCCAGGAGTTGTGCTTATCTTCCCCAGGAGCCAGCATGGGGTCAGTAAGCACTAGGTGAGCGGTTTTCAGAGAGACCGTCGGGATTATTACTGTGATCCCCCATGGCGCAAGCTGTCCAGGGCCGGCCCCATGCTTGCCCAGGAGTTTAGAGCTCCCAGACCCCTTTCACCAATATCATCCCCCTGAGCCCTCAGGGAAACCGGAGGCTGGTGTTAGTGGATGACCTCACTGGGCTGCAGGGGCAGAGTGCAACTTGCTGAGGGCTGACCCAGGCGGGGAGGTGGCAGTGGAGAGAGGCCTGGCCTTTTGGGGCAGGAACTCAGTTCATCTTTTCCTTTTCCACTCACAGCCCTGAGTTAAATTAGGGTCAGGACTCTGCTGGCTTAGGCTGCTGCATCCCGGCACCCTGTGTCCCGCAGTGCCCCCCACCTGAACAGAGGCCAGCCCAGGACAGGGCCCCATCCCAATCCCTACAAGGGCAGTGGTGCCCCCCTCCCAGAGCCTGCCTGACTGTGTACCCTCACATGGGGGCTGCTGCCTGGGTAACCTGCCCTACAGGTTCGTCCTCTAATTAGGTCGAATGGCTTGTGACAGGAAATGCAAATCTGGGTCATCACATATGCAGATGTGCAGCTGGAGTGTCAGCGATGCCAGCTGGGATGTCACCCACATCCTCTGGGAGCTTCCCCCCCCCCCCCACAGTGGCTGTGGGGCTGGGCAGGGTGACCTCTGGGACACATCTCTGGGGTCGGTGGAGAGTGCTCAGGACAGGAGACGCCATCCAGTGTTCCCAGAGCAAGGACTCAGAGATCACGTCCTTCAAACCCATCAAGTCCTGGGGGGGGGGGGGCAACTGAGGCCCAGAGAGGGGTGGGACTCTGCCCCATGTCACCCAGCAACTCATCTGGCTGTACATCATCAGGGAGTTCAAGTCCCAGCTACCCACTGACGAGCTGTGTGACCGTGCCTCTGTTTCCTTATATATAAAATGGGATTAATAAGCCTTGCTTTACAAGGCAAGTAGGAAATGTGTCATAAAACCTGTCTAAGCAGCCAGTACAGTAACTGACACAGTGTCATTATTTTCATGAGTGTGTGTGATTCCTCCCAGTGCTGAGAAAGTTGCCTTTTTCTGAGGGCGTGTGATTTCGGCTGCACTCATAGAAGTGACAATGGACGGGTCACAAAGTCCCACTGTGCTCCAAGTTGTTTGGAGCACTTTTCATTGTATCATTCAATAAACATTCCCCGAGCACTTGCTCTGGGCAGGTCAGAGCCTCACCTCCGGGGATGCGGAGGGAATGAAGACAGGACCCCCTTTTGGAGAGGCCCATGGTGAGGGGACGCTCTGACAGGGGGATTGGTGATCAAAGTCCCCCCTTCACCTTAGAGGGGCACTGCTGGGAAGGGGCAGTGGCCTCTACTCCGGCCTGGCTGGTCACTGATGTCCTCTGTCTGTCCCCTCCAGAGGTACCTGAACGCCCTGTCTTTTCGCTGCTCACTGGCAGACTTCCAGATTGAGAAGAAGATCGGCCGAGGGCAGTTCAGCGAGGTGTACAAGGCCACCTGCCTGCTGGACAGGAAGACGGTGGCTCTGAAGAAAGTGCAGGTGAGCCAACGACCCCATGAGGTCAAAAGCCTCATTGCAGGAGCCAGCTCCGGGTCTCAGTACTGTGCCCCTGGGCTGGTCCCTCCGTCCCCTCCCCAGCTTTCCTCCATGAAGAGGGAATTAGTACTCAACTCACTGGGTTACGGAGAGAATCACGTGGACTCCTGTTTATAAAAGCTTATTGTGAGCCATAAAGGAAAAGAAAAATGAGCATGCACTGAGCACCTGCTGTATACTGGGTCCTGCTAGGAGCTCCCGGAATCATGACAACAGCCCTGTGGCTGGGGATTAGCGTCCCATTTTTCAGACGAGGAAAACAGTGTCGAGCCGGGAATAGCTCTAAGTCCTCTGACCCTGGTGGCTGGACTTGCTGGATGGTTCTGGGCTTGAATGTCCTTCCTGACCTGTGTCCCTCCTAAATAAGGGAAGGGAGTTGAGCAGACGGGTTTTAAGTAGCAAAGTCCAGCCAGAAGGCATTTCAGTGAGAGCCACTGGGCCTATCTGACTGCTGCTTTGCTGCAGGAAATGGGTTTTAAACCTCCAGCAGAGCTTCCTGAGCCTTCTATTTGCTCATTTGTCCTTAAAGAATGAGAGATTAGCAGCCTGGGCAGAGGAGGCCCAGTCATGGGGTGGGGAGCTGGGCCAGAAACTCCAGCTTTAAGACCTTGGCATGACTTTCCATGTTGCTCTGTGACCCGCACGCAGCTCCAGGTCGCTGGAGGATAGATGGGCTCCTCCGTTCAGAAAAGACTCATTTCTGCCCTTTGTCTTCCAAGGAGGGGTTCACCTGGGCTCCCGTTGTCTTGGTTTATTTGTCCCGTGACGTGATGGGTTTGTCCTGTTGACCTTCTGATTGTTCCTGTCAGTCAGAAGGTGCTGGGAGGACCCAGCTGAGTGAGCCCTGCAGGGCCCGGGGCCGCGGGGGGCACGGAGCTGGGGCCTGGACCTCGTCTGTCTTTTCACTCCATCTACACGACCACCTTTTGAGCTCGGGCTATTCAGCCCCATTTACAGAAGCGAAGACTGAGGCCCCAAGTGTGTTTTCTGTCCTGCCACTTACCAGTGTGTGACCTCAGCAAGTCACTGGACTTCTCTGGGTTTCTGTCTCCTCCTCTGTGAGTCTGTGACAATAACTCCTGCCCCATGGGAGTCACTGAGAGGATTTGGCATAAAATAGTCAGCATGGCACATGGCACGCCGTGGGGGCCCACTAGGCAGACCTGTTGTCCTTATGGGGTGGGGGTGGGGCCCCTTGGCGAGGAAGTGTAGGAAGCGGGTTGCTGGTGCTGTGTTTTAACCATTCTATTTCTCTTTTTCCTCTCCCCCAAGATATTTGAGATGATGGACGCCAAGGCCAGGCAGGACTGCGTCAAGGAGATAGGCCTCCTGAAGGTGAGTGCCCGGAGAGGGTTACACCACGGGGGATGGGCCCAGAGTCAGAGATAATAGGACATTCTGGACTAGAGTTGGCCCTGGCTTGAGACTGCTCTCTCCTGGGGATCCCTCCCTACTCCCCAGGTTTAGTATTCTGCCTGAGATCCCGGAGGTGGTAGAGGAGGGAAAAGATAGGGGCTTTGGAGGCCCAGGAACCTGGGTTCAAATCCTGATGTTTTTATTTACAAGTTAAATGACCTTAAGCAAGTGAGTTAACCTCCGTAAGGCTCAGTTTGCCCCTCTGCTCAACGATGAGAACACCTGCCTCACAGCATACAGGCAGACTGAGAGGATTAAATAAACTAGTATCTGAAGAGGGCCTGGTACAGTGGAGCACACAGTAGGTGCTCACTCAGTGTCCTCCTCCCTTCCCACGAAACAAGAGACCTTGCTTGGCAGCTTTGTCAAGTGGAACTGGTGGCAGTGACGCCCTTCAAAGCCGAAGCTGTGGAATTTCAGATGAGCAGTTCATTCTGCCAGGCTCTGCCCTGGGCTCTCAGACCTGTATCCCGTCCTCAGGGGCTCCCAGGTAGATGGTGACCATTCAGGAAGACACTGGCTGACCCAGGGGCCATGGAGCCCAGGGGAAGCCCTGTGGAGGCCAAGGCCCTGTCCCAGACCCTGGAAGGCTAGGATGAGCCTGCTGCAGACACCCCGACATTGTGGACTGGGGGTGGGCAGATCACGGTGGCCTCGAATGCCACACTCAGGATGTGGGAACTGAATGTGGGAATGAAAGGGGAATCTCTGAAGTGACTGAGAGCAGCGTGGGAGGATGGGACCAGATGTGAGTTTTGAGCCCTCCCTGGGGTAGCCCCTGGTAACGATGGGTCATGGTGACGAGGCTGGAGGCGAAGAGGCTTGTAGGGAGCTGTCCTTACTTTCAACTATTACAGGTCCAAAAATACCTTTCATATGGTGTATGGAGGTGGTGCAGCTTCATTTTTTTGCATATGTCTGTCTAGGTTTCCCAGCATCATTTATTGAATAAGACTGTCGTTACTCCAATGTAAATTCTTGCTTCCATTGTCGAAGATTAAATGACCATATAGGCATGGATTTATTTCTGGGCTCTCTATTTGTTCCATTGATCTACGTGTCTGTTTTTATGCCAGTACCATGCTGTTTTGATTACTGTAGCCTTGTAGTATGATTTAATGTCAGGTATCGTGATACCTCTCACTTTGTTCTTATTTCTCAAGATTGCTGAGGCTATCCGAGGTCTTTTATGGTCCCATATAAATTTTAGGATTGTATGTTCTATTTCTGTGAAAAATTTCCTTGGTAGTTTGATAGGAATTGTGTTGAATATGTATATTGCCTTAGGCAGTATGGACATTTTAACTATATTAATTCTTCCTATTCATGAGCATGGTATGTGTTTCCATCTATTTGTATCTTCTTTAATTTTTCTCTTCAGTGTCATAATTTTCTGAGTACAGGTCTTTTACTTCTTTGGTTAAATTTATTTCTGAGTATTTTATAGTTTTTGAAGCAATTGTAAATGGGACTGTTTTCTTAATTTCTCCTCCTGATAGTTTATTATTGGTGTATACAAATGCAACTGATTTCTGAGTATTAATTTTGTATGCTGCTACTTCACTAAATTCGTTTATCAGCTCTAATAGTTTTTTGGTGGAGTCTTTGGGGTTCTCTCTATATAGTATCATGTCATCAGTCACGGGATGCGGAGGCAGTGCAGGGAATGGGGTCAGTGGAACTGTGGCGGCTACGTGCGATGTCAGAGGGGTGGTAGATTGGGGGAGAGGGGTTGTTATTTTGTGAGGGGAATGAATGTCTGTTACATTGTTTTGTACACCTGAAACTAAAAAAAAGTGCATTGGGGTCTACACTTAAATAACTATGACCAAGGTTATAGATGCCATCTACCAATTTCATTTAAAAAGTTCTACTGAAATTCACTAATAAATTGCTACTTTCCAAAAAAAAAAAAAAAAAAAACTCTTCAAAAAGCATTTTCAAATGTTACAGAATGGTCACCTTTGGGACCCACTTGTGATTTGGGAGCTCTGCCTGATTACCCAGCCCCAGAACGGCTGTCCCAGTCACCCAACCCCTCTCCCCACTTGTGGCCAAGAACACGCATGTGCCTTCCATATTGAGTGAGGAATTGTACACACGTGTGGATGACCCGGCCTGTTTCAGGTCCCTGGGTACAGAAATGTGCACCCACGGCCCCTTCAGTGAAGCAGGCGTGGTATGGTGTGACCTAGTTCAGCTCAGGAGGGGGCTCTGTCTCTTCCCCAGGCTGTGGTGCAGCTGAGTGCCAACGACCATGGGTTTCAGAAGCGGGCACACCCCTCGCTCACTGGCTGTGTGGCCGTGGGCAAGCTGTTCACCATTAGGGCCTCAGTTTCCTTATCTGTCCAGGGGAGTGGGTTGGGAAAATTAGTGAGGAGCTCTGTGTAGTGCCGGATGTGTGCTGAGCGCTGGGTCAGAGGCAGCCCTTGCCATGACTAGGCGATGCCAGCCCCTCTCTCAACACCAATCCAGCTTCCTGGCCTGCCCATGGGATGTCAACAGGATGTGCCAGGGCAGGAGTGTTTCCTACAAAACAAAGGGAAACGTGGTCCTCAGAGGGAACCCTGGGCAACATCATTCATATTGTTCACACCACCAGAACCCGAAACCCAAAACCTCCCAGGGCAGAGGCTGCCAGATGTGGGGTGGGAAGGTAGGCTGTGTTGGAAAACAGGCACAGATTTATGTATTTGTATATTCAGCACAATTTTTTGAGTACCACTGAGAGAGGCAGTCCAGCGGGAAAGATAGATCCCAGACAAACAGACTCATTTTGTATCAGGCACCAGAGGGGCCATGGGTACAGAAATTTGAAGAAGAGGGAACCGTATATTGATGGGCCCTTTACTCTCAGCCCTGCCCTCCATCCATCCCTCAGCAGCCACCACGACAGCCAGGCCTGGCCCAGGGCCTCGGGGACAACCCCACTCCTGGAGCTCAAAGTCTGGCAGAAAAGAGGATCAAAGAGGGCCCTTTATCAGATCTTAGTGATGGAGCCTCAGGGAAAAGGTGGGCATGGAATGTAGGGACACAGGAGAGCGAGAGGCGGGCTGAGGCTGCCAGGAGGAGATGAATCTTGGGTGCGACTCTGTCCTGAACCCCAGATGCATGAAGCCAGAGTGGGGAACCCTCTGCCTCCCACAGCTGCCCATCTCTCACTCACAAACCACTGCCAGACAGAACCCAAACACTCCCATCTTTGGAGCACTTTCTGCATCCCTGGCCTAAGTGTGTCCCTTTTCAGACCCAGCTGGGCTCACCTAGAGGCCCTAGGCTGAGAAGTAAACTCCAGATGGACAAGGCTTTCTGCTCCCTGGACCAAGTTCTTGGCTCAGCTTGGGCCCCAGCCAGTCCCTTCCTTTTCCAGGCCTCAGAGATTTCGCTCAGTTACCTCTGGGGCCCCTTTTTGCCCCAGCCTGTGCCTTTGTAAATTGACTGGGTGTTGGAGAGAGCACTTACTTCACCTCCTGGCCTCAGACCTGCCATAGGAAAGGGGAGAGGGGTCTCCTACCTCCTTTCCCCAGGAGCCTATACCTTGAGGGAACAGCCCCCTTGACTGAAGTTTTAGTTCCCACCCAAGCCCCCCTCTGACTTTTCCAAGTCGTTGGAAAGACTGATGGGCAGGTCTATGATGACCTGGGTGGGTTTTGGGGAGCCCTCCCTGAGAGGGGTGAGATTGCCCAGTGAAGGAATGAAGTGAGGTCCAGAGGGGGGTAAAAGAAGAGGGGGTTCTCATTTACAATAATAGCAGCAATGCCAGGACTTTGTAACGTGCTTTAGAGATTTTAAAGCATTTTCAACTTGCCATTCACTTACTTTGGTACCTTTTTTTGTAAATATAACCATATCTATAGAATGTGATATGTGCTGAGGGCAGCGGATATGCTGGCCAGTGTGAGCTCCAGGGAGACCTCAAAACAAAAACTGGGGAAGGTGATTTTTGACAAAGGCACCAAAAAAATTTAGTGGACAAAGGAAAGATTTTCAATCCACGGTGCTGGGAAAACTGGACATTCATGAGCCCTGACCCCTACCTCACACCATACACCAAAATTAACTTGAAATGGATTATAGACCTAAACAGAAAAGCTGAAACTGTAATTTCATGTTTGCAGGCAGCCCTGTGAGATGGGCCAGTGCTGGCAAAGGGGGTGGGTAGGAGCAAGGGGCCTGATTACTAGGACAGGCAGTAGGTACCAGGGTGGGGTGCTGTCAGTCTCTAGGGGGACCTGGTGGGTGTTGAGGGAGGGGCAGATATGTGGGGCAGGAACCGGGCCAATAGCAGAGGCCGCCTGTGGCCCCTGGGGACATATTGAGGGGTGCCCTCCCAGAGAGGGCTGGTTTGGGAAATCAGTTGGGATATGGCTTGGCTGTGTGATGTCTGCCAAAGGCCCCCTCATTTTAGCATCCAAGGTCGGCATGCAGCACAGACGCAGGCTCTCTCCCAGCAATGTGCAGGCCTTCTATTTACAAATTGTCCTCTAAATTGGGCCCTGATCGTTGGCTGACAGGAGCCCCTGTAGCTGGGCTGACCATACTGTGGCAGAATATTGGAGTCCCCTCTGCTTTCCCAGATCCTGGAATCATTTTGGTGTCAACAGTCTGTTTCCATTATAAACAGTTGCCAGGGTCTCCTCTTAGCCAGGCGGGGGTGACTTCCAGCCAGTGGGGTGCTGTCCTGCCTGGGCTCCACACATAACCTCGGCAAATGCACGGCTGTGGTGGTCAGGCCAGTGGCCTCAGCACTGAACAGATCACTCAGGGCAGCTCCTACAGCAGGAATGGGGTCTTTTCCGCCCTCTGAGATTTTACTAGGGGTGTCTTAGAAATTGACAAAAAGCGGGATGGAAGAAGGAAGGAGACGGACACTTCAGAGTACCAGCTGCAGGCCTGCTGAGCACAGCGACAGAGTGGAGTGGGGCTGGCCCTACCCTGGAGGGTCATGGGCGTGGTGATGAGGAGGAAGAAGAAGAGAAGGACCATTTCCACAAGCATCTATTGAGTCTTAGCTCTGTGCAGTCACTGTGTTGGACATTCCAAGGGTATTAATTCCATCTAATCTTCACAACTACTCCTCAGAGCATTATACCCATTTTACAGATTAGGAAACTGAGAGTCAGGGATGCAAAATGGCTTTCCCACTGTCACCTAGGTCTGCCTGACTTCCAAGCACAGGCCTTTCTGCCAAGACACTCACCAGCAAATCCCAGGGCCCTGTTAGTGGGTACCAGCACGGGGTAGGAGCTGGGGCTGTACCACCTCTCACTGACTTTGCCTCCCCCCTTCTCTCCTTGGGCAGCAACTGAACCATCCGAACATCATCAAGTACTTGGACTCATTTATTGAGGACAATGAGCTGAACATTGTGCTGGAGCTGGCCGACGCAGGTGACCTGTCGCAAATGATCAAGGTGAGGGTGCCTGGCAGATGGGCGGGGCCTGGAGGCTTCCCAGACACAGGGAACCCCTCCTCAGCTCGAGTTCTCACTGCTCTGGTCTCAGAGGCAGCCCCCTTGGAGACACTCCGCCCTCCTTGCCGATGCCCACCAGCCTCAGCCGTGGACCCTTTCGTGCCCCATCTATATTTGCTGGGAGATGGTCAGCCGTAGACAGAAAGGTCCCCTCTGGCTGCCCCCACTGTCCCTCCCAGGCTGCCCATGGGCTCATGGGCCACTTCTCCTGCATCTCAGAAGGAGTGAGCATAGAATCCTGCATTAGGTGGGAACCCAGCTCACAGAATCTGGGAAATTGTCTGTGGGTCAAATTGCCTCATTTTATAGGAGGAAAAACTGAGTCCAGAGAGGTTAAGAGACTTGCTTGAGAATACCCAGCAACTTGGAGACAGAGCTGGGTCTGTGGCCCATGTCTCTGTTTCTCGGCCTGGGACCCTCCAGTGGAAATTGTCCCCAAGTTGATTTCCCTGAGGTCCCTCCAGACCTTGAGGGACATCTTCATTCCCATGTAATGGCCAAGGCCAGGGGTCTCCGAGAGGTTGATTGACTTGCCAAGTTCCACAGGTAGGCTCAGCACCGGGCCTGGCTCTTGCTCTGCATCCTATGGCAGCCCCCACACCGCTCCACCCCCTCACCCCACCTCCTGGAGCCCAGGACCAGACCCATCATGAGTCTGGACTCAGGGACCGTCGCAGCCCCACTGATGGAGTACCTACTCTGGGCCACAACCGTGCTGAGCACATGCATCACTCGCTGAGTCCACTGTATCCTCAGATAGCAAAGCTCAGAGAGGTTTAGTCACTTACCTGAGGCAGCACAGCCTTTAAGTGGGACCTTCAGGCCCGAGGTCTCAGCCCCACTCCTGCTTTTCCTTCAAGGCCCTTCCTGTCCTGCTGACTTAACCCAAGTGTGCAGGCCACTGTTGTGGGCCCTCATTGCCTCCCTCCCCCAGGCTCAGCCTGTCTGCTTCTGAGTGAGGCTGGGCCAGCTGGAGCCCCTGCCCTGCTCCCAGCCATCCTTCAAATGGAGGCAGACATGGACTCTCCATCTTTCCCATCAGGCACTGGGGATTGAGACATTGCTCGGTGCTTGCTCTTCTGAAATTTGGCTCTTAGGAATACGGGTGTCGCTGGGAAGCAGCATTACTTGAGCTGTTATCACCTGCGTTTATATTTTTGTTGACATATTAATGCCTTTGCAGGGATGTTAATCTCCACACGGATCCCTGATGGGAACAGATGTGCTATATCATGTCTTAGTTCCTCCTTCTCCTTCCCATTCCCACACTTTGTTTCTCTTTCACATGTCACTCTTCCACTGAACACACATGCAGCCAGCACCCACTGTGTCCTGACACCTAGGGGCTGCCAGCACGCACACTGCCCTCACAGAGCTCATCTCCTAAGGGGAGGGCAGACCCGTGAATGATCATTCAGGAGCCGGTGAGAATAAGCCAAGTTCAGGGCCTGTGGAGCCACAAAAGGCTTCCTGGAGGAGGTGACACCTGAGCAGAGACCTGAGGGGAAACCCGAAGTCTAGTGGCAGAAAGCTTGTGCAAGAGCCCAGAGGGATGAAAATCCCAGGGCTCCACAAAGCCAGGGGTCCAGAAGAGCACTGGATGAGGTGGGGTAAGGGCTGGGCAAGGGGAGGCGGTCAGACCACCCAGGGCCTCATGGTCCAGGCTCAGGATTCAGGACCTCGCCCTGATGGTCAGCGAGAAGCTTTCTAAGACTGGTGATGGGCAGTAAACATGGTCCGCTTTGTGTTCTAGAAAGACTGGTTGCCCAATGGAGGGAGGGGTGGGGGAGGGGAGAACAGGAGGAGGGGCAGAGATGACAGAGAGGAGACTCTGGAATGGGTCCCATAGTGAGGGTACCGTCCCCGTGAGCCCCAAGAGACCCCAGACCACGCGCAGCCTCTGAATCCGTGGAGTGGGGCTGGAGGACAGGCGGAGGCAGGGGTGACTGGGCAAATCAAATCTTTCCCTTCCCTGAACCTCAGTTTCCACCCCTGTCCTGAGAGATACATGAGGAGGGCCCCGTGGGGACTGCAGGACATGGGGGGCTGCTGCCCAGCAGGCCCTGCGTCCCCAGGGCCCCCAAACTCAGGGGCCAAGCAACACCACCATGGCCACGGTGCTAGTGTGATTTACGGTGGGTGGTGAAACCAGGAGCTGCCGCCACCCCGAAACCCACCAGAGACTGAGCGCCTTCCCAATAAATGTCACACGGCGCTTATAGGACGTGACATTTAGAAAATCACCACTTGCAGCTGTGTGCATCTCACTTAAATGCTGTAATGAGGATTAACTAACATCATGGTGTAAATAACACTCCAGCCCAGCCCAACGCACAAGCCTGGGGTGGCCCAGGGGGTGGGGGTCCTGTGCTGAGGGGTCTCTGCTAGGAGCCTGGGGACGCTCACTCACAAAGCCCCTCTCCCAGGATGGAGCCTCAGGAGAGCCTCATGGGACTTTAGTGCCAGGCTGGGGCCTTCTGGGTGTGACTGTCCCATTGTTGGAGGTGCCCAGATCCAAACCCAGCTCTGCCGCTCTGCCTGGGTGACCTTGGGCATGTCCCTGAACCCCTCTTAGCTCAGTCCCTCATCAGATAGTTACTGGTGCCATTAGAAGTGGGTTAAGAGCTTGGGCTTTTCAGGCAGAAGGCCTGGGGTTGAGCTGTGACCCAGCCCCTTACTAGCTATATGGTGTGGCCCTCAGTTTCCCTGTCTGTAAGATGGGTGCAGTCATCCCTGCTTAGGGCCCAGTACAGGGGCTACACAAGGCAGGTGCTCAGCAAATGTTCGCTCAGGTCCTGTCTTCCACGCCATGCCCCCTTTCCAGGACCGGGAGTGCATCCCGAGTCAGCCCCCTTCCCTGCGCAAAAGCAGCTGCCCTGATGGAGGGTCCCATGGCATCACCTCTGGCTGCTTTGGGGAAAGATAGTTGGTCTGGAGCAAAAGCCCCTGAGCAAAAAACCTGGTACTCAGGTTGCTGGTGTGAGGCACCGCCCCCGACCCCAGCTCACAGGAGACACCCCTGGCGGTGGGGGGGATGGGATGTTGATCTAAACCCTGGTTTACTCCTCCCAGGACCTTGGGCTCACTCAGTGCAGCCTGAGTGGTTTTCAGGTTTTTTTGTTTTGGTTTCTGGAGCATTAAATATAGTTTTTCAGTCAACAAAGTAGATGGGGATCCATTTGAGAATGTCAAGCCCATTTCCTTGAGGTTCTTGCCGCATTTGTGAACGATCCCGTGGGATGAGATTTGCCGGTTCTGAGGAGGTGGGGGAAGAAGCTGTGATTTAACTACCAAGCACGTCTTGGGTGCTCCCATCGTGGGCCAGGCTGGGACTGGGGACAGAGAGGCCAAGCCAGTCCCCTCCCACAAGGAGCTTGCAGTCAGGTAGAGAGGGAGGATGCGGGCGTGTGTCCAGGAGATTCCAGAAAAAGTCTGAGAGCAGCCTGCAAGATGCCATCCAGGCATCCATTCGGCAGAGCCATCCAGGACCTCAGTCTGGGCCAGGCCTGCCCCCAGCCCTGCCCTCAAGAGCTGGCTGCCGGGTGAGGGTGGACAGAGGACCATGGAGGGAGACCTGGGCTGAAACAGAGATGTGAACCCAGCCCCCTTCGTTCCACGTTTATCGTTTGTTCAGCAGCCCGACTGCCCACGCTGGGCCAGGCTCTAGCTGCCCGCTGGGGACAGGGCGGCACAGAGCCCTGCAGCTGCCCTCCCTGTCAGCCCACCACCTACGCCTGTCCATCTGTCTGTCTGTCTCCCCCACCTCAGTACTTCAAGAAGCAGAAGCGGCTCATTCCCGAGAGGACGGTGTGGAAGTACTTCGTGCAGCTGTGCAGCGCAGTGGAGCACATGCACTCCCGCCGGGTGATGCACCGAGGTGTGTGTGCCGCCCCTCCCAGGGCCCCAGGACGCCGCTGTCCCCTCGGCTCCTCCTGGGGAAGGTGGACCATCTCGCATTCCCCAGACAAGTGGGTGTCCAGCATCATGCCTGTCCTCAGCGGGGTCAGAGAACGGGCGTGTGCAAGGCGCTGGGCTTGATGCACACACACGCCTCGTGCCCGGTGCCTCCCCGTGGTGGCAGCACCAATGCCACATACGTAGTTACAGGGACCCTAGGGAACACAGGCCTCGCTCAGTACATCATCTCCAGTCCCCAGTACCACCCTGGGGCCCATGTAGAGAGGACTGCAGCAAGGATGGGTGGTGGGGTTAACCAGGTTTGGTACTGCTGCCAGCTCTGCCGAGAATGGCAGGCGAAACATACTAGAAAAGGGAGCTTTTAATATGGGCTTCGAAGTCTTCGTAGGAGTTGGCTGGGCAAAGGAAATGAGACACCTACAAAGGAATATTTCTGAAAGTTGACGTCATCCTGAGTTGTGAGGAAGAAGGAAGGGTGTTGGGTGCTTTACATAGGTTACTTTACTGATTCCTTCATTCATTCCACCTTTATTTACCTGTATCTGCTGTGTGGGCGGCACTGCTCTAGTCACTGGGGAACAGTGCAGGTTACCACACTGAGTGCTTTCTTCTCTTGTTAACACGAATTCTCAGAGTGAGTGAGCATGAGGCGGAGCAGGACAGGCCCCCTCCCTATCACCTGAAGGGCCCACCCCTCTGCCCAGCCCGACTTCCTTCTCCTTTCTGTTCCACACCAACCCCTTTCTTCTTCCCCTGCAGACATCAAGCCTGCCAATGTGTTCATCACGGCCACGGGTGTCGTCAAGCTTGGTGACCTTGGCCTGGGCCGCTTCTTCAGCTCTGAGACCACTGCAGCCCACTCTCTAGGTAAGAGGGCCTGTCTGTACCCCAACAGCCCCCAGTTCTTAGTGACCCTGGGGGAGATGTGGACATTGTCCCCACAGTGCCTTTGGTTAGCTAGTGCAGGAAAACGCCTTTCTGAACCCCAAGGCTTCACTTGCCTCTGTAGAACCCCTTCCAGGAAAGGATGACTGAGCCCAGTCTGTGGAGTCGGGACGTGGCTCTGTCGTTGCATGCCGGAGTCATTCCATCTTTCTCATTGCTGCGCGGTGTTCCATCACGTGGGTGCACCACACTTGGTCCGTTCTTCCTGCTGGGGAACCTTTGAGCTGTTTCCAGTTTTGGGCTTTTAAACAGCCATTTTTAAAGCTGTGGGAGCCAAGGTCTCAGCCAGGAGGAGGTGACATGATAGGTGGACTGTGAGGAGTATATAGGAGTTGGAGGGGCAGTGAGGGGGGAACACAGTGAGCTGGAAAGCAGGGTCCCCAGGACCTCAGGTGACAAAGGAGACAGTGGGCCCTTGAATGCTGGGCTCAGTGGGTGGGCACCATCCCAGCAGTGTTAAGAACTGAGCGTGAGGGGGACATGGGTCGGATGTGTGTTTTGGGTCACGTGAAGCAGTGGCAAGCTTCAGATACTATATGCTGGCTAGGTAACTGAATGCAAAACTTGGAATGATGGACCATGGAGAATTTTACATTTAGCTGGAATAGAGAAGCCAGCAAAGCCCCCACCCCACCCCCACCCCAGTTGGACACGGACATAGGTTCCCACGTGCATTATAACAGTGCGTACTAGCATTTAACCAGGGCCGTGTGGGAACATTTCAGAGATAGGCAGGGCCATCTCTTTCCAGAAGCCAGTTTCCTGCTCTTCAGGGTGGCATTTGCAGACGAAGGTGCTCCCAGGCTCCCCTCCCTGTGCACCTGTGAACACCTCCCTTGAAAACCACTCTGTTCTCCACTCGTCTCCGGCCAATCCCCCGCCCCAGCCCATGTCTCCCATCCTCTGACCCTGAGTGCCTACGGCATGCTGTGAGTACACCAGCTGATGGTGGAGGTACTTTCTGGAAGAAACACTTTCCTGGTGGAAACTGTCACTCCTCATACAGGTCCCAACGGTTTAGAGGCTCTCAGGGTTTATACAGCACATGATCAGGAGAAATGTGCTAACTCTCAAGGTCAGGTACTCCCAGCTGCGTATAGGAGTGTGTGCACGTGTGTCTGTGTGAATGTGCACGTGTGTGCATGCATGCATGAGTGTGCGTGGGTGGGATGTGAGCATGTGTGCATTTACGTGTGAGTGTGTGCATTGTCATGCATGTGTGGAGTGTGAGTGTGCATGTGTGAGTATGCAGGTGTGCGTGTGTGTGTAGAGGGGGTTACTTTGAAATTCTCGGCTCCGTCTGACCTTGGAGGACACTGGGCATGTTGTTGGCCGTCCGTTAGCTCAAAAGGAAAGGATGTGTAAGGACCTGCCATCCCATGAGTTTATGACACTTTATTCACACCTCAGAGCCGTGCGGGTCTATAGGATCCTCCTTTGTGCAAAGGAGAAATCTGAAATCCAGGGAGTTTGAGTGACATTTCTGAGTCTTGTAGCAGCAGGGCCAGGACTTGAGTGCAGGCTTCACACTGCACAGCCCACGTTTCCTCTCGAAGATCAGAGTCGGGGCCCTTGGAAGATAATGCTGGACTTCCTCCCGGAGCCCAGCCACCAGCTCCTTCCCTTGGAAGGACGCCTGGCCTTTCCCAGTCCCTTCAAACCCTTTTCTTTGTGAAAATCAGTGTCAGTTTGGGACTATTTACCTCTGTGGTTTAAGAGCTTCAAAAAGGCCAAAAACTCAAGGGAAACCGTCAAAGGGAAGAGTTAACGCCACTGCCTCCTGTCCCCTGTCAGTCAGGTCCCAGCCCTTCTCGGTCTCGCTGGGGAGAAGACTGCTGCACTCGTCAGAGCCGGTTAAGATCACATCATTACGAACGGGCAGAAATACGGGCTCATCCGACAGCGTCAGTTTATCGACTTGGACTGCTGCACTTATTATATTAATGAGAAGGAACTGGAACTTGGGAAAGGCTGCCTGCGGAAGCCGGGCTCTTCCCAATGCCTCTGAGCAGCTGACCCGGCCTCCTGGGGCCGTGTGCCCGTGTCTAGGACACGCTCCCGGAACTGAGGACCAGGCTCCATGACGGTGACAGCCCAGGGCCTGAAGTCTCCAAGAAGCAAGAGAAAGACCCTCTGTCCACAGTGAGGCTCTGCAAACAGCTGACCAAGTCTTACACACACGTTTGGTGGGGCAAGAGACTGAAGTAATTGCTATTGCATCGTGACTCAGGAAGGGTGCAGGGGCTGGAGGCTCCCTCACACCCATGCATGGGGATGAATTATGCATCCGCTCCATCTGTGTGCACCTACTATGCGGGGATGCTGTGGTGGCAGCCACGTTGCCCCAGCAACCACTTCCTGTCCTGGGCTGCTGACCCATGGCTGGACTTATGCAAATCCCATCTCCCCCTGCCTCACCCTGCCTCCGTATTTGCTAACACGAGGCTGGCATGAAAGGGCATTAGTCATGCCATGGCCGGGCTGACAGGTGCAGTACCCAGCAGTGGCAGAGCGGCTGCCTCGGTGTCAGGAATCGGAGCTGTAATTAGAGCGAGGAACAGAATGAGCGTCAGACGAATTACTAGGCAGCAGATCATATTTGTCAGGAAGGATTGCATACATAAAAATTAAGTGACAGTACACGCCGGCGTAATGAAAGAAAAATGAAAGATTTGCCTACACACAGCTCACAAGCTACAAGCAAGTGTCTCGCTCCAAGCAGCGGCAGCAGCTGCAGACAAATTGTGGGACTGGGAGAGCAGTCCCTGCTCTCAGCAGTGGTGACAGGGCCGCCTCGGGCTGGGATCGGGGTGGTAGGGGAGGCCAGCACACACCCAGGACGCTGCAGGACCACCTCTTGGGGCTGCACAGACGGTCTGGCTGGGGGTGACCTCCGTCAGGTACAGCGGTCAGGGCATGCTGGCTTTCCCAGGCCGCCAACCACTGGCGTGGCCACAGGGCGTAAATTCCTTCCTTCTCCCTTCCTGGTCTGGGTGTAGGGGACCCTGGCAGCCTTCCCTGACTTCTGGGTGCTCCCAGATTGGTGAGGGGACAGACACAGTCAGTCCAGGGTGGCATGGTATGGGACTGGTAGACCCTTTCCTGAGGGCCCACTGTGTGCAGCCATAGTGCTGGGCTCTGTGACGAAACTGCACTGAGGAGCCCAGTGTCCCTGGGGGCCGAGGGCCACCTCAGCCCCTCCCAGGGCTGCTCTTTACTTCAGTTTTCGGTAGTCACTGAACTCACCAGAGAGGTGAGCTAACAACGAACACAAGGCTTAAAAGATGTTTGAAAAACATTTTGCTTTTAAAGAACTTATCCCACCAAGCCTTACTATCTCCATTT
Organism: Rhinolophus sinicus; assembly: GCF_036562045.2. Classification (NCBI taxonomy): domain Eukaryota; kingdom Metazoa; phylum Chordata; class Mammalia; order Chiroptera; family Rhinolophidae; genus Rhinolophus; species Rhinolophus sinicus. The sequence continues at coordinate 179,701,257 of NC_133754.1, forward strand.
CTCAGATGAGGAAACTGAGGCTCAGAGAAGGGAGACCACATTCCAGTAGTCGCCTGGCGAGTGGGAACTGGAACCCTCGGGGTGTCGGCTCCTTTTCAGGCACAAGCCCGCAGCGTGCTGGGAAGTGGGCTTGGGTCCTGACGAGCTGCCTGGGTGCAGGAACACCCAGGGCACCCAGTGCCTGGACACTCAGGCACGGGCGGGGTAAGCCCATCCAACCTCACAGCGTGGGCTTGTCCTGGGCCACAGAACAGTGGGATGGAGCTTCCTCTTCTTGTCCAGTGCCAGCGTGAGCATGCCCGTGCCTGGCACCAGGTGGGCCCCGTGGAACCTTTGCCAGGTGGATAAGCAGTGCTCACAGCCAAGCATCCCTGGGGACCCTGTCAGTGTGGTCACAGCTGCATCCCTGGGCCTTGTCCCATCCATCCCAGCAGCCCAGGACACCTGGGAACAACTGGCTCAGAAAACCTGCTTCAGCAGGTAGATTGAGGTTCTGAGTATTGACATCTGAGAAGGAGGTCCTGGGAGGTCACACCTGGCTGGCGGGTGGCTCCTGTCTTGTCTGCTACATTTCTGGCATTTCCAGGGGCACAAACTATTAGAATAAGACAAGCTGACACCAGAGAGGGACGGGGAGGGTCTCCAGGGAACAGCAAATGAGGAATCGATCGGGTCTGGGATGCAAACTACAGCTTGTCCATTTGTTCATTCATTCACTCCAGAAGGGTCTGTGTCAGGCTCCGGGACTACTCACCGGGAAGGGCCCCTGGCCCCTGGAACTTACAGCCTGGAGGGGAAAACCACTTAGAGTCTTCGCCGGGAACCACGCACTGTTCCAATAACCACCTCCCCGGTATTACCTGGGTTAGTGCTCTAGCCACATCCGGGTGGCAGTCATCACAGAGCAGGTTGTCAGAGGAGGAAGCCCAGGGGCAGTGAGCTGAGCACCTGTGTGCTGCCCGCGGGGTGATGGGTGAGGGTGAGGGTGAGGGTGAGAGTGAGGGTGAGAGTGAGGCTGAGGTGTGGCCATAGACCAGTTTTCCATCCGAGACTCCCTGCACCATCTTGGATGAGACACCTACACCTGGAAACCGGGTGCTGTGTGGAGCTGAAAAATTGAGCCACCTATTGTCACATTTGTTAGAGACACTCAGTGTGGGAACTAGAAATAGGCAGATACTTGTAGGGATGTAAACAATCTGAAATGAAGTGAATGCTGATAAAAGTACAGTGTTTTTCCAACCTCACTGCCTCTCCTGGGGACTGTGTGTAGTTCAGCATGGAGTCAGCTGCTTATTAATTCAGGTGGTGGGCATGGGTGGGAATGAGCAGGACAGGGGAGGCTAGATGGGGCTGCTAGGGCAGTGGACGGGGGCAGAGGAGAGGGGACATCCTCAGAATGTGGGGCCTGGTGCGATGTTGGGGGTGGGGAGGGCGTTTCCCAGGACTGCGTTATGTAGAGAGGAAAATGCAGGTACCCCTGCCCCACACCAAGGGAGCTGCTCTGTGGGTTCCAGAACCTGCTCTTCCCCTGCTCTCTGTCACCCTCCTTAGTTCACCCTCTCCCTCCCAGGGTCTCTGGACAGCGTGGCCTTGCCAGAGCCCTTCAACCTGCACATCAGGGCTCCAAAGTGCAGGGGGGGGGGGGGGACCACAGGGACCATTGAGTTCAACCCCTCCGTTACACCCATGGGGAAACCAAAGCTAAGAGGGAGAAGTTCAGTTGTCTGCCGGTGAGTGGCTGAAGCACGGTCAGACCGGCTGGGTGCAGCTCCCAGTCCGTCCACACCCCAGCCTGTGCCGTCCACGAGCCACCCCAAGTTCCCCATGGATGTCGACGACGACACCATGTTTCTCCAGACATTTTCAACACCACCATTTTCAACACCACCATTTTCAACACCACCATTTTCAACACCACAGATGCCAGCCTCGCCTTCATGTGAAATCTTTGCCTTTTTCACAGCTAATGAACATGTTTCAAACACTATGAGCATTTCAAACCCCAGCAAAGTTTGTTTTGACAGGAGTGGCGCATCTCCAGGAAGCAGGGGCCCCTTTAATCAGCCTCCGCTTTGAGGTCCCGCATTCTCCTCTGATATCTGCCCGGTTTGAAATCTGGGCGTTCTAGGTAAAGACATGGGAAGGTCAGGCTTTCTTGGGCTCCTCTTTCATATGCAGAACTTGGTCCCCCACTGCGAGGAGAGGAAGTGGAGGGGGTGAGGGGGAAGGGGGAGCCTCAAGCTAGCAGGGCTGATGGGGAGATTGCTGGAAGGGGATTTGAGACCCAGGCTGTGTTGTCTCTGCATCTGAGCATCCCCTTCACACTGTGCTGTTGCTTTGCCAGCGGGAAGTGCCCACAGAAGACCCCCTGGGGCAGGACAAGGGACTGGGGGCGTGGCCTTCCAGGCAGCTCCTCTTGCCAGCTTCTCCCACTCTCCCCCAGAACTGCTGCTCCCCTGAGGCTTGGGGACACATCCTCCAGGGCCTGCTGCAAGCTTGGAACTTCTTTGAAGTCTCTCATCTTATCTTTAAAACTCATGCAAGTTGTGCATTATGCTTCATAATGTTAGAGTATCGGTTGTCAGTATAAAAATCGGGTTTTACAGACTTATTCCCAGGGGATGCTGGCAAAACAGGAGGTGCTGTCTTCACCCCCTGAAGCTTTGTACATCCCTGAAACAAGATGAGGACCCCTCTAATGAGGCAGAGCACCCAACTTTAAGACTTACAGACCAAAGCGGAGCAGCCCCTCCCTTGGTTCAGGGGACTGGAAAATCTGGCTGAGGCCAGGATGGAAGGACCTCCTGCCGGGCAGTGATGGCCCAAACCTCCCTCAGTTAATGCGTCATAAATTCATTTGTCCGACTGATGTGTCTGAGCATCTGAAAGACTGATGGGTGGGTGAGGCTCTGCGCAGCTCCTGTCAGACTGTAACAGGCACCAGGATCCTGAGAGACACAGGCGTCCGAGTGCCGGACCTGGGGGTTCTGGTCCCATAGGTCTGGGTGGGGCAGGCAGCAAGGTTCTTAATGAGCTTCTCCATCACATTCCGCTGCAGCCACTGATCCGTCCAGCCTTTTCTTGATCAACTGGCTCCTTCTAGACACTTCCTTGAACAGACAACTCACTGCCTCCTGATGTCCCCTCCTAGGAGGGCCCAGTACAATGTCAGGGCTCAGCTAACATTGGATACAGATGGATGGATGGATGGATGGATGGATGGACGGGTGGATGGATGGATGGATGGGTGGATGGATGGATGGACGGGTGGATGGATGGATGGATGGATGGATGGATGGATGGATGGATGGATAGGCTGCTGAATGGATGGATAGAGAGCAGACAATAGATGGATGATTACAGACGGATGGAAGAGGGCTGGCTGGCTGGCTGGCTGGATGATGGATGGACAGACTGATGTATGTCTGGCTCGATGACACGGCAGCACTGGCATCTTAGAAGAAAGTCCAGATTATATTTGGCTGTTTGTCTTTTCTCCCTCACATCAAGGGAAACGGGTAAAAGCTGGAAGACGGGAGACGCAGGAAACAAAGGGAACGCATGTGCAAAAGCGCAGAGGCTGTAATTGGGGCTGAGGGGGGGCGACATGGGGGACTCAAAGAGGGGCCAGGCATGCAAAGCCTTCACCTTCAGTTGGGCTTGGCCAAGGCAGCCCCAGGCCAAAGCCTGGCCACTCTGCAGGTCGTCTCTCCCCTGAGTCCCTCCTATAGAGGCCCAGGCCGAGGGCAAAACTGAGGGTGGCAAGTGGTGTCAGGGCCGACGCACACTCCCAGTCAGGAGGGGGCTTGACAGGGGATGTCAGGGGAGCCGTGCGGCCAGACAGTGGACACTGCTGTCCCTCACGGAGGACAGGGCCTCTGATCTCCTTCCCCCACGGCTCCCACTGTCTCTTCCTGTATCCCGTCAGCCCCATGTAGCTGTTCCGTGTGGGGGACGGTTGTCGCCTTGTAGGCACGTCCATCCGCAACACCCTGGGCGCCGGAATCACTTACAGTTTGGGCTGAGGTTCCTGCTGTTAACTGAGAACTGTTTGGATGTCACCCTGTGGTTTGGATATGACAAGTCATCCATTTCACACTTGCCCGTTCATTGTCATTTTGCTCCCTCGTGACCAAAATATACAAGGGGCTGCTACAGGAAGTCACAATTTGCTTAGGGAATCCCCCATGGATTCATCTGTTGGCTGACAGCTCTTTCTGCTGAATAAGCAAGTAGCCCCTGATTTCAGCCATAAAGTATGCATGTAAGATGACACAGTTCTCAAACCATGTATTTAAGTGATGGCTGCTGTCCTTGTTCAGGGATTATTGCCATCAAAGGGTGCTTGGTGTCCTGATAAAGCAATAATCAGGCAGTCTCTCTTGGGCAGCCATCAGTTAAGTAAACAGTGTATTAGGCTGCAAGAAAAGTGTGAACACTGACGTTTGCTATCTGGTAACTTGTGGATGGATTCATTGACTCAGTGAGTAGATGCTTATTAGGCACCCACTATGACCTGTCCTGGCACTCTGGTAAACAAGGTCCTGTCCCCTGGGAGCCCAGAGCAGGAATTCCCCACACTTCATGGTGTGACAGGATTTCGTATAGCTCTCCAATGCCGTGAGAAAAACAAGAAGATCTAGTTTTCAAACAGCTTTAGTAAATGTTTTTGCTGTAAAGGATTTTCCTTGATGTTGAGGTTGAGTTTTCTCTTATTCCAGGGTCAAACTGTTTTTTCTTTTTTAAATAATAGTGACACTAAATGGTAGTTGGGGTTTTGTGTTTGTTAAACACCCTTACTTGGCAAAATTTAGTTGCCCCCAAACATCTTTGGCCCGTGAAATGCTGAAGCTTTCCAAGTCCAGCTCACTGAAAGGCCTGTCCTCCCAGGGTCCCGTGTGTTTCTGTGGTGCTGGATAGCCCTCATTCTAGGGGCATAAGCCACATCTCAGGCTCGGCCTCGGCCATGCTGGACTCCAGCTCCCCACACAGACTCTGGCCAGGACAGCAGCAGTCACCGTCACCTTCCAGGCCACTGAAAATGTCTTCTGTAGAGCAACCTTTAAAATCTGGTCCCAAAGCCTCCAGAACAATCATCCTCCAAGTGGACTGAGAACAGAATCTCAGGTTAAAAATCTCTAGTCACAAATCCAGATTTCGGGGCCCTTCCTCAGCCCTTCCAAATCAGCCCTGCTGCAGCTCGCATGCCTCTGATGATGGGGAGCTCACCTCCTCTGAGGAAATCTTCCCATCTTTGCACAGCTCCAGGTCTTCAAAAGTGTGTCCCCTCTGCTTTTTAACTGAAAAGTGACATATGAACAGTAAAGCTCCTTGAGCCCTTCCCTGATCACTGCCCCCCGCCCATAGAGCAGTTTTCCTGATCTTGATAAAAATGGAATCATAGTGTGTGCTCTTTTGTGCCTGGCTGCTTTCACTCACCATCACGTCTGGGAGATTGATCCGTTTTGTGGCATGCACCTGAGGTTTGTTTGCTCTTGTTCATGGCTGTTTAATATTCCATTGTGTAAAGAGACCACATTATCAGTCTCTCCATTCTGTTGTTGGTTGACATTTGTTTGCAGTTTCTCGCTATTCCACATAGAGCCACTTTGTACGTTGTGGATCAGGTCTCTGGATGGGCATGTGCCCAGGAGTGGAATTGTAAGGGTTCCAGCGCTCCACACATCACCCGCTATGGTTCATCTCAGTCTTTTTAACTTGGACCATCCAGGGGGTGGATGGCAGTATCTCACTGTGTCTTTAATTTCCATGGCTCTGATGAGTAATGAAAAACATAAGTTTCCTGCGCTTATCGGCCATTTGAAGAGCCTCTTTGTGAAGCCCCCCCCTTCAAGTTGTTTGCTAATTTGAGGGAGAGCGTGGTCTTTTACTTACTGATTTATAGAAGTTTTCAAATGTATTCTATCTATGAGGCCATTGTTCGGTATATGTGTGGCTGTGCCTTTTAACTCTCTAAATGGTTTTTTGGTTAAACTGAAGTTCCTAATTTTAATGAAGTCCAGTTTATCAATCTTTTATAGTTAGTGTCTTTTCGTCCTGTTTAAGAAATCTCTGCCAACCCCCAATCTGGATGTGCCAGATGGTGCCAGCTAAAGGGGGTGGCTAAGTGCTCCATTTCTGGAGCCTGAAGATCTAGGTTTGAGCCCAGTCCTGCTGCTTTTCTGAGCCTCAGTTTCCCCGTCTGTAAAATGGGGTGCCTCCTCACGGGACTGTAGGAACACGAATGACCTAGCACATGTGACATGCTTACTCAACCTTCACAGGTTTTCTTTTCACTGTTGAGAGCCTTATCTAGGATTCAAGCAACCACGTTAAAGGACATTTGGCCAGTTGCTGCCCAGAGCCTGGCTGCTGCGTTGCACTCCCCTTTTGACAGAAACACCAATCCCCAGCTGCCCAGCCCTGAGACTGATTCTCAGGTCTGTGTGGGTCCCTGTCCCCAGCGCCTGTTAGGGCCATACCAGCATGGGATGTCCAATTTGGCCCAGCCCTCTCATTTGAAAGAGGAGGGGACAGGAGGACAGGGAGAGGGGCTTCCCAAGGTCACAATGACGCTGAGGTGGGATGTGTCTCCAGCCCCCATACCCACGTGTCCTGCCGGCACAGAGCGTAAGCACTCACCCCTTGCTGTGTTTCAGTGGGGACACCGTACTACATGTCACCGGAGAGGATCCACGAGAATGGCTACAACTTCAAGTCTGACATCTGGTCCCTGGGATGCTTGCTGTACGAGGTGAGCTCGCAGGGCATGTGTGGCAGGAGCCCAGCGGGACAGTGTTCACCCCACCAGCTCAGGGTGGGAACCAGGGATGCATGACGTCCGCTTGTGGCATTGGTGCCATCCAGGCCCTGTCCTTCGCCCCACTCGGCCCAATGTCTGCCTGAATAGCAACGTTGGGCTAGAGGAGGTTGTTGGAGGGGTGGCCATGGCAGGCTGGGTGCTGTCTCACCCGTGGGCTGCTCAGATCTGGGAAGGGAGACAGACTGGAAGCAGACAGGGAGTCCAGTGTCTGCTTGTGTGATGGAGGGAGCGGGTGGTCTGTTTGCCCCACATTTGCAGCTTCCCCTGCCTGGGTTTCCCTGCTAACTAGGCTGATTTTGTTCAGCTGTGTGTGTGTGTGTGTGTGTGTGTGTGTGTGTGTGTGTGTGTCTCCGTGGTATTTGGGTGAGAGACATGCAGGGTCCTGGTGTGGGCCGACTTTGGTCAGAAGAACATGAGTTCAACGCTCAGCTCCCAATTCACCTGCTCATGGCCCCAGGGCAAGTCAGCACCCCCACTGGGAGCTCCAGTTGCCCCAAGTATAAAATGGCATCACACTTGAGAATGGTGCCTGGCTCAGGGAAGGCCCTGGGGCAGTGGAGGGCAGATCTCAGAAGCATTATTTGTCACTCCTCACTGTCCATGAGCCCACTGACCCAGTGCAGGCCCAGCGGTGGGCGTCTGCTGCCACCTCTGGCAGTGAGGCTCTGCAGCCGGCCACCCTTCCCTTTATGCTTTGGCCAGAGGGAAGGCCAAAGTGTGGCTCGGCGTCTGTCCCCAATGGAGGTCTCAGCTTTGTCCTCCTGCCCTCGTGGATATTGTCCCTAGGTCCTTATTTTTCCCTTCTGTGCTTGAGATTTCCATAAGCTGTGTCCTGCACTGTGAACAATGAGGGTCACCAAACATAAACTAACGGACATGCAGGGCAAGTGGGGTGGGACAGGTACCCATGTCCCCAGGGCTGGTGGGAGGATAGCAGCTGGCTCCCTGTGCTCATGCCAACCCTCCAGCAGGAGAGCCAGCCCAGCTCCCTGCCCCAGCCTTCGTCTCAGTTCCTGGAGACGGAGGCAGAGGCAGCCTGCCCGGGCTGCAGCGCCTTCCTGGGTGGGTTCTGGGCCAGGATGCCTTCCGAGTCCTCATCTTGGGCACTTTCACACGTGTCTAACAAGGCAGCATCCATGTTAGTGGCTCCCCAGCATGCAGGCTCTGGTTCGCTGGGTTGATTTATTTGTTGGCAGTGTGTGGGGCCACGCGGCTTGCAGCCTGGGACGGACATACCGTGGAAAGTCAATGAAATCAATCAGCCAAGTCCTGTCGGCATTGACATCCTAGGGGACAGTGGGCGCTGATCTCAACCTAATGGCCCTGGCCTCCCACAGAATGGGGCTTGCGTGGCTGACGTGGCCAGTCCCTCTGAAGGTGACAGGCGGCAGGGGCTCTGCCCAGGGCTGCCACCCCTCTCGCTACTCCCCCAGCCCTGCAGGGAAGTGAAAGCAGATGTTTTCCCAGCAGACAGGAAGGGAGACGCATCTGAGCCCAGGGCTTGGTAATTGGAAGGAAGCATCCCGCAGACACGACTGGAGCTCGCGCTGCACGCCCGTGGTGTGTTCCAGGGCACCAGCCTGAAGAGCTGTGACAGAGGCTCCCCCACCCACTCAGACCTCGTCTGAGGACTCAGCGCAGCCCCAGTAGAGCACACCTGGGCCAGGGTGGCCTGGGGCCTGAGGTGACAACACAGAGCCAGAGAAAAGCTGCCCCTGATGGGGACCTGTGGGGACAGAGCCAGGAGTGCAGTTTCCAGGCTCTCGGCCTCACGTGGAAAGGTGCTGGCTCAGGTAGTAAATGGCCATCAACTGTGATTGGATGGCCATCAGCTGTGGCTAGTTGGCCGTCAGCTGTAACCAGTGAGCCATTGGCCACTAATATAACTGCTGTGGCTACGTTAGCAGAAAAATGGGGACTAGCAAGAAGATGGTGGCTGAGCTAACAAGTGGAGCAGTGAGGGTTGCGAACAGTGTGGCTCTTGCTTCCTGTGTCTCCAACCCAGCCGCCAGCGAGAATATAATGGTGTGACTCCCCTACCTATGGCTCTGTGGGTGTTCCTTTTCGGCCTCACCATGTCCTGCGTTCTTATGTGGGGAGCGGGAGCTGACAGCCCGCGTGACAGGAACTTCAGTGGGAGCTGGAAGAATCAAAGCCGCGTGCTGATTTCCTGGGCTACTGGAACAGGTCACCACGAAGTTGATGGCTTCACACAACATAACATTATTCCCTAAGCATTCTGGAAGCCAGAAGTCCAAGATCAGTGTCACTGGACTAAAGGCAAGGTAACGTCAGGGCTGGTGCCTTCTGCCACCTCCATTCCTGGGCTTGTGACTCCGTCTTTGAATCACTCCGTCGACATAACTCCTCCTCTGTAGTCAGAGGCCCCCTGCTTCCCTCTTACAAGGACACTAGTGGTTACACTTAGGGCCCACCTGGGTTACCAGGGATAACCTCCCACCTGGGGATCCCTAATTGAATCACACCCACCAAATCCCTTTTGTTATATAAGGGCCCACATTCCCTGGCTCCAGAGATGAGGACGTGGACCTCTTTAGGGGCCACCATTCAGCCCACGACACCCCCTTTCACCTGGGCGTCCCCATGTCCCCCGAGGACCTCCTGAGGTCCCCTTAAGATAATGCTGTGGACCCACAGCTAGTGAGGAGGCACCACAAAGCACCACATCTGGCCTGTGCCCTCAAGGGTGGGTGCCCAGTGGGTTCTGTGTTGAAGAGGTCGGCATAGGAGAAACATGCCACACGACTCAGTAGCTGGGGCAGCACCTGCTGCAGTGAAGCACAAGAATCACGTCAGGTGGGTCCCAGCTGCTGTAAGGGAGGAAACTGAGGCTTGGCGAGGTGGACAGACCTCCCAGGGCCACAGGGCAAGGCCAGGCCCTGATCCCCAGGCCGTCTGTCAAAGCCTGGCCTCTCCCTTCTTAGCCACCGGGGACCTGGTGGAGAGAGACATGGGGTCTCCGCCCGGAGCCCCTGTGAGGGGACGGAAGCGACCTCACAGCCCCTCCTCTGCTCCAGGGAGCTCCCAGAAGAGATGCCTGGCCACGTTGGAAGGCCGTGCTTTATTTTCATTACCCAGCACGCCCCGTGGAGGCGCCCAGCAGGCTGCCTGGCTCTGCAGAATTTATTTATCTACACGGGAGCTAAAGGAATTGGCTCATTCAGGGCCAGCTCCAGGATCCTAAGCCGGGGGGCCTCTCACAGCTGCCTCCGGGGGCCCATGTCAGACTGAGACCCAGCAAGAAAGGCTGGGGGACAGACAAGGGGTCAGCTGCGCCTTGTTTGGAATCCTGCTGTGGAATTCTGGCTTGAGCCGGAGAATGGTCTGGAAGTCCCCTACCTCATGGGGAAGCAGGGCTGCAGAATGCTTGGCAGTGGGCTTCTGGGCTCAGCCTTTACTCCAGGACGTGATGGGGAGATAGATACTGGTGATGAGAGGGGTGTCGGAGGCCCTCAGGGTGGGAGTCAAAGGCAGTCACTGTCGTCTCTGCAGTGAGTCCCCTTCTCCATGGGACATCTCAGACCACACACCAGTTTCTCGGAGCTGCCCCAGTGGGGCAAGTGCCCACACTGTCCCATTTCCCTGGCTATGTGTCATCCTGATGAAGCCAGACAGAAAAAGTTCTGCATTTGAGGGGCAGCGCTGAGAGCCATGGCTTTGGCAGTTCCAACGAGGCGAGTATCAGCCCCAAAGAGCAATTTCTCTTCTCTTCAACCAGTCAGAGGTGGGCGGTCGTCGGTACGGGGAGATCTCGCCATCCGGGGTCATCGTTTAATCCATTTCTCGAGCGGTCTGAGGTGCCTTCACAGCCCACGGCTCTGATCTGGGTGGAAGGCCCGTGGCCGGCAGCTGCAGGGGGAGCAGGCGGGACACCACTGCCACTAGAATCTGCATTCCTAGGTGAAGTCCCTGTTAGCAGGGAGCTTTCTTGGCCTCCTCTGGCACAGCCCACTGCTGATCCTGTTCAAGAAGCTTTTCCGAAACAGTGTGGGGAGGATGCCGGAAAGGAGGGAGACGTGATGTGAAGGGGGTGGTGGATATGGGGCTCGCCCCTCGCCAATTTCTAGGGCCCTTTTGGAATCCCAAACATCAAGGTTTGTGCAAATCAGCAAAGACCGGCCCAGATGGGATACATGAGAAACTGGGGCCGCGTTAGTGGAGAAGCTTTGGAGCATCCTTTTCTACTCTGAACAGAAACACTTTGCAGGAAAATCTATCTCAATCACCCCAGCCCCCGGCGATGACTTCGGGGAGCACCCAGAGCACCCCAGGTGACTGTCTTGGAGCCTCAGCTGCTCTCTGCTGAGGAAACAGGTGTCCTTCGGAAACCGCCCAATTAACCCTTTGCACCCAAGGTTCTCATTTTAATTACTGGAAATGCATCCCCCAAGCGATGCCATTTTGCACTCAGTGGTAAAGCCAGCTTCCAGTTGAGCTGGCGGTGCCTGCAGTGGGCAGGGCCACCGCACAGTCATCCTTTCCTCCACCTGCCAAGGCCACTCACTGCATGCAGCCTCCTCCTGAAAGGGGTCCAGACGGATTCTGGGCCCTGTCAAAGGGGCCCAAGCCCCTGGTCACAGAAAGAGAGAGGTGAGGCTAGCCCTGAATCCCCACCTGGAAGCACTCAGCCTGGCCTGGACACCTGGGCCCACAGGTGTTGCCCGGACAGACTCCTAGACTTGGGTCAGAGGGAACCCCCAAATCTCCAGGCCACACTGATGCCTCCCCAAAGGCCATTCATTTGTAAATCCAAGGACACTGCCTGGGCTCTGAAGCCCTTCTGAAGGAGGCAGGCCCTGCTTTTGGGGTCACCAGACCTGTTCACAGGGGTGAACAGAGGATGGGGCAGACCAGGAAACTAAAGCCGATGGGCACCCCCAAACCCAGCTACCATGGGCTTCTCCTACCCCAAGATAGGGCTTGCTGGGCCCCCCTCCACGGCCCGAGGACAGAGAGGATTCCTCAGCTGTCCCAACGCCCCATCACAGCCAGAGCCCAGGAGCCCTCCGCCGGAGATCTGCGCAGTGACCTTGGCAGCCTGGCTCTCCCGAGGGAACTAGGGCCAACCGGACAGGCAGGCACAATTACCCGACGGCACTTCATTAGCAGGAGGCGGTGGGCCGTCTTTTGGCGGCAGGCAACAGTGAGCGGCAGTGACAAAAAGCACTTGAATCCCATTATGGATTAATCAGCAGATGGGGCCGCGGGCACTGTGCTGGGTTGCCATGCTACTGCCTCACAGAGCCACCCCCTGGTTTCCCCACACCCCCAAAAGTGCTCTGAATGGTGGGGTGGGGAGTCTGGGTGCCCTCCAGAAGGGGGAGGCCTGGTAGTTCCTGACTGGGTGAGAACGTGCTGGGGCCACCAGTCATTTCACTTCCCAGTGCCCCAGGAGCAGGCCTGCCTTCAGGGTGGAGCCGGTGCCACCAGCCTCACCAGAGATGCTGATGGCTCAGCTTGTGGCACCTCCTCCTGTGCCAGCCAAGCCTCACCACAGCCCTGCAGGTGGAGCCTTTGCCCATTTTACGGATGAGGAAATCAAAAGGCAGACACACAGCAAACAAGTGCTGAGCTGGGAAGCAGTGGCTGGCTGCAGAGCCGGGAGCTTCCTTCCCTTCCACCTGAAGCTTCTGTGAAGCCCAGGGTCCCAGCACCCCACGGTGGTCAGCCGCCCACCGTCCTCCTCCAGCCTGCCCTCCCTGAGGATGTCTGGGTATCCAGGTTCCGCCACAGCAGTAGCCAGGCCTTCAGACAGCAGCTATGTAGTGGGCTGGTAAAAACACCAGAATGCAAGTCAAAAATGAAATGCCTCACCTCCCCCCGCCAAGATGTTAGTCCTTAGGTAATTTCCTAAATTTATTGCTTAAATAGACATCTTCCCACGGGTGTCTTTGGAATTGCTTTTTAGAAATATAGGACGATGCACCAGAGGGGACCTGCTGGGCCCAGCCTCCAATCCCAGCGAGCAGAGCCTCTGTTTCCCCATCTGCTATGTGCACACGACCAAAATCAGTCCTTGAGAGCTGAGGCGTGAGGCAGGGCGTGGGCTGGCCCTCAGCATTCAGCTGCCCCTTCCTCACTGCCTTTAAAGTTTTGTCACTGAAACCCTTGTCCCATTTAATTTGCTTATGTAACACGGATGGTGCTAAACTGCCACCTCTGTTGAATCCCAGCTTCCTTGAGGTTTGGGGGTAAGTCCTGCGGGACAGTCACTGTAGTGAGGCCCAGAGAAGGACCAACCCCCAATCTAGAGTGAGTGGTCACTTTGCCCCTGGACTTCAAGGCCAAAAACTCATGTCTCCCATCCTCTTCCCCCTGCAGATGGCAGCTCTCCAGAGCCCCTTCTATGGAGATAAAATGAACCTGTTCTCCCTCTGCCAGAAGATCGAGCAGTGCGACTACCCACCTCTCCCTGGAGAACATTACTCTGAGAAGGTGAGTCCGCTGCCGCCAGGGCCAGACCTGGCAAGCCCCAGGCAGCCTCGTGAGGAGGGGCAGTTCCAAAACACCACGGCCGCGGGGCTGAGCTTGGGTTCACTTAACAGGGTGGAGGAGGGAGCATTTCTGGGAAAGTGACTCAGAGAGGGAAAAATTAGATTAATTTTACTGAAGAGCTTTCATGGACACCAGTCTGGGCCCCGGATTCAGGACTGTGGCTGGCCCCCGGGCACAGAAACCAGCTGCAGCTGGCCGAGGAGGCCCTGTTTGCACACTTCTGCCTGTTTGGCTCCCAACCTGGGGCTCGAGTGTGAGGCTTGCTGCGCGGGTCTGAGACGGCCTCCCCGTGGTGCCAGACAACAGGAACCAGACGCAGAGGCCGGCAATGGCAGGGCCCTGGCTTGTCCCACACCACTGCTGGCTGCTGCTCTGCTCCCATGACAGGAAACCACAGCAAGGAGACCAGTCTGGCCTCCGTGCTGTCACAGACCTAAGTCGCACCTTTTTACTTTCAACGTTTTACACCGGGCGCAGGGGCTCTGGACAGACGCTGCAGGTCTGGCATCGGGCTATGCCAGGTACTATGCCAGGTACTGTGTGTTGAGCGTCATCTTCCTCAGTTCCATCACCTTGAAACACAGGGCTGTTTGCCTTCATGGATAAAATGTGAGGATGAAATGACAGGTTTACAGCACAGCACGGCTGAGGGTGTAGACCGACACATACATAGGTTTACACACCCCCTTCACTGTTCCTGGATGAGTCACTGACCTTTTCTACTTCCTCACCTGTAAAATGGGGACAATCTTAGAACCCGGCTCACAGCATCGGTGTAAGGATTCAGGTGATGCCTGACCGGCCTGACACTCACCCCACTGTCATCAAAAGTAGCCGCTGACATAGCCCAGGGCCTGGCTCAGAGCAAATGCTCCGTAAGCATAACTATTAACATTAGTTCTATTCAAGGTTAATGCTAGTAGACTATTATTATTTCCGTCCAAGGTCAACACCAGTAGGTGTGAAGGGGAGCCTGAGACCTCCTTGGGCCTGCCCTGCCCGATCACGGGCCATTGCCTCACGATAATAACATCTCCTACTCGGGACCGACTGTGTTGAGTCCTCCCCCACCCCATGTTACCAGTGAAGAAACTGAGACACAGATGGGTTAAGTCACTTGCCCAAGGTCACATAACTTGCAAATAGTGAGATTTGAACCCAGCTGGCCCTGCACCTCGCCACTGCCATCCCGTCTCTTGATGGCACACCTCTTTAGTAGCCAGCTGTTCACGGGGGTGGGGGTCTGTGCAGCTTCTTGCAACCCCAATCGTAAAGGCTCGAAGGCTCTGGAAGCAGCAACCGTTGTTCTCCAGGGGCCTGGGTTTGGACGAGCCAACCCGCAGAGACCACTCTGTCAGTGTGCTCTAACCCTGTGTCCAGGCAGGGCGACCAGAAGGGTCACCCACCACCCTTCTCCTGGCAGCTTTTGTACTAAATGCCATGCTCACTGGCTTCACACCCCAGAGGACAGAGGAGCCGGGCCAGGAGCACAGGCCCCTGCAGGCGGCATGGCCACGACTCGCGAGCCCCCTGGTTCAGGACCAGCCGCCTATTGGCTGCTGCCCCCACCCCGACCCCAACCCCCACAGGGCCAGCCTGATAATTTTACTGAAGAGCTTTCACGGCCCCGACAGCAGGACTGTGCGTGCTCTCTTCACGGCTTTTGCGCCAGTGGCTTAGAGTTCTTCCACGTACCTTGGGCAGAAGGACTTACGCTCTAGAGTGGAAGTTGGCAGGAAAGAACTAGTTAGATTTCTTTCCCAATAGTTGCATTTGGTTTATTTTTTCTCGCCTTTCGTTTAAATTTGGAAGTCTGTACTATTTGGAAGGAGCTTGGAGCCATGCAACTTGGAGCAAATCATAACTTCTGTGCCTCAGTTTCCCACCTATAAAAGGGAACCATAATTGCTGCCTTACAGATATGAAGTTGAAACGAATGAACCCGCATGAAGCCCTCCGCCCCCTTCTCTCCTGAGTCAGTCCCTCCACCTTCATGAGCTGCTGCTCCCCGGCCTCGTTATGTGCAGCATTTCTAGGCTGTGTGTCTAGGAGCAACAGGGGCTCCTTAGCACTCGAACCCCTCTATCACCTCTTAGAAATGGAAATAAGACACTTGATTATTTTTGTTTCTCTTGATTTCCGAAATTTTCAAACCAACATTTACTGCAGACTACGTGGTCTACTCACAAATGACAATTGGGGTCACACAGACTTCACCTGTCAGAGGCCAACCACAGCTACCTTCCTGAATACTGTAAGGTTCCGCAAAGCCTCGTCTCATCCTGGGCAGCCTGTCTCCAGGAGTGGCCAGGCCGTGGAGCCCCAGAAAGGCAGCACGCAGCTTGGAGGGATGCTCAAAATGCCTGAGCCAGAGGACCCTTGTTTGCAGCCCCAAACACCTCAGGAATGACGCATGGAGGGTGTACAGTAGCCCCGGGGCCGCTGCATGGCCCTCCCACCCTCCCGAGACTCCCTGGGCATGGCCGTTGACTCCATGTGAGCCCCCTGGTTCAGAACCAGCCACCCACTGGCTGCTGCCCCCAACCCCCGCAGGGCCAGCCAGCCCCTCCAGCAGCAGGTATTTAAATGAAAAAATTGCAATGAGCCCAGTGATGCAAGTTAAGATGTAGGCTTTTTAAGGTCATTATTTTAATTACCATTAAAATAATTGGCACTCTGGCTATCAGAAGAGGGGAGGCATCAGAGGCTCAAGGCACCCCTCCCCCACCCCAGGCAGGCACAGCCTTCAGTGTCTGTATAATTAAAAGCTCCGTCTTTCACGAGCACAATAAAGAGGCCAGGGGGTGGGCAGACTACAGCCCTGCTGCATGTTAATGCATTTATTATGATCAATAAGCCCTTGCCTTGAGTTTTGTCCTCTGGTTTGGGCATCTGCATGACTGACAGCGTGCGCGTGTGCGACACACACACACACACTCACATATTCACCTAGCAGTGTGGACAGTTGAAAGTTCAGTTATTTGGAGGTAACCACTCCCAGGGTCTCAAAGCACGGCATGGCCTCTGGGGCCAGACAGGCCTGGGACTGGTCCTGGCTCTGCCCGGTGGCTGTGTGGCCATGCACCCATCACTGTTCTAAGCGTCATCCCTCACCTTCTAGTTGCTTTGAGCACCACGAGTCCGTGCAAAGTGCTGCCACAGAGCCTAAGGCTAACACGCCGTCCTCTCCCTTGCAGTTACGAGAACTGGTCAGTATGTGCATCTACCCCGACCCCAACCAGAGGCCCGACATTGGATATGTGCACCAGGTCGCCAAACAGATGCACGTGTGGACATCGAGCACCTGAGCTTGGACGCAGCCTTACCAGAGCCAGCACCTCTCTGCCTTACTTGTCTTCTCTCCAAAGTGGCCACCTGGTAGCCTAAATCAACTAGGACAAGAGACCAACTAAGACAACAGGCTTCAGCAGGTTCCCTGGAGGGGGGCGGGCTTTACAGCAGATGCTGAGTGCAGAGGGGGAGGGCAGTGTCACAAGTTACTGGTGGTCACATTCAAAGGTCCTTTCTTTAAACTGTTGTGGACTCGGCTGGGTTAACAGAGGTGTGGTTCGGCGAGCCAGGGACGCACCCGTTGTATCTGGACTGTAATGTGAATCTTTAGGATAATCCCTTCACTGACTGGTCAAGGCTGATAATAACACAATTGCAGGAGATGGTGTGATTTGTACTGAGCCTTTGAAAATGGCTTGTAGCAGGTTCAGTTTAGCTCTTAGAATCTTTTCAAACAATCAAGCTGTGTGCTTAATTTACTCTGTCATAAAGGGATAAAGTGGGCATAATTTTTTTTAAGTAGAGTGGAGATTTTCCTAATATTTTTATCTACGTGTATAACTCGATGAATGAGGATGGGAACCCAGCATCAGAAGACAAAGAGTGTTCGAAAGGCACGAGTGTTTTCCATGCAGTCCGGCCCCGCCACCTTCTGCCAACACCTGCTCTGTACCAGGAACTTCGCCACCTGCTTAAATGCCGGCAGTTCATTTAACGATCAGTGTTAAGCGTCTTCCTCTGTGGGAAGGCAGCATGGCATAAGAAAAATATAAAACATGCCCTCAGGCTGTTCTCTGTACAAGTTCTGGTCTGCAACTTCCTACCACGACCCTGGGCAACTTTCTTAGCCTCTCTGAGCCTTAGTTTCCTCATCTGTAAAATGACACCTACCTTCAGGGTGCTGACAGAATTTGAAATAAAATATGCAAGTTGTCTAGCACATTGTAGATGATTCAAAAATGGTAGCCACACACCCCTTCACAAAACTCAAGTCCATGGACCATGCACGCGTAAGTCAAGGATTAATGTACAAGTGTCTTATGTGTAGGAAACCAGAAATGTGTTCCTTTATTTCTTGTTCCCAAATAGGATTAACTGTGAAGACTAATTTATAAATGTGAACTTAAGGAAAACTCAAGCTCTGAAGGAAATAGTTTGAATTCTGTCTTTATACTCAAGTTAATCCTCAAATGGTCTACGTTGTCGTCCACTAATTTGGGGACAGTTCAGCCCTCCAGAGAGAGCACACGCCTGCCCACTCCATTTGTGTCCTGGCCAGGGGCTCTGACTGCGGCTGATTTGCTGACCAGGCCTCCCTGGGGACAAAGGACTCGGGCTGGGCCACTGCCCTTGTTTCCATGTGTGAACTCTGTTCTACTGTAACACTGTTGGGTTGGAGGGATTTTCTTCAGATGCAACCTTTGCTTTGTACGTGTTCTCCATGTTTGAAATAAAACAGGGCGAGGGGGGTTACTTTTGTGAATGAGTACGATTCATGGATAATTTTAAAGCAGCTTCACACTGCAGCACAATTTCCTGAGCCATCTTTACAAACACAGTTTCTCGGGCCCCTAACATTGTGAGTAATCCCGAAACTTTTTCACACTTCCCAGGTCATTTTGACAGTCATCTGCCAAGATGCTCCCCTAAATATTTTCACTGTTCTCCTACCCCACTCCTGGCAGTTTTAACAAGGGAGGCTGGCCCCAGAGTGGGTTCTCCCTGGAAGACCTGGTGCCGGGCTCTCTGGGGGAGGAAGAGTCAAGGCCCTGCCTCCAACCTAGCACTTAACCACTGCCAGCTTTTCTGATTCCAGACCGATTTTTTGCAAATATTCTGCTTAGTTCTCAGAGCCCCTCCTGCATCTCCCTTGGCAGAATGTGTGCTGCACACAGAGGAACTTGCTTTCTGCATGTCATGAGAACAATTCTGCCTACGAGGACCCTCTGGAGAAGTACAATTTCAACCATTCACCAGGCCTGAGTGTTTGTGAAATAACTATCCTAATTATTACAAACAGTAACCCCCAAAGCAGCCCTCTGACTTCCGTGAACTTGCCAAAGTGGTGTTTACCCAGTTTCACGCAGCCATGGCAAAGCAGACTGTCCACCTACCTGCTTTTTCTTGATACTTAGAATTGATCATGTCTGACTATTTCTTTCTTACTTGGCTGGTGGGGTAAAAGGCTGTGCTGTACTCGTCCTAAAAAAAAAAGAAAAAGCTGGGACCACCCTAAACAAAGAGAAAGTAAGTTAGCACAAGGGGTGGGTATGTATGGTCACCTGGAGAATCCAAGTCACCTAACCTGAGGTCCTGTCTGTTTTTAGGAGGACTGCATCGCTCCTGCTCCCACCTGAACACAGACTGGCACAGGGAGGGATTAACATCCTGAAGGGGAGGCCAGGTCGATGAGCCTTAATGGCCAAAAACCCCACACAGCCTCCAGACCTCAGCCTGGTTTTCATTTTTTATTGGGTTTCATTCAGCAAACACTGGCCGAATGAATGTCTTACAGGGGGAGTCTCCATTGACCCCCCGTCTTCAAGAGCAGCAACCAGCCATCCACTGACACCATTCAGGAAGTGTCCATCGTCTGGACTGTTTCTTCCAGCACCTCAATTTCCAGGGTAGTGACTTTTTCAGTGAGAACTGCCGTGGTCCCTTTCTCACATCTGTACCGACCAGACCTAGTGAGAAAAAACAGTAGCAAAGAGTTAGGATCCCCTCAAGGGGCCCGACGGAGGGCTGGAGAGAGGGACGCGTATTCAGGGGAGGCAGCAGACAAGCCTGGCTGGAATCCTGGCTCTCCTGATTCCGGCTCTGAGACCTTGGGGGATTCAAATGCCCCAGGCTCGCTCTCAAATGTCCTTGCCCACCTCACCATCCCCAGATGCTGGAAACTATTTGCTCATCTGCCTTCAAGCTTTAGCCACCTCCTGGAAGCGCCTTTCCGTAACCAGCAGGAAGCGAGTCCTTTCCTTAAGCTGCCACCGCCCTTCTCGTGTAGCAACAAGACTGACCTGTTACCTTAAACACTTTAAAAATATTTGGAAGTGTAAACAGTATAAAAATGACCCAGAGACAGACTCTGGGCTTGTCATTTTAGACCACACTCTCAAGAATCAAGAAAGGAGAGTTAACTGTCCCCTGCAGGGACGTGGTGGGTCACCATTAGGGTACGTTACCCAATCCCTTTCTGGGAGTGAATCTGACAGCTTTCTCTGAGCACAGGCAGTCTAGAAGATATATATGTGAACTGCTCATTCTCATGCTGGGGCGGGAATTACATTATTGTCGAACAGCAGTACAAATCCAGCTGCTCCTCTGGACTGTCCCCGGCTGGGGCAGTGTTTCTGTCAGCCTGGCACGGACTAACAGAAGGCTGCTGGCTGTGTCATGACCACATGGCTCCTCGAAAACCCATCCTCTCAAATGAGCACTTGTGCTCGGAAGCAGGAAGCAGAAGAGGGCGATGTTACAGAGCTCTATATGAATTCAAGAGGCTTGTGTGGCAAAGAACGGCTGGCCTTTATCTCTGCTAAACCATCCTGTCCCCTCCACTCGCTCCTTTGCAGCAGCAGCACTTTTTTAAGATGTGCCCCCACCCCCGTTGCTGTGAAAATGTGGCTCCTTCCCCCAGGCTGGACTCTCGGCAGCTCGTCCCCTCAGCCAGAGCCTCCTCACCATCCTGGGTAAGGCCTGGTTTCAGCAGCACGCAGGGAGGGCTTCTGCCTCGGGCAACAGTGGATGGCAAACCAGGGCGCAGGGGGCTGAAAGCACAGGAGCCAACGGGTACGTGCAAGGCCAGGTCCACACTGGGACTGGGCATAGGATGCTGCCCAGGTCTAAGGCTCTGCGCCCACCTGACTGTCCACCTGGGAAAGTTCCCCTAACCTAGGCAGTGCCTCCACAGTCAGCCATGGTACAAAAGGTGACAGTAAGATTCAACAGTGTGTGTGCTCTGTTGCTGTAGTGCCCGCTGGCACCAGGCACCGCTGCAGGGCCTTGGCACAGACTGGGGAGCAGGTTCCTGACACCTGCCAGAGCGGGCCCAGCACCTTTCCCACCACCTCACTTCATCTCACAAGCAGCCGAGGGGTCGCTTTATTTCTGTTCTTATGCGTTTAGTCTCCTTACAGACGTGTGGCCTAAGTCCCGAGGGAGTAAGACATGCCGCTGCTGCACTTCCTTCTGGATAAGGACTCCTGTGAGCACAGGCTCCGCGTCCAGCCACAAACACTACTTCTCAATGGCTCAAACGGCCTCCAGAACTCTCCCAGCACACTGCTCAGTCTGGATGGAGTATAACCACCTCCCCTTCCTGAACTTCACTGTGGACTTGCTCAGGTCATGCAGCATCATGCAAATAACAGGGAAGAGGGTCATGCAGGGACACTTGGCTCCCACCTCAGAGAGCTCAGCAAAGCCTGCTTCCCTCAACACAGCCCCAGGCCTCAAAGGTCACTTCCGTTCCTGCTAAAGACCCCACGGGGTCATGGGAGATCACTGAGTCGAGCTCCATCATTTCACACACGGAGACTGACCGGCCAGGCAATGCCATTTCCCCAACCCGAGCCAGAGCGCTGGGCCCTGTCAAGCACCGAGTTTCCACAATGCTGAGTGCACATGGCCGTGAATACCTGCTGGTCCTCACTGTTCTACTCGTCCCTTGTGAATGACTCGATTCGGACTGTGAGTACCCGCACTGGGAGTTAAAGCAAGCATTCCAGAAGATGCTGTGCTGATTATCCCCAGGTGAATGCAGCTGGAAGCAGAGCTCAGGGAGCCACACCTTGAGCTGCTCCGGCTCCAGGAGGGTCAGGAGCCACAGGATGGACAAGCAGCCAGGCAACTACGCAGGGCCGCACAAGTGAGGGCCCCGTCCCGTCCAACACACCAGCAAGGGTTTGTCCCCCGAGCCTGGGCTGCACCACAGAGACAGTGCCTGCCACTCAGCACACCCACAGGCTAAACAGCACAGCTCCCTCGAGCGTCGGAAGCACAGTCAGCTCCCAAGGCTAGCCTTCAGAGATGCATAACCAGTAGTTCATAGCTGCAAAGGACTTTTGCACCACTCTCAGAAAAGCTACGGGCCAGCTGCCCTGAAAAATGCACTTCACAGAATTTCATACAGAATCCAGGGGATTCTTTAAGAGACTAGAGAAAGCACAGAAGGTGGTTCAAACCTCTTCCCAGCCCCCAGCCTAGGGCTCTTTCCTGGGCCCCAATCCACTTCTCCTGTCAACATTTTACAAATTAAATTACTTTTCTACACCTGACAGCAGCCCCGAATCATAAGGCAAATAATGACTCAGAAGTCTGTTGTGTAAGGCTGGTTTGGGGACACTGGATTTATTGAACATGGGTAAGAATCCAGATGCCGTGGACAGGTCAAGGGCAGCCCCAGAAGCCAGGGGACCCAGGAAGAACTGTATCTCCTCCACTTACCTGGTCCCCTTCTTGTTGGGCACTGAGTACGGGCGGAGAAAATCCAACTTGCTCTTGCTGATGACACACAGGTCAATATTACTTCCAGACCCCAAGTCATTGAAAATGCCAGCTGCAATGGCTTCACTCACCAGCTTCTTGGCTTCCTCCTCCTGCAAAAAAGAATGGCAACAACAATGTCCAGCAGTGCAGAGAACCCCGTGTGGTAGGAACTGTATTCAGTGCCCATTTACAGATGAAGAAGAGGTCTCAAAGTACCTCAATGATTTGTCGAAGCTTCCTCAGCTGGTAAGTGCGGGACCCAGGCCTTCCAAACCCCTTGTGCACGCACCTGCTCTTGAACACACTGCTTCACGTCAGACAATCACCGCACAACTGAGCACTATGCGCTGGTGGAGAGCAATTTATAATCTAAAACGGGTCAGTAAGCTCTTCTTGTGAAGGGGGTCCAATAGTGTATATACAGTCTCTGTCATAACTACTCCACTCAGTCGTGGTAGCACAAAACAGCCATACACAACACAGAAACGAATGTGTGTGGTGTGCGCCGATAAAACTTTATTAACAAAAACAGGTGGTGGGCCGTATTTGGCCCATGGGCTGTAGTTTGCTAACTCCTGATCGAAAATGTCCAACAATAGTTAAACCTGCTTACTGGTAACATAATAAAGTCAATTATCATAGGGGAAAATAGTAACTAACACCAAAACAAACAGCATTCCGGGAAAATGGTGGCGGAGCCAAGGGTATGACCTCTTGAAGAGAATCTATTGCCTCCTACTAACGAGCCTACAAGTTCACTGAAGTGATGCATCATTTCTTTGAATCACTCTTTCTTATACTTCTCCTTTAAGAAGCAAGTCTAAGTCCTGAATGGTTACTGGTAAAAAGTGGATTAATTCATTTCTTGTCCAAGAAAGCCTATCATGTGCCAGGTCCTATGCCAGGAGCTCGGGCTACAGAGATGGATGAGGCCTCAAGGTGTCTGCCCTGTAGGGGCTTTGAGTCCAGTGGGGGCATCAGACCCAAGTAACTACAATGCAGTGTGATAAGGGCTAACATATAACTGAGAAGGAGCGGTGGGAACACTGCCTCATTCAGCAAAGCTTCAGGAAGGCCTGAAGGACAGGCCATCCACCAGGCGCTCAGAAACAGGGCAGCGAAACAGAAGGCAGGCAGCGGGGCAGCTGTGGGGGGGGGGGACCTGAGGAACACCAAGTGCAAGCTCTTTATGCAACAAGGACAAAAATGAACCAATCTCCCAAAGAAGGGACTCTACTTGTGCTGCTACCCCTTCCTAGCCCACCAGGGCACTGGAGTCCATAAACATGCAAGCTGAACTAAAGAGCTCATCCAAGTAATATCCTTTGAGAAACAAGACTCCCTGCCCCCACTTCTAGCCTGAGATCATCAAAGGGCAGATTCGCTGACTTCACGTTGTGATATCCAGAGACCACTCAGGGTTCCTGCTCTTCTGCCTGCCCTAAGCCAGGAAGTGGGATTCCAGTGGCACGAGCGCCCTCTACAGACTCGAAAGGATAGAGAAGGCTCTGTTGGAAGTGGGAACCCTCAGGAACCCAGCAGCAGGGGCTAGGAGGGCATTCTGATCCTTATTCCACCAGGTTAACTCACTTCCTGAGTGCCACATATGTGGGGCCAACGAAGCCCTGAGCCTCTTGTGCATAAAGAGCCCCGTAAGAATTCATTCAAACAGGATCCTCTAATCAAGAAGTCTCTTCTGGGACTCCCAACAGTCTGAGGCCAAACCTTACCAGCAACCAGCGAAGGTGGTAGCACAGAAAGCATCTCAGAGAAGGAGATGCCTGCTGTGGACCCTACCACTACAGACAACAAAAACCAAACACTAATTTAACAAATGCAACTTCACTCCAACTTGTTTCTCTTATTAAACAACCCTAGACCTGCACATGTGCCGTGTGTCAGGGGCATCCTACTTCTTCCCCTGCTCCTGACCTACCATCTCTTCTTCCCTTCTCTTTGCTGTTTTTACTATTTCCTTTGCTCTGTCATCGCTGCTTTCCTCACCATTGCTGCTGGTGCCTTACGCCAGCCAATAGTACATGGTGGATGTCACAAATCCTGCTGGTGGCACACTTAGGACTGCAGCTTTACATTTCCCAAATTATTTTATACTGCGGGTGAGGATGGGGGGGTGACTTAGAGGAAACTGAAATATACACGATATTAGGCATGCATATCTAATATCAATCAATTAGACTGCACACACAGATACAAGAATGCTGACAGTGCTGTGACTATAGGTGAGATTTCCCCTATTTTGCAAATATTCTGTCAGATAAACTTATAAAACTTAAAAATGTGCAAATTTGAAATACATTATGTATAGTTTGATTTACTCATAAAATTACTATGTGTGCTGTTAAGTATAAAGGCTTTTAAAAACTGGGAATCGGGCCGGCCTGGTGGCTCAGGCGGTTAGAGCTCCGTGCTCCTAACTCAGAAGGCTGCCGGTTCGATTCCCACATGGGCCAGTGGGCTCTCAACCACAAGGTTGCCAGTTCAATCCCTCGAGTCCCGCAAGGGATGGTGGGCTCTGCCCCCTGCAACTAAGATTGAACATGGCACCTTGAGCTGAGCTGCCGCTGAGCTCCCGGATGGCTCAGTTGGTTGGAGCGTGTCCTCTCAACCATAAGGTTGTCGGTTCAAGTCCCGCAAGGGATGGTGGGGTGCACCCCCTGCAACTAGCAACGGCAACTGGACCTGGAGCTGAGCTGCGCCCTCCACAACTAAGATTGAAAGAACAACAACTTGAAGCTGAACAGAACCCTCCATAACTAAGATTGAAAGGACAACAACCTGACTTGGAGAAAAGTCCTGGAAGTGCACACTGTTCCTCAATAAAGTCCTGTTCCCCTTCCCCAATAAAAAAAAAAAAAAAAAGAAGTCTTTAAAAAAAACAAACTGGGAATATACCTTTTTAAATTCCTTCCCATAATTCCTTAAGGGAGGAAATCTCACAGGTCCGTGCCTTCCCCCCCAGCCCTACCCTTCTCATATACACAGGACTCAAAGATGTTATGAGCCTGACGTTTATTGAGCACCGACTATCACGTGCCACGTCCTGGGTTCGGCACGTCGATGATCTTCGTTTCTATCCCTGCCCCCAACCATCTTCTGAGGTGGCTGTGGTCAGAAACCGGCTGCGAGAACCGATGCCGCGCCCGAGGTCACACCGCTGGCAGCAGAACAGGTCCCTCTCCAGGGCCAGCCTGTCTCAGCTGGGGGCGGGGCTCCTGGTGAGTTGGGGGCAGTGGACAGTGGTTCCGATTCAGGGTAGGCCCCTCTCCCCCCAAGGATCTTCAGAACGCGGGCAAATTTAGGAGAGCACGGTGCTTGCCAATTTCTCTTTGGGCCGACTAGCGGCTCCTCTGACGGGCGCGGGGGAGCACCGACCGTGTCCCCCAACTGCCCACAGACTATCATCTCAATAAACGTGTCTACAATGAAATATGGCCGAGATCAATATTAAGACCCAAGGTCTTACTTCACATGTCCCCACCCCCACGAAAGCCCTCAAAAAATACAAACAGGCTGCAAATGACCAAGGCTCTACTGTCTACCCGTTACTTACATAGTTAACGTCTTCAACAAATATTCACAGACACCTACTACGTTCCAGGAACTGCTTCAGCTGTCGGATACTGTCTTTTACCACGGTAGTTCCATCCCCAGAATTCTAGACACATATGCAAATAGACTACTGGGCATATTCATACTGTTTTCTTTATAGTAGAATTTCACAATTAAACAACTCTTGTCTTCAACACGTGCTACCAAATATTTAGGAAAATTATCAAGAAAAACCAGAAACTAAAAGCAAGAGGTAGGGAAAACACCACATTTTTATCTGTCTCACAACAAATGCAGGAAGCACTGTTTCCTCCTTTAGAGTTCTATCTTCATAGGGAAATTGCACCTCCCTTTTTTGGAAGATGCAGAGTGACCTGAGTTCAGAGCAGCATCTGCCTGGAGACAGCTGCTGCTAAGGGGCTGTGACAACAACAATGGCCCTGCAGAGCCCGGGACCCCAGCTGGCCAGGCCCAGGTGTGAGGCTCTGCCACTGCAGGGGTCGGATCCTCCCAGGCCAGCTGCTCACAGATTTACGTTACTAGTCACAGGGGAACTTGGACTCAGTGCAGATAGACCAGTAGGACTCATCCTGGCCAGCAGAAAAACAGCCCTCCAGGCCGGTGGCAGCTTCCTTTTACTTTGAGCCAAAAGGCCACCAGGATCCCAGCGATCAAAAGTTAGTTGGAAGACCCAGGTTCAAGGTAATCCGGCAGATGTGGAGGCAGACACACTGGGTTTGAATCCCCAGTTTCCTACTTAACTCCTGTGGAACCTTGGGCAAGTCACTTCACCTCTGAGTTCACTCCCCTTCTGCCACACAGTGATGTAAACTGGGATTTATCACAAAACTGCTGCAAGGATTCGAAACAAAGTATAGAAAGCACCTACTATGCTGCCTGGCACGTAGCTGTTGCCTAACAAATAAAGTATTTAAGAAAGCAAGTCAGAAGGCTTCGAGAGACAATTTATCTCTAAGCAGTGACTGTCTGCACTAAACCCGTCCAGGAGGAAGGCGGTCCAAACAAACCTGCTGACAAATCTCCACACAGTGCGCTGGAGAAGTTCCTATAATAATTAATCCAAGCAAAAAGCACACTCCCTAAAAGTTCAGAGACTATAAAAGGAGCACTTCCTGCTTTATGGCTACAAAGACCAAACTAACTGGGAATATCAGTCCCCCGGGCCACCCCTGCTTCTTAAATGAGATTACAATAAGAGTGATGTACTGTACTACAAGTCAGCTGTGACAAGCAGCACTTTATAGAGCTATCTGTTTGTCTCCATCACTGCACCGCACAATATGTCCCTGGACTCCAATGTGCAGCTCCATTTACCGCTACATGACAAATGGGCAGCACTTGTAAAAGGCACAAAGAGGTCCACGTCGGCCATGTAATGGTCACCACAGCTGTACCCGAGTGCTTGAGGGGACAAAACAGACCCCCAAGTTCATTAAACTGACCAGTAATGGATCTTTCAAAAAGTGCCTTAGGAATCGTACAGAAAAGGCTAAAATAAATAACTCAGCATGGAAGGCTAATCTGAAATGGTGTTTGATAAATTATTTATAACATAGGCGATTGTCTGCATTTAATATTGGAGCTACTAGTAGCATCTTTAAAAGATGATTTATGTGTTGTAATGCTATTAAACTTTATATTGGCCCACTGCTAGCTATAAAGTCTGCTGAGATTTAGAGAATGAGTTTTAAACTGTCACTGCAACATCATAGGAGATGGAGACTGTATTAAATCTTTACTTTAAACCTGTTATCTAGAGAGTTGCGTTTTGTAGACACTCACAAACTGATAGATGACCTCAGCAGCTGCTACGGTGCGGGTCCAAAATAGTACTGCAAAGAAACTTTTCCACATTACTCCTGTCTACAGCTACAACCGAATTCCTCTTCTCACTTGCGTGATTTTTAGATTGGCAGTGTCACCAGAAGAAAATGTAGGTTCCCCAGCCAATGGGCACCCTGGACAGCTCAGCATCAAATTAATAATCTTTAAATAAACCCTCTACATCCAACTGTTCAGTTATGCATTCTGAACAGTTCGCTTTACTTACACTGGGGGCAGGCAAAATATGAAATATGCATTTGACGGAAAACCTAATGTACTATTTTAGATACAGCTTTGGAATGTGAAAATACATGTATATGGTAAGTTATCTGAAACAATCTATGTGTAACAAATATTTTTAATTCTTTAAAAATATAAAATTGGTTATTTGCTGGAAAACATATTTCATTTACGTAGCCAAGGTGCGGGCATTAAGGGAGCTGAAAATGGAAGAAATATTCAGGCTTTTTCATGCAGAACAGAGCTCTTCCAGCTCTACTGGTTTTCAGGGCACTGAAGAGGTGTCCCTTTGCCTTCTACCCCACCATCACGCCAGGACTCGGGACAGTGGCTCTGCCACCTTTGCGCGAGGATATTACGGATGTGGGTGCCATCATTGCTGAGCTCTCACACAACTTTCATCACTTTCCCTACTTGTTCTTCTATCCATTAGGACCATTTAGTTCACAATAATTTGCTCCTTTACTAAAAACTAAGGATGTCACTCAATGAGAATTGAAGCAGTCCATGTTCCTCTTGGAAAAGCTGCATTATCTGTCACTCTGCTCTGAAACAGCAAAAAATGCTACTGCTCTGGTGATCTGCAGCAGAGCAGATAAACAAACATCTGGGTGCGACCCGCGTCTGGACGCTAAAAGGGGACGGAAACCACGCCGTCTCCACCTCTGTCCCAGGCAGCTACGGCAGCAGTGCTTGGCCTGGATGATAACAAACGAAAACATGGAACATCACCTTCAAATGCATTCATGGCTTCGCCAAACTAAAAGACGAGATTAATTACATGACCGAACAATATCAAAATGGGGGTAATTCCAAAACGGCACAAGTACCAACTGGGGACCAGGGAACAAGAGCATCCAAAGGCAGCCAGACACCCTGGAGGAGAGGCTGAAACACAGTGTTGTCAGTGGCCGGCTGACAGGCCAAGGTTCTGACTCCGCCACTGACGTGGCCTAAAGGAGTCGTTCATGGCTGATGGTTGAATAAAATTTAAAGAGCTCAAAAAGTGTTTAAACAGTCCCCCCAAAGCAGTATGCTTCCTGCACTGTGTAGCAGACCTCATGTGTCCCATGTGTAGCCACGCATTTTACAGTGGAAAAGGTTAATTTAATTTTTTCAGACTGGGCTGTTTGACAAAAGCAAAGGTGTCTGAGTTTTGTTTTTGGCTTGAGGTGTTGTGTAAACAAGGTCTACCTGTGTGAACACCTGGGAATTGTCAGGTGGCATCAAGCTGCAGCTGGTGCTGGGTGTGCCCAGAGAGGGGAGTGAATTAGTGACCGTGTCTTTAAGGTCTAGACGGTGATGCCATTTCTTTCCTGGACAGCGTTTTTTGGCACCCAGGATCTCGCTGATGCAAATAATGAAGGGTGTACCTGCTGTGGGTGCAGGAGTGATTTATTTAAGGGGTTTTCAGCAGGGATGGGAAGTGGTATTTCGTTCAAGGAATTGCCAACCAAGTAACTGCTAACTTGGCCTGAATGACGCTAGGCGATGTCCAAGGCTGCACAACCACAATGGGCCACAAAAAGCCGTCACAGAGCATCAAAGAATGAGGAAAGCCCAGCAGAGCTGGGTCACTAGTGAACACGGCTCTCTCTCAGCTACAGGCGGCCCGTCGGAAGAATGGGGAAAATGCCTTTGTCCAAGGGCTGTGCCGAGGCATACAGGGACAGGATAGTCCCTGATACACAGGTTTTACAAACAGAATTGTTAGAAGTTCTAGGGTAGGAGGAAAGAGGCACGGGTGTGAGGGAACTAACCTGGGCCCCCACCACATCCCTGGGTCCAAGCCAAACCCTTACGTTACTTATTTAACCCTCGTAATCACCACATGTACAGCAGAGGGAACTGAGGCTCTAGAAAGCTGGCTGACGCACTCAAAGCACGTGGCTGTCTACAAGAGGGAGTCAGTGATCTGTGCCAACTCGGGCCTGGCATCACCAAAGCCTGAGTCTTCCTATCCCACCACAAGAAAATCAGTCGTGGACAAGGGGTTTTGCTGGATTCTGAGGCGGCGAATAGAAGGAAAAACACCTAAGCTTCCAGAGGGAAAAGGACCAAGAGAGATAGGAACATATTGCTTTCCACAAGGAGAAGAAATCAGCGTTCATAGCATATGTGTATACAAATATATATTTGCAAGGCTGCATTGAATCAAATATAATCAGAGAGAAAAAACAAGAAAGATTGGGTTTAAAGACAGAGTGAGAAATATGCTCAACAATCCTCCAAATGAAAACCAAGCCCCAGGTAGTAATAAGATCTTAATAATATTTCTCCCTCTCGCCACAAAACAATGCGGTCAATGGGATAACTCTGCCCATATATCCTGGAGATGCTGAAAGGGCTGTATCACCTGAAAACACGCGAGGAAATGAAGTGAATTTGTTCCTTGGGTCACACAACCAAGACGAAAAAGAGCCACGTTCACACTGAGCCTACCCACCTCCAAAGGCTGGAGGACGGAAACCACTACAGCACGCCTGTAGGAAGACTATTATGGGGACGATGTTGTACTGCATGACCCTTTCTATAGCCCAGTAAGGAACAGGAAGGAGACCCAAGAAAGTACAGGGCACCCTTGTGCTAGGAAGGTTAAAGATGGCCACACATATAAAGCAAATTTCAAATGACACAAAACCCCTGAAAAAAATGTACAGGTCAGCTTAGTTCAGCAAGCACGTACTGAAGCCATGACACTAATCCTCTCCAAAGACACTGTGATAAACACAGGGGATAAGGTCTGAACAGACAGAGCCTGCCCACGGAGGATGTGGAGTCCAGAGAGGACACGCAGATAAACGCTCGTACAATATGGTACGAGTTACTAAGAGGCAGGCCTGACAATGGAACTACGGGTGTACAGAGGTCCCACGGGGCGCAGGTGATGGCAGACTGGGCTGTGTCTTGACATACAAGTAAATGGTAGCCAAGCCACAGGGTAGAAGTGATGACAGCAGGATGGCCATGAAAATGGGCAGGAGGAAGATACGGCAGGTAGGTAGTTCGGTATGACTGAATGCCAGAGAAGCTCACGGGCCATCCCGAGAGCAGGCCCTTCATGATAGCCAGTGGGAAGATGTGAACATGTTAAGCTGTCGAATGATGCAGTTCAGATTTGCGTTGTTTGCAACTGCAACCTGGACACAGTGGTGAAGAAGCCAAGGGCAGGCGTCAGGAAAGGTGACTGTAAGAGTCCCAAGGAGAGACGGTGGTGGGCCAGCAGGGGCAGGTGGGAGGGCAGGTGGGGGCACAGGGCTCCCAGCATCAGTCACGGGCAATGACCAAACTCTGAACAAGTCCAGCCTTCACAGAAAGGCCTCTGTTAACTTCTTGGCAGCTATTTTTCTGGTGGGTTGATGGGAAACAACGATTAAGTTAATTACATATTCTAGATACTGGTAAGCTTCTGCGGTAGGCACTTTCTAAAGGGTGTCACCGAAAAGGGACAAAAGTAGAGCCAATGAAAGTATACTGAGGTTGTTCTAGAAGAAAAAAAGAAAAAGAAAAACAGGCTGGAACCAACTTGTAAATGCCATTTCACTGGTAGCAGGGCCTCTCAAAATATACCTGTCTGGCCTCTGGAGTGTGGCAGAAAGAGGAAGGACTGGTTAACTGGGGGCAAGAACCAAAAGAATGTAAAAGAAAGAAGCTGTAAAGGAGAGTCATGGTCATGAGGGTTTGGCCACGTGCAAGGTAAAGTTACGAGGAAGAAGTGGCCAGGCCCAAGCAAAGCAGACATGCCCAGAGCAGATTGGAGCAGGGAGTTGGGGGTTGGGGGTTGAGGGGAACCCGATCTTAAGGAGCTGTAAAACCCAAATACTTCTCCATGGCCCCTGGATGATCCCCTTTTCCTGGAACCCCAGGCACACGCCGACTTTAGACACACTCAGTTGCCTCAGGTTTTGGGGTGAAGGGGGGAGCCTTCCAAAGCAGCAGGCAAAGAATTCAAGAGAATGAAGACCCAGGAGACCCAGGTATAAAAGTAGTCCTGTTACATACGAGCCATGTGATCTTGGTGGTAAAGCCACTTAACATTTTAAAGTCCCAATTTCCTCATGTGCCAAAGAGGCCTAAAGCCATCCAATGCACCAGGGTGGTCACGATGGCTACACTACGTACTCTGTGTACAGGAGAAACTGCCAGCGCAGTGCCTGGCATGCAGGAATCGCAGGGTGGAGCTAACCTGACTGAACTCTGCCCCTTTCTCTAATGCTCACACATAGTTATCAAAAGCCTAACTCCTCCAGAACTACCAATGCAAGGGGCAACTGA
Source organism: Rhinolophus sinicus (assembly GCF_036562045.2). Lineage (NCBI taxonomy): Eukaryota > Metazoa > Chordata > Mammalia > Chiroptera > Rhinolophidae > Rhinolophus > Rhinolophus sinicus. The sequence goes on from NC_133754.1 coordinate 179,733,310, forward strand.
TAATAACTCAATCCTTTTTTTTCAACCCCCCAATTCAAAGCAAATCAATTGTGAAAGTAGCCATTATACTGCAAATGAAATTCAAAATGATGCCATAAAACGCTGTGTTCCTCACGCATCTTCCACACAGAATTTACTGCCATGTTAATAAGCGTACTAAGTAGCACATTTTCACTTATTATATTCCACTAGAAATTATATTGTAAAAGGAGGCAGGAGGAAACTTGTATTCACTGTGTGTAGGCACAATACCAAGTACATGCTTCCACTTACTCTTCCAAATGACCCTTTAAGGTAGGTACTACCCTTCGACTCATTTTACAAATCCAGAAACCAAGGCTCAGCGAGGGAAAAAGGGCTAAACTTACCCAAAGGCACATGGCCAACAATGGGAAGGTCTGAGCTTCAACAGTTTTGCCTGACTCCAGAGACCAGGGTTTTTCACTCAAGACAACAGAACCTCCAAACAATTAGTCTCCTAAAATAGACGTCCAGTTCTGAGATGTAACTGATAAGTCACTTGTGGGTTTATCTTTTTAGAGTCTTTTACCTCGAAAATTCTTCAAAGTTGCAAATACATTGCTTAAATAACGCTGCACTATCATTCATCTTGCTTGTTACATGTGATAAAATTAAGACCGTCCTAATGAAGTTCTCTAAAACAGAATGTACACTCATCAAATACCGAAGCAAAAGCCTATCAAACTCACGGTATCAGTCCGACATTCAAATGTTTATGTTTCCCTAAAATACACACACACAGAATGAGTCTAATTGTTGTTTAACCACCCTGTATGTCAATAAGAAAGATACCATTTAACTTATTTTTCCCAGCAGGCTATTTGTTGATTGTAAATCTTAACTAAAACTGACCAAGAAAAGCCAAGTGCACTTTAGTTTTCTTTTAATATTTTAGGGCAGGAAGTAGCCAGAGTGTAAGACAGCAAACTTTTGTTAAACCAGACTGCAATTTACAAACATAGCCCTCCGAACAATCCCTTCAAGTACTGACTGTTTACAAATGAGTTTTACATTTTATAAACTGGGGCCACAGGGGAACACAAGAGGCAAAAATCCACCTTCCAACCCAGACCTCTTCAAAGCGCATGTGCGCACTTTTCATCATGCCCTATTTCTGGTCCTCTGTCACCCCAATTCAATTTATCTGAGTTAAAAAGAAACCAGTGTATTCGTCAAGGAGTCCAAGTTAATGAGTCCTTAAATCTTTTTAATACTCTGACATCATCGAAGCTCTGATTTTAGAAAAGCTATATTCCAACATTCTGACGGGGTGATGACGGCTGCACGCGTGATCGCATTCTTAATGGTGGCTCCAACTGGGACACAACGTTCACTGCAAATCTTTTTAAAAAATCTGTACTACTAGGAGGAATTTTAAAATAGCTACTTTTAGCACAACTTCATACCATTTTGTTTGTTTGTTTCTGCACAATTTCAGGGTGAGGGGAGTGTGGTATAAATTACCTCACGGAAACCCACAAGTAACATTATCTGTTAAGGTTAAAACTTGAACTACCTTCCCGCGGTCTGCTGCTGGGGTCTCATTACAGCAGGTAATCTCACATCCCGCCATGCGCAACACACTAAGTACCAGCATCTCCCAATTACACTGCAACGTAAATCTCAAAGGACATCTGAAAAGTCTACACAGCTCCAGCACCCACTGCCGAAACACACCGCCTCTAATGGAACGTGGCAGCTTTCTAACTAAATATTCACACGCAGGGCTGGGGATGCTCAGCTCGGCCTGTCCCACACTGAAGAGCGGATGCTAATTAAAAGGCCACACTGACTGGGGAAATGACCGCCTAGACAACTTTAGACACTGTCTGGAGTTTCGTTTTCCTATTTCCAAGTATGTTCAGTGGTCCAAACGTCCAGAATTACACAACTGAAAGAGAGTTAGAGCAGGAGTCCCCCCACGCTTTTGTACGTGACGCCCCTCGTCTACAATGGTCTCTCCTCTTTAGCCTCCCTGCCCCACCCCTTCCTCAAACCCCAAGACAAAAAAAAAAAATTCAAGTGAGGAATCACATGCTCTTTGAGGCCATCGTGAAGTCCCCCAGGTAGAGGCCACCAACTTCTCTTCTGTGTTTCCTCTATGCCCCCCTGATATGTACTGTTCTCAGACTTTTCATGCCATGATTTCAACAGTTGTTTGTGGGCCTGTCCACCCCGCTAGGTTGTAAATGTCTGTAAGAAAAGGACCGTGTCTCCTAACCAACCAGGCACAGAACTTGGCACTCGGTTGGAGAGCAGTAAAACTCAGGGGAATGGAACGCAAGACCACCCTTCACATCTTGGAATGACCAGCACCTCCCAACAGGCCTTACAAGGCCTTAATGCTCACTCCAACTGGGGTATAAAAGATGTTCTCTGGTGGTGTCGGTACCAAGAAACTTCTGGTTTCTTTGCCCACTGCCCTTCTAACTTTGCCAAATTTTATCTCAGAAGTTTTTGAGAAAGCACCTTTTTTAAAAGCCTTCATAATAGCAGAGGGCACCCAGGGTGTATCTGTTCTTACTGTAATCATTGGGCTATTTCTGCAACTGTTTTTACTTCAGCTAGCAAAACCTAGACTTGATATAGGCTGTGATGCAAAAAAAAAAAAAAAAAAAAAAAAAATAACTGTCATAATAGCAGTAATTGCTTTGAAATATCTCATCTAAGCCAACTTTCTTCTCATGCCTCTTAAGAATTGCCAGTCCCTTCAAATATTGGCAGTTTCATTTATTCAGATCCTCCGATATATAAAATTTGCTGACTTTTCCCCCTTTGAGTTGATACAGATATATAAAAACTGTGAAGCTTTTTTTATTTTTTATTTTTTCTGGCTAGAAATGAAACTTTTCTGCCTGTGCAAATTATAGGGGCATTTTAAAATTACCATATGTTTTAGATCAGAAGGTAAAAACAGTACAGCAGTGCCTGAAAACTTTCCAGCCCAGGAAAGCTGACAATTAACTCACTGAAATACAGTTCAAGTCCTCAAGTTCCCCTATTCTTATAGCTAGTGGTCCCATTTAACATTTAAAAATTCAGTATTAGTAAGGTTACCATTTTTATTTTGTGCTCACTTACAGGTACAATGTAAATATACGTAGGTACTGCATTTAAATATTTAGCCCCAAATGTCATTTTAAACTTAATTTTTCCACAGAGCTATTTGACTTTAAAAAGATAAGAAACTTTTCTAAAATTCTTAATCGCACTTCAGTGTATATGAGCAAATGTGTGCTGTCTGGCCGCTTTGCACACCCACACACCCACCACTCCCCCTTCCTGATACTGCACACCACACAAGTATAATAAACCATGTTAATATTTCATACCACTGTGAAATATGCTGGAGTATCAATTCAACATCTGCTGTCTTTAGGGTCTGGGAGTCCCGCAGAGACACTTTCAATTTGTAATTGAGTTCTATGCTGAATTAATCAGCAGTTTATCTTTTTTACTAAAATAACGTCTTCACCACTAACCCAGATTTACATTAACAATTTATGCCAAATTACCTGCCAAGGCAAAACTTACAAGATTCTAAGCTACCATCCAGTAACACTCAGTCCTATATTTCATTCCTTATAGTTCTCTAGCCTATATACAAGAAAAGTGGGAAGCCATTGTTCCAAAGCTTGCAGGCCTCTAACCACAGATGACCTCTGGATTCGTAACACAGAGACTCACTTTTGACTTGAAATTCAGGGGAGGTTTCCCGTTCCCCTGAAAGCCACTGTTCAATAGGTTATGATTCAAATCGTTACAAAATAATATTTCTAGAATGGAATGAAATCAGTGAATAATAAAAGAACTTCTCATTTCTTTTGCCCAAGGAGCTATGACATTCCAAATCTTGGCTTGGCTCGAATAACAGGAAAAGACAACCTAGATAAAGGCAGCATTTTTACTGCCTTAAATTATGTACCTGAAACCCAAGTTAGTAAAGGCAATTCAATATGATAAGAGATGGAAAAAGAAGTCCATTTTCTCTCTGATTCCACGATGCAGAATATTTTCTTAGCAATAATATTTTCCTCTTAATTCCACCTGTACAGTTGAAAGTCACTAAATACTTATTTCTATTCAAAATGATCTCTGGATCTAGCTCTTGCCTCTCTCTCATTACAGAGTCTCTGGTCACAAAGAAGTTATGTTTTGCCTGCTGGATCTCTGCCACAGGTGCAGCAAGCAATATACTTTGTGAAATATTTCTCCTATATGGTATATTTCCCCCTACATTCCAGTTATAGGAAATATGTAAAGTGAAAACATTTCAAATGGAACACCTGCTCCAAAGAAATGCATCACAAATAATTACCTATCTACTACACAGTAAAATAATCCCTTCTTTTCAATCTACTCTGCATATCGCTGTATAAGGAATTTTTACTACCATATAGAACGGCCTCTTTCAATACTACCTCTGGATTACAGCACCCAGTGTAATGCCATGCATTCAGCTGGTCCCCAATAAGTACCTGCTGACTGATTACATATTGATTATATAAGAAAATTAAATTCAGTGTTTACAGAGCAGAGAAGACAGAGAAAAATTTTTGCACAGAAATATTTTTGGCAGAAAAATCAACAAAGAATTCTCAAAATCAGTAACTATGGCAGTTACACCATTTGTAGTACTTTCATGAATTCTCAAAGAACTGGAAATAGAGACCTTCAAATTGTATACAAGGTCACTTTTGTAAAAAGGTCACTAAGGTTTGTTGAATATTGAATTCCAGAGGCCAGGCCCCAAGAGGAATCCGTTCCCAGCTCACTGGAGAAGGTGGTAAGCTGTATCTTTCCTTCTTGGCCTTCTCCCATCTAACCCCCTTTCCTTCCCAAGGCTAAATGGGGGAAAAACTTATTTTCTAAAATTTCCTCCACTCCTTCCTGAAAATCCCACTTTGAACTTCAGCTTTTATCAGAGGCAGAATACAATGGCAAGGGTGGAAACGATAACCAGCCATGGCCATGAAATGGGGCTCCAGAGATACAGAGACCAGGAAGACACTGACTTATCCAGAGGAATGGACATGTCGGGGTCATTTCTAAGTCAAGGAAGACTAAGGAACCCTAGAGAATCAAAGGCAGAGAAGCAATTACATGTGACATTCCAAACTCTGTATGGTAGGAGCAAAGTCTTGCTCTTGAAGTAGGTGAAAAAAACCAAAAAAACTTCCATCTGCCCTATAAACTACAAAATGAAAACGTTAGCAAGATCCCAGGGAGTAACCCTAACTCAAGAAGTCCCTTTCTGCCTTTCCAAAGTTGGCCTACCTAGGATCAAATTTAGGGAAACAAGCTGACTTTTTAAGAGGACAACTCAAAATACCTGATGCTGGTGAGAAGTCTTAACCATCAGCAGTGTCTTCTCACTGCTATCTAGTCTAAGGGTCTAATGGTAATTCTCCAAATCACGCACTGCCAACTTTCAAATCACCAAATCACTGCCAAAGCACCATATGCCAACTTTCAATATCTGTTCATTTCTAAAATTAACTGTTTAATGCCACTGGAAATCACTACTAAGAATAATTTTAATCAAGGCCATAGAAATTGTGTCTTGGGGTTCTGACATCTCTAAAATTTTATGCTTCACATTATATACAACCAGAGATAAAAATATTGGGGAAAATTAATATATTTTTTTATCTAAAAATACACAATTTACTATGTCTAACAGGGCTTAAGGAAAGCCAATAACCAGGAATTAGGACCAAAAGCAAACAACAGAAACAGCCTCAGGGAGAACCTCTAAAAAGGACCTTTCAATATTTAAACAAATGCACAACCAACCCAATTACTGCCCAAATCCAGTGTGTAAAGAAGGGTGTCAAGTGTTCCAAGAGCGCCATCTAAATATCCCCATAGCTGCATTAGCTCTTAACCAATAAGGAACCCATCAGAACCACAACGAGATATCAATTCACACTCACCAGGATGGCTACAATAAAAAAGACAGATAACAAGTGTCGGTGAGGATTAGAAATTAGAGTATTAATACACTGTTAGTGACCCAGCCACTCTGGAAAACAGTCTGGCAGTTCCTCAAAAAGTTAAACAGTTACCATAAGACCCAGCCAATCCCACTCCTAGGTATATACCAAGAAAAATGACAATCTATTTCCATACAAAAACTTGTACACAAATGTTCACAACAGCATTACTTGCAATAGCCAAAATGTGGAAACAATCCAAATGTCCATCAGCTAATGAATGAATAAATAAAATGTGGTATGTCCATACAATGGAATACTATTTAACCATGAAAAAGAAATGAAGTACCAGTACATGCTACAACATGGATGAAATATTAAGAAAATATTATAAATAAAAGAAGCCAGCCACAAAGGACCACATATTGTATGATTCCTACCAAATGAAACGTCCAGAGCAGGCAAGTCCATAGAGACAGCGGTGGGTCAGTTGTTGCCTAGGACTGGGAGGGTCGGAAGTAAATGGGGAGTAACTGCTAATGGGTATGGAGTTTCTTTTGGGGGTGATAAAAAATGTTCTAAAATCGACTGTGATGATAGTTGTACAACTCTGAATGTACTAAAAACCACTGAATTGTACACTTAATGTAGGTGAATTATATGGGTGTAAATTACATCTCAATGAAGCTGTTATTAAAATAATAAGGCATCCAACATTTTTAGACTAGAAGACCGAAAAAAGGTCAAAACATCTGGTGACGTCACAAGTCAATCTAAGAATTCACATTCTAACTAACAGTAACTTTTTTTAAAGCTACAGCGCACAATAAACAAAGATGTCAGCATAAATCCTTAATAGCATTTCATAAGAATGAATTTTGGCTCTAACTATGTATTTTTTCCCAGGCATACAAGACACCGCAACAGATGTAGCAACCAAACATAACCTTAAAATCTAAAAATCTGGAAAAGTGAATCAAGTTCAGCTCATTAAACTGACACCTATTAAAGTGCTACACGAAAAATGGTCTTAAACATCATCAATATCAATACAGACAGGAAAATCACTGGTAGGATGGCTATCGGAGGTCAGATTGTTTTTAAGTTTTGCATTGACTTAAAACTCCGTTTGATGCCAACAGGGTTCAAGTTGCACAGGAAGGTGCTTCAGCGAAACACTGATCGTCTCCCTTGATCTCCATTGTCTGCTGTGTGGGTTCCTTCGGCAAACCTCCCAGCAAGTGGTCACCTTCCCATGGAGTCATTAAACCTCTGAATGTCAGCTGGTGGGATTAGCCAGCAGCTTCCACACCTGAGCCCCCGTGGCAGGGACAGAGGCATTTGGATCAAGATCACTAATGAATACAGAATTCGTATGCTGCTTGTCAGGGCTCCTGAGCTCAGAGTCGCACAGATGCAACTTAAATAAGACGCGGACAGAGCAATTGTTGACAAAGATTAAAAAGTTTTGGCAGTTGGGAAAAAAAGAGCACCTCATTATTCAAACATGATAGTCTTGCTTATTTTATTTTTCTTTTCGTTCAAGTTATTCATGATTTGCCTCAAATGGACAAATGCCATTCACCAACATATAAGACTTCCTGGTCTCATTACTAAATTTGGAGAAGGCTATGCCATCTGAACATTAGCTATACAGAGAAAATCAGCTCTCTTGTAAAGAGTATTTGAAAACTTTGGGGAAAATAAAAATCCAGGATATTTGGGGTGGAGAACAGTTAAAAAATGAAAACAAATCTAGAATTCAAAGAGAAGAAAACCGTATCTTCCACAGCCAAACCCCTTATTTATGTTACCCAATATCTCTGTATTTCTAACTTCCTTGCACCTTCCTACTCCCGGGTTCCTTCCAATCACTGAGCTCACCAAAGAGGTTTACACACCTCCTATGATACTTGTCTGGCTGGCTACCTGCCATATTCACAAGACCTCATCAGAGAAAAGGAAGAGACCAGGCAGCCCACACCTCTGCTCACCTGGAATAAGATGTCTTCCCCATTCCGCTGGCAAAGAATTACAGGCCTAGCGAAGAATCTGGACAGCACAGTGATGAATTCCATCAGAGGGCTCGAAAGTTACACTGACCAGAGTTCAAACCACGACTCCATCACTGACTACCTGTGTGACCTCGGGCAAGGCATCTGACCTCCCTGTACCTTCATTTTTTTCTCTACAAAAATGGGGATCACAAAGGACAGACCTCACACGATTGCTGAAATGTAAATGAGAGGATGCAGAAGAGGCTGTGAGGACAGAACCTGACACAGCGGAAGCACTCAACAAGCATCAGCTATTATGACTGCTGTGTTTTCAATACCTTCCCCCATAACAAAAACCCCTATCCTTCCACGGCCTGTATTATGTGTTAAACCGGCTTCTTCCACTGTCATTATGACCACTACATAGATCTGTTTAAGCTTTCAGATGGGAAAGAAGAATCGTATCTATCTATATTACACTATAAATCACCAAGCCTGACGCAAGTATAAATAAGCGTGCTATATGTGATGTTTGTATCCTACTATCGAATAGAAAACAGAAGCAGCTGCCATATTTTAGAGCCAATTTTGTGTGAGCCACCATATGAGGTGTTTTACAGACCACACCTAACCCTGACAGCAGCCTGCAGGCAGGTCTCTGGATCCCCATCTGCTAGATGGACAGTCGTGGGTTGTGTCTCGCCCAGAGTCATGCCGTGAGTCCAGTGGAAACAGACTCACAAGCCCAGTCCCCTAGCTCCTGAACTCCCATGCCCCTTTCCATCTGACCACACTGAATTCATGCTCTGTGTTTTCCTTGGGGACCAGCCCATGTGCCAAACTGAACAGATTCTTTTTTTTTTAATCAAAGTAATTCCGATCTCTTACACTACTGTCCATCTGCAAAGCACAAAGGAATCTGTAACTTCAGTGTCTTTCTATTATTGGACTTAAAAAGAAAATGAAAGTCACTTCTAAGATTTGCTATCAGGACACCATATTGGTATCAACTCTTTTATTATTTAAAGATCTATAGCTGCCTGCAATGACAGATTAATTCTGTTTCCTCAGTAGCTAGGTGTTTGGCATTACGTTTGTGGGGTAACCACAAGCCTTTAGGGCGATAGCTGCTCACATCTTTAGCAATCTATAAGGGCTTCTCCAGAGGCCAGCACTTGCCGAGTGATGAAATATGACTCCATAAATCAGACAGCTGAAGTGGCACTTGTATACGTCACCATCTATCTTCGTAGCTTCTCTCTGAAGGGTATAGGGTAAGAGCTCATCCCTCGGTATTGCCACCAGAGAAAGGACCATAACAGTTGGCACTGACTAAGCATGTGCTACTTAAAACTGAAGATACACTAAGACGAGGGGGAGAAGACCCTGCTGGTGTTAGCGTGCCTCAGGCAGTGGTAGAAGCTTCAGCAACTCATCTTCAAAAGGCAGAGAGCCAGAGCTCTAGAAACCTGCAAAAATTGGCTAAGCCTGCAGTCTTCGTTTCTTTAAGTTGAGCATCTTCAAAGTCTAGAATTGTAACTGTAGGGCACAGCAGCTGCCACTGCAGATCTGATCCTCTCAGCTTTTGGCAGCTCTCAACTTGAGATTCTAGCAAAAGAATTTTTCAAGTTGCTATTATTGCTTGTCATGGATTTATAAATATTGTGCACTATCTGCTGTGGCATGGCTCTCATGGGACGCCAGAGCATGCCAAATGCATAACAGAATGAAAAACAGTTTCTATTCTTCAAATAAATGCTAATTTTTTTTAACTGGGCTCACATGATGTGTTTGGTGACCAACTTCAATAGTACAGAATATGTATGGGGGATGGGGGGAGCGGATTGTCTTTTCCAGCAGCATTCAGCTGCTACTTTCATTAAGCTTGTTTAATTAGATTCCAGATGCTAATTTGCAAGTCGATACCAGAGGGTGCAGGGCAGTTTGCCTTTGAATCCTGTCCCTGTGATGTGGGGTCCCACCGCACACCACTACCCTTCAGCGGCCCTCGCACGCAATTCTGACAATTAGTGCAAAGAGGGAACAGTATTGATCTTGACAGACTAAATATTAATCTTCTACCCATTTTAATGAATTATAATCTTTAAGAGTTTAAATTTCTCACTGGGCCAAATGAAAACATTCCTTCTTACAAAGAAACGGGATGGAAGGAAAAGTAACCTAAGTTATCTGATGCATTTCCTTCATTCCCTCCCACCTTAAAATAAAATCTGTTTTTATTTCAGCAACTTCAGCAATACCCCTGTGAAGCTAAAACCATATTCCAAGGGCTACGATCAAATTCCTTATACTTAACTGGAAAACGACTCATAAGGCCACAGTGTGGATACCAGTAGTTTCCTGCCCAGCTAGCCTGGGGGTCATAGCCAGGATCGGGGGCTTCCTTACTATACCAGCCTTAACAGAATAATAAAAATAATAAAAAATCTGGGGGAATGGCTCCGTACAATTTATCATCACAAAAAAAACCTCTAAGTGATCCCTTGTCATTAGGTCAACTCACACATTTTAAAACCCACTACTGCTAATACATACACGCAATGTCCAAATAAGCACCTTTGCTGATAAAAATAAAGCATGAGATTTATCACCAGTAAGTAATACAATTTTTTATGCCTTCATTTCTGTGGCTGCTAAGTATTAGGAATACTAAAAATGAAGTTATCAAATTGGGAACTACTAAGTAAGGTCGCTTTGACACCTTTCAATGCACTCATTCAACAAATAACTGGTTGAATACCGACTATGTACCAGTTAACCACATTAGGTATAAAGAAACAGAAATGAATATGCACAGTTCCTGCCCTCGGAGAAATTCCAGGCTCACAGCAAGGAGAGTAACAAGAAAATGAAAATTGTAAGACAGACCACTCAAGTCAGTGTCAGGCCCACAAGTGGGGGAGGATTTTTAATGTGCCCTAAACGCACATGGTTGAGGGGCAGTTTCTCTGACACTTTGAACCCGGGCTTTCACCTGGGGCAGTCACTGTCTCAGATAACTGGGAACAGCAGAGGCCCATCGTAGGCATTTCTGAATCCCAACGGGGTTTCGCTGTTCTGCTTTTTGGCCTGTAATTTTCCAATGAGCACGTGCCCTTTGCTTCATCTTCGTTTTGCCTGTGTGCTTTATGGGGTGTTTGCTTCGCTGACTCTACCCCAATAGTGTATATTATTTGAAAAGTACACTAGTTATCTTCCTCTATTATCTAAAAAAAAAAAAAATCAGCACTTTCCAGATGGGAAGAAGAGAGAGTCCCCTCCATTTCCCAGGTAGTTTTTGATGACTCAGACTTTACTTTAGCTCAGGGTTATCCTGTCTCAACTAAACAAACACGTACTGAACATCAGGAGCTAACAAAGAGATGATTTCATGGCCCCTGCCCTCAAGGATCACCCTCTCTCAATGGCAAGTCGGGGGAAAAGCGTCTTTTGGAGCAAAAATTAACGTCAGACCCGGCATTATATTATATTATATTTTATTATATTATATTATACCCTTATTTTACTATATAATATAATGTGATATTATATAGTAAAATAAGACCGGGTATTATATTATATTATATAAGACCCAGTCTTATAGAAAAATAAGACCAGGTATTTTATTTTATATTATATTATAATTATATCATATCATACCATATCATAACATATATTATACCCAGTCTGATATTAAAGTAAAATAAGACCGGGTCTTATATTAATTTTTGCTCCAAAAGACACATTAGAGCTGATTGTCCGGCTAGGTCTTATTTTCGGGGAAACGGTAGCAAACTGTGCACTTTAGTATATGTAAATGATACCTCAATTTATAAAACTGAGTTCATTTAAAAGAAAAATTTCAAAACACTACAGGCGCTACCTGGATATGGCATTAATTTTACATGTGGTGCACAAATGCCAAGCTCAAGAAACGATGTTAGACTAGCCCTGTCCAACAGAAATATGTGAACCACATATATAGCTTTAAATTTTCTAGTAGCTACATTGAAAAACGTAAAAATAGGCAAAATTAACTTTAATATTTTCATTTAACCCAACATAATATAGTATCATACTTAACACGTAATCAGTATAAATATTGAGGTTTTATTTTTTTATTTTGTACTAAGTCTTTGCAATCTGGTGTTTTCTACTTATAGCACCTCTCGATTCTGACTAGCCACTTGTGGTTGGTGGCTACCGTACTGGAGAGTGCAGCTAAAGCCAATGAGAAAACGTTAAAGGTTTAAAGGAGGGAGGGACTTCTACTCCATCAATACTACAGTGTAGGCCCTGCACGGTCCAAGACACAGGTTTGTAGTTAAATAAAAAAATTAAAAGTATGGGCTTCCTCCAATGTGTTAGCTTTCATAATGAAGCCAAGAGTTTGTTTCCTCAGTCTGGCCTACAAATGACTGTGTGGCAAACAATTCGTAATTATGACCTAAAAAGGCCCCCTCCCAACGCAATCCTCCGTGAAGGAGGCAGCCGTCACTGTCCTGGCAACCCAGGCAAGATCTGAGAGGCAGACATGCTCTCTGTCCTGGGTTTCTGTTTGAGGCATGTCCAGAATCCTCTCCCTTGCCGAAAGGAAATAAGCAGACTTAGTCATCCAACCCTGCAGTCTCAAAACAGACAAGAAAGAAAAGCTATGGAGCGTTGCCTGCGCCAGAAAAACAGACTCCTGTAAAGACGGAAAATAAAAAGTTTGGAGATTTGAAACCAAAACGTTTCCAAGATTTCTATGCAAATGCAAACCAGAAATGACACCTGGGCTGAATTCTCTTTTACAACAAAGACAGTCACCACAACAGCGTCTCCCAATGCTGCTAAGTAGTCTCAGCCTTCCACTGAAAAAGCACGTCAGTTTCCTCTTCACAGAAGAAAGCAGGGTGACCAGCAGTTGGTCTTCACAATAATTTTTTTTTAGAATCTATTAACATGCCTTTAGATTTTTAAAGCATTATCTGCTGACAGTTGTTGTACTATTATTTGCCTGCTATTTGCTTTTAAACTCACGTCACTGGAAAAGCAGGTGCTACCTTCACTTTCATAAAGTGATTTTTGCTGATAGTCAGCTTCAAGTTTCAGTAACTTCAGTGAATAAAAAAAGTCACATGAAATTTTAAGTTTAAGTAACCAATCTGAAATGGGAATTTGGTCAACCTGTTTTAAGGTCTCACAGCTAATACAAAACATTAAGTTTTCCGAGTTACAAATAAAATTGATCTAAGGAACACAGTCTTCAGATTGATAATATTAGAAGTGTTATTGAAGGGATGCTCATATTTCCCTTCACGTCCCCAAATCACCTCAATATTAAACTCATGGCCTTTGAATCATTTGAAATCCAAACTCTAAATAATGTCAAATTACTTTAGCAGAGTGTTAAGTCACTTCTAATATACCTCATACTTTCAACTTTTTCGGCAATTCTCGTTTTTCTTAAACATACGGAGGTCCCAATCAATTGGAAATAGACAAAGCTTTCAAGAAAATATGAAAAGATTAATGTGGTTTAAAGGAGGGCCTGACATTACTGAGGGCACTTTCTAAATGAAAACCACATCTTTCTCCTTCATTAGTTCTAATGGGGGGGCGGGTAGCAGGGGGCGTGGAGCCTTAGCAAGTCCTCTCCTTTAGTTACAAGACTGGAAGACCTTTATTCTTCTTTTTCATTTTAAGTGCCCTAGTATATCTTCTTTTATCTCTGTATTTAAGAACCCCAAACAGAAAATAATGCTGATATGGGAATAAATTTTCACATTGAGAAATGAGAACACAATCCTAATCTCATTTATAGTTGATACTTGGACCTGTTTACTATTCTTAATTGGAGCAAGACACTATTGTTTTAGTATAAAACACTTAGCTAAATCCTATCTTTAGTCAGGTGCTTTTATTCCTACAGATGTCCAAGAAAGGGAAGAAATCCAGCCATCGGCGATTAGGTCACTTCTGCGTGCTATCCTCACGTACCAAGGGCGCAGTGGCTTCTGGCAGGAGAGCCGTGCCCTGGCTGAGCAGCATCCACAACCCTCATTCTCTGGCTCATATGGCACTTGGCCCAAACCTAAAGGGCAGAGGGAGCTTCAGAGCTCCAATGACAATGAGCTGGTGGAAGAACAAAAATTTTTAAATATGCAAAGCTCTCCAAGGATGATTAGGCATAAAGCATTGTCAAACAGTAATTCCCAGAGACATCCTTTAGAATCTAAACAAAACAATACTGAGAAGGCAGTAACAGCAGAAACCTACATATTAAGAAATAGAGTAAGCCACTCATAAACAGCCTACTAATGATTGAAAACAAGTTGATACTCCCTGTCAAAACATTAACATCTATCAACAAACCAAGGGCAGATGCTGAAGGCTGCCTGAAGGACGTGTGTGCCCACAAGCTGGTTGAGCGGTGAGAATAAAGCACAGTGGAGGAATAACGTGGTGCCATGAAGTATCCAAGCATACTAAACACTCCTAGGAAAGTGACAATGGAAAGCCTGTGGGCTTGTTCTTGGAGATTTTGGGGGTAGGGGGCTGCTTAATCGGGAGAACATCTATCATAAAGCAGACTTAGGTGGAATGCCATTCAGAAGATACCCACCTCCCTCTCCCACCACCAAAGATAAGAAAAGCATGTCCTTATAAATGTATTGGAGATACTAGAGCCCTCACACTGAGAACAGTCCACAACACACACAATCTTGTCCCCATCTTCTGCTGCCAGATGCACAATAATCTACAGGGATTTTTAAAACTGCCCCCATTTTCAGGCCAGGACTGTGTGACATACAAAGACATACATCGTTTCTCAATTCTTAGTGAGAAAACAACAACAAAAAACCCTGTCATTTTGAGATATCATGGCACAGAAAGCTTAGTGCACATGAAAACATTCCACAATGCAGCAGCATTTACAGCCAAGAAGTTTCTGAGACAGCCCAGAGGCCAGAGCAAAGACCCGAACAGTGCTGGCTCCTCAAGCCCGAGGGAGGGCACGGCAGGGCCACTCCAAAATGAAGCTTTCCCCAGCAACCGGTCTTCTCCACAAACGTAGTATCTGTGCCAAAGAGCATTCCAACTAACAACAGTGCTGCGCAAGCTTTGGAGGAATCGGCAATCAACTTGCACACAACTGGAAAAATATTTGAAAGAATAAAACTGCAGGGACTTACATACCTCCATATCTGGCCTAAATTTATCTTCAAACACAGCCATTGCTGCCAAGGAGCCAGAACCTGTAAGAAAAAGATACATTTTAAGTGTATTTACCAACTCCTAGCTTCTCAAGATTACCTCGGGGCAGCAAAAATGGCAAAACATGCCCAATGTCACATTCAAGTACAGTGTAAATATTAATCCTGTAGGCCACATAAAGCAGGTAAACACCGCTCTTCAAAAGCCTGGAGTCACATGTACCACTATCTTGGGTACCCATGCAACTGGCCCTACTTCTACTACAGACAGAAGTAATTGTAAATTATTCCCAATAATGTGCTGAAGCACAAAAATGAGGTTATGGAGAATTCGTATTTTTTCAAAAAAGTGAATGCCACATAATTTCACGTATCCTATGCTGTAAATCTTGTGCTCCACAATTGTGCCTTGGCAGGCTGCTGGGTATAGCGCTAAATACCAAGCCAGTTAGAAAGAATAGACTGTTTTAATGAGCTGGCCCTGATAGAGTCACCTTGACACACCGGGAAGAAACCACAGCACTAGCAACGGTAATAGGACTGCAAGCTGCAGCCACCAGGTGAATCCAGCTACAACTGTAAAACACTTTATTATGTGGCATTTATTTGGAGCTATTATTTTTAGTTTGTACTTTGAAGAGTAACAGCTGAGTAGACAAAATGACAGACAAAGAAACAAAAATTTATTATCACAATAGCAAATGGCTGAAAGGTTATGCTGCATAGATATTAACGGATAGCAAATTTCTCTCTACGAAAGTGGGATGTAAAGTAAAGGCATTACAAATAAGTATGGGCTCCCTGTGAATGGATGCAAAAGGCAGCTCAGCACTATTTGAAATTTTAAATTAAACTTGCTTTGTTCGGAGAATCTTTAGAAAACCATCATCTTGTCTTTACAGGGGCCTGGCAATATTTCAGGATATTCTACTTTTGGGGAGAAGATAGAGTTGCCCACAATTTTTTACTCCAATTAGAAGATTTTTTTGGCATTTATTACTTTTTAACTTGTTTTGCATAACACTATCTATTTAGCTGGGTCACAGAGAAAACCATATTTTCTATTTAAAATGATTTGTGTACATCGCTTGACCACCTCAATGGTTTAGCAAAGGAAAAAGGCAGCGATTAAACAGTTTCAAATGAGGTGTCCTGCTGATTTTATCAAGTCTGCTGAATGTATAATGAAAAAGGGGAAGCTGACAGCAACGCTGCGCTGAGAAAATACAGACTACCTTATCTGAACCATTTAAGGAGGTCCAATTATAGATCAAATTTAAAGGGTAGGAACAGCAGATTTACAGACACAAATCAATGAACATGGTAATCCCAATGAATATGACAGATACTCCTGTTACGGGATATTGCTGCGGTTCAGGATCATTACCTTCCCAGCACCAGATACATCACAGCTAAAGCAGTAGGAAGCGTCAAGTGTAGCCCGGCATTACAAGCAATGACTATTCATTTAGGCTTTGGGAGCAAAAGGCAACCCCATTTTCCCCTCTCAGGATTTTTTCTCCTTAAAAAAAGGGGGGTTATCTAAAGGGATATTAAAAGCCATTTGGAAAGGACATAGAAATTAAACAGATATTAAACTGGAGCACCCACATGAAACAAACATATATGCAAGAGCAAATGCACCACAACCAAACTTCTGACTTTCATAGTAAACATGTCCTTGAAAATCTGGAAATAGAGTCAAAGTCCACCAATATTTTGAGTCACACGTTTACTCTGAGATTCAGGCACCAGTGGGTGAAAGTAACCTAAGTGTCTGTTTTAAGGCACAGGTGAGAACCCGTCTCAGACTTAGCAGTGAAAAACAAGCCGGTTTTGTATGGAAAACAAAAGTACAACTGTTGTGAAGAAACAAGGAAATTGCAAATAAGGAAATCTCAGAAAAAAATACTTCCAGATACAAAATGCTCTTGCAGAGCACCGAACAGCAGGCTTGCCTCCTTCCAACCCAGTCCAAGAATATCTCTGTGAAGAGCCCAAGGGTAAATGCACCAGAAGCCTGAAATAAACATTAAAAAAGGACAGGGGAGGGCAGGTATTTACCTAAGAGCTAACAATGTGGAAAACTGGTCAATTACTGTGAAAGGGAAACCCAAGCTTAAAGGCATTTTTCCTTAAACTTTGCTGACCCTGTTTTTCCTCTGGGCCATCCTTTCTTTGGCAGTTTCACAGTAAATACATTAGTTTTACTCTCATTTTTCCTGGGCACATATATTTCCTTCTGCTTAGCTCCATTCAACATTTTAAGAAATGAAAAATATCTCCCTCCCAATATAATAATTCTTCCTTCATCAAAAACTTTTTTTCCTGCTTAGAAACAACGCTGCAGACAAAATTTCTGTAAGTGGAAATTACATACTACACCTACACTCTTACAACAAAAAGTGGGGATGCTTCTCACATTATCAGAGACAGTGATTTTTTTTTTTTAAGAGCTGAAAGGCATAGGAGAGGTAAACATAGGACACAGGGGTTCTTATCACATTGTATTTCTGCTTCCCTAGCTATACCACGCCCAACGCATACACACACACACACACACACACACACACACACACGCTCGTGCACAGTCTTCTGGAGAGCAGGAGCTTGCTAACCTGCCCAATTCTGCTTCCCCTAAGATCAAAGATAAGCAGACTCCAAATAAACTTGAAAATAAAGAGAAATTCAACAATGAAAACAATTTCTAAATCACTTCACAATTAGCTCCTGCTCCCAGCTTTTTAGGAAAGGAGGACTTTGGCGCCCCCTTTTCAGAAATACACGAAAGTGCTAGGACAACTGACTGTCAACAGGTTTCCAGGAAACTCTAATTGTGTGTCTGCTATTTAGAAAACTGAAGTTAGAATTTCAAATGACGGTAAATTGCCAAATGTGGCAAGAGAACCAGATGCAACTTCTCACATCATTTCAAGGCAATGCAACTGGGGAAAGGAACAAGAAGTCGGCCATTAAAAAGAAACAAGATGATAAACTCAACGAGACCAGTAGTCTTTAAAAACGTCATTCAAGTTTCCCAGATTTTGTTTCAATGCCACTTTAAACTACATGTAATACAATAAACCATCAGACAGATGTCACACTAGCATAGCAGCTGTGTTTAAATACATCCCACTTCCCCAGAATGTCCCGAAACAATCCATTCCTTCAGCACCCACCTATCTAACCTGGCACTTTCATACCACAACTCAAGGCAAAAATCCTTTGAAGGAGCATTTACCCTGATTTTCTGTTCCAAAGACAAGGTCATCCTGGATAATCAGTCAGATGATCTGGTTTCCCATTAAGGAATAAATGAACAGAAAAGCCAGGGGACACTGTACATGGTACAGGGGCCCCTGTACTTCACACAGCAGGCATGTCAGGCGAAAGAAACAAGTATCAGAGGGATATGCTTTCCACCAATGCAGGATGAGCTCTAGGAGCAAGGGGTGTGAGGCCTGCCCTCAAAGAACTTACAGTCGGGAGAAGGCAGCCAGAGGGAAGAAACAGCGTTTTGTTCAGCACCTACTATGTGCCACACATCATATGCCATTTAGTGATAGCAACCCATTGAAGTAATAAAGCTTGTTTAGGATTACAGAACAAACAAGCACAGGGCAGGAATCCTGTCTCAGGTGTGACCCTATGCCCCGCTCTCATACAGAAAGTTCTGCACGCCCCATAGTTCACAGCAGACATGATGGTCTCCCGTGACCAGGTTTTAGCCCCTCCTCTTCCCCAGCACACACACTTGACACTCCACCAGCACTAAGCTGACGACAATTCCCTAAATGTTCATACCCTTTCAAGCCTCTCCCACCTTGGCACACAGTAGTCCCTTTGCCCTGAGAGGCCCCCGAGCTCCTGGTCACCCTGCAAACCCCAGCTGAGAGATTACCTCTTCCCAGAAGCCTTCCTTGACCACCACACGCCCACGAGAGTTTCTCACTCTCATCTCTGCAACTTGCCCATCCGTTCAAACTGCATCAGCATGCCTGCGGTCTCTGGTGCACAAGGCGCACTAGATGGAATTTGTTCAATTAAGCGGGGCTGATTTCAGTATAAATGTCCAAATGGAGGAGTGGGGAAACTCTGAGCTGGCCCTCTAGGAGTGATGACAGTAGGAAATGCCTTGATAAAGTGTAAAAGGACACATATTGACTAACTTACCCCACTGGGATGAATACAAGACAAATTCAAATGTAAAGCAAGTTCAGTTTTCAAAAAGAAAAAAAGCCTTTAACCCACAAAACCATGTCCTATTACACGTCATAGACTGGTCCAAACCTCTGGGATGTCATAGGAGTGAAATGCCCTCCTTGGATTTCTGCATTTTATTATCAAAGCTCTCTCTGTCTCATCGGTAGTTTCCATGTAGCTGCTCCTTAGCAACCTCCACCAAGGCTGCCTTTTTCAGCCCACCCACAGTTACTGAGGAGCCAGTTTGGCTTCCAGAACAAAGCTCTTCAAAACAGAAAAACGAGGTACCATTCAGTGACCAGCATTTAGGAGTGGCTGTGCAAGAGACTGTGACGCTACCTAGTTACCCACTGACGTGCCCAGCTCACCCACGCCACCGTCACACGCTGCTCAACCACGCCAACTCCCAAAGCACCCAGCAGCCAGGCTATGGACAGAGACGGGGTTGGGGGAAGGATACACAGCTCAGCCCGCTCTCTTCCACGGGGGCCAGGAACTGCTCTGCACTCCCGACCACTGCAGCCAGCCTGGCGGGCACCACTTCGCCCTGGTTGCCCTGTTTGGTGCTCACTAAAAGAATTCCTCCTACAAGAGATACCCCTGCGAGTCCTGGAAAACACGGTCTGCTCCCCATCTCTGACTGTCAGGGCCTGTCTCACCCAAGATGACATTGTGTGTCACCCACACTGACCTCCAGGAGAAGGGGGGGGTTGTCCCAGGCACAAATGCCACAAGGCACTACATCTCCAGCCAATCTTTTTAAAATGAAGTATCTGTTCTTATTAATAGCAGAACACTGGTTATAAAGAAAAAAAAAAAGACTAACTCCTATAAGCAATGTAAAAATACAAGCCCTCAAACTCAGAAAAACACGTGCTACGGGGCATTAATAACTAAAAAGAGCTCACAGAAAAATAACATCAATACACCAACAGAGAAAGAAAACAGCAGTTTACAAAAAAGAGAAAAGGCAGAGGCCTATACACATTTAGAAACACTGTTCAAGTGTACTATTAATCAAAGAAATATGAATTGCAATTAACTATTTGTTTGCCTTTAAGATTAGCAAAGATTGGGCCGGCCCAGTGGCTCAGGTGGTTGGAGCGCGGTGCTCCTAACGCCAAGGTCGCTGGTTCGATTCCTACATGAGCCAGTAAGCTGCACCCTCTACAGCTAGGATTGTGAACAATGATTCTCCCTGGAGCTGGGCTGCTGTGAACAGGTGGAGGTCGGTGTGAGCTGCCGTGGGCTACTGTGTGCCACCCGTGAGCAGCCGGTGGCCAGCGTGAGTGGCTGGCAGCCAGCGAGAGCTGCCGTGAGTGGCCAACTGGCAACCGATTGCCTCAGCCGGGGGGAGCGCAAGGCTCATAATACCAGCCTGGGCCAGGGAGCTGTGTCCTACACAAATCGACTGAGAAACAACGACTTGAAAGGAGTCGGGGGAGGTGGGAAAAGGGGGGCAGAAGATTAGCACAGATTAAAAAAAAAAAAAATACCCAGTGCTGACAAAGCTGTAGTGAAATGAGCACTCTAACATACTTGTAAAAGCAAAAATGGATAGAACTTTTCTAATGGACAATTTAGAAATATCAGTCGAAAGCATCAAGCTTTATATAGCCTCCAAACTAGCAATTCTACTGCTAGAGAGTTATTTTAAAGAAAATAATGAACAAGTACTCAAACTATGTATATAAAAAGATCATTATTTAGATTAGTAAAAAAAAAAAAAAAACAACTGAAGGTAAGTGTAAAGATCCAACAATCAGGAGATATAGAAAATATGCTATTTTCTTTTTGCTTACTTATATTTTCTTATTTTTCTTCAAAGGACATGCATTACATGGCATTTTTTAAGGTATAAGCTTGGAGAAAATAAGGATTCATCATTGGGGAGGGGTGGGGGTGGGGAGAGAAACAGAAAGACCAAGACCTTACCAGCTGTCACAGTCTTGCTGTGTAACAGCAGCAGCCCGAAGCTTATTCCTAAGATTTGTACACAGGGGCCTGAAGGTCAATCCACGCATGAGTCAACAGTCCCAAGTAACGACAGCAATCAATCATCACAAACAAATAAATATACAGCGTCTCTGCCAGCATCCTTCAGGAGGGCTTCCTGAAGATGGTCTGAGAGGTAAAAGCATCCTACAGTGCTCTGAGCGTATCAGCGCCAGGCCAGATCCCACCTGTCCAGTCTACTCTGTGGCCAACAAATTACAAAAAGGACAGCATACACACACAGTACATGTAGTTAAGAAATTTCAAAGCAACACAGACAATAGTTAGTGGTTACCAGAAGGTAAGGGGGGAGGGCGCTGACAGAGGAGGGTAAAAGGGATCAAATATATGGTGATGGAAGGAGAACTGACTCTGGGTGGTGAACCCACAATGTGGTATATAGACGATGTATTACAGAGTTGTACACTGGAAACCTATGTAATTTTGCTAACCAGTGTCACCCCAATAAATTTTAATTTTTTAATCACACACACGCACACACATATATTTTAAAAAAAAAGGCATTTCAAAGCAGTCACATCAGTTTTGTCTGCTCTCAGACAGGGCAGGTAGCAGCAGTCCCATTTGACAAAAGGGGAGAGCGACCATCAGAAGGAAGGAATCTGCCCAGATTACACAGCCGGGGATTAGCGAATCTGAGAATCCCCAGATCAATCTCAATGCAAAGTGTCCCACATTCCTTCCATTCCACCGTGTTGCCTTGTAAATAGCAAAGCCAAAATCTTAAAATCAACATTAGAGAAAGCATGAAAGTAGCTATATCTTCTTAGCACCCCACCCCAAAAAAGCATGCTTTTTAACTTGCTTTTTCTTCAGATTTTAGTATACTCGATTACCACACATCTGCATCTAGTTAATTTGTGTTGTTTTGCTTGGAAATTCAAAGGAGACTGGGATTTTAGTTAAATGTTTTAAAATAATTGAAGAGAAGCCATTCACTGTTTAGCAAGGCCACTCAAGTATCCGTTCTGTATTTATTTTAAAAAATAGCCCCATTCAAAAAAAAGAAAGAAATTAGTCTCCATTTTCTAAAACCTCTGAAGGTGTTTATCAGCATTAGTAACTCAATTAGAAACTGACTTTTTCTGAGAGAACAATCCAACTCAGAACAAAATACGTAATGAATCGAAAAAATTTCACTAAGATATTGCTTTTACTTGCTCTATATATTTAAAAACAACAGTATTAATATGGCTTGAGGACAGTGGGATTTAAAACAAAAAATGAAACCTTCTTTTTATAGAGTTCATCAAAGAACTAAATCCAATTCTAGAAAGTATGTTACCAGACATGCTGAAGAAACAATGAGACTGAAATAATTTTCTAACACCTGCTGCTCTAAGTCCAACTCTAGGAAGGATCTGAAAGCCAACAGGTAGAAATTTGCTTTTCCTAACAAGGTCGATGCTCACAAACTCTCAGACTAGGGCCAGAGAAAACAAAAGGGAACATTTACTGAGGGCCTTTTAGATCTCGGATCCTGAGCTCAAGTGATGTGAGTGGGTCTTTCTCCATTTTACAGACAAGGAAACTGAGGCAATACAGCCAATAAGCAGAGCCAAGAGTCAAATCCAGGTCTTATGGCTCTTAAGCCCTTGCACCTTTCAGAAGGGCAACTTCCCACTCATTCCTTCCAACAAACCACGCCAGGTGCCCACTCGGCCGCAGGCTCTGGGAACCCACAGCTCTGGCACTTGCTCGCTGTTTCCCCCAGCACATCACTGAGGCCCTCAGAGCCCTACAAGGCTGCCAAGTGACTCCAGAAGGCACCATCACATCAAGCACATGAATGCTGGCCCTGGAACAGTGGAGCAACCTTATCCCGCTAGCTTCCTCCCCGCACAAACGGATGAAGACAGAACGCGACGTATCTCCTCACAGTGGCTGGGTGACCTGAATGAGGTGACACATGTACAGCAGAATGCCTGGCACGCAGTAAAAGCTCAGTAAGAGCTGGCTATCGTAATTACTCTACGACAAGGTCCCCACTCCCCAAGAGCTATTGTATACCATCATTCTCAACAAGTCCCAGGATCGGCGGCTTGAATGGAAACAGAGGTCTTCAAAATCTCCTCTCAAAGTCACGAAGTTCTGAGAACCAGCAGGAATGGATTTCTACTGCTTTTCCCCAAATCAATTTAACCAGATCTTTTCAGGAAAAAAGCTGCTCCTTCTGCTAAGGAGGGGCCCACTGTAAGCACCCAAAGACCCGTTTGCCACCGTGGCCTGCCAAGGTGTAAGATGTATGCAGCGATAAAAGAGTAACTCGCAGAACTTTCTAATCCATCAGTGTCAGCTCCCCCTGACACAGTGCTTACTCACACTTCCTCATTGTTAGTCAACTGGCCACACATCCTGGGTAAAATCTGGTGCTTTCCACAGCCCCATGGAGCGGGATCATTTTTCACTCCATCCCTGTCTACAAGACCCAGTCTCCTGGTGCTGGTGCTGGCTCTGGAGGCCAACGCTGCCAGTGTGTGAAGAGCTGATTTATGAATATAAAACAATGTTGGTGCCAGGGGACCATGTTCAGCCACTAGAGAGCAGTGAAGCACCTCTCCTGGCTCCAGGAAAACTCAAGACACCGACTTGAAGTGGTTTAATTGTATGCATGCATTTCATTATAAGTCTTGGCCAAAAGCTTCCAGGAGAGGCAGGCCAAGTGATCAGACAATCTTGCATGGGTTGCTGAAATCCAGATTTGTCCTTTGTCAGCACAAACAGTTTAATTTGATGTTTTCACTCCTGAGTAAGCACTGAGTATTACATTTAAACCCCTCAAGAGGGGGAAGAATGCTTCCTTTTCATCAGCAAATGTACCTCAATGTCAGAGAGTCTATCTTTTATTCCTAATGAATTTTAAAAAATTGTTCCATTTAATATGCTTAGAAATAGATTTTAAAGCATAGAACATTTTCACTCAAAAGTAATTTCTAAAAACAAAAAGTTCCTTTTCTAAATGTTGTGCAGTCAAAAAGGAGTTAAATTTTACTCTAAGTAAATAATTTAAAACACCACTTGAACAGGGATTTTTCTTATAATTGCAAGTGCAACATCTCATTGACCCGACACATTATAAACACTTATTCTTAAGAAAAGACTAACAATCAGGACATCCAGGCCACAAAAATGAAAGGTTTTATTTTATTAATGTATTTTAATGAAATGCCACAAGGTTTCAGGACCGAAAATTGTTCTCCTTTAAACAGGACTCACCTAACCCTATGTTTAGGGGTTAAGGGGGAGGATGAAAATTACCTTAAGACATGCCTCTCCTAATCAGCCTCCCCCACCATCAGGCCTGGCGAGGAAAGAGCAGCTCTCACTCCGCAAGCGTACACTCCTCCCTCCCGCCGCGGGAGCGCCAGTCAGTCGGAGCTGACAGGTCTTTCAAAGGCATCCTTTACCCTGGCCCACATGCCAAAATAACTTCCGAAATTGCAAGTTATTCCACTTCGCAGATCTTTTCCAAGTTTTCATGTCCCTCAGAACACTCAAAGACAAAGGACCACAGAATTTAATAATTTATAAAACACATCTCTTCTTAACCATTAAGTATAGGTTTATCTAGTCCATAAAGCCTATGTGCAAACAATAAGAAATCTGACTTATTGGAAAAAAAAATGTGTAAAGCACTGCTACATATACTTTCGCACTTCATTTTTCTGTGGACAAGATGCTATAACTCCACTTTATAGATGGGAAAAAAACAAAGTTCAGAGAGGTGAAGGAACCGACCCAAAGTCACACAGCTAGTAATGGCAGATCCGCCTGATAACAAATCCCTAGTTCGATGATCTCTGTAGTGAAAAGTCTTCTAATGCATAAAATGACTTTCCACTTAGTCTGCCCAATAAGTAAAAAGACCATCAAGCATGGGTTATGAGACTATAAAGGCACTTCTCTGTAGCAGGGCCAATTCTGACACAAGAGCAAGTAAAGATGAATTAGATACCTGACTCTCTCTGAAGTGGAGTCAAAAACAAAGGACCTGAAACTGCGAGCACTGCATTTAACGGTTCTGAAACATACTCCCGGCAAAGACCGCTACTTGGTTGTAGACCAAGGACTGAACTCAAGTCAGAGAGGATCTCATGGCAAATGTCAGAGCAGAAAAAACAGGAGGAGCAGTGCCCTACACATTAGTTCAATACCTCACCATTTTACCTACAATAGACATTTAACATTTTTTCTGCAGCATCAAGAACAAAGTCCACTCTAATTAGAATAGATTAAAAACTGGCAAGGGCTGCATATATTCCATTCCCTGTAACAACATGATGAATTTTAGAAGTCAATACTTTCTCATTTCCTAACCTAACAGCACCATCTATTGGCTTAGTACCACCTTTGCAGCCACCAGGAATCAAGATGCATAATTCAATTTTCATGGGCTTTTGGTTCCCAGTTGTTTAATTCCTGGCATTCCATTGCAGCATAAATTTTAAGACATAAAATCCATGCATTGCACATTTTAAATCTTCTGAAATGCATCTTACACATATTAATCAAAGCAGGAAAAACTGCCAGAGAAATCTTAGTACACAGAACTGTGCACAGAGAATGTGTTAACACTAAAATTATCAAAACACCATGCACCAAACAGCGATGTTGTGCTACCATGTTTCCCCGAAAATAAGACCTAACCAGAAAATAAGCCCCAGCGTGATTTTTCAGGATGACATCCCCTGAAAAGCCCTAATGTATCTTTTGGAGCAAAACTTAACGTAAGACCTGGCCTTATTTTCAGGGAAACACGGTACAAACAAAGATTTTTACGTATGGTATCTCACTTAGTCTTCACACATTTCCCACAGGAACTGTCCTCTAACCACTTTAGAAACTGTCCTCTAACCACTTTACAGACGAAGACATCAATGTTCATACTTGAAAGCTAATAAATATTGGACTCAGATTTGAACCCAGTTGGACTCCAAAGACCAGCTCTTTTCCCTGTCCCACTCTATCTCAAAAAAGGACGCCCAGAGCATCAAATGCATGGAATAAACCCCAGGTGCTTTAGAGCATGTCCACACACAACATGACACTGTGGCATGCCAGTAGCCCTGTGACCTTCCCAAGTCAAAACAATCAGCCTCTTTTGAGAAATGAGGGAGGGCTTTGCGGTTCAGAGAGGTTAGGTGAGTAGCCCCGTCAAGCAGGGCTGGGACTGAAGCCAGGGCTTCCATCTTTTTCTAGGATTCTAGGTTATACCTCAAGGGGTTACAAAAAGCCCGCTCTGGGTGGGCACTGACTGTATGAACTCCCACCAGAGTTCCCACCAGAATGCGGTTCCCTCGGCTGCACAGCCCCTGAGCCACAGAGAGCAGGGGCCGAGATTCACCCCTGTACTGACGGAGACACATGCTTGTGGAACCCCCCGCACACAGTCCCATGGCCCATACAAGTCAGGAAAAAGGATTTCCAGCACCACTATAGCTATCAAGGCCACCTGCCCTCTGAGAAGGCCTATCTACTAAATACAGTACTGCGGAGTTCACACCTGATTTAAGGGTTGAAAATGCATGTAGAAAACACATCTGCCATCTTGTTAACAATCTGATCTGATCCAGCACTGGAAAAAATTTCCAAAATCGAGTCATGTGGAGATACCAAAATGTCTGCACAAAGGCTGCACTTCAGTGTGAAAAGACAGAGAATATGGCAGGCCTGAATTCCCTACTGATGTTCTTAAGTTCCAGCTTCATTCTAAGACTCCTTTGTGCCCACAAGGTGAGACATCGGTATGTTTACACCTCTGTCCTGAATCTTTCTAATTGCTGGGGCGCTCTGTACATTGGGGCTTACGAGGCACATTCCAGTAATTAGGAAACGGCATAACCAGTTTATCTGGAGATTAGATTTTACCTGCATGGCCCTGGCTGTGACCCCAAGTCTTCCCTCACAGCGCGTTATCAACATTAATTCCTGAAGTTAGTATTCCTAAATTGTCCAAGGGCCTCATTTCTGGGAATGTCGTGCTTGAAATTGTATTCATATTAATTCTCCACGTGAATAAGTGGGCAAAAACAAAAATTTTATACGCCTTGCTAATGCTGCTATGAGGAACACTGCCAAACGAATAGCAAAAGATGGTTCCCCAAGCTACTCCCGACACTACTTCAGTTTGCCTAATAAAGGAAAGCTGGAAAGTTAAAAGGAAAAGCTAATTAATCCAAGAATGAGAAGAACCCACATTTTGTCTATAAAAAAATAAAACCATAACCCTTTGCCTTTAATAGAAAAGTCCAAGAATCGTGCCCGGCTTTCCGCAATCATACTCATTGATCTCCTGCAGTCTCTCGCAAATTGTTCTCTTACAAAAGAAATAATTAAATGAAACCTGAGGGGCCCTTCTTTTTTGAGAATAAACCCAATCATACTTCCTGGACCAAATGCCACACCCCACTCACCGCAATAACACAGCCAAGGGGGAACTGTCACACCGCCCAGATCATGGCCCGCGTGGCATGTGACCTTCGCACGCCTCTCTGAGCCTCAATGTCCTCCTCTGAAAGACCAGGGTGATGGTACTCACCTCACAGTCTTGCAAAGACTAAATCAGTAAAGCATCTCACAACATTTGCTGGTACGGCAGCTGGAAAGCTGCTGGATGAACGATGCTCTCGTTATGGTCACATCATGTCCACAAAAAAGGTTTTAGGACAGAAACTGACCAAGGGCCACACGACAAGGAGTTTGATACATCTTCTCCCCCGTAAACCCGCGGGAAGGCCACCAGCCCTCAGACAGGAGCACGACAAGCTGTGCCAGCATGTTAAAGATGCGAAAGGCAAGACAGGTCTTCTAGTCAATGCAAATGACGAGTAACCTTCATCGCCTGGCCAGTGGCCAGTACAGGCCCCTGGGGAGACAATATTTAGACACCCTTGTGTTATGGGTAATTTATAGCTTCCAGCTCTTACTGTCAAATCACTCAGATAAAAAAGGATTAATTACTAATAAGTTTCGTTTTTATTTCTCATAATAAAAAACTTATAATGTAACTAAAGCTAGAGAATTTACATGAAATCTTCCTTTTCTCACATAAGCTTCATTTATGGAAAGCCTGACCCACAGTGAACGCTGATGCCCCATGGAAACACTTCCTTTAGGAGGACGCTCTAGCTTACCTGTAGCTTGAGGTGTGATTATAGCTCACCCAAAATAAATAACATGAATTAAAACAAAGTCCACCAAATTTTGGCAATTCTGGGGTCTCTCAAAATCCAGCTCCCCGGCCCCTCAGAAATGAAAAGACCTGAAAACAACACTAGAACAAGACCCCAAAAAAGCACCTGCATTAGGAAGGCAGCACTGCACAGCTACTACCACAGGGAAAGATGGACGAAGCCCCACTCAAAAGTAGACAATGAGAAACGAAAAAAAGGACTAGGACAAAACCAGGGCAGTACAACTGTATTTTCTTTTACATTATCTGGCAACGGGCTCCTCTTCCAATGGACTTGGATTGGAAAAAATAAAATAAAAATCATGTTGTCTTGGGGTGGTAGAATTGTGCATAATTTTTAAATTTTTCCTTTGACACTATAAAGCTGTTTCAGTAAATACTGTCTGATAATATGCAGGATGGAAAATCTGCACACAGACCAGTCAACAATATGCAAAATAAATAAATGCCAGGGGGAACTTGCATAAATATTTTCAGTATTTATAAGCAAGGCTTAATAGTTTAATGAAGGAACATCTATAAGATGATAAAATCAAAGCAGCTGTGTTGTACAGGGATTTACTGGACCTGGAAGAGGAGGTTCAAGCCCACGCTTTGCCACTGACAGGCTGAGCAATAAGGCAAGTTACTAAATATCCTGTTTAAGTTTCAGGTTTCTCATCAATAAAATAGCAATGACATCATCTCTTGCATAGAATTTTAACTGAAAATGATGACAGCACCAGCAGACTCTGGCACTGAGACACTCTGTAATGTGCGTTAAATTTGAACTAATACTAGGCTTTAAAAAAAAAAAAAGAACCTATCACACACACAATGCTCTGTGCTAAATGGGGCCACACAAATGAAACACAATCTAAACCAACTGTATTCCAGGGGTACTATAAACTGCCAGTGCACAAAAATAAACAGCTAAGGTTTCTAACACTGAGTTTCAGACATTTCCTTGGCACAAGCAAGTTCGAGGATCAGAAATTTAATTCACCATCAAATATTCATGGAGTCACACAGGACTCTGTGCGAGTCTGGGAGTGAGACACGGATTCTACTCTGAGATCTCAAATTTTCGCAGGGGCAGGAAGGACAAGCGCTGGGGGAAGTGAGTGTGGACAAGGCTGGAATCATGTTTCACGCCAAATGCCCTGAGAGGAAGTACTGACTCAGCCTGGGGCAGTCACAAGGGAATGGCTGCCGGGCTAGACCTCGGATGAGAAGTAAGAACACTCACGGCAGAAAAGGCATTTCTGAAGAAGGCAGCACTGCAGCAGTGGGGTGTGAAAGCCTGCTCAGGGGAGGCAAGGGACAGGAAAAAGGGCCTAGAGCCCAGCTGGAATGGAGGTGGCCCCAGGCGAAGGAGTTATTCCAGCACTGCAGTCAAGAGCCAAGAAGGGACCGGCACTAAGGAAGACAGGAGAGGACGGATGACAGGACCCAGAATCGAGCATAACATTGGCTCGGCTGGTTTGTGTATCTCTGTACTGTCCGCGACCATCGCTACCGCCACTGGACCTGTCCACACCCTCAACATTTCTGGCCACACATCTCCCTCCCTGCCTGCAGACTCTCCCATCTCCCATGCCAATCTTCCTCCCTAGCTGTCATCGGACCGCTCTTTGTAATAAGCAAATCTTACCCTCTCATTCCCTATTCCCTGGCTTGAAAACATTAGATGGAAACCTCCAGGACAAAACCAGAACTCAGCCTGTATCACCGGGACCCTCCCGGGCCTAGCTTTCCAACCTTGCCCCTGCTCCCCACCCCTGAACACCCATGCCTTTGCTGCTGCTGCGCCCCCTGCATGGAATGCTACCCCCACCCACGCGCTTGCCTCACCCATCCAGCAAACTAGGGCCTTCCAGTGCCTTGTGCACCACAGGACCTGGAAAGTCTTTCCTGTGGGAGTAGAGCGGGGAGGCAGATTCCTGGCTAATTCCTACTTATCCTCCAGGTCTCAGCTGTGTGACTTCTTCCCGTCTTTCACCTATCAGACTGGCAAGAGGACCCAGAGTTGGTGGGGTTTAAGAGAAAGGCATTCTCATATTCTGTTGGTGACAGTATAAACTAGTGCAATCTTTTTGGAGGGCAATTTGGCAATAGCTTTCAAAAAGTAAAACACACTGTATAACCATTTGTCACTTTTCTGGGCTGCCCAGCAGCTGTTCTTCCTTCCTACATCTGGGGAACCCCACCACCTTATAAGTGGGTGACCGAGCTTTACCAATCAAAAACACACACCCTCCCCGGGGAGCTCTCTGGTGGTGAAGGAGATGGCAGGACGAACACGGTTCCCGGGCAGCAGTGAGGAGGGAGCCAGGGCCCACCCAGCACCAGCTGAGCCGGCCGTGCAGCCGTGCCATTCCATCCTCGCCTGCAACGGCCCGTTCTGCAGCATGATTTCTGACACTTTTCTTGGCCCCAAATCCAGTTCTCGCCCTCCCAGCTATTCTGTGAGTCACCTACTATCCCTTAAAAAAAAAATTCCTCTTTTCCTCTTAAATCGTCTGGTGATTCCACAGCTTGCAACCAAGAATTCTAAGCAACACGTGCACACCCCCTAATCCAGAAAGGCCACTACTAGAAATTTATCTGATGTACTTATACAAGTACACCAAGACACATTTGTTGCAAAAATCTTAAAACCAAAACATCCTCTACAGGAGGATGAGTCAGTAAATCATGGTGCAGCCATACAATGTAGTTCTAGGCAGCTGTTATTACAGACAGGACATAACGCTACAAGTGGTGAGACGAAAACATCTTCAAAACCAATTCACAGTAAGGGAACAGTATGTAGAGCATGATCTCATTTGCGTATTTGTAATAGGGATAGAGAGGTAACAGATGATAGAGATACATGAAGGTGTATCATAAACCATTTTCTGGAAAAAAAACATAAGACATTCTTAACAGTGGTTACTTTGGAAGAGGGATATGAAATAAGAGACTTATTTCTTATGTAATATTTTTTCCCACTTGAATGTTTTGTCATGTTTGTAAATTACTTTCATCAGAAAATGTTTCCACGTCAATTGCCCAGTAAGGGCTTCCCAAACCCCCCTTACCCATATATTCCTTCCTGTTATTCTCTTATTACTAGTCTTTTCCTCCAGGGCACTTAGCACAGTGCATTTAGGTTAATGTGTACTTACTGGTAATTCCTGTCTCCCAGAAGGCTATAAGCTCTGAGGGCAGGTGCTGTGTTGACCACTCTACTCCCAGCATCCCACAGGGCCTAGCACATAGTAGATGCTAAATAAACATCTGATAAATGAATGGAAGTAACTTATCCTTCTTTTAAGATTCAGCTCGAGTGAAGTGAAGGTTTTCCTGAAATCCTCCAGTGTGGTCAGATGAGACCCTTTCTCCCTTGGGCCACCGCGGCCTTTGTACCCCGGCCCTGCCAGTTTGTACTGTCTCACAATCACAGTGTGAGTGTGCTCAGGGCAAGGACCCACGCATTCACCTCTTCTGTGGAGCCTGCTCCTGTGCCTTTACACCAAAGGCCCTCAAGAAACAGTTGACAGATGAACAGATGAACAAACAAACTAAACCTCAAAGTAATAATTTACTCGCGCAGTAAAATCAGATGTTACTGACGTCGTGTTCTTCTTAATCTGGTCTCTAATGAGAGAGCACAGGCAGATTTGTGTGGAGTAATGATTTCTGAACAGAAGCGTGCTATAAACTCAGAGCTGTGGAACCATCACCCTGGGCTCACACTAGACTTGGAGAGACGCCAGAACAACGCTGGCCAGGACAGAGCACAAAGCAGGGCCGCAGGAGTGAAATGAGCAGACACAAATCTACTTGACTACTAATCACTTTCAACAACTTTTCCTAAATTCAGGATTATGCTCTTAAGACAAATTATTATAGTTCAAAAGCAAAAGAAACCAATTCAATTTTCCCACCTAAAAAATGTACTGCTTCATATCATTGTTAAATTTCCAGAAACGGATGATTTTATCAAGGTGATATAAGAGAATATCCTAAAGGACTTAAAGGTGGAGGGTTATGATATCTGCTATTTACTTTCAAATGGTTCTACACATACACACACACAAAATTAACAATAACAAAATAATGTGAGAGAGAGAACAACTGTGGTAAAATGTTAATAACTGACAAATATGAGTAAAGGGCATATAGGACTGTTCATTGTACATTACTGTTACTTTTCTGCAACTGCGAAATTTTAAGTAAAAAAAAAAGAAGAGAAACTTAAAATACTTAAAGAAAAGGCTATTCCACCTTTACGTTTAAAGGCATCATGGGGAGAAACAGTGCTTTGACGAAGATAACAAATACATTTGAATAAAGCAATTCAGAACAATTCTAAAATTACTGTATCTTTATTTTAATAATTACAAAGATTCATCCAAATGGGATCCGGGGGTACATCATTCTGCCCACAAACAGGAACATCTGTAGCATAAAAACCTTCTAAGAGGCTAGATAGCTCCATGGAATAGCAAAGTCTCAAATTGGCAATTTCCATACTAGTCAAGGCAGCGGAGCCAAGGTACCAAGACAAAAAATGTAACAGGTAAACAACAGCTGGAAAAACACCAGCTACCTATGACCTGTTTGAATTTCTGGACCTATATAATTTGACTCTGAAATTTAACCTAAAAGTTAGAACTTAAAAATCCCAATTCTGCTAAATATGATTTTATCGTTTTGTTGTTGTTCATTAAAAAATATTCTTATCTAACACTTGAGCTAAAATACAAACGTAAAAAGCTGATCTAAAAAGAGTAACTACTATTTATAGGTCAGACACTGGACGAGATGTGTTATATATGTTATCTCTAACCATTGTAACCTGGTATGTATGGAGGAATTATTATTAATACCATTTCACAGGTGAGGAAATCAAGGTTCAGAGGGGGAATTAAATGTCCCTGACCCCTCAGATATTAAGTAATAAAGAGGGACTCCAGTCACTCTGGCTTAAAAAACAACAACAAACGAACCTGCAGACCAGGCCTGGGAACAGGCCTGTTTCCACGGCAAGACCTCCACACTAGCTTTACCTCTGCCCGGGAAGCTCTTCCATTCAAACCTCACTTTTCATGAGCCCTACTTTGACCTTCCTATGTAACACTGCTGTCTGCCTTCCAGCCCAACACTCCCAAGTCCCTTACCCTGCATTAATTTAATTTTTTTTGAGATAATCATAAATTCACATGCAGATGTAACAAATAATGCATTGAGTTCGCATATACCCTTGGCCCAGTTTCCCCCAAAGGTAGTACCTTGCATAACTGTAGTCAAGTATCACCTACTTTACTTGTTTCTCCTAGTATTTATCACTAGAAAGGGATATTTACAGTAGTTGTTGTTGTCTGTCCACCTCCACTCAGAAACAAATTCCTTGCAAGCAAGAATCTTTATCAAAATTTTGTTCGTTATATCACAACCACACAGAATAGGGCCCAACCCGCAGGAAGAACTCAGATGTAGAATGAATCAAAGCACTGTTTGTACTGCCTCCTCTAACAGGAAATAGACCAGCTCTTTAAGAGACCAGCTTGGTAAATAAGAGCATTCTGAAACATCAGGGAAACATTACACTCACCCATGGTGACATAAGGCAATTTATCAGTTGATCCATGAGGATAGATGCTGTAGAGGTGAGGTCCAGTAACATCTACGCCCCCCAAAACTAGGGCTGCACCAATGTAACCTTGATACCTGGTGATCAGAGTATGCATAAGAAAAAAAACATGAGTCTACATTGCATCACTGTAACTTAACCAAAAGCTGTATGAGAAGTCAGAAAACAAAAGGCTTTTCTTATACTGCTACTGTTTCATTAAGTGGTTACAGTTTTGATGGGAACAAAGGGAGGAATGGAACGCACTTTAATTGAACATATATCAGCCAATAAAAACTGCATATTGTGTGAGGCACTCCACGTACCTTATTTCATCTCAGTAACACAACCCCCTTTAAAAGAAGACTCCATAACTCTCACTTCAGAGAAGATAAAACCAACCCAAAGACATGAAGTGCTCGCCCAATGTCTCAAGCCAAGCTTGGCTTACTCCAAAGATTATCAGCACCCTTCCCACCAGGCCTCTCTGTGTTCAGCAGATAAGCTCCCTTGCAAGTTAACAATGAGGAGTTGCTAAACTCAAGCTGTTCAATACCAGTTTCACCATAGCCTAACAGGAAAATGACCAATGTCACACCTTCCCTTTGACACAGGAGCTGCTTGAGCACAGAGGAAAGACCATGTGAGGACACAAAGAGAATGCAGCCATCTGCAAGTCAAGGAGAGACGCCTCAGGAGAGACAAAAACCTGCCAACATCTTGGTCTCAGACTCCCAGCCTCCAGAAAATAAATTTCTGGAGAAAATAAATTCCTGTTGTTTAAGTAAGAAAAAAAACAAACCAAAAAAACCCCCCCAAAAAACTTCCCTTTGAATAAGTCCACAAAAGAATAATCACAGATATGAGCTCATGTTGAGTAAAAACGTATTTCATCATTCAGGGAAGCGAATGATGAAATAACTCCATGACAGCCCGTAAAACCCATTGCCACCACCCACAGGATAAAGCTGTACCTCTCAGGAACAGGGACAGGAATACGTTTTCTACCCCACCCCCATCTCTGTTTAACTGTGCACATATTTGTTCCTTTGGACCCATTACCTGGCTGGTTTTCCACTTCTCTAGATTGCTTTCCCTATATTTGGTACAATTGTTTACCATTAGAATTGCTATGCTCGATAAACATGCTGGATTTCAAGTTATCCACTGTGAGCTTCTAGCTCTTTGGGAAGAAAAATGAAACACATGATGAATTTGCCAAATGATATAATCATTAAAACTGATATAAATTAACACAAGAACCAATCAAAGTCGTAATATTAAATTGTCTGAGATAGAGGGACCCATCAGAAGTGTTCTAGGTGAACAGATTAGTCAAGTCCAATATTTCCGTGTCCCTTGAGTACCATATTGTTATTTCAGAATCTTCTATTTATAAGTGAAAAACTGAAGAGCAGGAAAGGATTTCAGAAGCAGCGTCAAGAAGAAAGGGCCCAGATAGGGGAAGAAGGTAGTCATAAGGCACGTGAGCTAGCAGCAAGGTCAAGACTACACTCCACGGCTCTGGGATGTGAAGCCAGAATCACCAATCCACCGCTCCCACCCCAGTCTGGTGCCTGGTCCATGACACCAACTGACTGCTAAACAGGATGTTTAAGTAAAGTCAGTAACAATCAGCTGGTTTTCTTTCAAGCTAAAACATAATCTCTGTTTGATGCCTTTAAAAGAGTCTAAGACATTTTGGCAAATTACTGAAATCCTTAAAAACTGATCCACACTACTTTCAGGAATCTAAGGATGTAATGGGGCAAATATGCAGAAATGAACGCACAAGAATGTTTACTGCAGGACTGTTTATGATGCTAAAAAAAGCTGAACAGTCAGAGGGAGAACTGGCTAAACTAGCACAGCTATGCAACAGAACACTACACAATCATTAAAAACCATGCTACATTTTCTCGTCCACTTCTGACAGTAGTGCAACTTAGTACAATCTTTCTCAAGGATGGTTTCGGCAACATACATCAAAATGTTAAATGTGCATGTCTTTGATCCAGCAATTCCACTTCTAGGAATTTACTTTAAAATATAGCCTAAGGTATTAATCACACAAATACCTAAAGGTTCTATGTTCCAAAGGGTTCACAGAATACCTTATAAAACCTTAAATACCTAAAACAGGCAACATCGTTAATGTTCAAAAACTGGTTAATAGAATGGAATACTATGATACCACCAAAAAAGATGATATTCATCAATGGTTCTTAAACTTGTATGGGTCACAGACTCCTTTGAAAAACTGACCAAAACTGGGGAAACCTACCCCCCCTCCATAAGAAGTGTACATACAAAAGTTTTTCACTCTTTCAGGAGAGTTACAGGTCTCTAGAACTCCTCCAGGGACTCAAGGTAAAAACTCTGGATGCTGAGCTCTTCCACTAATGGGAACAATGTTCACAATATACTATTATGTGAACAGGGTCAGTTACCAAACACCACCTACTGCGGGATTCCATTTTTGCAAATGCATAAATGAGTATATATGCATAGTATAAAAGGTCTGAAATAACGTATCTCAAAGATTTACAATGTATTTGTCTACATGGCAGAACATCCACTAACATTTACTTCCTTCTTTTCACTTTTCTACAGTGTCTAAAGTTTTTACAATGATCATACATTATTTTTATAATAATTTTTTAAAAGATTATTTTCATTTTGAAACACACCAACATGGAAACTACTCAAGATGAAGTGGTAGGTGAAAATATTAGGTTGTATTATTGGACATACACAACTATGATCACATTTTTACAAAACAAAATTATGTATTATTAAACAGAAAAAACCTTGAAGGCTGTAATCTGTTTGCATCAATTGCTTATGGGTGGTAGGAATCCAGATAATTTTTATATTTTTTTTAGTTTATCTGTATCTTCTAGCTTTTTTTTTTTTTTTAACGGTGAACATGTACAAGTAATATGGAAGGAAAGGATGGAACAAACAAAGAAATAAATGAACTTAACAGACAAGAAATATATATACCCAACCAAAATGTGATTCTCCCTGAATGGCAAAATTTTTGTTTTGGGGAGGGGGGGGCTTTTCAGTATTTTCCAAATTTTCTACAATAAATATATGACTTTTATAAGGAAAAAAGAAGGGTATAATTAATATAGTAAAATAGATAGAAGAGCCTCTATGTACTCAAAGAGTTCCCAGAATATAGGACAGTATATACAACTTCTATGAGACTGAACAAGGAAGCTCCATACTCAGAAGGAACAAGTATCACAACTTCTACATCTAAACATCAGGCAAGTACAATAAAGTATTTCCTGCTTAAATAAGGAAACAGATACCCACTTTAGTTTATCAAACCCTCTTTTCTCACGATCCAGGTTCACAGGAAATGGGTTATTCAGGGGGGAAAAGGTACAGTAATAGCAAGAAGAGTATATCTTGGACCTTTTTTTCAGCCTCTGAATTTTATGGGGATCTAACTGTGTACTAGGCTCTGAACTAGGCATTGCCATAGCCTTGCTTCTTCATCCATTTCCTCCTCAAGAGTCAAGAGTGACAGAAACTATTATCCCCATTCTAGTGAGAAAGAAACTGAGGCTAAGAAAAGTAAGATGAACAGCCCAAGGTCACACAACTGTAAGTGCTGCAGAAGAGAGTTGAACCAAAGTTCCAAAGTCAAATCCTATGCTTTTAATCCTTAATGTACTGATTCATTTCATGTATCAAGAAAAATATCAGGAGATATAAAGGACCATAATTACCCTGGTTTAAATTATTAAATGTTCATCTCAAAACTTTCATAAAATTTAATTTTTATTAAGTATGTTAAACTAAAATTAATAAGACACTGACAAAAAGAGAATTTATAATTCCTAAAACATTCTAAAGAGATTAACAGAAACATCTGCTAGACTTAGCTAAATGCTTTAAATGACATTGCAAGAAATCTCAAAATTTTCTCTTGACCGCAATTTTACAAGTTTAAAAATTGTTTTAAAGGTAATGCAGCGCACAAACCAGCAGAGGGAGCTTTGTATTTAAAATCAAAATCACAAATGTCTGCAGAAATCTTGACATATGCTATAACAAGATCTCACACTGTACCGGGATAATTTATTTGATAATTTATTTGATAGGCACAAATTCTCCAGGTTAGGATAATGATGATATACACAAATAACTGGAAATCACTGACATAAGGAAGGGCGCATTGCAGTCAGAGCAGGATTTAGGTGGCTATGACGAGGCTTCCTGCCCACATGACTCAAAAGTCCTGGTCTCCTCACCTATAAAATGGGAACTAGCCTACTGTTGCTGCAGAACTACATTAAATCTAATATCCACTTACTGAGAGATCAGGGGCCGTGCTAGATGCATAGGTGAAGACCTGCAAATTTACAGGCAGGCCAGGGACAGGCAGGAAACAGAGGGAAGTGAACCAGGCAGGGACTCACAGACCAGACATACGCTTCCACTTTTAAAGGCAGCATCTGCCACTCAGTTCCAGAAGATTCCTGCCACATGTTATGCCACACTCTTTCTGAATTTTTCAAAGGAGCCAGAAATCCAGATTTTTAATTCAAATCTCCCAGTTTACAACTACTGGCCATTATTATTTAAACATGTGACCTAAATAAATTTTTCTACAAGCAGACTATGACCTATGGGTCACCAGTTTATAACCTTTGCTTTCTTTCTATTTCTGCTCCCCTTTAATTGTCAGACCTGGATGCAGGTGCTGCTGCTGGGGGCAGAGATAAAGAAAAGGTTTTGTATAGACCACTTAATGAATGATGACGACCAGAATAAAGATGCTGGGTCAAATAAAAAAAACAAAGAGGTATCATGATGAGCACATTATCTACAAAGGAAATAGGAGAGAATTTGGTAAAGGTAAGGCAGGTCCCAAAAGGAGAAGCCAGTATTTCAACCCAAGACTAAACTCCCAGGCTATTTCCGCTATAATACACTACATCTCTTCATTAGGAGGAGCAAATGAGAAAATGGACTTGAAAGTTTAAAACTGTCGAGACCTATACAAACATTAAGTGATGACGTGATTATTAAGCAAGAAGGAAAAACAAAACTACTAAGAGGAACTGTCTGTGGGAGTCAAAGGGGAGTGAAGGTCAGGTCAGGAAGTCACTTCACCTCTTTAAGCCTCAATGTTCACATATAAACTGAAGAAGCCCCTCTCAGAATTAAAAGGATAAAATGAGATCATGCATAAAGCACATAGCACAGAGCCTGGCACACAAAGAGACAGACAAATATTGGTTAACATTGTTATCATTTTTCATTTCATTGCTTTTTTCCCCCTTGAAAGAGGGGGAAAAAAACAATCATTTGTGTTAGTGTGTGTTCACAAGATGAACTCAAAGGTTCCTTCCAGCTCTAACTTTCTTCCAATGAACAAAAAGTATATTTTTAATCCAATAATATCCCTATGCCTCAGGAAATGACTAACTGGTCACACATGATTTACTCATGGAAAAAAAAATCCATAAATTCAAATCCACTATCAAAAGCCTTACGAAATTAGAATGGATTTTTAGTAACAATGGAGTCCTAAAATAAAATGTGTACTTCTGAATGCTTTTTCTCCAGCTTCCGGGCTTCCTCTGGCTGAAAGTCTGAGTCATGAGAAAAACAGGCTCTATCACTCCTTGTCGTGGAACCTTACCTAAACAGCATCTGCTTCAGCATGCGATTGGCCGTCACAACTCTGGGAAGCCGACCAGTGGACAGGGAGTGCAGCTCCAAGTTGGAGGAAATGAGCTGGGTGGTCATGTCCGTGTCCGCAGCTGTCCCAGCACCACAACAACTAAAACATATGACAGAAACTTAGCTGAAATTCAATCACCAGAGGGCTCGATTAGAAGTGGAGCTTCCTGGGTAACTTCTACGAAGTTCAGGTATAAAGAGATGTTTTTGAGTGTATCTGCTCTGTCTAACCAATCAAATAAAAATAAAATTGAGACTATGTATCTAATTATATGCCAATATATTTTCTGTGACCCAACGGAACATTTGAAATCACTAGTTTCTGTGTTTCTAAATGAGGGTACATTTTACTTATCCTACAAACATATCCAAGTTGTACAAAAGAGGAAGGCATGTTAAAAGCCTTACAATTTAACATTTACCAAGTATATACAACTAGGTACCAGTCACCGCACTGAGTGCTGGGAATAAAAATGTAACAGTCCTTGCACTTGACCTCAAAGTTGAGTGGAAGAGACAGGTAAACAAAAATTATACCTTGTATAATGCCATATAGTAACACAGTACAAAATGTTATGGGAAACTGGAGGAGAGAGCAATTAATTATGATCTTTGAGGTTGTATATGAGCTAAATTTGGAAGAGTAAAATAAAAACACTGTATAAACAGAAGAGGAAAGGACATTTCTAAGCAGAGGCTGGCATAAACAAAGGGGAAACAGCTTGGAGAGGAGGGGAATAGGGACCTAGGAACAGTCCAGGTGTAAACTGGAGCAGGGGGTGATAGCAGCTAAATAGACTGAAAAGGTAAGCTTTTTGTGAGATTGTGCAAGGCCTTAAATATGCTCTAGAGTTTCAATTTTATCCTCAAAACAGGGTAAACATGTGAAAAGTGTCTTGGAATGTTTTTAAAGAGGAAAGGGACATAATCAGGTCTGTGTTTTACAAAATCCAATGACAGAAAAGTGGACAATAGAGATGGAAACGAGACCAGAGAAAGAAAGGCCATTTAAATGACAACTGCAATAGTCCAGCTGAGAAAAAAATTTAGCAGCAGGATGGACAGGAGGGAATGGATTCAAGAGGCACGCAGATGGCAGAACCAGGTACCAATTGAATCAAAGACTAAAGCAAACAGAGGACTTCAGGATAACTAGCTTAGGTGACAGGTGGATAAAAATGCCACTGAAGAGAGAAATAAAATACAGACTGAACAACAGGTTTTAGGGAGAAACACGGTAAATTCAGTTTTAACCCTGACATGTTTGAAAATATAAGAGTTATTCACACTAATCAATACTTACTAAATGTTAGGAGATATGAAGTGTATTTTTGAACAGTTCTTGTCAGCAACAACCATCCCTTCAGTTGCCCTTGTATCTGCTCCAAGAACTATGCCATCCTATTTTTAAAAAACATATAGTTTTAAACAATCTTACATATATAAATCACAGCTCTCTACTCTAGTTTAGGGAACACAATGTTGCCCATCCCCTGCTCCCCCAACCATCTATCCTCCGACCAAAACTCCTATTAAAAATATTATGCTATACTTTCAGAATTCAAGAAAAGGCTAATTAATAAATGTTATTGGTTGAATCCTAAGTAGGTGGCAGGAATTACCATTCCTGTTTTCAAATGAGGCTTAGAGATTCAGTGACTTCCTTACAAATCAGAGCTAATATGGGAAAAGTCTGGATTCACATAGAGAAATCCTTCCATTAAACTAGACACCTCTTGCCAATTTCTTTTTAAGAGATGTTACTCTTTACCTTTAACAACAACAATCATTTTCTCTTTTGACCCTTACAACAATTTAAGGACAGAGTTATCATGTCCATTTGATGGATAGGCAAAGTGTGGCCGTGAAAAGGAAAGTGACCTGCCCCAAACTGGAAGCAGCATATAAGTTACATGGTTAGACATACCTGTCTGACCCCAAATCTTGTGTTCTCCCATTACATCATCCTACTTTCTAAAGCAGTAACTTAAGACAGAAAAGTAAACTGGCCTCCTGTCAAAAACTGCAAAGTGAGAAAAGAAATCAAACTTGTTGAGAAGCACAGGAAACCTCCTAACAGTCTCTCCTAAAGGACCTTTTCCTCATGTACTCTGTAACTCGTGCCCTTCCGACAGGGCCCCGGGAAGTAAAGGAGGCCTGGTTCATGTAACCAGTCCAGTCACTGTGGCTTTGGGCCTGTCCCTGCTTACCTTATAGATCACCCCCGCAATGGTGGTGCCAGTTTTCCGGGCCGTCGGAAGCTTGTACCCTTTCTTTGCAAAATCGGCTTCCAAGAAGGCATTTCTAAGAGCAAATGAGAGAATAAAGCATTGACCGGCAGGACCACATCGCGCCGCACTTGCAGAAAGGGTGCCTCATAGGGAACTTAGGAAAAAACAACATACTATTTACTTTCACCCCCATCTGTTCACTCAATCCCAACATCAGTACTATTGTTCCGTTTTTTCAGCAACGAGAGCGTCAGAAGGGGCGGCACCTCGCCTAAGGAGACGGCGATGGAAGCTGCCCGTGTGTGCTGGAAAAGTGGGAGAGCAGACCCGGCCTCGGGAGAAACGCACGCTCAGGCCTTGATTCCCCTGAGTCACACGGGCCGCGAGCAGCAGGCCCCGCCGTCCACCTTCCTTTGGACTTTCCAGGTCAGGCCGCGGCCCAGCGCCGACCCGGGCACTGCACTGCCGCTCCCGCCCTGAACCCTGCCCCAGGTGTGGTCGTACCTGCGGCTGTTAGCGAAAGAGAAACCTCCAACCGGGGGCTGGTACACTGACACAGCCGCCATCTTCTCCACAAAGTACTTCCAGGCCGGAGGCGGGAGCAAACTAAAAGAGCCGAGTACTTCCGGAGCCGCCGGCGACCTGAGCTAAAGGGGCGGGGCCAACTCCATGCGGGAGCCAGGGATTTTAGGAGTTGCGGGCTCCTAGAGGAGCCCGGAGGTGTTTAGAGTATATTGCCCCAAGTGGCGCGGAAGAGAAACTGACGCCCGGAGCCAGGGGGTTGCGGGAGCGGGGTTGGTAGGGACTTGTCCAAGGTGGACGCACCCGACAGGCCTCCTGCCCACCAGACTAGAGTGGTTTCTGCTGTTAATTTGGCTCCATGGGGCTTCGGAGACAGACACACCCAGGTTCCAGACACAGCCCCACCACCTCCTTGCTTGAGCAAGTCCTCCCAACTCTGAATCTGTTTCCTCTGCTGTCAAACGGAGATGGCAGCTGCCTCAAAAGGCTGCTGTGAATTGAACAAGATGTACATGAAAAGATGTCCAACGTCATTGGAAATTCAAACCAAACCACATGCAATAATACCATTGCACACCCACTAGGATGGCTATAATAAAAAAGATAGATTTAAAAAAAAGAGAGATAATAACAAGTGTTGACGAGGATATGGAGAAACTAGAACACTCATACGTGGTTTGTGGGAATGTAAAATGGTGCA
Organism: Rhinolophus sinicus; assembly: GCF_036562045.2. Taxonomy (NCBI): domain Eukaryota; kingdom Metazoa; phylum Chordata; class Mammalia; order Chiroptera; family Rhinolophidae; genus Rhinolophus; species Rhinolophus sinicus. The sequence continues at coordinate 179,776,635 of NC_133754.1, forward strand.
GCTCCTCCAGAAAACGATTTGGCTGTTCCCCAAAAAGTTAAACATAAGACCAATGATTCCTCTCTGATGTATATACCCAAGAGAATTGAAAACATATGTTCACAAAAACTTGGATACAAACATTCATAGCAACATTATTCATAATAGCCAAATAATGGAGACAACCCAAATGTTCATCAACTGATGAATAGATAAACCAAATGTGGTACATCCATACAACACAATATTATTCCACTGTAAAAAGGAAGGAAACACTGATACATGTTACAATGTAGATTAACCTTTAAAACATTGTGCTAAGTGAAAGAAGCCAGGCACAAAAAGCCACATATTGCCTGGTTCCATTTCTGTGAAATGTCCTCACTAGACAAATCCATACAGACAGAAAGTAGATTAGTGGTTGCTAGGAGATGGGGCGGGAGAAAATGGGGTGTGACTGTTTAATGGGTATGGAGTCTCCTTTTGGGGTGATGAAAATGATCTGGAATTAGATAGAGGTAATGGTTACACAACATTGTGAATGTACTACAAACCACTGAACTGCACATTTTTAAATGGTGAGTTTTATGTTAATTTTACCTCAATTTTTAAAAGGCTCCTGTGAGAATTGAAAATTGTACATGGAAAGCATCTATCCTGGCACACTGCTTCTAAATAAATAGCTACCACTGTTAATACATTTATTTCATCCTGCCAACAATCCTAAGAAGTAGTAATGTAATTCAACTCATTTTACTGATGGAAAAAGGTTCATTGAAGTAAAGTAATTTGCTCACTTTTGCATAGCAAGTAAATGACAGCCTCGGTAACTGTGAAATTAGTTCATTTATTCACTCAGCAAATATTTATTGAGCACATACTATATATCAGGCATGTTTCTAGGAATGAATGAATGAATGAATGAATGACATCCCAATCACCTAGAACCAGTATCTATCACAACTATGTGTTCAATAAATATTTGTTAAAGTTTAAATTCTTTTTCATTACTTCTCTGGGTCTTGTGTGTGAAATTAGGAAAACAAAGCCTCACCCACCTGCCTCTACAGGAATCTAATGATGAAAAAGTTTGAATGTCTCCTGTGTCACCAACTCTCTACTATAAATGTAAATATTAATGTAAAAAGTAAAAAGACTTGGGGTCGGCTGGATGGCTCAGTTGGTTAGAGCGCGAGCTCTCAACAACAAGGTTGCTGGTTCAATTCCCAAATGGGATGGTGGGCTGAGCCCCCTGCAACTAAGATGGCAAACGGCGACTGGACTTGGAGCTGAGCTGCACCCTCCACAACTAGACTGAAGGACAACAACTTTGAGCTGATGGGCCCTGGAGAAACATACTGTTCCCCAATACTCCCCAGTAAAAAATAATTAAAAAAGAAATGTACTCTGCTCTAGACTTGGACTCTGCTCTAGAGAAGTCCACTTCTGATGAGAGAGATTCAACTCCATAAGACCTAGACAGTACAGGCCAACATACCCTAAACAATGTGGAGTCAGTAAATTATTATAGAAAGAAAGACAGCCTCTACGATGCCTCATCAAACTCTCTCACTCCTGCTCTGGGCTCACCTCTGCTGGAATGGACACACTGACGAATCAGAGATAGTTCCTCTCCTCACATTATGGGTTGAATTGTGTCACCCCACAATGCATATGTTGAAGCCCTAATCCCCAGCACCTCAGAATGTGACCTTATTTGGAGGAGGGTCTTTACAGAGGTCATCAAGTTTAAATGAGATTATTAGAGTGGGTTTTAATCCAGCATGACCAATGTCCTTACAATCCTAAGAAGTAGTAATGTATGAAAAGCAGAAATTTGGAGACTGATATACATGAACAGGAGAATGCCATGTGAACATGAAGGCAGAAATGGGTGATGCTTGTCCAAGCCACGGAACATCAAATATTGCCAGTAAACCACCAAGAGCTAGGAAAGAGGCCTGAAACACCCCCAGAAGGAACCAACCTAGCCGATACCTTGATTTCAAACTCCTAGCCTCCAGAACTGTGAGACAATGAATATCTGTTGTTCGAGCCACCCAGTGACTGTTACTTTGTTTTGGCAGCTCTAGCAGACTAATACACCTCATGAGTTCACAGTCCCAGGAAAGAGAGAAGCCCAGAAAGACTCACAGCTCAATGTGCTAAGGGCTGCTGGAGGGAACACACTGTGGGTGGAGTACTGCAGAAGCCTAGAGGCGCTGAAGGACAAAGTGTGAGCTCATGGGTGAGAAGGCAGGAAGGACAGACACAGGAGCAAAGCCCAGGGTAGGAAACAAACAAAACCAAACAAAAAACCCTGGGCGCACATTGTCTTCAGGAATCGGTAACGAGTTTGATGCACTGGTGGCAGGGTTCCCTGTCTTACCTCCGTTTGTCCCCGGGGCATTTCTCTTTGTAACTGGGTCTCTTTGGTATGGTTTACACACCCTGACTGAGGTGAGGCGGTGGCATTGCCTAAGGCCTCTGTAGGTGGCCCAGCAGAGGCCGCCAGAGCCCAGCAGAGAGCGACAGAGAGCCTCCAAGGCAGCCTGAGAGATGGTGCCCAAGGCCAAGAAACCCCAGTCAGCCTGGGGCAGGGCCTGGTACCTCCAGCCTGTGGAGCACAGCTCTCCGTCGATCAGGGAACACTGCTTCAGCCTCCCTGTCCAACATGACTGCTGCTCCCTGGGACTGCAGCCCCGCCAGGAATGCCTTCCCCAGAGTCTGGACACAGTCCAGTGGTGGCAGTGCCACCAAACCCAGCTGACCAGTAAAGCCACCACTTCTGCTCTGATTTGGCTGTGTGACCTCAGGGGAGCCATCAGGGCCTCAGTTCCTAATAATATAATAACAAGTAACATTCCCTGAGAGCACCCTGTGTCCTGAGCTCTGATCTAACCACTTTATATACAGGATCTCGTGATCAGTGTGGGCACCGAGAATGTGCCAGACATTAGGAAAACAGATGCTCAAGAGGCAGTCACAGGGCTTGCCCTCAGAAAGCTAGCAGTCCCTGAGGACCAGGCATCATTTCACCACTTTACAGGCGAGGCAACTGAGACCCAGAGAGGTAAAGTCATTGGCTCAAGGTCACACAGCTGATAAGTGGCAGAGACAAGATTCAAACTACACCCCTCCCAGCCCCTGACCAGGCAGAGCACCACTTCCCCGACCCCCACCCCCACCCCAACTCCCGACAATTATGGCCCAGTTGGAACCCAAATTCCTGTGTTCCCTGAGGCTTTGGCAGAGCATATTTCCTCCTCAAGGACTCTCATCCCAGCTGGGCTAGTTCCCAGTTGTCATTATAGGCTGGTCTCTTCATTTCAGTTTCTCATCTGTAAAATGGGAGAACTTACAGTTTCCCTTACCTCATGGGCACCAAATGAGAGCATACACTATAAACTGTAAAGTACTTCGTTTGTTCATTCATTCAATCATTCAGTATTTATTAAGCCTCTCCTTGGTGCTGGGCTCTGTGCCAGCCCTGTGCCTGTTCACAGCTTTGAGGGGTGTTGATCTGGGAACTATACCTCCAGTTCACTGTGACAAGTACGCTTAGGGATGTGTGGCAGAGCACAACCAGGAAAGGGCCTCCAGTGGTCCTGAAGCAGCAAGGTGGGCGCCCAGGACACAGGAGGTAGCAGCAAGGCCAGGAGACCAGAGGGTGCATCAGTCTGCATTTTCCAAGGGCCTGACAAGCACCCTCCCCTGACCTGCAGGCTGTAAGGAACCCAGCATGAGACAGGCCCTGAAAGGCTCACCCCATCCTCTGTCAGGATACACACACATATGCGGGGGTGCCCCCCACAAGAAGACTTGGCCATCTTCCCATTGCAGGGAAAGCAGCCTATGATGCTCCTGGTTGCTAAGGCAACTGGGTCCTTGTTTTTCCTTCTTCATAAATAAGCTATAAATAGACAGGGCAAACCTGGGCACCTTCCTTTGCATGAATTACAGCAGCTGCTCCAGGCTCCAGGGCCCCTGGCACAGCACCCAGGTGCTGAGCCTCGCTTCATGGGCCACAGCGACACAGCCCCAGTGGGGGGCACAAAGTGTGGATTCCCTCCACCTGCTCCAAACTCTCCTGGGGCATTTAGCAGATTCTGGGGTCCTGCCGAGACCCACAGAGTCCCAGTAGCTGTAAGCAGGGCCTGGGATGGGTGTTCAACTACTTACCCCAGGAGATGAGATGAGCCCTGAGTTTGCCAACCCCTGAGGATGAGCAGGAGTGAACATCCTCCCTTCTCCCTATCAGGGCCTGTGCAAGTCACAGGAAATCACGAGACTACCTGCACTGCACTTCCATAGCGCTTTAGAGTTCACAAATTCTTTCCCCACCTGGTTTAATCATCATGGTTAACATCTATTGAGACCTTTCTATGTGCCGGGCATTGTGTTAAGCACTTTACATGCCACGGCCCCAGGAAGTCTGCCAACCACCTGGTGGTACTGTTGATTTCCAGCTCACAGCTGGGAGAGAGGAGATGCCTGGTAAGCAAGGGAAGCAGAATTTGAACCCAGGCCTCTCCTGTCCACTTGTTCTTAACCCAACTTCCCCTTTCAGTATATCTCGTTCTCTTAATAATCCATGAGGAAGGGAAGCCGTAAGTGGGGAAGGAACAAATGGAGAAACTAAGACTCAGAAGGCCCAGGAACTGGCCCATGGAAGAGTCAAAGCAGAGATTTGGGTCCCTAGAGGACAGGCTACAGAAAGTGGGATTGTTTTCCCTATAGAGGGGACATTCAAGTAGATGTGACTATCTGGTGGGTCAGGACAGGCTTCCTGGAAGAAGTGAAGCTGAAACAAGGTCTTAGAGGGTGACAGTGGAGAGAAGGGGAAACTATACTAGATGGAACAGCTCAGATAAAGGTGCAAGGAATGAGAGGGCATGTCAGGTCTGCAGAATAACATGTAGGTCTGTGTGGCTGCAGGGCAGGGGTGGGGTGGGAGAGGGGAAGCTAGCAAGTGGGCAGGCCCCAATTGCAAAGGCTGGCGTAGAAGCCAGGCCTGTCCCAAGAACACTGGGGAGCTAAGGAAGGCTGTGAGCACAGAAGAAACATGACCTCTTTGAGGAGAAAGGGCTGCCTGTTTGCCAAATGGACTTTGAGCAGAGCACATCACCCAAAGACAGCTGATGCTTTCTCCAGCCAAGACTTGCAGGGTCCGCCTGCAAGGTGGCCACCCAGGCACATCCTCCAGCCTCATCATCTCCATAGTTCTAGACCTTCCACACCCTTCCACAGCCGGGAAAATGCTACCCCATTAATTCATTCATTCATTCATTCATTCATTCATTCATTCAGGCATTCAGGCATTCAAGCATTCAGGCATTCACGCATTCATTCAGACATTCCTTAAACAAACTCCAATTCTGTGTCTGGCACAGGAACTCAAAGACTGCCGTGAAGCAGAATGGATACAGAAATCAATAAGAAGGTTAAGGGACTGGAAGTTTCTGAGAGGGACTACACATGGTACCAAGAGGCTAGCTGGGGGTGCATGAAGGCAAGAATGCGCGCTCCAGAGGAGAGAACAGGGTGAGCAGACACAGGAAGGCATGAAACAGCTGGCATGGTGGAGAGTGTTCCGTGAGAGGAGTTAGAGGCGAGTGGGAAGCCCGAAACTCATCAGGGGCCAGGTCAGGCGGGACCTAGGAGCTGATTCCAGGGTGTTAATCAGGGCAATGATGTGATCACATCGGTCTGTTGTGAAAACCAGCCAGGCAGTTGGTTGGAGGATGGAATGGACAGGGAGAGACGGGAAACAGGAAAGTCATGGACCAAGGACGAGAGTTAAGGTGGCCTGAACTAGAGTGGTGGCAGTGATGACAAGTCCACATGGGTCTCTTTGGGATGTGTTGTATTGGGGGTCTGGGCTGGGGAGAGACAGCGAAATAATTTATGACGGACTCTATGAGGCTACTAAAAATTTTGTCTTCAATGCATGTTTGATAACGCAAAAGAAAGGAAGAAATGGGCGAATGTATATGGTTCCAACTTTATGTGTATGGGTGTACATCATATATATGTAAAAAAGAAACCCATCCTATTATTAATAGTGATACTTCCTCACTGGTAGTATATCAGGTCATTCTTATTTTCCTATTTGTGCCTCTCTGCACTTTTTTTTTTCCAAATTCTTTACTGTAAATACTCACTATTTTCCCCCAACTTTTTATTCTGAAATTTTTTAAACCTTCAGAGAGTTGTAATAGTACAATAAACCTCTCTCTCTGTGTCTCTGTCTCTGTCTCTCTCTCTCTCTCTCTCTGTCTCTCTCTCTCTCTCTCTCTCCTCTTTTCTCCTCCCCTCTCCTCTCCTCTCCTGAACCACCTGAAAGTTACACAACACTCTACCCCTAAATATTGGAACAAGGGTCTCCTAAAAACAAGGGCATTCTCCTATAAAACCATAATGCCATTATCACATTCAGGAAATTTAAGATGGGTTCAGTATTATTATCTGATACCCAGTCCACGCTCAAATGTCCCCAATATCACCTCCAGGATTTTTGTGATCCAGGATCCCAACAGGCATTCCCCCACTGAATTCAGTCACCGTGACTCTTCAGCCTCCTTCAATCTGGAACAGTCTACAAGCTTTTTTTCCTCTTTCATAAGGAGGCCAGCCCTGCTGATTTTGTTTTTTGAAAACATTTATTTATTTTAAGTGTGTTTTTCCAGGACCCATCAGCTCCAAGTCAAGTAGTTGTTTCAATCTAGTTGTGGAGGGCGCAGCTCACAGTGGCTCATGTGGGGATTGAACCGGCAACCTTGTTGCTAAGAGTACTGTGCTCTAACCAACTGAGCTAACCAGCTGCCCTTGGCCCTGCTGTTTTGAAGAATGTTCTTCAGTGTGGATTTGTCTGATGATTTAGGCAGGTAAGCATTTTTAGCAGGAGTGCCTCATAAGTGATGTGTCCTTCTCAGGGCACCTCATCAAGGGACATGTGATACTGGCTTGTTCCAGTATTAGTGGTGTTAAGTTTAATCATTTGGGTGATTTTTCTCCATCTGAAAAGGTATCTTTTTCTCTTTGTAATTAAAAAAATAATTTGTAGGAGTGGCTGGTTAGCTCAGTTGGTTAGAGCACAGTGCTCTTAACAACAAGGTTGCCAGTTCGATCCCCACATGGGCCAGTGTGAGCTGCACCCTCCACAACTAGATGGAAACAACTGCTTGACTTGGAGCTGATGGGTCCTGGAAAAACACACTTAAATAAATTTTTAAAAAAATAGAAAAGTAATTTTGGGTTAATTCTTCAAGACTGTAGTCTTCTACCCAATGGTGACAACACCCACTGAGTTTTGCCCAAATCAGTTATGATAGTGATTGTAAGATGCCAATTTCTGTCTCTCTCACTCCTTAGTTGGCACTCTCCCATAAGGAAGGGCTTTCCCATATCCTGCTGCCTCTGGTTTTCTGCTTTGTTTTGTTTTTTATTCTTTTTTTTAAAAATCAAGGATTTTTTTTATTCTATGTGTTATAATCCATTCTTCTTATTAATCATTTTGATCTCTAATTGTCTCAAATTTGGCCACTGCAGCCTTTTCAAACTGGCCCCCACCCATCTGAGTTCTTCTTTGTTTTCTGGCACAATAAGATGTTCCAGCGTGGAGTGGAACACTTGCTGGGTCCATCCGGCCTCATGGACCACAGACACAGCCACTCACCTCCGGGCCCATGGGGTCGTGAAGGAGGTCAGCAGGCAGCAAGTGAAGCAGCAGGGGTTGGGTGGATATTCGGACTTGTTTGTCTCAGTAGCATCAACAGCCTGGCTTTAATTAATGGCCCCATCTCAAGGAGACAGGGCACCAGCCTGCTTGGGCATCTCATTTCACATTTCGTCCATGTGCTTTTTGGTGTAATGATAGTGCAAAGATGAAGAAAAACTGTGTTTTTTTGCAACTTCACCGAGGAAAAGAAAATGTAGAAAAGTGTGTGTGTGTGTTTTCCCAGGTTCTCCAGGCCTCTGCATCCCCTTTCTTCTTTACCTTCCTTTTTGTCTTGTTGAGGTGTAGTGTGCAGACAGTAAAATGTACAGATTTTAAGGATACAGTTGGATGGTTTTGATAAATGTGTAACCAGACCCTAACCACTCCCAGAAAGTCCCCCCCCCATGCTCCCTCTAGTCAATCCCTTAGAAAGTGACCACTTTCTAATATCTAAAAATTCTAGAACTTCACATGAACGGAATCATACAGTGAGCACATCTCCTTTCTGTGAACTGCCAAATAAAATAGTGGTGGAAGCCCAGCAGTGCCTCCACTGCCTACAAGATGTTTCTGAGGCTTTCCTAGGGAGAGAGAAAGAAGCCGGGCTCTGATGGCCATCTGTGGGCTTTCTCTCCGGATCCCTGCTCCCAGGCTGGTGGCTGAGAAGGGGACCGAGACCAGGCTCATTCCCCCACCCAGAAAAAATCCTCTTCCTTGGCCCAGAAACTATGGCTTAGAAACCCCACTGGACATGGCAGGAGCCTGTCTACCCAGCAGTGATGCTCGGACACTCTGACGGCCCCTCTGAGCCCTGACTATGGGGTCTCCCCAGGGGACTACGGTCCTGTCCATCTGCCAGCAGGAGCATCAAGCAGAACCAGTGGCCAGCCCATCCTCCTGCACTGCTGCTGTCAATCTGTCCGCTGCCCTGGGTTGTTTACTGGAAGCTGGCCTCCCTGCAAGGGTTCAAAGCCCTGGCCCTGGGCACGTCTGCGGCAGGAAGCAGGCCAGGCGGTAATTGGCGGTGCGGCGGTGCTAAGCGGCCAGCACTGACCCAGTATCCTCCTCCAGCAGTCGCCTTTGAGCTGCTCCATACTGACCTTCCCGGCCTGCAGGGACTTCCTGCTAAACACCAAACCGGCACCAGCAACAAATTACTTGTTCCCCGAGAAATCTATTAAAAGGTGACAGCAGTTTGGGGGCCAGGGGCCCCCAGCACAGGAAGCCTAATGTCTTCTGTTCCCAAGAGCCAAGAGTGGACTCACGCTGAACTGAGAGGGAACTGAACTAGAACTCGAAACTGAGAGACTAAGGAAAAGTGACTCAGAGCTAAGGAGAGGCTGCTATCCTTGTGACCTGCCTATGGTTTCACGAAAGGGGAGGCGGCAGGATCTGGAGTCCCTTAGATCTTTGTTCCAATCTGCCACTTCCTCTCTGTGTGACCTTGGGCAAGCCACTTGGCCTCTCTGAGCCTTCCATGCCTATAAAGAAGCCCACCCCTTGGGGTGGCAAAAAGCAAATGTACGTGAAGTGCCAGGCACAGAACAGATGCCCTGAAAGTGTTGTTGAGTCAGAAGCAGACTGAATGTATTTCATTCTCCAGCCTAGAGAGAAAGGAGCCTGCGTGTGTGTGCCCACATCCACAGTAAGGCAGTGGCTGAGCCGTGAGGTCAAGTGGAGTGGAGCTGCAGCCGGAGGGCCTGGGGTGGGCACAGGACATGGCGGCCTCTGATTTTCCCTGGGGGAGAAGCTCTTACCATCTCCAGCAAGGCTCTGGCTGATCACCGAACCGTTGCACGCATGAATGAAACTCATGAATAAATGCCCACATCACTGGTAGATGCAGTAGGCTAGCTAATTGCCCCCTGAAGATGTTGGCCCCTAATCCCCAGAACCTGTGAAGATGTCACCTTACATGTTAAAAGGAACTTTGCAGATAGGATTAAGAATCTTGCAATGGGAAGCTTAGCCTGGGTTATTCAGGTGGGTTCAGTGTACTCACAAGGGTCCTTATAAGAGGGAGGCAGGAGGCTCCGAGTTGAGGTCTTAGGTGTGAGTTGGGGGAGAGGCCTCTGCAGTTGCACCTAGGTGACATGGAAGCCTGGGCCTCATAGTCACATAACGTCTGTCCTCTGGACCTGGGTGGGCCTCCAATGTAGGATTTAACATCTTCTGATGAAGTGAGGCTGCACCCACCTGACCTTAGCACTTGGAGAATCGGAAAATGCCAGCTCATGACAGACAGCTCACATCTCAGTTACCTGATGTCCCACAGCCAGGTGCTCAGGAGGAAGGCAGGCGCTGATTTTCTGAGGGTGAGGAGTTCTCTGCTGCAGAAGTCATCGACGTGCTTCTAAACCCTAGTCAAATTATTTTCGTTTAATAAGTACATTTGATTCAGGTGGCAAACTGCCCATTTCTTAAGTGACTTAATCATTTGTTAATTGGTTTTTAGTGAACTGGCTTTTGGAAAATTGGTTTTTAGCAAAATTATTCACTGCTACCTTCAGAGATGACTGGATCCTGGTACACCAAGCATGACCTCCAGAACTCTTTCCTGCTCTTCTGGGTTGGCTTTGCTTTCACTTGCCTTTTCCTTAAATTGTGGCAGGGATGGTCCCCATTCTTCTTGTTTGACTGGCCCAGTTGGAATGAGCCCTGGACCGACTGGCCACCACCAGACTTCTTTTACATGCACAAATAAACAAACAAACCTTTGCGTGTTTAAGCCACTTTTTTTTTTTTTTTTAATTGGGGAACAGTGTTTCTCCAGGGCCCATCAGCTCTAAGTCGTTGTCCTTCAATCTAGTTGTGGAGGGCGCAGCTCAGCTCCAAGTCCAGTCGCCATTTTCAATCTTAGTTTCAGGGGGCGCAGCCCACCACCCCATGCAGGAATTGAACCGGCAAACTTGTTGAGAGCTCACTCTCTAACCAACTGAGCCATCCGGCCGCCCCTTAAGACACTTTTATTTGGAGCGTTTTGCTCCGTGCAGCTCAACTTAACTCCATGACCCATGGCCACAAGGAGCTCCAGTTTTGTATATTTTCAACTTAGAAACCTCAGTCAGGGACCCCTGCTCTTCTCACTCCACACGGCATCTAGGGCAGAGCTCTGAGTGCCACAGCCAGTGTGACACACATGACTAGATGAATGGCCAAACTATGGCCCAGGCCCACACTTGGTGGGTATTGTGTTGCTTGTTCATTTGCTTTTCAGTCGGAGTGGAATCACATGGTGGTGGGGGAGGAGAATTCCCCCCAAAGGAGTGGGTGTGCTGGACACACAGGAAGCGATGGGTGTCCACTACAGCAAGCATGTAGTGAACCCCAGTTTGCCTGACTCCCAGGCCAGACACTCCCCACTCTACTCTGCAGTACTTCAGCCTTCACAGAAGGGGCTTCCCTACCCATCCTCTCAGCTGCGGGGACATGAAGGAGCCCACTGCCATCGGTCTGAGGAGGGCCAGTTGGAGGCCAGTGTGTGTGGGGTCAGGAAGACAAAGTTGTGGAGGGCGCCAAGGCTGACCCCAGGGATTACGTCTCCAGCCAGCACTGCCAGTCCCTCATGGGAAACGATGAGTGGAAATGTTGGAGCCAGACAGACCTGAGGTCAAAGCCTGCCTCAGACACTTCAGCTGTGAGGCCTTGTGCGAGTTGCTTTACCTCTCTGAGCCGCCACATCAACCCCTCATTTCTGTTTCTAGGCCTGCCTACATTCCCTCCCTCCCAGTTCCATACACACCTAGAATTCCCTGTTCTCCCTTTCCTCCTCCTACCTATCCTCCAAAAGGCCCCACCTCAACAGCTCCAACCACACCCAGCCAGCGACTTAGCCTGGGGTATGATGATACAATCGCCTTGATGCCAGGACATTCCAACATGGCCTAAGAAACAATTAAACTTTATGATTTTCCAAATTACCAAACATGCAAAAGAAACAACCTCTATCCAGCCCAGAGCCCTACCCCTGAACTATTCACCCCCGACCCCCGGATGGGAGTGGGGGTCATAGATGGGCTGGGGGCTCAATCAACAACCACTCCTATTCCCACCCGGGAGGGGGCAGGTGGCAGGAGACACGCGTCCCACAGTCGCAGCTCTTCCTCCCAGCTGCAGGCTGCCCAGGACAGCGCTGTCTGTCTTAACCATGCAGGCAGATTAAATCGCTCCTGGGGAGATGGGGCTGATACTCCTTAGACACCAAGTCAGGCAAGAAAGGAAACTTATCTTTAAATTCTTTTCATGGTTATTTCAGTGGTTATTTAATTTATCGCTGATTTGCTGTTTATTATTATTTAAATGTTATTATCTAATACGTTGCTGTTATTTTCATCACTGAAGTACTACATGCTCATGAAAACAACAGAGAAATGAATAAACTGAAAATGTGAGTCTCCTGTGAGTGGAGTGGGGCTCAGAAATGTCCCTTGTGCACATGAGTTGATTAAAAAAACAAAGTGGGGGGGGGAAGAAATACAAACAAACATAGTTGTGCACATTGTCGTTTACAGGCAGCTGTTTCTGGGCGGCTCTGTCACTGCACTGTCCCCGCAGCCGAGGGTCACCCATCCTCACGCTGACACGGTCCACATGGCTCTGCGTGAGGTCAGGGATCAGCTGGGATTCCCATCTGTCCCAAGCACCCGGCCGGGGACGGAGCCTGGTGGAGAAGAGGGGTTCAGTACATCTGCTGGAAACAAGGGAAGGAGGGAGGGATAGAAGGATGGCAAGGAAGGGAGGGAAACCCCTACTTCCTCCTTAAAACAGAGGGACGTACAAAATCCTGCAGGAACCCATAGAGAACAGCTCGCTTAGCCCAGGGGAGTGGGAAAGTGGCCTGTGACCGAGCTGAGTCTCGGAGAAGGGCTAGGAACTCCGGAGTTTGTGGACATCCATCAGGCAGGGAAACAGAGGAAAGGCATTTCTGGCGGAAGACACGGCATGTGCAAAGGCGTGTGAGAGAGCACGGCATGTGAGGACCTTCGTGAAAAGCCTGGTACAGCCCCGGAGGAGGGTGTTTGGAGAAAACAGAAGAGGAGGCTAAGGACATTGAAAAGGACTTCCTGAGCTGAGCCAAGGAGTTGGGACTTTATCCCCTTGATTTCTGGGAGCACCCACCAGGTGCTCCCTGAGCTTTGGTTGAATCATAACGACGTGGTCAATTGTTGACCCAGATTCAGAGGATGGGACCCCAAGTTCAACCACTGGAAGGGCAGAAGCCCCAGGACCCCACCCCCTGCCTGCGCTCGCAAACAGCTGCTCCTCCCCTTCCACTTACTCCAGCCTGAATGTTTTTCTCTGCGCTTGATGAAGTTAAAATAAGCCCTCTCTTGGGTGAATCACAGGCGTTCAAATTGGATTGGCACACGGACGTCGAGCAGTTGGTGGCAGGAGCCAGGGGACCCGGAGAGCAGGTTTTCGCTGGAGGGGACATGAGCGTTATTTCCCTCTTGGTTGCTGACAAGGAAGCAGCTGTCCTTTCCTGATTATTTTTACCTCGAGTCACAGCCGCTGATGCTGAGCTTCCCAAGCGCCCACCCGCCTGCCAGGGCCAAAGTGAAGAGCCCAGCGCCTCATCCACCTCTGCCATGAGTCTCGAGCTCCACCTACCGCCACCTCCACACAGGACCAAGAAACAGAGCCTGCCACAGGCCCAGACCCTGCCATTCCAAGGTGGGTCACTGTCTGGAAGAGAGACAGCCAGAGCAGACTTAAAGACTATTTTAAACAAAACAAAACCAAAAAAAAGAGAGAGAGGAAAAAAATTCATGATCAATTCCCCTCCTCTAACACAATAGCTCATTTCTTCTTTTTATTTTAGTTCAGACTTTTAGTTTAATGAGACTAAACCTAAACACCACTTAACTGTTAACAGGACACTTCCAAATAGGTCACGTCATTCTAGCTTTGAAAAGCCCAAACAGGTGGGTGTCATTAGTTTCATTTTATAGCAGAGGAAACTGAGGCTCAGAGGGAAAGTGGCTTAGCTAAACTCACACAATAACAGAATAGGAGAAATGGGATGTGGACAAGGGTTTGTCTGACTCCAAATCTTGTACACCATCCACTGTATTTTCAAGTCTTTGTCCACATGTTAGTTAGGAATGCTCTCAGCTGCAACTAACAACAGCAGTGCTTTAAATAAATGGGAAATAAATTTAAAAATGTTAAAATGAATGAATGAATGAATGAATGAATGGGAGCTTACTTTCCTTATATACCGAAAGACTGGCAGTAGGCAGTCTCTAAGTTAGGAGGTAGCACAACCATGTCATGGACCCAGGGTCTTTCGATCTTACTGCCCCATCATCCTTGACAGGTTGCCTTTTGACACACTCACTGCCTCATGGTCACTTGGGCTGCTGCAGCTCCAGGCATCTCATTCACATTCATTTTTTGTTTTACTGTTATATCATTTGCAGTTTCCTTATCACTACTCTTATGTTGTTGTTACAATTCTCATCTTTAATGGTTTGATGATATTTCTTCACGTGAATAAGTCATAATGTATTTGTTCAACATAGGTAGTTTCCAATTTTTAAAACATTACATATAATACTACAATGAACATCTTCAGGCTCATTTACCTTGTCTTCCCAAAAATAAAACCTAACCAGAAAATAAGCACTAGCATGATTTTTCAGGATGCTTGCAATATAAAATAAGCCCTAATGCATCTTCTGGAGCAAAAATTAATATAAGACCCAGTCTTATTTTGGGGAAAATACAGTAGGGCTCATTTTATATTACGAGCATCCTGAAAAATCAAGCTAGGGCTTATTTTCCAGTTAGGTCTTATTTTCGGGGAAACATGGTAGTTGGGTGTCTCCCAAGCCTAAAATTCATAGAGGAGAATTATTTGGGTAAAAGATGTTAACATTTTTTTTTTTTTAAGGAGGGCGCAGCTCACGGTGGCCCATGTAGGGATCGAACCAGCAACCTTGGTGTTATTAGCACCATGCTTTAACCAACTGAGCTAACCAGCCACCCAAAAATATTAACATTTTTGATGCTCCTAATATCTTACTCTATTTAGGGAAGAGGGAAGCACAGACCAAGAGCAGAGACCTGGAGTCACTCAGTCCCTACACTAGTTGGTGGCAGAGAGGGGCCTGGAATGAGGAGTGGGGGCAAGGAGGGGTTCAGACTCTCAGCTCGAGTCCACTACATCAGTTGCCTCCAGCTTCCGGCTTCTGGAGCGGTCCTAGTGACTGGTGGGGACAGGTGGTGAGGTGGGTAGGAGGGGCTTCTCCTTCACTGGCTGTAGAGGCCCCTAAGCAGGTTGGCACTAAACAGTTGTTGCGCCCTCTGGTGGCCACAATCAGTGGTGCGGGTGTCAAGCTTAGAGGCCCATTAAGTGGCGTCCTCTTCTCACTGCCCCCACATGAACCCCAAGCACATACTCACACGCAAACCTAGAGTAACAAGGCGTCTGTCTATGTGTGTGTAAATCTGCTGGATCGTTCCTTCAGTCTGTCAACAAACAGGAAGCACTCACTCTCTCAAATCCTGGCCCAGGTGAGGGGGTGGGGTGGAGACAGCCGAAAGTGCCCTGGCATTTGTAGGGATCTGGGGTTTTCTGAAACAGATTGAGGTGGAGGGCAGGGAAAGCATCCTAGAAGGTCTAAGCTGAGACCTGAAGGATGATTAGAAATGAGCCAGAAAGGACTTGGAGGAGGGGGGCTCCTGCCTATTCCTATTCGCATGCAAAGTCCCGGAGGTGAGAACAGATGTTCACTCTGGCTACATGCTGGGCTATCGAGTGTGAGGGGAAAGAGGCACAGCGAGGAAAGAAAGGGGGCAGAAATGGATACTGTTTGCCGTGTCTGCAAGGTTGGATGGTCTCCTGGAGCACCAGGGAGCCACAGGAGCAGATGGAGATTTTAGGGCGGTCATGCTGACTGCTGAGTGGAACAGGGATTGGAGCAGGCAAGAGGGAAGGCAGGGCTGGTTCTGGGTCCATCTGGGTTTCTCGGGACCCGGGATGTGTAGGGGTGGAGGGAGGGGAAGGGACTCCATTTGTCTAGAGAACAGGAGCCAGTGTCGTCCCAGAGAAAAGTGACAATGGGCCCAGGTTGTGGGGCTCCCCTGACCCAGATACCGTGTTTCACTGAAAATAAGACCTAGTTGGACAATCAGCTCTACTGCATCTTTTGGAGCAAAAATTAATATAAGACCCCGTCTTATTTTACTAGGAGACCCGGTCTTATGTTAATTTTTACTCCAAAAGACACATTAGAGCTGATTGTCTGGCTAGGTCTTATTTTCGGGGAAACAGGGTACTCACACAGCTCTTCTCACAGCCACCCTCTGCGTCCCTAAGGAGTGATTCTCCACATTCTGTGGAGACACGGAGTACAGACATGCCCAGGTCACCTAAAAGTTGGTTGATGGCCACGCCCCAATTCTGTGGGGTTCATGGCAACCCCAAAGTGAAAACATCCCAGCTGCTGACTGCTTCCCTATTCCTGTC
This sequence comes from Rhinolophus sinicus, assembly GCF_036562045.2. NCBI lineage: Eukaryota > Metazoa > Chordata > Mammalia > Chiroptera > Rhinolophidae > Rhinolophus > Rhinolophus sinicus. The sequence continues at coordinate 179,792,807 of NC_133754.1, forward strand.
CCTGGACTAGGGACAGTTTGGCTAAGGGGCAGGGACAGGTCAGGCCCAGGTATGAGGACCCTGGCTGCTCTCACTGCCCCTACCCCATCTGTGTAGACAATGAGCCTGGAGGCCCCACTGGCTGTCACTCACTCATGGCCTCCAGGCCTTGTCTACAAAAACAAGGGGCCTGTCAGAGCTGCCTGCCTGTAAAACCAATGAATGGCCCTCGCCTGCCAGTCAGACAATTCCCAGGCTCTGGAGAGGAGAGAAGGCCAGGCCATGGCCCAAACTGGTCTCAAGTGCTCGGGGTTCACAGAGCCCCCCTCAGTACTTGGCCATCTCCAGGAGTGACTCCTGGGAAATGTGACACCACGGAAGCGAAGGAGCTGTGCTGGGGGCCCTAGAGGCGGATGTTGCCAAGGATGGAAGGTCATAACTTAGGCTACAGGGGACAGGAAGGGCAAGGCAAGGAGAGCCAGAAGGCATACAAAGGAGGCTGGGAGCATTGGGGTGAACACAAACCCCACCCCACCAACACAGGGAAAGAGCGCGGGCTTAGGGGACAGACCTGGGTCCACATCTTCCCTGCTGCGTGAGTCCTGTCTTCTCTCTGGACTCAGTTTACACAGATGTAAAATGGGGCCCCAGGAGTCCCTTTCTTAACAGAGATGGTGAACATGTGGAAGGGCCCACCCAGGGCTGGGCACAGCAAGGGCTCCTCCCATTTCTCTTTCCTGCCCTCCTCTCTGGCTCTAGAGCCTGAGCTGGGCGGTAGGCAGGTCACAGACAGAGAGAGCCAGTCCTGTGTCCACTCTGCTGGCCCAGGAACCTGGGGAGTGCTCAAAGCTCTGCCCCAAGTGCGGAGCTCATATCTCCCAGTTTTTACTTTGAAAATTCTCAAACCTGGAGATAAAGCTAGAAGAGCACACTGAATATAGATGTAGCATCCACTTTGATTCCCCACCTCCTTTTTTAAAAAATAAAGCATCATAAGATGGTAAATTTTGTTATGTGTGGAGCAGGGGAGAGGTGGCTGCATGGGGCAATGATGGGACTGGTGAGGATGGTGAGCTTTGCAGAGGCCTGATGAAGCAGAGCCTTGAGTGCCAAGCTGAGAACCCAAAGAACAGGAGGAAACCTACAGGGCCCTGCGCTCTCCCATCCCTCTGCAGGGACCCTACACTTTGCTGTCACCCTCACACCACCCCCACCCCACCTTCACTCCCCGAGTCCTCAGCTCATCAGGGTGACAGTGTTTCCCAGCTGCAGTCCTGGAAGTGGCTCCTAGATACCATCCATTTGTGCAAGTAAATGGCATCCCCAGTGGGTGGGCATCCCATCCTGAGTGTCCAGCCTAGTGGAGTTTGGGAGCCAAACAAGGGGCAAGATGACCCTGCAGACAGAGGGTAGCAAGGCAGGACACTCAGCCACTTTCCTTTGCTTTTTTCCTTTCTCAGTCCACATTGGCCACACTTGTGACCCCTGCGGTCCCTCATCTGCCCCTTCTGGATCCAGAATGGCCCCCTGGTGCTACTGCCTTCTCTACCTGCCAGGACCTGAGCTTCTGGGGGCGGGGCGTTGCAGGAGAGGAGGCCAAGGGGACTTACAGCTACTAGGGTTCCAAATGGCTACCTCATATGATGAGATCACTGCAAAAGTTATCCAAGACAAACCCCTGGAATAGAAATAGAATAAAAGCATTCACTACATGCTACACACACCCTTTACATTCACTCATCAGCTTCGTTATTCCTCACACAGGGGAAACAGTCTCAGGGCAGGGAAGCGACCTACCCAAGATCACACTCTGGGTGGGACTTGAAGCCAGGTCTGACTTCAAAGCCTGCAGATGCCAGTGCACCTAGCTGGAGCACACAGTAAGCATTCAATAACTGCACACATGGGGTGGAAACCTGACCCAGCCCCCACCTGTCCTCTCTCAGATAGGGAGTCTGTCTGGGACCCCCTCCCACTCCCCTGGTGAATCAAGGAGCCCTCAGGTCACAGGTTGGTAGGAGGGATCCCCCAGAAAGACTCCCCCACCCCATTCCCCAGCTCAGCCAGCCTGTGGCCCGCCTGGTGTACTGGCCTCCAGTGCAAAGAAAGAGAGGAAATGCCATTTAGCTCAGCCCCACAATACCTGGCCCTGGGCTGAAAGCTTCACTCATGTCCATCTCATTCCTGCCATTATACCAATGACAAAACAAGCTCGGCAAGGGGACAAGACCTGCCAGATCATAGAGAATAGCCAAGGTTTGCCGCATCCAGCCCAGCATGGCTCCAAGCCCAATATCCTTGGTCTTGCCATGCCCCCAACTGTCAGATGCCCACACACTCCTCTCCCACACTGTCTCTCCTCTGCCCTGCAGCTCCATTGGCCCCTGGAGAGGTGGTAGAGACTGCAGATGGGATGTCAAGTTCCCAGGGCAGCAGTTGAGTTGGTGGCAAGCCCAAGAGTCCTGCGAGCAGCGGTTTGGCCACCTGGCACTGGGGCTCCAGATGGAGTCCTGGCTTCACCGCTGCCCCACCCCATCTGGCTGGCTCAAAGAGAGGCCCCTCTACGAAGACCCCCCCACAGAGGAGTGAGTATGGGCCCTGGATACTGGGAAGTAGGGGTGGGGGATGCAGAGGCTTTGGTGACCTCCAGAGATGGGAGCCCGATTGTGCTCGGAGGTAGTCTCCCTGGCAAAGAGGGTTGACTCCTGGGAATGGGCACCGGAGCCCCCATTTCTTCCTTCCCGAGAAAAGGAGGCACCCAAAGCCCAGGAAGGGTCCTGCAGCTGCGCCAAAGGGTCGTCAGAGGCAGGCCGGTGTGCGCAGCTGGGGAAACAGGTCCTAGCCCGTGTGTCCCTGCAGGCGCGCGAGCCACAGCAGCGCTGGTCTTCTGCGAGGGGACCGCGGACAGGGCGGCGCGCGGCGGCGGATACCCCAGACCGCGCTGGGACGCTGACTGTGTGAGTGCACGTGCAGTGGGACACCGTGTCACCCGACACGGCCGCGCTCTTCTCCCTGGCCACGCCGGCACTGGCCAACGCGCTGCAGCTGCACGCCTTCCCGGAGCCGGGCGGTGCACGGCACCACGCGCCCTTCCTCTAAGCCTTTCGCGTGGATGGCAGCTGGCACCATGTGTGTGCAACGTGGGAACAGCGCGGTGGGCGCTGGGCGCTGTTCGCCAACGGGCGGAGGCGCGCCAGTGCGCGGGGACTGGGCACGGGCCACCCGGTGCCACCTGGAGGCATCCTGGTCCTGGGTCAGGATCAGGACTCTCTGGGCGGTGGCTTTCCGGCGTGGGTCGGCTGCAGCGGCAACCTCACCGATTTCCACCTGTGGGGCCGGGCACTGAACCCGGCGTAGCTGCATCGGGCACGAGCCTGCGCGCTGCCCCTCAGCGGCTGCACTTCCGCTGGGACCTGGGCGCCCTGGACATCACACCCTCACTGCTGCCACCAGTACGGGTGCGCCTTCTCTGTTCTGGAACGGCCCGCCCCGCCCCCTGGCTGACAGACCCCGCCCCGTCTTTTGGCTAAGCGCCCCGCCCCCTGGCCCCGGTACACTCCCTCTGACTTCCCGACCCAGCCCACACCTTGCCAACTGGGCCACGCCCAATTCCAGCCAAGTCCTCTCCAGGCCGCGGATCCCTTGGGGATTCCTCCAGTGCTAGTAGTCTCAGTGCGCTCACCCGCTAGACAACCTGCTCCCCCGATGCTGGCTATAGCGCTCTTCTCCTAGGTGCCCACATCACCCCCTAACACAGGGCTGTGGGTACTGGCGCCCCCTTACGTGGGCAGGCGCCATTAAGGTCCCAGTGGGCAGGTGGGTCACCAGGACCCCTGGGGAGCCAAGGATGGGGCCCTGATACCTTTCCCACCCCTGCCAGTGTCCTCAGAGGAGTGCCCAACGTGGGACCCAGAACCCCACACCGAGGGCTCTTTGCCCTGGCTGCAGCTGCGGCCCTTCCTCTGCTGCTACCGGACAAGTGCGCTCTGGCTGTGCCCTGGGTTCTGCTGAAGAGGAAGGTGGGTATTGACCAGTGTAGGCTGAGGCGGGGTGAGCAGTCGGCACAGCCTGGGAGTTCAGAATCTTCTCAGAGTCTCAGGGCCTCCAAGAAGGCTAGACCACAGGTCATTGGGGCCAGACAGACCTGGGGGTGAATCCCAGCTGTGTGACCTTGGGCAAGTGATTTTGCTATTCTGTGCCTCGGTTTCCCCATCTAGAACACGTTGTGTAAGACTCCAGACACACAGCCCTCAAACTGCTCTTCTTCCCTGGGCAGCACATGGTGGGTGGGACACCTCTGGGCAGTGGCAGACCTATCAGCTGTTGCAGGATCCACCCAGTCATGGCCTGGCCAGGATGTTATCAGCCAAGTCAACACTTCAGCCAATGCCATCGTGGTAAGCATCCTTCCAGGGTGCCGAAGAGTCTGAGGGCACTAGGGGTCACCTCCCTGCACCTCAGTTCCTCACCTGTAAAGGCGACACCCACTTAATGTGTCTGCAGGAATTAAGGTTGTTTATGCTCCCTATTTTGGAGTCCTTGAGAGCTGAGGGCTTGTGGTAAATTAGACCCTCGCCCACTAAGAATACCCTTTTAGAGCCCAAGTGTGGCCCCTGGGGGATCCTCTCCTGATAGTCAGACCATCAGTAACAGCTCCTCTGCCCACAGCTCCTCCCTGACCCCCTACACACACACACACACACACACACACACACACACACACCAGCCTATCAGTCTTTTGTCTATCGTCCCAAGACTTTTTAAAAATCAATTTGATTGAAGTGTATCAATTTCCATACATTAAAATATCCCTATTAAGTGACACAATTTGATGAGCTTTGACCAGTGTATACACGCATATACCACTGCCCCAATCAAGACAGAGAACTTTTCCACCTTCCCTAAAGGCTTCTACATGCCCCTTCCCAGTCAATCTTCCCCACTTTCACCCCAGGAAATCACTGACCTGCTTTCTGTGACGGTAGATTATGTCTGCCTCTCCTGAAGATTCATATAAATGGAATCACGTATTGTGTGCTGTGGTCTGGCTGCATCCATGGTGCTGCCTGTTCCAACTGCTCGCTCCTCTTTACTGCTGAGTAGAATTCCATCCTATGGATGCACCACCATTTGTTTTCCATTTACCTGATGATGGAGATTTGAGATGTTTCCAGTTTGGACTATTATGAACAGATCTGCTATGAACATTCACACACAAGTCTACTTGTGGACATATGATGTTTTTCTATTGGGCAAATACTTAAAAGTGGACTTTCTGGCTTGTTTACCTTCCTATGAGGCTCTTTTCCAATATGGTTGTACTATCTTACATTCCCACCAGCAATGTCTGAGAGTTCTTGTTGCCCCACAGCTTTGTCTGGCTTTTTAATGTCATTCATTATAATGGTTGTGTATTGATATCTCATTGTGGTTCTAAGTTGCAGTTCCTTGAGGATCAATGATTTTGAGCATTTTTTATATTACACTTATTAGACATAATACACTTATTAGGCATTCATATCTTCCTTTGTTAAATATATGTTCAAATCTTTCCCCCCATTTTTAAATCTTTGATTTATTATTGAATTGTAAGAATTCTTTATATATTTTGGATACAAACCTTTATCAGATATATGTTTTGTGAATAATTTTTTCTAATTTATGGTTACCTTTTCATTTCCTTAACAGTGTCTTTGGAAGATAATTTTTTAATTGTGATGAAGTCCAACCTATCAATTTTTTTCTTGCATGGTTCATGCTTTTCGTATCCTATCTAGGAAGTCTTTGCCTATCCCAAGGTCACAAAGATAGTCTCAAAGAAGTTTATCGTTTTAGCTTTTAGTGAGTCTGGGAGCTTAGGGGGGCCTGGGAAAGCACCTTCTGCCTTTTCTGGGTGCCCTCCCACATCTTCACTTGGCTCCATTTCCCCAGAGGAGAGGCCCAGAGAGGAAAGGCCCTAAATGCTGGAGCTGGGCCCAGGGTACTGCCCTTACCTACTGAAACCTTGTTGGGCTGGCGATGCCAGGCATGGTCATGGGACCCAGGGACAGGACTGTAACCACAGCTGGCCTTGGTGGGGTCCCCACCCTCCCACACACAGGGGCGTGTGTGGCCATCACAGCTGCCATGTGCCTCCTCTTTTTGGTTGCATTCTCCTGGATGTTGGTGGAGGGACTCCTGCTGTGGAGCAAAGTGGTGGCCGTGAGCATGTGCCCGGGCCCCAGGAAGACACTCTCCTATGCCACAGGCTGGGGTGAGTCCCCTGTGTGCCCCACACTTGCTCTGTTCTCAACTCTGCCTTGCATGGCACCATTGCCATCCACCACTGCCCCAAACTCAACACCACCAAACACCCATCTCCACTCAGCATCCAGCACCTCTCAGTGCCGAGCACCACCGGCACCCAACAGCTCTCAGCACCCAGCACTACCACTGCCCAGCACCTCTCGGCACCCAGCACCACTGGCACCCAGCACCTCTCCACACCCAGCACCACCACTGCCCAGCACCTCTCAGCACCCAGCACCACTGACGCCCAGCATCCATCTCTGACAGAAGCTCAACTTTCTCAGTTTTGTCCACCTCCAACTTTACCCAACTCCAATTCTTAATCCTCTGCCACTTCAATTGCTCCAACTCCCCATTTCCAGCACCGTCTCCCCAATCCGTGACCAGCTAAACCCCATACCCATTGCCAACCGTCCATCCCCAACCCTAAACCCTCAAGCCAGTCTCGGCTCGCCCACACCCCAGCTACTCATGGCTCTAGCACCACCCTGAAAGCATGAGGCCCACGCAGCCCAGATGTCCCCAGTGCCCATCCATATGCCTGCCCCTATGGGACAGCTATGGGCTGAAACTCTGGAGGGGCTGGGTCCTGAGGTCACGGCTTGTCCTAGGTGTGCCTGTGGCCATCGTGGCCATCACCCTGGCCGTGTCCCACCATGACTACGTGGCCACTGGACACTGCTGGCTCAGTGTTCACACAGACACCATCTGGGCCTTGTGGGGCCCGTGCACTTTGTGCTGTGAGCTGGAGGCCTGGGGGCCTGGAGGGGAGGGACATGTAGGGGAGGGAGAGGCCCTTTCACCCACTGATGCCAGGTCTCCAGGCCAATGGCATCCTGGTCCGTGTGGTGACGGTCACCATGTCCAGTGCCCGCCGCCATGCCCGCATGCTGAGCCCACAGCCCTGCCTGCAACAGCAGATGAGAATCCAGATATGGAGAGGCTCCAGTCTGGGGGAATCAGGAAGAAGTGGGGGAACCAGGTGCGAGGCTCACTGGGTGTGAGCATGTGTTGAGTCCCTGGTGTGTGTGCGTGGCCATGTGTGTTCATGGGTGCAAGGCTCTTGTAAGCATATGTGAGCATGTGTCTGCACATGTGTGCATACATGCTCATGCATGTGGATGTAAGTATGTGCCTGTGCTTGTCACCTGTGGAGATGGGAACTGACCCTGTGTGTATAGGGGGCATGTGGATATCAGCCACTGTCGTGGGGGCTCACCATCTGCAATAAGCACTGATGACCTGAGGGATAGGGTAGGAAAGACCTGCAAATCAGGCAGTCCCCAGGAGTCCAAGTTCAGGGTGATGGTCTAGGTCCCCACCACTGCAAGACTCCCATCACTCTCCAAGGCCTTACCCTGTTGGAGAGGGGTGCCCATGGCCTTTCTGCAGAAGCTCTGATTCCTCTATGGCCTCCCTACTCCCCGCCCATCCTCTGCCCAGGGCATAGCATCAAAGCCAGTGCGTCCCTGAAAATCCAGGGCGTCCAGGGGTCCTTGATGAGGGGGAAGAGGAATCGCTTCCAGATTCCATGTCCCCCAGACCCACACCCAGGCCCCTGCTATTCCCTTCCTTCAGGCCAGGTGTGGACAGGAACCCCATCTTATGCCACCTCTGAGTCTTTGAGACGGGACAGCCCAGTCCAGCTGAAGGTTGCAGCTACACCTAAGTCCTGAGCCGTGGTCCTGGTCTGCAGCTCTGGCCCCTCTCTGAGCCCCTGCCCGAGCCCCCCTCAGCCCTGCCTGCTCTCCACAGGGCCACGGCGAAGCTGGCGCTGGCCCTCCTGCCCGTCCTGGGCCTGACGTGGCTGGTCGGCCTGCTGGAACCTCAGCCCAGCCCGGGCCTATGCCGCCGTGGGCCTCAATTCCTTTCAGGTACCTCTAAGCCCTGGACCCTCTGAGGCTGGGGCTCCAACATGCACTGGAACTCGAGTGACCTTCTCATCATGGGAGGCACCAAGCGCAACCAGGGACATTGTCAAGAGGAGGTATGCTGAGGGTGGGGATGGGAACAAAACTGGAGAGCAGTTAGTACATCAGTGAGGATTCTGTGACCCATTTGATAGTTGAGGAAATGGAGGCCCAGAAATGGGATCATTAAGATCCCTCCACCCTCCACACTCAAGGGTAAGGCAGAAATTCCAGCCCCCAGCCTGGTGCTAGAGCCACTTCAGGCCTTGGCAGTAAGCCAGGGGAAGGGGTGCAGGACACCAGGGGCCTCTGCCCTTAGGGTCTGTGGCCTCCTAATGGCTCAGCATGACCTGCTCCAATGTGGGAACAGCGGTTTAGAAAAGGGTTTGGTTAGAACTGTCATCTGCCCACACGAATGAAGCAGAAATGGCAGGACTGCAGGAACCTTCCTGTGAGCCTGTCAGGCCGTGTCCTGAGCCCCAGAGGTGGGTCAGACAGGTCCCTGTCCTCAGGAGGTTTGCAGACTGTGGGGGACCCAGACAGGGACACAGACAGCCACAGCCCCGGGGGCTGAGTGCTGGGAGGAAAAGGGTCTGAGGATGGGCCCTCTGCCGCCACTCTTCCCATCGGCTTCCACTGCACCCACCCCACCTCTTCCTGTTATCTGCGCCCACTATTCCCAGCCATCCCCAGCCCAGATTCCTCACAGGGTCAAGAAGTAGGGTGGCCCAGGGCCGGACAAAGGCAAGCTCACAAAGTCAGGTGCAAACTCCATCCTGGGTCCACAAGTCCCCAGAGCTGGGCCTCCTGGGGGACCTTCTGTCCTCTTCTCAGAGAAGGGGGCTGAGGTAGTAGCAGCCACTTAGGATGCCTGGGCGCTCTCTCTGAGTCCTGGACCAGGCTCATATTTTTATCTCCGAACAATCGGAGATATGGACATGGAGAAACTGAGACTCCATGAGGTCACTTGCCCAAGGCCTCACAGTAGGAAGGAGAAGCACTGGGGACAAGTCCAGAGTCTGTGTCCTCAACCACTGGGGCATTCAGCCTCGACCACGGTGGGGCCTGGTTGTTCCTGGAAGAGCTGCTCAGGCTAGACGGGGACTCGGCTGGGGAGGGGTGCTCTGACGCACTCATTCCTTCTCCCACGTGAGATTTGTTGAATGCCCACCAGGTGGTGGGCACTGCTCTAGGCACTGAGAACACAGCATCAAAGGACGCTACCAAATGCCCTGAGCTGACATGGGGGGGGGTGCAGACCATGACCAAGATGAGGGAGGGACTGGTTAAAGGAGGGATGAGGCAGGGAGCACGAGGGGTGCACAGGGTGTTGCTCACCTGGTTCTTGGCCCATATTGTCTTCTCCCCCTGAACTTGGGGACTTGCCATCCTCCGCCAGGCAGGTGTGGGAATGAAGAGAGGAAAGAAAGGGGACTTGCTGGGGGTGGGAGGAGGTCATGCCCAGAGAGGGGCCTGGAGAATGAAGAAAAACTGGGGTCTCAGAGCTATTCTAAAAGATACACGGCTCCCAGAGACCTGTCTGCACCTGTGCAGTAGGGGACAGAGAGGGGTAATGCAACCCCTTCCCTGACACAGATTGGCCCTTCTTCTAAGCCCCGCATCCCGGAGGTCCCTGGGTTCAAATTCCAGCTCTGCCTCCTTAGCCATGTGACCTTGCCTGGGTTTCTCCACCTGTCACAGAGTGGTGAGGGCAGCAGCATCCTGTTTCCATAGTGATGACTCCAGCTCCATCCCTGCCTGTGGCCCTCAGGTGGATAGAGCTGCAGCCCTACATAGACCAGTGCCACCATTCCTGTCCTCTCTGCCTCCCTCCCTTCCCCTTCTCATCATTTCCTCTCTCAGTGTCTCATTTCTTAGTCTCCGTCTCTGAATTTTTTCTGAGAGATTCTGTCTCTCAGGCTCCCTGTCACTGTCCCCTTCTCCTCGGCATGGATGCCACTTGGCTCTTCCTGGGCCTCTCTGTCTCCCCTTCTGTTGATCTCTGAGCCCCCAGTCTTTTTGTTGCTTACCCAACCTCTCCCTCTCTCCGATTGTGATCTCTTTTGCCCCCTCCCCATAAGTCTCAGAAGGTCTGAGGCTCTGTCCCCCTCCCCAGGCCTCAGAGTCCTTCTCCATCAAATGCGGAGAGTGAGTCCACCCCACCCCAACATGGAGAAGCTGTGAGGGTCAATAAGAGCCCAAGTGGGATGGTGCTTTGTGAGTGGTGAGGCCCTCCTGGTCCATGGCACTGAGTCCTGCACACACAGTACCTCCCAATCCCATTAGGAGGCAAGTCCTGGCCTCAGACCCACTTTCCAGATGAAAAAACAGAGGCTCAGAGAGGTCAAGGCCACTCAGCTAAAGGCACAGTCAGAATGCAATCACAGGCCTGCCATCCCAGGACCTGACTCAGCCTTGGTGTTTCAGGAAGGTGTACCCATCCCAACTCCTACCCTGCAGTGGGGTGAGGCTGTGAGGCAGGGCAGGGCATGGATGGATGGAGGGCAGAGAGGCTGCCTGGTGGCCAGAGGCGGAAGGGGTGTGATGGATTGGGCAAAGCCTTTCCTGGTTCTCCGTGCCACAGAATGCCACAGCTGTCCCCCATCCCCCAGTGTGACAGGTGGGGCTGGGCAGGGGTTGTGTTCAGCCTGTCCCTCTGAATGTCTCTGAGTATCTCTGGGTGTGTCTCTGCTATGGCCCCAGGCCACGTGGTCAAAGGGGATGGGGATCTGACCACCTCAGGGGGTCCCCCTTTTCCACTTGGCACCTGGACATTCACTGTACCAGCATATTCGGAAGGGATTTGAGAAGCGACCACACCCAACCTCCCACAATTTAAGGGCCCTTCCTCTCACTCTGCTCCTTGTTGGTGCCTGGACGCCCTCCATTAGCACGCTGTGCACTCTGTCCGTGAAAACGCAGCGCTCCCTGGGAGAGGGTCACTTAGGGAATAAGTCTGGGTTCTCTCCCCGGGGCCAGTGCTGCCAGGCGGAGCAGTGAGCAGAAAGTCTGCCTGACCGGAGGACTCCTCTGTGTGCCCACTCCCTCTGGCCCCCCACGTTGGGCCACCTCACCCCACTCTCAGGCCCCTCATCCTGATGCCTTTGGCTCTGAGAGGCCTTCCAACCCTGTGAGGAACAAGTGCTGTCCTCCAAGGCCTGTTTCCCCAGCTGGACAGGTGATGGGGCATTATAGGGGAGGACTGTGGGCAGCGGGGCCAGCCTGGGGCCTCCCCCGGCCCTGCTTAAGTTGAGGCCTGAGCCTGGGGAGCTCAGCCTGGCCTGAGGGGAGCCTCTGGCACCCTGGTCCCTGTCAACCTCTCTGAGCCCGAGTTCTCACAGTCTTAAACCAGAGGCAACTCTGAGGCGTGGGCGCACCATTGCCCAGCCTCAAATCCCGAGATTCTTTCCAGCCAGGGCTCCATCTATGGAACTCTTACTGGGGCTGGGCTTTGTGCTAAACGCCAGGCATCTGCAGGCTCTTTGATCTGGCCATCCGAGGAAATGGAAGTGCTTTCATCCTTACATTGCACAGATGAGGAAGCTGAGGCACAGAAAGGAACCAGGACTAGCCAGGGTCAGAGGTACACTGGGGTCAGGTCCCACTCCCGCAGCTGGAAAACCGAAGCGCATTGGTAGTCACCTGGGTATAAGCGTAGGTACATTTGAACCTAGGTCTGTGTGATCCCAAGCTCCCAGCTGGCCCTCCACCCCTGCCTGGCTGGTGTCTTCAGTCCCTTAGAGTCTCACCTTACCCTTCTGCAAAATGGGCTGGAGGCGCCCCCTGCAGGCCTGTTGGGAGGGCACAGGCTCCCAATACGCCGGGTGCGTTCTCAGGAGGCTTGAGCTGCCCCTCTGCTCCCCCTTCTTCAGCCCCGCGCCCAGCCTTCTCCCCCAACCCCCCACCACTTCCCACCCCCGTAGGCGCAGTGCGTCTGTGGGAACAAGAGAGCGACAGCAGCGCCTCCGCGTTCAAGTGACAACGCCTTTGTCTCTGCTGAATGGGTGGGTTGCTAAGACTGCTCATAGCAACAGAGCCGCATCCCCCTCAGCCCGCTGCCCGGCCCTACCCGTCCGACGCCCTAGCCTCCCAACCCCACCCTGTGACCTACTCAGGTGGCCTGAGCCAGAAGTGTGGGGAAGTAAACGCTGCCAGCTCACCGTGCCTACCGCCGTCCTCCTGAAAGTTCACAGAGCGTCAGGGTGCGCAGGTGTTTCTCGAATGGAGAAACTGAGACTCGAGGGGGGATGAGGAAGGCTGCCCAGGGCACCTGGGCCGGGATTCCCACCCAAGGTCTTACCTCAGCCTGCTCCCAGCCCCCTCCTTATCTTGGGGGTGCAGGGGTCCCCCACCCTGATTCTCTGCAAACCCAGAAAAAAGGGTGCACTTTCCTCCCAGGTTTCTAGAGACAGTGTTTGGGGCTGTCCTCCAAGCTCCTGGGACGTCTGATAGGCCCAACTGGAGGCACCTGAAGGACAGAAAGCACCGCCTGCTCCCAGCAGCCATAGTCTCTGCCTCCTTCTAATGCCACCCCACCGCCCGCTAACCCCTCCAGGTCCCACAGCTCTGTCCCCCTAGCTTTGTTCTGTCTGTGGCTGCCCCTCCCTTCTGTCCCTCCCCATCTGCCTTGAAGTTCTGACAGCTCTGTGGTGTCTCTTGTAATAAACTACTCGTGATTGGTCCGCGCTTGGATTCCCCTGGCCTGGGGAGGTGGTCGAGATGCCAAATTCCTTGGGAGAGAGGGACAAACTGCCACTTTGGTTTTGGGACTCTAGACAACTCCAGCTTCATCATCAGGGTAGGTGCAGCCAACACTTTTTAGCACCTACTATGTACCTGGCTGGTGCAGAGCGCTTTACTGCCTTCAAACCACAGGTCCTCACCTCAGCCCTGAGGCCACCATCACCCCATTGTGCAGAGGAGGAAACTGAACAGGTCATGACTTAATCCTGGGTCTCCCCAGCCGGGTAACAGGGGGATGGGGTGGCAGTCAGTGTGAGTGGGAGCCACCTAGGCAGGCTGCTCAGAGGAGGCGTCAGGGCAGGTGGGACTGGCTCCAGGTCTGATGAAGAGTCATGCTGTGCAAGGGGCCCAACTCCAAGTCTGGCTGTGCGACCAGGTCCTGCCATTACCCATTCTGGGGCCACAGGCCACATTCCTCGCTGAGTCTTGGTCTCTTCTTGGGTAGAACGTTGTCAGGGCCGAGAAGAGGAACAGTGCTGATGTGTTAGGGCTTGGTGCCAGGGGAGGCCCAAGTCAAAGGGCCAGGCTGAGGGGCAACCAGGGCTGGGACTCGGAGCACAGAGGCTCACTGTCCTGCTGACCTCAGCCTGGCTGGAATGTTGCTGGGGCCAGAGGATGAGGCACAGCTGAGGACCGTCAGAGCGGCCTCCCTGGGGGAGGCAGTAGCACCCCAGACGTGGGTGGTTGGAGGTCGGGCAGGGCTGTGAGCAGAAGCCCTAAGACCCAGCAAGGTACAGGCTGCCCCTGCTCCCTCCACAACCTGAGAAGTTGCTTCCACCCTGGGTCCTGCTTGGGTGGCGTCTGGGACAAAATCTATAGGGGTGAGGGGCTGACCCACCACACAAGGACAGAACTCTGGGTATTTAGTTCTGGAGATGGGGGGCTGTTGAACCTCTTGAAGCCCAGTCCATCATCTGCAGAATGGGGGTATCAGGCCAAGCTGAATTGGGAGGGGCGCTTAGTGGTCCCTACTGCCTACATTTGCAGTGTCCTCTGCCTCCTTCCCCTCATCTCCAAAGAGCTCCTGCCTCCCCCCCAAACTACTAAGGACCGGTGGGAGGAGGGGCTGAAGGATGGGGACCCAGGACTCCTTTCCATCTCGCCTCCACCTGCTCATACCCTTCCTCCCCAAACACACTCTCTTTACTCTCCAACCCAATAACTTCTCCTGGGTTCCCAAACACCACTGGCTGACACCCCTCCCTCCGTTTGCTCACAATGTTTCCTCTGCCTGGACTCCCAACAGTTGTCTAACTGGTAAACTCCTGGAAATCTTTCAAAAGCCAGTTTGGATGACACTTCTATGAAGACTTCCTGTCCCCCCGGGAGCAGAGTCAGTCACTCCTCACCTTACCTGGCTCAGTTACATGACGTATCACACTGGATTATGATCTGATTAAGACAGTATCCTCCTACAGAACAGGACATCCCCCAGAGGCAGGAACCAGGGTATCTGCTTCACTTCTCAAGGTACCAAAAGGGAAAGGGACGTTTTTTCCTTTGCATAAAGCCACTACCAAGCCATGAGCCTCGGGCAACCTCAGCCTAGAGGGGGCACCTCTTCCTAATTTGCACAGAGGCAGGTGGATCAGAAGTGACCCTGGGGATAAACAATGTAGGTCAGGGCGATGTAGAGAGATGACCCTGTCCCTTCTAAGTGTGTGACTTTTGACAGGCCACTTCACCCCTCTGTACTTCAGTTTCCTCATATCATAATTGGGGCTGCAAAGAACAGATGGAACAAGACTGCCAAGGCAGGCGAAATCCTGGGAAGGCATCTGGAGCCCAGGAAACTTCCTCAGATGTCGGCCTTGCTCACTGCTGCCACCATGCGATGGGGGAGGAGGATGCAAGGGAATCAGCTCAAGGGCTGAGCCAAGGGCCTGTAGCTGGCCACCCCGTGGGCAGCGGACAGGGCCAGTGCTTTCAAGGCAGGTGGACCAGGTTTGAATCTGTTCCTGCAGATCATTGACTGAGGGGCACTTGCCAAGTGCCTCTCCTGGATTATAACTCCTGCCTCACTGGGCCACTGTAGGAACATGAGATAAGGGATGGCACACAGTAGGTGCTCACTAAACAATTGCTCCCTTCTGCCCAAGATGGTGACTGAGCTGCACTGCCAGAATGGCACTGAGACTGAGGCCCCAGAAGGCCCAAGCATCTCCAAGGCCTCCTGGGTATGGCCGGGTCCCAGGGATGAGGAGGGGCCACAGTGCCTGGTTCCCCTTACACACCACATCCTGCCTCCCGAGAGTTTTGAACCAACGGTTATCCGAGTGACACCTCCATCTCAATCGGAGCACTGCACCACCCTAGACTACCCAAACCTGTTAGGAGGTCTGCTTTGGCCCCAGAATGTAAATAGCCAAAGGTAGCTGGAAACTAATTGCAAAATTTATTCCAGGGCTGCAGGGGCTGGGAGATTCTTAAGGGCACTTCTCATTTGGGGCTGTGGGTCTCCGGCCTTGGTGGGGACACACACTTCAGTGGGCAGGGGTGGGGACTGAGACAGGGCAGTGGAAAGCAGGGAAGCAGGGATGCCCAGTCACCTCCAACTGGGCAGGCTCAGCGCAAGCTGCAACGGCAACATGAAAGCAGGACAGGCAGTGGATGTCCAGCCCAGGGACAGAGGACAGCCGAGGCCTCTCCCTAGTGCCTTGCCCTGGAGAGTGTCTTTTAGGACAAAGGGCAGGGAGTTGAGGCCCAACTTCAAGGGTTTGCAGCAAGGGACCCAATGGGATGTGGCCAATGAGGGAGGGGCTTATTGGCAATGTCCCTCATCTGTAGACCCATACACCCTCCCCAAGGTCACCCATATTCCCACACACAGAGACTCTGAGCCCCCCACAAGGCATCCTGCTGCTCATTGAGTGGGGTGGGGGGCAAGCAACAGCTCTTCTCTGGATTGGAATAGGGCTCAGAAATAATGACCCAGCTCCACCAGTGAGGTACGTGGTATGAGGGTGTTTGGGGACAAACCATGGGCCGTACATGGTGCTAATCCCCAAACCCCAGCCTCATCCCCAAATTTGTCTCCTACCCCCCACATACACACCTTTCAAGGAGTATCTAGATTAAGAAACAAACAAAACAAATAACCTCTTGACTACAGCCTTGCAGATAAATACCAGCCTGGGCTGGCCAATTGCGAGTTGGGCTAGAATGTTGATTGTGCCAAACTTCTCCTCTGGTGGGAGAGGGATAGAAAGATGATTGTAGCAAAATTCTTTTCAGATAACATGTCAAAGTTCTCCCCTGCAGAAGTCAAATGGGGTAGAGGGCTAAGGAGGAGGTCTTTTTGTCCTAACCAGTCTCCCAATGTCCTCCAGGGCCTAACTGTCCCTGTCCAATTTTGCAGACTCAGTTATGCCTAGTTTATAAAACAGAGGGTGTCCCTCCTGGTCCGTCTGAGGGGGTCTCCAGAACCAGATGGTGCCCACTCAACTTCTTTCTGCTTCTGTTTCCAGGAGACGAAGGAGGGATGACCTCTGACCCAAAGGACATTGAGGCCCACCAGGGATTCCCCAACCTCTTCCCTGGTGCTCCAGACTCCAGGACAGATAGCTGGGAGCTGGGAGCAGGAGGAGGGAGAGGGGTGGCTAGCAGCCATCTCCTTGGGGCACTCTGAGTGGCAGTGCCAGTGGCTAGGGGGCCACCCGACCTCAGCCAGGCCCTGCCCACCCTCACCCACTTCCCAAACACAGGGCTTCAGAGAACTCAGGGGCAGAGGCCCACAAGGTGGGGCTCCTGGGTCGGCATAATAAAATAAACCGTCTGGAGGGCCGCGGGGCTGGCTGCGGCCCCTCCCCCGGCCCAGGTCCCGGTCCCACCCAGCCCAGGCTCAAGTCTGCTTGGCTTGCAGCATCTCGATGAGCAGGTTGTTGCGGGGCATCTCATTGCCCAGGTGCTTGTGGTACAGGTATTCCTTGGCCTGCATGCTCAGTGCCCTCACCTCCACCAGGCACAGCAGCAGCTGCTGGAACTTGTCCCCGCAATGCGGGTAGTGGCACAGGGTGTAATCAAGCAGGGCGGCATTGGCCTTCTCCTGAGCATCCTTCACCAGGCTGTGGTTATTCAGGAACTTCACGTCTGCAAAAGGGAGGAGCTCCGTCACCATCACCAACCCATCACATCATCGATAGTCACTGGCATCACCAACTCAGTGGAATGGTGATTCCATGGGCACTGCCACCAGCAACGATGCAACCACAATCTCCCCATCACCACCATCACCACCACGTCACCATTACCATTGTCACCGCCATGGCTGATGAACACTGCCACCATCATCACTCACTAATATCGCATCCCTATGTTGTCCCCAAACATGGCCACTGCTGCCATCATCAACCAAACCTCAATCATTCCTGTCACCACCATTGTCACCATCACCGTCATCACCATAATTAAACATCGCCATCATCAGCAGTCACCAACACCAACCTCCCTGTGGTTATCACCAACACACACTGCCACCATCAACCACCCCGCCACAATCACCTGTCGCCATCATTACTGCCATTGTCATCATCACAGTGGTCACGAGGAACACCTCCACCATCACCAAGCCCACCAGGTGTATCCCTGGGCATGTTATTTAACCTTTCAACTTCCTCATCTGAAAATGGGGGTGACAGTAGTATCTATCTCACAAGAGTGTCGGGAGAATTCAGGGACTTGACACGTGGACAGTGCTCAGAAGAACAGCGCATGGCACAACAGCAAGAAGTCCCGATATGTCAGTTGTTACCATTCTCACTTCTCTCACCATGGCCATGATCAACACCACCCCCATCCCCATGGTCAAAACTATCCCGTTGCCATCATTCCCATGAATGTCACCACCCCGCCGCAACCACCAGAGAGGTGCACTGTGAATGGAAGGGTCCCATCTCACAACTGTGAAGCGTGTGTACTGGTGGCCCCATTCTAAAGAGCGACAGGCACTCCTTGGGTCTACCCTCTGATCAATCAAGAGGCTCCAGTACCACAAGCAGTATTTATGATGATGGGGAGGAGCCTGGATGGCCATGTGGTGGCTGCACCCCCTGGGAGTCCTGTGCAGTAGACAGTAAAGGAGCAGACATTACACAGAGCGATGGGTGGGTCTTTAAAAACATGGGGCTGACTGGAAATAAAGCAAAACAGATAGATTCAGAATGAGGTCTAGAAAACAAAGATCTCTACATAAATTAAAGCGTGAGTACACAAAACAGGCAGGCACATTGAGTAAGAACAGGGACAAACAAAAGATCCAAGTTACACATGAAGGAACGGTTGCCTATGGGAGGCAGTGGAGGCCAGTTGGCTGCACACGAACCAATGATCCTTCGTGCCGTGAATGGAAGAGTGTGATCAACGCACCGCTGGACACCCGAGGTCCAGTGAAGAGACAAAAAATAAAATGTCTTGGGGGTGAGATGGATGGGGGTTCAAATCCCAGCCCCACCTTTTAGGAGCAGTGGCCTGTGCCCTGCCCCCTCCTGACCTGAAAGGCCTTCTTCCTCTATGAAAGAGGTCATGCCCACTTTGCAGGGTGAGGGCTGGGTGCAGGGTCCTATGCAGGTGTTTGGCTCCCAGGGGTGCCCAGACAGGGTCAGTTTCTTGTCACACAGTCCTCATCACAACCTACAGACCTCTTTCAGCTCTAGGGCAGCATCTCCAGCTGGTGCCCTGCCTGCAGGCTGAGGGTCAAAAGAAATCCACAGAATCGGTCCTTCTTCCCCAAATCGTAGCCTGGCCTTCCCTGGGATGTGGCACCCAGCAGCTCAGAAAATGGCCGTCCACCACTTCCGGTCCACCCCTCCCACCCCCAGCCCTACTGCTGCGGAGGAGTCGGGAGCCCAGCGTGTGCAGCCCTTGGCCCTTCTAATCCCTCTTAACACCCACTGCGCCAGGAGAGCTTCATGCTCCTGGCAACCCTGATCCCCAGCCGCCCCCAACGCTCGCACTGAGGCCTGTGTTGTCCAAAGTCGGATTTAAGGAAACCCGAGCTGGGCCTGGGGCGTATGGCAGGATCTGGCCCCAATCCTCCACTCCCACTCCCAGCCCCCTCTCCTTCCTGTAATAAGTGAGCCAGGGTCATTTTCTTCCTCAACTCCTCAGGGTTGACATTAGGCCATAAGGCACCTTTGTGTCAATTAGAACGAAGTGCCCCCTTATCCACAGAGAGACAGCTTGGTGAGGGGCACACAAGCTGGATTTCAGCCCCTTCGCATCCCCTGCCTAGGTTCCCTTGTGCAGTGAACAACCTGCCCAACTGTTCATAGCAGCCCTGCTCCTTCGCCTGACTTGCTCCAGACTCATTCAAAGGTCATAGGAAGTTCCCCCTCCAACCTAACTCCATCCCTATCCCAACCTCTTTCCATCCCAATACTGTTCCCTCTACCCCCTACCATCCCTGGAGCTAGGGCAAGTCTCCTGACATTGCTTTCTGACAATTCACAATAGGAGGCTGGGGGTCCAGAGAAGGGTAGGGACTAGGTCAAAGCCACACAGCAGTAAAGGGGCCCAGAGGAAACAGCTGGGGGGGAGGGGAAGACTGGCTAGGATGCTGCAGTAGAGGCAGGAGTGGGAGGGCCCTAGAGGCCCGGAGCCTCGGCTTTACCAGGATTTACTGTTCTCAGTAGCACGCACCAGGGACAGTAGAGCGGAGTGCAGGAGATGGGTGCAGAACAGGGACAGCTTTCAGGGATAGCCCCCCTCCTAGCAGTTCTATGGGTCCCCAGCTCTCTACAGACTAGAGATCCCCCGCTTTCCCCTTGAGGTTGGCTACAGGGCTGGGGAGGGAAACACACTCACTAATTAAGCCCCAACAACTACAGTATAAGCGGACCCAGTTTCCTGGGCACCAACCAGACACCTTGCTCCCAGCTTAGTTAATCCCTGCAGACGCCCAGACAAGCAGGAAAGGGCACCCCTCTGGTGCAGAAACGGTGGGGCGTGCCTGGGACACACAATAGATGCCAGAGTCCGGATTTGAGCCCAGGTCTCTCTGATTCCAAAACCCTGTGGGTAAGTGGAGTCAAGCTTGGATCTGATAACATTGCAGTTCATCCAATCCAGGAGAGCCACCCAAGGGCCTCCCCTGGGGTCCTAGGTTTCCCCAGAGGCTACTCTGGACTGCAGACTCAACTTTGTCTTCACCGTGAAGGACATCATGCTTAAGTCCCGTCCCTTCTCCCAGCCTCCCTGTGCCCCCACCTAAAGGGACTGTGTGAAGACTGTGGAGTCATGGATATGACAGAGCCAACATCCCACCAAACTCCATGCCCTTCCTCCATCAATCACAGAGCAGGGATACGCAAACCTGAGATGCCCCCTTAATGTGTCAGGGGTTCAAATCCCAGCTCTACCTCCAGCTGGGTGAACTTGGGCAAGTCTCTTCCCCTCTCAGAGCCTCAGTTTCCTGTGATCTGCAACATGGAGGTAAATTAATCTCTGCCTCCTCACAGGGAACCCAAGAACTGGACCTAATCTGTGTGCCCAGCTCTGGGGCCCTAAGAGACCACAGGTTGGAGATGGGTACCCTCTAGAAAAGCCTGCTCAGCTCCCAGCAATCCTGGAGGTGGGAGGGGGAAGGGGGCTGGGAGATGGCACCCCCGCCTCAGAGAGCAGCCCGCTAGCTCTGCGGAGCTGGGGCCCCCCAGGTTCTCAGAAAAGCCCCCTTTTCACGGTTTAATTGAATATTTGAATAATCCTTTCATTCCAGTGAGGCATAAAGAATGTTGTCCCAATAGCGGTGACTCAGGCAGGCGCCCCCGCGCACAATGGCCCCTCGAGTGGGGCTGCTATTCAGGCCGCCTTTTGTTGGCGAGGAGCAGTGGGTAAATTGCAAACGCTTAAGGGAATGCTGCTGCCGCCGCCTCAATGGAAGTCAGGAAATCGAATGTTAGGTCAATCCATTAAGCTTCGATTAAGTCCTCTGCAGAACAATGCCAGCCGGGCCCATCTTCATAAACACCGTGATTGCCAGGAGAGAGGCACTAATTTTAATTAAACCTCCTTACCTGCCTCCTCGCCTGCCTGAGACGGCTATTTAGACACCAAATGGCACCCTTCTGCGGAGGCAGGCGAGAAGGAGGCGCTGAGTGGGCTGGAGGGCAGTGGGGGGGGGGGGAGAGTGGGGGAGAGTGGGGTGGAGTAGGAGACAGTCACCACAGGGGTTCAGGCTGCCCAGCCCAAGGAGGTGTTGCCCTAAAGGTGACACCCAGCATGCGAGCTAGAGGTCTGTGGTAAGTGGTCGTCCCTCCCTGGCCCCCAGTTCCCTTGGGAACCCAGGTCTGGTGGTCATAGAAGGAGCCCCCTCCCACCTTCCAGACTCTGGGCAAATCTTCCTTCTCATCTTGCCCAAATTTGTTCACTTCACCCCTGCCCCAGGTCTAGCCTTTCGCAGGGCTCTGCCATCCTTTTCCCATGCTGCAGTTGGAAGCACCTTCTAAAACACAAATTTGATCATGTTACCCCCCTGCTGAAAATCCTTCCCCAGGGAAGGTTCAAGATGCTAAGCCTGGCATTCAAGGCCTTGCACAGCTCAGCAGCCTCCTCTGCACCCTCTCCCTGCCCCACAGCCACAGCAGACTTTCAGGATTCTCCTATACCACTGGACAAGCTGTTCCTTCAGTCTGGAATGCCCTTGCTGCTATTCGCTTTGTTTCACCCAGAATACTCCTACTCATACTGCAAGGCCCAGCTCAAAGGCCCCTCCACCAAGAAGCCTTCCTTGATATCCTAGGTGTAGTTGGTTTCTCTTCTTTGGCCCAACCCTGATCACATTAAACTGCTCAGGGTCCTCTTCTACCTGGAACCTGTCAGCCAATGGCCTCTGTGGCTTACCTGGTCTCCTCTCTCAATGCTCTCCCACGAGTTTGGGCAGGCCAGGTCCTGGGGCTTCCGCCTTTCCTCATACCCCAACTTCACTAGAATATCTGGCCTGCTGGGCTAAGCACGCCCTCACCCACCTCAGCCCCCAAAGGCCAGGCACTGTGCCAGACACACAGCGTGCAATAGAGATGGAGACTGACTCATTCATTCATTCTTTCTATTATTAACTTGTTCATTTGCTCATCAACTTAATAATGATGGTTATAATGAAGGCAATACTGACACACATTCCAACGGCCAGGCCACGTGCTGAGCATTTTGGGGAGTTCGTTCATTAAATCCTCATAGCAAGTTAAGGATTACTATGATGGTCATTTTACAGATGGGGCAATAGAGGCTCAGAGAAGGGAGTGGTTTGCTCAAGGGCAAAAGAGACTCCAGATTGAGAATCCAAGTGGTCCGTCTCTAGTCCCCATTCCTAATCACTGCCCCACCCGGCCGGGCACGGGGGCACACCCACGTGCACACATGTGCACACACTCTTCCTCCTCCATCCCACCCCTCCAGCCTGCTCCAGCTAAGCACTGTGGATACTCCAGGCTCAGGCTCCAGCTGCCTCTTCTGGAAAACAGGATCAAGCTTAGCATGAAGGGGGGTGGGGCACGCATGAGCACAGCCCCTTCCTGGACCCAGGGAAGAGGGCTGGGCTCAGCTGTGCTGTCCTCTGGACACCCCGGAAGAGGACAAGTCCTACACGGATCACCTGGTAGAGGCCAGAGCTGTGCTGGGCCTGGAAGTCCCCAGTGCTGGGGCTCTGGAGGGAAGAGGGCTGGGGGCCACAGGCTGTGTCTCAGGTCCCAAGTAGTCTGGAAAACCGAAAGATGGTCCCTGTTTTGCAGGGGTTGCCCAAGGATAGATAGAGCCCTGGCCAAGGAGATGGGTAGCTGGTAACCCCCCCCCCCAGCCCTCCTCAGGACCTCCCTGGCAGCCTCCTGATGGTGGTCGTGTCACAACGTATCACCTCACAAACCACCCAGACCACACTATATCCCACACTCCAATTCTATGTGTCCCAAGCACCACCCATTCCACATATCTCCATATCTACCCAGTCCCTCCCCAGTTACACGCAGATTCTTCACACAATGTGACACATAAAATGTGCACATGTAAAACTTCACAGCCTGCACGTGTGAAAATAAAGATACAAACACAAAGGTACAAACACACACCTAACTCCTGGGTTATCCACATCTGCAAGCACAGCCGTCCATGGCTTTGGCCAGACCCAGTCCCAGAATCCCAGAGCCCAGCAGCTCAGACAAGATTAGGACACAGAGGAAGGTGGGGGCTTCCCCCAGCTGGAGCCAGCCTGGCCTGGGACCCTGAGGCTCCTCTAAAGACCTCAGGCCATGGCTCCTAACTGGCTGCCCCAGATTCAGCACCCCGCCCCCCACCATGGATGCCCCTACCAACCTCCGTAGCTTTGCAGATAAGCCGTCCAGCTATCAGCCTGTTGAGTCAGAAGACCCCACCCAGGCACCCAGGCCCATCCATGGCCGGAGTACTGGGCTTCCCACAAAGAACACGTCACTAATTACCCCCTCCCAGCCCCCTTCTTCCCCTCTGCTTCTGCCTCCCACAACTCTTGGGTAGGCGAACTCTTGCCAGATTGTGGCTATAATGCCATTTGCCGCAAAGACAATGTCTCTATCTGCCCTCTCCTCCAGTGACAAGGCATTCGTAGCCCTCTGTTTCAACCTTCCATCCCATCTGCACCTCGGCTAAAAGGTTTATTCCCCCAGCAAACTCCCACTCATCCTCTAAGACCCTGCTCAGATGTTCCTCTTCCAGGAAGCCTTCCAGGCAGAGCCCTCACACCCTGTTCTGATTCCCCATCTCTCTGGCCCAGCCATGATGGCGCTGGCCAGAGGCCTCTCCCAGGTTGGGAGCTACCTGAGAGCAAGGAAAACCTCTGTGCTTGTGGCATCGCTGGGCACAGAAGATGGCTTGTTGGGTGAAGGAGAGGAGGCCAGCCTGATGAGAGCCCAGAGGGAGGGTAGAGACTGGATTGGCATGGGCTGGGCGGGTTGGGAAGGCAATGGAAGGGAGACACCAGGGCCTTTGGGAGTGGAGCAAGCTGGGGGCTGGGCTTGCCCTCTGCTCCCTCAGTTTCCTCCGTAGCACTTATTGCAGTCTTCCAGGCTATACGTTTTACTAACCATTCCACTAATTTATGTGTTTTACTAATCATTTTATGCACAATGTCTCTCTTCCCAAGAGAAGGTCAGCTCCCTGCAGACAGAGATTTGGGTCTTTTTTGTTCACTCCGTATCCCCAGTGCAAGGCAGAGCAAATGTCTGTAGAGTGAATGAATGAATGAATGAATGAATGGGCAAAGGGGTCTGGGCCCCAAAGAGCTCAGACTCAGAATTTGGACCCTCCGTGTAGCAGGAAACTGGGAAAAACAGGGACCCCAGGAGGGGAGCCAGGGAACAGAAGCCCCTGAAACCACCTGTGCATTATCTGGAGGTGGCATGGGCACTTTTCTCAGGCTTTCAGCGGGCAATTCACCAGATTCTAGGAAGGGGGCCTCATCCTATAATGCGCGAGTTTATGACTTTATCTTGGCCCTCTGGACTTTGAAACAGAAACTGAGGCCCAGAAAGCAAGCAACCCTCGTTTTAAGCACCAGGTCCCCTCATGCCCTTGTTCACTAAGGGAGAGGGCCTTGCCCCACCAAGGCCCCAGCGCATAGCCCCATCTTGGGGTCTCAATGCCAGCCCAGCCATCTGCCTACCCCCTTGGCACCACCCGGCTGGGCCAGGCCTCACTCAGCCCACTCACCGAGGCTGAAGAGGATGAGGAACTTGAGGCAGACGAATTCCTGGCGGTCCAGCTGCAGCGCGTGAAGCTGTAGCACCAGCTCCTGTGCCCGCAGTACCAGGCCATGCAGCAGGGAGCCAGCCTGGGCAGCCACCGTGCTCAGCTCCACCTGGGTGGGCAGACCACAGGGGTCAGGGTGGCAGAGCATGGGGCAGGATGGGGCAGGAGCTCTGATCAGGGACTGGGAGAGTGTGTATGGAAAGTGCCAATCGGAGGATGGGGGTCCGTGTGCCCAGCCGTAGAGCTGAGCCAGGTGGGGGCAGCATCTCCTCAGGCCCCAGGAACCCTCCTGGCCCTAACACCCAGGGCCCAGGCTCTCAGCCCTCCTCACACTGCCCGCCCCCAGCTGAGGGCCCCCGTGGCAGCAGAGCCGACACCGGGCAGGTAGGTGCAGAAGGAGAGCTGAAGGGTCCTTCACACACAAAGAGCTGCTTTTGTGTTTTGTGTGGCGTCTGCAGCAAATACCATGTCTGCTGGGCGTGGAGGCAGGAGCGGGGCAGGTCTGCCTGGATACATGTGGCTATGACCACAAGACTGCCTGGGGTTCCACACATGGACACGGGCTGAGGACGTGGCCCCCTTCAGCTCACATTCACACACACGCATGGACACACTCATAGGGTCGTCCAGCCACTTCATGACGTGAACACACACACGCACCCCTTGCATGGTCACATCACAGGGCAACACAGACAGACACACGCCCACGTGTGTGCTCCCACTGACTTGGTGACAGTGAGGTCTCGACACCCACACATTTATGTGCACAATAAAATACAGGCAAACACACACACTCACACACACATTCCCACAGCCTCAGACTTTCACTTGCATGCTGGCACGGGTCAGCATACAAACACTCATACCGCAGACTCTTCATTTGAATTCACAGGTGGCCTCAGTGTCACACCTTTGGGACCAGCATTCCCCTGGCCCTGGATGGCCCAAGACACCCAGGGTGAGGCTTGAGGATGAGGACAGAAAGACAGAGGGCCTGGGATGGAGGTAGGGGCTGGAGGGCAGGGCCTCAGTCTCCCACCCCCACCCGAGCACCTGTGAAGCCGCCACCTTCTACGTCTGCCCTGGGCGTGATGTTCCTCCCCATAAGGCTAGTCCCGGTCTTCAGTCTCCCTTCTACTTCCCTCCATTTCCCCTGCACCTGCTCTCACCAGCTGGGGGTCCCCCTTCCTCCCCCCCCCCCCGCCACTTACTCCCTGCACCATTTCAGGAGTGTCTGTGCCCAGGGACCCTATCCTAGTGCCTCTAATTCCCTGCTCTAGGGGGGAGCCCAAATTCTGACTCTGAGTTCTTTGGGGCCCAGACCCCTCTGCCCATTCATTTATTAATTCACTCTTTCAGGATTTAGGGCCTGCGAGGTCTTATCCAACCCAGCCCCTAGCAATACCTCCAGCTTTATCTCTTAGCTTGTCTCACCCCCCAGTCGGCCTCGCCAAACCCACAGTCCAGCATACCAGTGGCTCCTGGTGGCTCAAGAGTTCTAAACGTCCCTTCCTGAGACTTTGCTCATGCTTTCCGCTCTGCCTATGGTGGAGGTGGGGACTGCACCCCAGCACCTTTCACTACCTGACCACCCCCTAGTTATTCTCTCAAGATCCAGTGCCACTCCAAGAGCCTCCCCTGACCAGGCCAGGCCTCGCTCAGCCATGGAGCTGAGCTGGGTGGGGGCAACATCTCCTCAGGCCCCAGGAACCCTGTCAGCCCTAATACCCAGGGCCCAGGCTCCCAGCCCTCATGGGCACATGGACCCCCAGCCTCCGATTGGTACTTCCATGCGTGCTCTCCCTTGGGCCCTGATTAGAGCTGCTGTCCCACCGCATGAACTTGGGGAAAAGGGCTGATATTCGGGGTGCTCAGGGCCAGCCCTGGAGAGGCCTGGGACCTCTCCTGGGCTCAGAATTCTGGAAGTGCACAGTGGGGGCAGGGCAGGGCACGTCAGGTCTGGTCACCTCCTGCCCAGTGACCAGCAGGATGCTGCCCTCCTTGCCATGTTGGATCTGGCGGTAGATGTGATCAAACACCAGGAGCTCACTCCAGCAGTTCTGCAGCAGTGTCATCTGGTCGGCCACCTGCAAGGAAGAGGCACACCAGGTCCAGCGGGGTCCAGCCAGGGACCTTCCTCTCACTTCTCCTCCCACTCTCAGTTCAGAGGCTCAGTTGAGTATGTGACCTGGGAAAGGTGCTTAACCTCTCTGTGCCCAGTTTGCCCATCTGTCTAGTTCATCAAAGGGGTCTAACAACATAATAAGAGGGTCCAGCAGAGGTGCTCAGGACTCGGATGGGCGTGGCTTCAGGCCCCAGCTATGCCTTTTACAAGCTGTATGACTGTAAGCAAGTTCTATAACCTTTCTAGGCCTCGGTTTTCTCATCTGTGAAGTGGGCAAAGTATTAAAAGGTGGCTTAATGTCTACGGAAGTGCCTGTGAAGGACTCCTTTAAATGTAGGGAAGAACATTGTTAATTCCATGTGCCCATTTGTCCTGTGGTCACATCTCTAGCAGCCTCGATCACGCAAAAACAACAAGCCACAAAGAGGAAACAAGGCTTTCCCTGAGCCTCATGCAGAGCTCTCAGGCTCAGGACAAGAAAAGAGGCCTGAGGTCAAGCCCAGGGAGTGAGCAGGTGGGTGGCGGTGGTCTGGCATCTAAAGCAGCCACAGAAAAGTGACAGCAGGCAGATCTGAACACCTGGGCTGCGGTCGGGGCCTGCAGTGCAGTGGGGACCGCCCTGAGGGGGCTCCACTCAGGACCGATGCACTCCAGCACGGCGAGAGTGGACCGACCAGTGGTGGGTGGGACTCAGAACCGTGGGATGCCAGAGCCAGAAGGCCCTGAGGGATGCCCGGACCTAATCCCTTATTTTCCAGATGAAGAATCTGCCACCCAGGGAGGCGAGGGACCCTCATGGGGTCACAGAGAGCCAGGCCAGGGCCAGGGCTGGCATATTCCGTCCACAGCTCCCCACAGTGACAAACAATAACCCTCCTGGCACTGCAGGTCATACTAGGAAGACGCAGTACAGATCCAGTCCCTCTCAGCCTCTGCAGCTTATCAGCCAGCCACCACCTACCCAGCAGACACCTCCTGGTCACATGACCTGGGCACCTTCCTGGCCCTGCCCTGGAGTAAATGCGAACCACGATAGCTAACACTCGTTGCACTGCAGCTCCCCAACCCTGTGAGGTTGGTATAGTGGTTATTCCCAGTCTATGGAGAGAAGATACTGAGCCCAGAGATGTCAAGTAACTTGCCCAGGATCACACAGCTCTGTCTTGCTCACATGCATGATCTTAGCCACTAGGTGGAATAAGACCCACTCTTGCCACCCAGGAGTTCACGGAATACTCTTTACCTCCCCCATGAAACCCTCGCCAAGCCTTCCTCCTTCCTTGGTGCTCTCCCCATCCTCTGGACATGGCACCTGCAACATCTGATGGCACGTATTCATGCCTCTGCCTTTCCCAATACCTGTGGGGTATGGGAAGGCAGGACTGGTCCCCCATAGGAGGGGTCAGTGAGCAGCTGGTGAACAAATATGTGCTCCCTAAGACACGCACAGAGAGCACAGAGGAACCACCCCCAACCCGGAGGATGGAGGGGTCCAAGCAGCCCCTGGCCTGAGCGCAACTGTCCCAGGCCTAACGAAAAGCTCTCTTCTGGGGGGTAGAAGCCCCCTCGTCCCCTCTGCTCCCCTCCTCTCCTGGGGACAGCCTTGGGACCTGTCCTCAGGCAGACAAAGGGAGAGAAAAAATGGACAAAGAGCAAAGCGAGTAGGTGGACACAGT
The DNA here is from genome assembly GCF_036562045.2 of Rhinolophus sinicus. NCBI lineage: Eukaryota > Metazoa > Chordata > Mammalia > Chiroptera > Rhinolophidae > Rhinolophus > Rhinolophus sinicus. Next base: position 179,821,237 of record NC_133754.1, read on the forward strand.
CAGGCTTCCTCCAGGCCTCTCCTGCCTACCCCGTCCCCGGCCCACATGCTGAGACAGGAGACAGGGTCAATCTGTATCCTGCTCTGAGTCCCCCACCTCCCATCCTCCCTCCTCACCTCATCTCGGCGTCAAGAACCCACACCTCTCCTTCCTCTCTGGCAGAAGATTCTTCCTAGAGCCCCATTACAGTCAGAACAGAAGCCCTGCCAGGGTGACCCGAGGCTCAGCCACAGCCAGCCTGTACTTGAGGGGCCAGGAGAGACTGAGAACCAGAGCTGGGGATTCACAAAGACATTGCTTCTTATCTCACCTTAGCTCTCCTCCAGAAGTATCCAGACCCCAGAGAGCAAGCAGGAGGCACCGCATCAGTTTCCAAAGGAGGTGAGGCTCAGTGAGCCTACAACCAGGCCCCGGTCCCTGTACAGCCAGGACTCCACAACCCTGCCCTAGCGACACTCTGCCCATATTCCCGATAAGGAAACAGAGGCTCGCCTCAGGTAACACACAGGGAGCTAGGCTCTGCCCAAATGCCCCCAACTGGGCCGGTCTTGGTGGGGGGCGGTGGGAATGCTGGGTGGGGACCTGCCCTGGGAGTCAAATGGCCCACCTTCGATGACCCAGATGAAGGCAAAGCAGGAGGAAGGACATGCAGGGCTTGGCTCTGCCCCCCACCCACGGGGGCCTCAGGAGCAGATGCACTTGTGCCCAGATTGAAGGAACAGGGGGTGGGGAGGTGGAAGAGTGAAAGATAAGGGGGAGAATTAGGAGATAAGCAGGCTGAGCCTTAGGGAGAAAGCAGAAGGGGTCACCGTGACCCGGCTGGCCAAGCCCTGGGAGCAGACTCTGTACCCAGACCCAGGCACCAGAAGTGGGGGCAGCCCTGCCTAGCAGGGCTGATAGGGGCAGAGAGATGCAATATGGTGGCTGAGCTTTGGTGCCCAGTGCCCTTTGTTTTATTTCCAGCCCAGTCACACATCCTTCTCTGCCCTGATTTCCTGTTCTGAGAGTGGGAAAAATAAATCCTCCCTCATTCGGTTAGAGAAAATGTGTGGACACGGGGATGTCCGTTGTAAGGGCTCCGTGGACCATGGTTGGCTCGCCTGGGGACGATGTCCCAGCCTGCGTTCCCACACAGCCCAGCCAAGCAATCTTTCCTGCCAGATTTTTCACTCGCTCTTCCACTAGATGGACAGATGGACACATAAAGACACCCAACTCCAAGACACTCCCCAAACAGATGAGCACATGTGTACAAACACACACACACACACACACACACACACACACACACACACACACACACACACTTCTCTTTCTATTTAAAAGAAAACCAGAGGGCCGTAGCTGCCAGCTCCTCTCCACAGGAAAGCAGGTGGCTAAGAGGCACACTTAACCAAAGAGGGTTGGTTTTCACCTTCCCTAAGTTTCTCCCTATGCAAAATGTTCCCCCTCTGGCCCCAGGCCTCCCTGCTGTCCTGGGAACAAGGACGTTTGTAGTCCAGGCCCTGGGGTCCCTTGTCGCCTGGCCCTTCTGCCTGGCCCACCAGCCACCCACCCCTCCTGCTGTCTGCCACAAATCTTCCAGGAGCCTTGACACTTTGCAGCCTGCCTCAGAGACGGGGTATTTATGGGTGCAGAGCTGACCTCCCTCCCAGCAGGCCCCCCTCTGGAGCCCCCTGGGGTCTGATCAGTCTGCGGCCGAAGGCCAGCAGGCTCTGTAATTCTCCAGTGGCTGACATGCCACGGGCTGGCCACGGAGTTCTCCTGGCCGAGTCGTCAGCAGGCCCGTCGTTTTTCAGCCTAGGACTGACAGAGTTACTGCTGCTTAAATGAAACCATATATCTGAGCAGTTAAATCTGTTGCCAATCGAGGGCCTCGGAGCTGGACGTCGAGGGCGAACTGAAGTCACGATGGGTCATTAGGCACTCCTGGCCCTTGCCTCCCACTCCTTAATTCCTAGCTTGCATCCTCCCAACCTGTCCTTCACGGGAACTGTCCACACAGGCTGACTGCCTGGGCCTACACACTGCCCCGCACTGAGCCGCAGGTACAGGTGGGCTTCCACTACCTGGCAGGTATGAGTTTGCTTTATAAACCCAGGCCAAGTGGGCCCCATCTGCTCCCAGAACTCTAGGTGCTCAGAGGCTCATGGACACAATGTATCTGTTTTTCATGCTTCCCAGCCAGGCCTCTATACTACCTGCAAGTACAGATTAAATTGTTTCACAACAGAGGAGACAGGAAGGGGGATGCAGCTGCTGCTCCCACTTACTGAATGCTTCCTGTGTGCCGCACCCCATGCTAAATTCTTCACCTGTCCTGCCTCACTAAATCCTTACAACAACCCTATGAGGAGGATATTATTTCAACTTCCCCCATTTTATAGATGAGGAAACTGAGGCCCAGAGGAGTCAAGTGACTTGCCCAAAGTCACACACCTGGTAAGTGGCAGAGCTGGAACTTGAACACAGGCCTCCCTGATTCTGGTCTTTGCTGTTAACTCTGCGCCATTGTCAGATGTAACATGCTATGATGCGCGAGATGGAAAAATAGAGGCAGAGGGACATCCAAGCTGGGAAACAGGATGGAGGAGGAGAATCCCCAAAGGGCATCCAGAGCTCCAACATCTGGGCCCCCAGCATCCCTGACAGCTCAGCAAAGACCCCAGGCCTTCCCCTGGGCATCAAGACATCAGCATCAGAGGGCTGAGTGGGCCTCTGGGAAGAGGATATGGGGCCTCTGCCAGCCCTGGTAGGCTGTCCATCATCCACTGCCGAAGGACCCACTCCTGGTCCAAGCTCTGCTTCTGAACCAGCCAACCTGCCCAGACCTGCCTCATAGGACCACCTGGAACTCCCGGACACATGATGCCTTTCCACATTCGGGGCCTTAGCCTATGCTGTTCCCACTTCCTGGAATGCCTTAATCTTCTCAGGCTGCTTTCTGGAAAGGCACAGATCAAAGGAACCTTCCCTAACGTTCTTAGGGCCATTTGCTCTCCTGCTGGGCTCCCTCAGCCCCTTTCCATTGCTCTCAGAGCCCTGGGCACCCTGCATTGGCATTGCCTATGTACATGTCTGTCTCCTCTCTAGCCTGGCAGACTCCTGGGTTCAATTCATTTCAGTGTCCCCAGTGCCCAGCCCAAGGGCTGCCCCACTCTCAAAGCTAGGGAGCCCCCTTTGCTGTCTGCTAAGATGTACGTCCTGCCCAGAGGTGAGGGGATGATGAACGGTCAGCCAAAAGGGAGAACAGGGTCATTCAGCACTCCTCCCCCTCGTCTGCCTCCCCACCTCTGGCTTTGCAAACAGACACCAGTCCAGGACTCAGTGGACAGTGGGAAAGAAGTTCCATGTGGCTGATGAGAGCCCTCTAAGGACTGGGCTGGTACTTATCTGCAAGGCTCCTTTACAGGGGGTGGTGACCACGGTTCATATTCCTGGGCTCAATTCAGAGACTCTGGGAAGGGGAAGCAGGAAGGTTTGGACCACAGAGAAGCCAGAGGCAGGAAAAAACACTCAGCAAAGCTGGGACAAAAGCCCTTCCCATCCTGCGTGAAAAACCCCGAGAGACTAGGAAGGCAGCCAGAGGAAGTGCCCTGCCCCTGGATCCAGGGCTCTGGAAGGCTGGGAATGCTCTGTTCCTCCTCCCGCTGCATAGGGGGCTCATGGGAAATCTGGAGGGGAAGCTGGCAACCAACCCAAGGGTCCTCATCCCCTACCAGGGCCTCCAGCCATGAGTGGAACAATCCATCTGGGATTGTTCAAGGCTCTGCCTCTTGTTCTACCCATGAAGTTGGCCCACAGAAGGGACAGGGGTAAGAAAACCCACCCCATGACACCTTGCATATCCCCAGGCCTCAGCCAAGACAGGCCCTCCACAGTAGAAGCAGGAGCCATCACCACCAATTCTTGGCTCCCAGAGTAACCCAGGCCCCCAGCCCATGATGCCCACCCCCACCTTATTCCCCCGTATGCCCAGCCCAGCAGGCAGTGCCCCCGGCCCATCCGGCCACCTGCCCCTGGAGGGGAAGCCCAGGCCCAAGTGACGTCAACACTGACAATGCTGCTCAAGGCTGCAGTGGCCCCAGCAGGGAGGGCAACAGGTCCCGCTGTTTACACCCAGCCCCGGAACACCAGCAGGGCCGGCTTGGGAAAGGCAGACACCGATTGGCCTGAGCTGAAGAGGGCCTGTGCCCGGGCCAGAGAGGATGGGCCTGGCCGGGCTTGGGGGGCCTCTGAGGTTAGCAGAACACCCTGATCATAGGCAGCCAGGGCACTAGAGGGGCAGCTGCCAGGCCTTGGGCCCTTCAAACCACTAGACGGGATGACAGGGAAATTCTTTCCTGTCTGGCCTCATTTTCTCCCAATGCTCTCCTGCTTACTTTAGCCACAGGTTCCTCAACCCAGGAGGATGGAAGACCTTGCAGTAGAGAGTCGGCCTCATCTGGAAGATCAGTGGCCAGCCCTGCCATCCCCTCTCTCCCCTCCCCCTCAACTCCCCCCCCACACACACACACACACGACACACACACTTATACATGGGACAAATCATCACGCACGAGAGAGGCAGGGACAGTAAGATCCTTCACTTTAGCTGGGAAGGAGAAGGCCCATAATCATCCCGAACTCTGAGACACTGAGACCTCCATCTATGACACGTGAGGCTGACGAGGATCGGCAGCTTCTCCAAATGGGATAACAGGGTGGGTGGGACGCTCCCCCTGACGTTGGGCTGGGGCAGCCAGAGAGTCTCCCAAGGACTCAGCTAGTCTTTTGGGAGCCCGGGATCTCAGAGGAAGAGAGAGATAAGTGCCTACACAGACACAGACTAGGAGAGAAACGGACAGAGGCTGAAAGGGCTGGTGAAACACAGAAAAGCGGAGAGACAGCACCCCAGGGAGAGAGACAGTGAGACAACAGAAAGAAACAGAGGCAGAGGCAGAAGAAGCAGAGGCTGTGAGAGATAGAGACTCAAGAAACAGAGAAGGAGAGAGAGAAAAGGGGGGAATGAGGAATGGGGGGAAAGCAAGGAAGGCTGTGATGGATCAGAAACACGACTCAGCACCTCCCTGTCCCCAGACACTGGCTGAAGTCTGGGCAGGACATCCCTGTCCAAGGCGTGACTGACACTGAGGCTTGGGCAGCTACGAGGACACCCCACATACAGCTGCCAGCCAGGTAGGAGGAGGTACTCACCTCCAGCTCCTTGAAGACCATGCACCTGCGTGCCCAGTCCACGATGGAGATGAAGGTCTGGTCAGCCATCCTGCACAGGAGGCTGAAGGCCGCAGGCTGGTCTGGGCGGCCTTTGGCCGGTTCTTGCAGGCAGCCCACGATGCGCGCCCGTACCTGGTCCTCATCTGGCTCCAGCTGCAGCAGCTGCAGGATGAGCTCGGGAATGCCAGGCCCTCCAGAGAAGGGCTCGGGGTAGCCGTAGGGTGGCCCAGGCTGCGGTGGGCTGGCGTAGGGCTCTGGGTACTCGGACTTGATGGCACGGCCAGGGAAGGCAGGATAGAGGTAGCCGGCCAGGGGCCCGTGGGTGCCAGGCACAGCCATGGGCAGGGCTGGGGCCCCAAAGTCACCCAGTGGCCCAGAAGGTGGACCAGAGGCCAGGCCCTTGGGTTCTGGCGCGTGCAGGCCAGGGGGCAGCATGTAGTCCGGTGGGGGCGGTGGCGGTGGGGGCACCCCCACAGGGGGGCCTGTCTCTAGCTTGAAGCCGTTGGCTCGAATCTGTGCCTTCTTCTGCTGCTTCAGGGCCCGGTCCCGCTTGTACATGGGCCCAAACTTGTTCCGGCCGCCCCGCATGCGGTCAGCACGCACAGCTGTGGACAGAGGCAAGGGTCAGGCTCACCCCCTCCAAGCCACCCTCTGTACTGCCCCATGCACAGATCTTTCCCAAACAGATCTGACTGTGAAACTCGTTCCTGGCTCCTAAGTCAATACGCTTTCATGGGTCCCTCTGCATGTAGGTGAAGTCAGTCTCCTTAGCCGGGCGCTCAAGGCCTTGTCTCCCTCATGAGACCCTGTGTTCTTTCCACTCCACCTTCCTCATCTCTCTGCTCCTCTTCTTCTTTACCCTGCCTTTGATATTCCTACTGCCTCAAACCCTTTCCTTCTCTTCTGCCTGCTGAACATGCAGCCCTCAGATCACCACCTCCATGAAGTATTCTTGGATTCACCCAGGCAGAATCCACTGTCCTTGCTCGAGATGTCCTGCCTCTTGCCCACTCTCATCCTGCTGAACGGTACCATGCCATGTGACCCAGGCTGAGAGCTTCTGGGGGCTCACCAATAGGTTCAGGTTGGGCACAGGGCATGGCAGGGAGATAGTGATAGGAAGTGGGCCCTGAACAGCCTTGTTCACACCTGGGTCCCAATATCTAGCTTTTTACTGACTGGCTGTCAAAACCCTGTTGCAAAATGACTCAAATTTGCCTTCAAATTTGAAGCTGAGTTTAGAGTTAGCTCAGGCTCTGTGCTGGGGGAAGGAACCCCTTGCTGGTCACGAATATGTCACCAACCAGACCCAAATGTTGCATCTCTGCAGCTGCAGTGTGGCCCCAGCCCCTATTCAGACAATACCCTACCCTGGGCTCCAGGAGGAGGGAGAAGGGAGGGAGAGGGCAGCACTCAGCAAGGGATGTGTCTTGGGGGCCTGCTCGGCCAACCTTCCTGCCACAGGGGTGGGCTGCCCTCCTCAGAAAGCTCACGTCCCACTAGGGGCTTATGCTGCTCACAATAACCAGCTCTACTGGCCCCTGGGGACCTGAACCTGGGGACATGGGCTCTGGGGACAGGACAGGAGACCTCCCATCCAGGAGTCCTTCCTCTGTGGCAGAACTTGTGGTCTGCAGCTCTCCTTCTATATTGTTTAAAAAGTTTAGCCAACAGCTGCCTGCTCAGCGCAAAGCCCAGCTGGGGCCAACAGGGTGGAAGCCTACGACGGTCCACCCTCAAAGAGCTTGAGTCTTTCCTGCCTCTGGACTGAGGGCTGAGGGCTGAGGCAAGAATGGGCCTGAGTCCTGTGGGGGTGATTGTTCCCCAGTCCCAAGCCCTCTCAAGGTCTGGCTGAAAACAGGGCGGGAACTCTTGCCTGCTGAGTGAATGAACTGAGTGAATCCTCTGGACGGATGAACGCAGGAACAGATGGGTAGGCTGGAGGAGTGAGGGCTGGGCAGTGATGGTGGATAGATAATATCGTAAAGAATGCCGATAATAATAAAGCTAACCCGTTGAGCATTTACTGTTTGCCAGGTACGATATTAGGAGCTTTCGTACAATTCTCTCACTAACTCAATGCGGAAGGCACTGCGACGAAGCCCATTTTTCAGATGGGGAATCTGCAGCTCAGAGGTTAAGGAACTTGCTTAATGTGGCCCAGCAGGTAAGTGGTGGCACTGGAACTTGAACTCCAGTAAAGGAATTGAGCAGCCAAGAGGACTTGCTCTGGATGGTGCTAGATGTCCGTGGGGCTGTTGCAGAACTTTCCACAGACGGAAGAGCTCTGCAGGGCTCTGCCCAGTGCAGCCCACCCCGCTCAAGGGCTGGGGAGAGGCTCACCTTTCGGGGTCCACTTTCAGATACTTCTCAGCTCAACCCAGGCTGGGCCTGCACACATCCCTCACCTGGGCCGGACCCAGGCCAGTTTTCACCCCTGTCCGGCAGAGATCCGCTGGACTGTCAGGTGAGGGGCCAACCACCGGGCCCCAGAAAGCGGCGCCCTCCCTTCTCCCCTGTCTCACTCCACCCCCTACACCCGCTCTGTCGGAGGTCAGGGGTCGGAGGTCAGGGGTCGGAGGTCCGCGGCGCGGCGCGCGCACCTTCCAGGCGCATCCCCACCGTCAGGCACTTCTGGAAGCGGCAGAAGGGACAGCGCTTGCGCTGCGTCTTGTCGATCTTGCAGCTCTGGCTCTCGGTGCACGTGTAGTGCTTGTTGTTTTGCACCGTGCGCTTGAAGAAGCCCTAGGGAGAGGGGAGTCAGCGTGGGGCGGGGCGACCCTTCTCTGCCTCCTGGCAGGGCTTTGCCCCGCGTTTCCCTGCGCTCGCCTTCCCGCCCCGCGCTAACCTTGCCGGCCGGCGGCCCGCTCACCTTGCAGCTCTCGCATGTGAGCAGCCCATAGTGGTAGCCCGACACCTTGTCCCCACACACGGGACACAGCTCGTCCAGGTCCTCGTCGTATGAATAGTCCATGCCCGCGGCGTCCGTCTGCGGAGGGAGGAAGGGGTCAGGTCAGCGCAGGTTGGGACGGCGACTGGCAGCGCCGCAGACCTGAGTTCCCGGGGTGCTGCAGCACCGCGGCCGCGCGCTCACGGCGCCCTCCTCCTGCCCTGCATGTGGCCCCTAGGACAACGCCCTGGGCCAAGCCGCCCGAGGCAGGCCACCCATTAGAGCGCCCTGCGCGCCCCGCGCCGGCCTCTCCTTCCCGGTCCCGGTGCCTGCCTCGCGCTCCCCTTCCCAACTGGGGGCTCCTCCCTCGCTGCCCCCGCCGAGCCCCAGCGCGGACCCTCGCATTCGATGTGCTTCGATCCAGATTCGTTCATCAGAGAACAAAACCCCGATTCTGAGAAAATGAGATGGGCTCGGCAGCGCGGGAGATGCCAGTGAACCCGGACGCAGTGGGGCCCGAGTGTTTTGGGATCTGACAGGGACGAGGGACACAGACACACAGTTTGGGAGAAACAGAGAGCTGGGCCGAGACGAGAGCGAGAGACACGGAACCCGCGCTGCTTAACGGAGAGAGGACCCCAGGATGACAGACACGAAAATCCGAGTGACAGAGACCCAGTGATGCCGAGTCAGAGAAAACCTGGGGAGACGAGAAAGACGTAGAGGCAGAGACAACGAAAGAGAGAAACAGAGATCAGAGACACCGAGAGACAGAGGCTAAACAAGAAATCCTGGGAGAGACGGACGCAGAACCAGACACAGTGGTAGATGAGACACGCCGAGAGACAAGAGAAACCTGGAGAGACGGAGGAGCCCAGGCAGGTGGTCGGGACCTGAAGCCGCACGGAAAACGGCCGATCGGAGCCCGAGCTCCGAGGCGGGGCCCCGCGAAGTCAGACCCAGACGGGAACTCGAGCCGAGAGGGATGGAAAACGACGGCGCCCAGGACAGAGGGCCCAAAGGCCGGGAGAGACAAAGCCCGAGGCAGCGACGGCGACGGGAGGCGCAGCCCGTGCCACCGAGACCAGACGTCGGGCGGAGAGACGAACAGAGGGCGCAGAAGAGACAGCGGGCGCCGGGCGGGGAGCCGCAGGCCCCGCGCCAGGCGCAGAGACCTCGGGCGGAGACCCCGCGGGCTCCCGGAGGCCGAGCCCAAGGCGGTGGAACGACCTCGGGCAGAGAGTCGAAGTCCCACGGAGGGAAGCGCGCAGAGCCCGGACCGGGAAGCGAGAAGGGGCGCGACGGCGGCCGCGGCCCGCGCGGCGCCCACCTGGCTGCTCCTGCGAGCAGCAGCGCCCGCGTCCCGCCCGCGCCGAGTCCCGCACCTCCCGGCCGCGCCGCCGCCGCCGGCGATGAGCCGCACCCGGGCGCAGCGCCGCCCGCCCGCGATGACAGCCGCTCGGGCCGGGGGCGGGGAGGCGGGGGCGCGGGGCCTCGGCGCTCCCCCCACAGGCGCCTCCCCGCCCCCGCCGCCTTCAGGGCTGCTCCACCGCGCACCTGGGACCCGGGCCCCTCCGCCGCTAGTGCGCGCCGAGCGAACCAGCCGCCCCGGGCCCAAGCCGGCCCCTCTATATCGGCGCGTGCTGTATCCGGGGGCGGAGGCCAAGCCGGCGTCCTCCCCACCCTGGGCTCGGCCCGCGCCCTCCCCCGCCACCTAGCCGGGCTCGCGCCTTTACCCTAACCCTCTGGGCGCACCCCCCCACCCCCAAGCCCCAACCCGCCCCCACCGCGGAGCCCCAGCGGCTCCGAATCAGGCAGGTGCTGGGCGCCTGGGAGCCTAGGGCCACCGGCCGGCGGTGGGAGGAAGAGAGCCCATTTGCCAATTCAGCTTAGTGGGGGCGAGGGCCACGCTAGGGGCGCTGGTCGTTTTGCAGCGTGGAGGTGGGTAAGGCCGAACGTTGGGGGCCTTGGCTAAGGCACCAGTTCAAGTCTCACTGGAAGCTTAAGCACACCTCCCGCCTCTCAGGTCCTCAGTTTGCTCATCTGTGAAGTGGGACTGATGATTGGCCTTCCTTGAGGGTGGTCGTTCGGATGAACCCCAGTGGTGATGACAAAGCACGTGCGTGTACTGCGAGGCGATCAGTAGTGTCCATCCATGAGACCTGGGCAAACCCTTTCTCCTCGGTGGGCCTCGGTTTGCTCGGCTGGTAATGGGGATCGTGGTCATCCCACCCTGCGAGTTTTCCGAGGTTTGGTGAGGACCCGAAGCCAACGAGGGAGCGGGAGCTGGGAGACGAGAGCCCGGGGCAGGAGAAACCCCTCCCGCTCTGGTTCTGCGCTCGAACCGGGCTGGGGGCAGGGGAAGGGAGAGGCTGGCAGCCCTGGGCACAAGCGGTTCCCTGGGCGGGGACGGGCTGAGCTCTCGCTCTGGGCTGGGGAACGTCTGCCGGGTCACTCTCGTTTTTTTCAGATGAAGTTGAGACGCAAGAGAAGAGGGCCGTCTGGCATCCTGCGGCTCCCCACCCCCTTCAGGCACCTAGGGTAAGTAGATTGTTGAGAGCAGCGAGACTAAGATGGGAAATAGAGCAATTAATTATGAATCTGCAGCGACGCAACCGACCCAAAGGCCCAGATCTGAAGGCTCGGACCCTTGGCTGCAGCCGGCTTCACCTGGGCCCCAGATAGAAGGCCTCCTGCTTTGGTTGGAGCTGGGGCCTTAATCTTGCGAGCCCAGGAGCCGAAGGCCAGGCTGAAGACTCCTCACGGACCACTCCTCATCTCTCTTAGCCCGCGGAATAACGGGCAGAATCTGTCGGGGATTTGCTGTGCAAGTTCGGGCAGGTCACTTAGCTTCTCTGAGCCTCAGTTTCTCCACATATGAAATGAAAAAGAGGGGCCCTCCCTACATAAGGGGTTCTGTGGTTTCCAAGAGATTCTGTGGTTGAATCTTGGTGAAGAGGGAGGACAGAGAGCCAGAAGCACAGTTAGTTGCAGACTCCTCTACCCCTAGGCCCTGAGAAAGGACAGCATTTGCCAGAGCTGGAGGTGGGGGTCTACTGTCTCTTAATATCAGGGAGGGGCCCTCAGAAAGTGAAAAACAGGAGCAGCACCTCCTCTGCAGGGGGAGTGAAAGAGATTGAGGAGGACAGCTGGGAAGGGAGTCCCCTTTTGGCTTCTCTAGGGTAAAGCCCACTGGGGTCCCCTGGACATTGTTGAGGAAGACCCAGGCAGTATAAATAGAGCCCGGGCTGGGGGGCCAGGTGGGGTGGGGACAGGGCTCTGAGCCAGTCCTCCCCTTCTTCCTCCTCCTCAACCCTCCTCTTCCCCAGGGGTACTTGGGTTGACCCTCCAGGTTCCATTGCAGTTGCCTTTCAGCCTCAGGTTCCAGCTCATGTGAGGAATCACAGCCCCTCACGTACCTGCCCAGGGAAGCAAACATTGACCTGGCCCAGCCACAGACCCCAGACTGACAGATGGACACTGAAGACAGGGAATCCACAGAAACTCAGAGACAGCAAAGATGCAGGCAAGGAGACCCAGGGACGATAGACACACGCACAGACTACCAGGCTTGGGTCAACACAGCTCTGTGAACACTGCCCCCCCCCCATAGACAGCAGGACACCCCAGACCCCATTGAGTTTGTCCCCATAGGCCTAGTTCCTCCCATCAGCCGCATCGGGAAAAAGGGGGTAACATGATGGGAGGGCAGGTCTGGGAAGATCCCCGGCCCCTTCTCTGCCCAGAGCAGCGGACACCCGTCACTCAGTAGAGCAGGCAGTGGCCAGCCCAGGCCGCAGGGAGGCACTGAGGAGGGAGGCTGGCCATTAGAGGCCTGGGCCCAGGCCCTCACTTACGGAGCGGAAGGCGAGCTCTCACGCTGGATGAGGGTGGGCAGTGGGCACCGGGGGTCCGAGGGGAGGCTCCGGCAGCCCAGGTTGGGCAGTGGTGACGGTGGGCACACGGAACTCCTTCACGCCACGGCGGGCGGCAGGCGGACAGTAGGCTGGCTCTGTCCAACCGTCCTCCTCCTCCCCGCCCTGGGGGGGGGCACCAGAGGCCCAATTGGTCTCTGCCCCCACGTGACTCTGCAGGCCTCTCTCCTTCTTTGTTGGTGTTTCTCTTCATTTAGGTCTATTTTTTTTCTTCTCTTAAAAGAAAAAAATAGTACCCCTATCTATCTGGGGGCCGCGGGTGGGGGCGGAGGCCAAGGCACTCTGGAGGCCTTGGCCAGCTGGCTGTTCCAGGCCGCTGTGGGAGCCCAGAGGCAGGGACCCCACGTAGGCGGGTAGGCAGCCCCGCTTGTTAGCGACTGGGTGGGAGTGGGGCCTGATTTATGGGCGGCTCCCCCACCCGGCCTGCAGCCCAGCTTCTCTCCTCTTGAACGGCTACCTCCCTGGGGCCTGGCCTGGCAGGGTCCAGTCTGGCCCAGACATGGGCGTGCAGTCAGGTCGGACTGGTGTGGAGGCAGGGGCGTGGATGACTTGACCAGATGGCCCTGCGACTTTGGCCTGGTCATTTTACTCCTCTAGAGGTGAAGAAAGGAGGAGGGGGCCAGAAGGCAAGCAGGTGAGCTGACTGTGGTCATTCCACGCTGGCTTTCTGAATGTCACCACCTACCATGGGCTGCTGATTCCCAGTCCGTAGCCGGAGAAGTTGAGGGTGGGTCAGGTGGTTGGCTACAGTGGGCCAAGTGGTAGCTAGGCCAGGATAGGGCAGGGGAGAGGGAAGGGAGTTTTGTCTAGAAGATCAGGCCTCCCAGCCAGCACAGCTGAGGATGTCCCTGCTGTCCAATTTCCAGACCCAGACAAGGCCTGAACTGTCCTGGACCGATAGGGCCCAGGTTACTCTGTTCTGCCCCTTTCACGGGCATGGCACCCTCTTTTTTGCATTCCTTCGTTCATCTCACCTTTACTGAGTACATACTAGGTGCCAGGCACTGGGGAAAAGGGAGAAAAAGGAAAGAAGTTTCTGTCTTTGCAGGATTTACCTCCTAGCCATTCATCCTGGGGAGTGGGCAGGGGCACAGGGGGACCATTAAGTGATCACTGTTGAGAACCCCCAAACCCTCTTTCATTTGAGGAAATAGGCAAAATCACATAGAATGCCTCACTTATTTGGCTTGGGACGAGAGGGGTTTTTCTGGATAACTGAAGTCAACTATATTTAAAACCTAGTGTGTCTTTCTCATTGTGCCACTTAAAACATTTTTGTGTGTGTGAAAATACATACAAGACAATAATTTTACTGATTGTCATAGCTAACTGACTCTACTAATATATTCTAATTCGACCTATGACATAATATACAACTTATTTCCCAACATGCATGACCTCCTAATTATGTCTTTTCACCCACGGAAGTTCTTAAAAGATATACTTCTCTTGCTTATGGCTGAACCGAACTAGTCTCCCCATTTCAATGCAAAGATTTTGTTTCTGGATGAATACCACTCATCCTCTGAATTTAAAAAATACCGCAGCAAACACCCTATATCACCAACATGTCACATACATGTGACAACAACAAGAACGAGTGGTCATGGCCCTTTGCACTTCTTTTGATGGAAGATTTTGTGAAATGGAACCATTTCCCCTGCCCTCTCAAACATGACAAACAGGGTCTTCCAACACCGTGGTGCCATGGAAAGAACCAGCCTGGCTTTGCCAGTCTCCTGGCGAGGCCTTGAACCCAACAAGGAGAACTGCAGTTCTGCCATTTTCTAGCTGTGTGACCTGAGACCAGTCACTTCCCCTCTTTGGGTCTTACGTCCCCTCCACATAATGGGGACAACACTGAGACAATACATGTAACATAGGCAGTGGCTGCCTGGCATGTTGTGTGTGCTCAGTAAACGCTAGCAAAACAGACAACAAACTGAAAGACCGACAGTCTGTCCTCAGAGACCCTTTCTGTGTTGAGTCTGAGATTGCAACATCATTCTGAACACTGTTTGTCCTTCCGTGACAGTGAGTCACACCATTCTGGGGAACCCTCAAGGAGAGGCTCAGGGCTGATTTATCTGTGTCTACAGCAGCCAGCACAGAGCGAGCATCAGTGAGCGCGTGTGGAATGCTCGTCTCCACAAAAGGCGCCCACCTGTGCCTGCGGCTGTAGCGTTCTGTGCCTCTTGTCCTGTCGCCTTCTCTGTAGGCAGTCGGCCGCCACTTGCCACCACTCAGGCCGAGTGCTCCTCACCCCTCATCACCCTGGATATTTACTGACATCCCCTTCCTCTGTGCTGCTCCTTCTCGGCCCTCCCCCTGCAGGATGAGGCATGCTGGGAATGGCAAGTCCCTAACACAAAAGTGCCTCCTATGTATTGGGTCCCCTACTAACCAGTCCACACTTGTGGTCGTCTCGAACCCTCTCCACCATCCTGGGAGGTAGTGGTATTTTCCCCTTACCTCCCAACAGCAACATGTGAGAGATGAGGGAAGGCACTCAGGCTCAGAGACGATGTGTCTTCCTAAAGTCACAAAGCAAGGGTGTGATGGACCCAGGATTCAAATCCAGACCTGGGAGTTTAGAACCTGGGTTTGTCGACTCAGAGTTCTCTCCACTTGGCCAGAGAAGCTAGGTGGACTATTAGTCCTTTCCTTCAAGCACCAGCCCGGGTGGTCCCAGGCCATGAGACCCACCCAGAGGGGACAGAGAAGTGGTGTAGTCTTGACCCAGGCTCCCCCCTCCCTCGGTCCCCAAGCAAATCCCAGGGTCTCTCTTCTAAGTGGGACTTTCCCAAAGTGCCAGGCCTGTTTCCTGGAGGTGGAACAAGGAATAAAAAAACCCCAGAGACCCAGAAACTGAAATGGAGGGAAGAAAAGACAGACAGAAAAAGAAGCCATAGAGAAATGAGGCAGGAAATGAGAAAAGAGAGAAAAAGGAGACCCGTTGACAGCAGAACAGACCAAAAGGTGGTCCTAGAGGGAAGGGTGGGGGGGGATAAAGGGAGGGAGGGTGAGAAAGAGGAGAAAGAAGGTGGAGAGAGGGAGAGCCAGGGAGAAGGAATGAGAGAAATTCAGATTGAGAGAAGAAATGGGGTGGGGGGGAGAGAAAAAGAGAAAGAGAGAGACAGACAGACAGAGACAGAGAATGAGAAAGGAGAGAGGGGCAGGGCCCAGAGCTAGAGGCAGAGGGAGTATGGATTTGGAGACCCCTCACAGGGCAGCGGAGGGGGTGGGGCTGCTGGCAGCAGCAGAGGCTGTTTCCGCTGCGCCCCTTATCAGCCTGCTGCCAGATGTTCAGATCCGATGCCAATGTCAGAGAAGTCCATAGTGCCGGGTCAAGGCCGTGGCCAGCGGGAGCCTCAGCTGCAGTGTGGGGAGGGGGGCGGGGGACGGCAATAGACCTGCTTGCTCTTCCCCCTCTGCCTTATGGCTCTGGGGCTGGACCACCTGGTGGGGGGTGGGAGAGACCAGGTGCCTCTGGGGACTTCTCTAGTCTGAGAGCAGGGACTTGTGGAGGCAGAGTGGGGCTCCCGGAAATAAGTGGACGCTACATCTTTGCACACCCTCACATGCGAGGAAGCCCAGGGCACACGCACAGACCCACACTCGTGCACATGAGTGGACAAAGCGACATGAGGACAGTTCAGTCCTGTGCACAGCTGCTCCACCACAGCACCCCTCTGCTGGAGCCGCTGCTCAGCCTGGTCGGCTTAGTGAGCCCTGGCCCCCAACCTGAGCCAGGGCTGCAGCCAGAGCTGGAGACCTGAGGCGCTGTGGCTGACAGCGTTCCTAGGACTCACCCTGCTCTTGTATGATCGGGTCACTCGCAGAATCTGCAATGCCCTCAGGGGCTGAGCTGAGGGACCTGGCACCTTCTAGAATATGAGGCCTGGTGGAGAGCCTCAGGAGGAGGTGCTGTGTGTCTGGCGGGGCTGGGCTCCAGCCTTGGGCCTGGGCCTCTCCACCATGCTCCGGAGAGTCCTGCACAGCTGGGGCCCCTTCCTGGGGTAGTTTATCTCTCAGTGCACACGTTTGGCCCTCAAGGGGTGACCCAGCCTTGCTCCCCACATTCCTCTTCAGCCATGCAGCCGGTGCCCTCCTCCCCCCACCAGCCTGAGACAGGGCCTGTACTTGGGGGTGGTCAGGAGCAACCATTCAGCCATCCTGTTGCCCTCTTGGCCCCAGCCATTTGCAGCCGTGTCTCTGCTTCTCTGTCTGCTTTTGTCTCTGAGCATCTAATTTTGTCTCTGCCACAATAAATCTGTGCCGGTCACTGTTTATGCCTCAACCTTTCTCTGGGAAGGTTCATTTATTTCTCTCCGTTTCAGTCTCTTAGACTCTCTCTAGGGTCCTTGAGTGGGTCCAGTCTGGGGGTACCTCTGCTGTCTTCCTGGCTCCTAGTGGCCTGCCTTAATGGGAATGTGTGTGAGAGTCAGGCTGTGGGCAGGGGGGCAAAGGGCACGGGCAAGTGGAGGCCTTAGACTTTTAATGGGAGAACTGGGGCTGCCCAAGCAGCAGAAGTTCAGACCCCATCCCCCAACCCCTGCTGAGAGTCAGCCCAGATAATGGACACTGAGCAGGGCTTGGAGCTGATGGGCTCCCCTAAATAGTAGAGAAAACTGGGGGTAGGAAGAGGAAGTGGGGCTGGAGGTCTCCTGCCCTGAGGGCCTCCTTCCTGTTTGTAGGGAAGTGACTGCCTCAGAAAGCTGCTCAGGGGAGAGGAGGGAGGCCATGGCGACTTCCGGGAAGCTGGCCAAGGGCCCGAGGCCACCCTCCCTGTGCCCACATGGGGCCAGCCGGCCCTGGCTTAAAATAGTGCGGTTCCTCCGCTTCGCCTGTTGCTGGGCCCAGCCCAAAGCTTACAAGGCAGCTGGACGCTGCTTGAGCAGCCAGCCGAGGCCCTGGGTGGAGGGGATTCACCCAACTATCCAACCCTCTCCAGACGGAGACTGGGGGCTGCGTCTGGACCATGTCAGTGGGTGTGGGGAGTTGCCGAGAAAGTAGGGGTTCTTGAGTCAGAAACCCTGGACTCAAGTCTCAGCGCCAGTACTGAGCAGCTGTGAGACACTGGCTGGTCCAACTAGGGTGAGTGCCTGGCTTTCCACCTAAATGAGCCTACATATGTAGACTCTTCAGAACCTTGCCAGGCATAACGTGGACACAGAAAGTGGGAGTTCTCTTTGCCTCTCTTGCTGGCTGTTACTCAAACTCCTCACCCTGAGGAAGGGTCTCCTTGGAGTTTCCTCAGTTCTTGCACTGCTCCTAGGACTAGGTGTTGAACAGGGAAGTTCTGTGGAGAGGAAGCTTGCCGGGAGGGCAGGGATGTGGCTGTGGTCTCCATGGTGAGACTTGTTGCCAAGGGAACAAGACTCCAAGAGCCCTGGGTCTGACAGTTGGGTACTTTTGCCACAGGATCTCAGAAAGGTTCATTTTAGGTGGACCTAAAACCCTGGTGAGCAGCCAGGCCACGCCAGAGAGGTAGCTTCTGGCTCTTGCTGAGTTTCTGCTATTGGGGTGTGAGGGGCCACAGGCACCGCCATCTCCATTTATCTGACAGGGAAAGCGAGGATCAGAGAGGCATCTATTGGGTCAAGGCCACGTAACTGGTAAGGAGAAGAGCTGGAATTAGAACTGAGATGGTGAGCCCCCTTGGTCGGTGCGCCTGCTGTCACACACACACTGCCCGAGGGAAATGATCCCTGCGAGAGGGCCCCATCCAACGTGATCCCAACACCCTCCCATCACTACTTCTGGGAGGTTCTGGCGTCAGACTCTGACGTAACCCAGACAGAGCTGTTTCCTCTTCAGTTACAGAGATGATCTCACTTACCTCAGAGGGTTTGCGTAAGGAGGATCTCAGCACAGATCCCCCCGAGTAGTAGGCACTCAGTCAGTACTATGTTAGACTCATTCCTTAGGTCACATGCAAGTGATGTAACCTTGAGCAAATTATTTACCTTTTCTGGGCCTGTTTCCGTATCTGTAAAATGGGCTCTTTCCAGCACCAACTTCATAGGGTGCCTTTGAGGAATCAGTCATCGAATGTAGAGAAAAGACTTCGTACAGCACTTTGCTTCGCTCCGTATGTCAATTACTTTATTATTCTTCCAGATTACTCGCGGGCACTCAAGGAAACCGAAAGCTCGGCATCAGTTTAATAGCAGTTCATCAATTTAGAGCAGTGTCCTCAATTTTATGCCATGGAAGTGTCCCAACAGAATTTTAATAGGAGGGAAAAAATGCCCCACGCTCAAGTACTTCTGGGTAGTCCCTGAGCTACACAAAATTACAGTTTCCTTCAGGTAGGACTTCTCAGAGCCTTTAATATGCCAGTGAAGGTTGGGGATCAGTGAGGAAGACAGAGTGCAGCATTCCCCAGATTTCTGGCACTAGAACGCCCACTTCTTTTCCCAGGGAGCCACCTTGTGGGTCGTCTGTTCCGAGGACGCACACAAAGCACTGGTTCTGTGGCCTTCTACACTTCATGTATTGGGGACAGCACTGCTTTTCAGATGTTCTTTCACCTTAGAGAAATTAGTCCTTTATTAATTGAGTCCTGTTTATTTTGTTAATAGCAAAAAGTTCAACCAAAGGCCATTACTGAGCTTTGTTACAAACTCCAGACGTTCATACTCAGCACTACTGAATTGCTGAGGCCGAGCAGGGAGGAAGCCTGTTGTAACTTTGGTATCAGATAGACCTGGATTCAAAAGCCAATTCTGCCACTTACTCATGTGTCATCTGAGGAAAATGGTTTAATTTCCTTGAGCCTCAATTTGCTCAAAGTAAAATGGGGCTGAGATCTATACCTTGCAAAATGGTTACGAGCATTACAGGAGACAATACATGCAAAGCACCAATCACAGTGCCTGGCACTCCCTTAGCCGGCGGTCAGCAAATGTGTTCCTTCTCCATGCACCTCTGTCTTATCTGTCCCCTCTTGTGGGGCACGGAATAGTCTATTAATGAGTTCTGCAGCGTTTCCTTTGTTCTAAAACCATCTCTTTCAAACCTCAAGGGCTCTCTGGTCCCTTGTGCAGGAGGAGGCTGAGGTGTGGGAAGGCAGCTGGTCTTCCCCTCATTTTACACAGGATGTAATAGACTTTGATCAGACTCTCTTTAGCCTTCATCTTTCCCATCTGTCTTATATGACCCTCAGCCCCAACTCTGCCACTTCTCTGGTCGTATGAACAGCAGGATTACAGGAAGTGGGCTGATCTGGGCTCAAGTCTCGGCTGACGTTTTCTGTCTGACTTTGGACACATCCCTTGACTTCTCAGAATCTCCATTTTCTTAGCTCTAGAAAACCTCATCTATTTTCTGGAAGGACAGGTATTAATCGGCTGGACCACAGTGACACACTACGCAGGCAACCGACCAACACACTGCTATCACTGAGATGCAGCTCTTTCCTGAGACTTAGCACATGGCTTTCCTTCCCCAAACTCCTGGATGTGGCATTCAAGGCTCCCAAGTACTTCCCCAGCCTCAACTCTTGCTAACCCCTTCCATCTGCCACCACTGCTGTCAGGCAATCCCTTGTCATACCCGAATAGTCCATGTATTTCTGAATCACAGCCAGGCCTTCAAACGGTGTCAATCCCTCTACCTCGCTGACCTTTCTGCCTGGTGACTTGCTTCCAGGTACTGTCAGCGCTCACCTGTGAAGCCCTTCCTGACTAAACAGAACAAGCCACTCCCTCCGCGAGGCCATCACAACTCTGAGCCCACTGCACTGCAAAGGTGTCTTTGCCCCGCCCACCGGACTCAGTTTCTGGCTGAGTGGCCTTGGCTGAGTTGCTTCACCTCACTTAACCTTAGCGTCTTCATTTATAAAATAGAGGTAATAATTCTCTAACCTCATGGAGGTTCAGGTTTGTGAAAAGTCCCAACACAGAGCCAGACGAGAGCAGGCCCCTCGGTCAGTGCTGGCTCCTTAATGCAAGCAGTTCTGAGACATCCCTCTGCCAGACCCCCAGCAATAGGAACTGGGTGGGTGTCAGCTACAAGCAGGAGCAACAGATCGGAAGGTGCGAGCCAGCTCCTTAGGACACCCCATTGTCCCTGCCCAGGACCCCAGACAAGCTTCACAGACAAATGCCATGTGCAGAAGGATTCACATTTATTGGTTCAAATACAGTACCTAACATTTTCTAAACATGCATTTCACACTAATTGGTCACATTTCCACAGGTAGTCAATTCACAGAAAAGGGCCCAGCCCTTGCCAGCTGGCAGGGTGGGAGGTAGCAGAGGGCCTGGGGCCTGCAGAGCCCGCCAACTATCATTTGGTCATGCAGGGTTGATGGAGCCAGGCTGGCGGGCAGCCCTTGGCCGGCCCTTTGGAGACAAGGGCTCAGAGACATCCCGTTTACTTGATTCCTACACAGGACTGTGGGGAGAGTGGACCTAAGGTAGGTAGCCCAGGGGTAGGCTCATGGATGCAGGTGCCACCAGAGCCCCTGGGGTAGTAGAAGGTGGTGTTTCCTGTGCCTTGGGTCATAGGAAGGAAACAGAGGCCTCTTCAAGGAGGTGGCCAGTCCCTGGCCGGGCAGGTGTGAAGGACTCCCCAGACGCGGCCCAGACATTACAACGCACCCACAAGCCCCTATCACAGGCCTGGGATGGCAACACAGACAAAAACACCAACACCCCAGGGCAGGCAGGGTTTCTTTCCCGACAGAAACATGTAAACACAGCAGGGGCTACAGTATTTTTTTCCCACAGGATTTCTCAAAGAGGAATCACCAGGATGTCACTCAAGAGGTAGTTTTTTCTTTTCTTCTTTTTCATGGAAATTTGAGTCAACATTATCACCTATTATAAGACATTTCAGAGCAAGAAAACAATGGTCACCAAAGGGCAAAAATGATACTTTGGCTGGCAGGGCTGGCTCCAGGATTTGGAAGACTAGCCTCCACCAGTAACAACTTTTTTCCTGGGCTTGGAGCAAGCTCTGGCCTGACTCGCAGCTTCCCTTTGGGCCTGCAACTGATTCCTGAGTAGGCTGTGGTCCATTTAGGGCTGCAGGCCCAGAGGAGTCAGGCCACATAGGGACTGGACTGAGCAGAGGCACCAGGCATTTTACCAGCTGGTAGAGGCAGGGCCACTGTGGTCCATGTCCTGGGACAGACAGAAGTCTTCCAATCTCCAGATAGCCCAGGTCTGGCCATAGGAAGCCCCCGCTTGCTCCCAGACTGAGCATGCTCTCTGGGGCCCTGCCTCTGAGGAAACAGTCCAGGTCTGGCTCCCAAGCCCAGAAAAACGGTTGCTTGTGGCAGCCAAGAGAGGGGTTTCTGGGGACCCTGTAATTAAATACACATCCCTGAGCTGTGGCCCTAGAAACCCTTGCCTCAAGGCTAACCAGTTTCCAGCACCTGGTGGAATGATTGCCGTTTCTCATCCTGAGACACAGATAAAACATCATTTCACAGACACTGGACATAGATGATTCAAGCTGAGGGAAAAGGGAGGAATGATCAACTGCAAAGGCAGAGGGGCGCTCATGGATCAGGTCGGGGAAAGGAAGAGTAATGGTTTTTTTGTTTAGTTTTTCATTTTTGTTTTTTTTTTGTTTTTTTGCTTTTTAAAAAATCAATAAAGAAAATAAAAGGGCTGGTCTGAAAGACTGGATTTCTTAAAACAATTGCAAAATTTTAAAAAACAGGGAAAAAAGCCAGACCAGGGGCCCAGAGCTAAAGACTTGGAACCACTGCTCAGCTTCCTGCCCTACCAGGAGGCCAGGACCCCTGTACTTTGGCCAACCTCAGACATGGCTTAGATGTTACCCACATCGGGCTTATCTGTCTCCATCTGGCCCATTCCCTAGGAAATCAGGATCAAATAAACTAAGGTAGGAAATGGGTAATCGAGCAAGGCAGCTAGCTCAGAGAACCCAAGGTTTTAAGGACCTGGCAACACATTGGCCATGGCAGGTACTCACTTCCCTGAGTGGCAGGTAAGAAGCAGGCTGGTGTGGAGTGGGTGACTGTCAGTGAGCCATGGAGACCCCTCTCCCTCCTCTGGCTCTGGAGAACAGGACAGGGAGGGTCCTGCCTGCTGCCTTCTATCTCTCCAGGTTCTCCATATCACACTCATGGGTTGGCATGGAGGCTGGGTGTCCTCTGAGCCAGGTGGAGTGCTTTGAGACAGGTTCTAGGGAGTTTCTCCAGACTACCAACCTTGTGAAAGATCCCAAGTCTTACAAAGGAACCAGAGAGCATAAGTTGTAGGTGAAGTTCCACGATTCCAAACTTTTGTCTTGGGTCAAGAAAACATTCAAAGGGAAAGGAAGGGAAAAGCTTGTATGTTTCAATGCAGTGCAAGGAGGTGGGATTCTCCTTGACGACACAGCTTTCAGGGTCCTATTTTTATGGTGGAAAAACTCTCACTCAAAGTGAGTGCTGTTGGTGGCAGGGGATCAGAGAAAGGACCGACGAGAGGGAACTGAGACCACATGCACAACTTCTTCCCCTAGCAAAACGGCTGCCTGTTAACCAAACAGTATGGGAAGACAGGCAAAAACAAACACACCAAGCCTCCCCCTGCAACCTTTCTCTGTGTCCTTCAAACCAAATTCACAAATACATCTAGTGGCTGACCTAATGTCTCCACGGTGCTAGCTACACTCCTACCTTCTCCTCGTAATACCTGAGTTTGCAATGCAACACATTCACTTTACCCTGTTTAAAAAAAGCCCGTCATAAAAGGACTGGGTGCAGAAGACATTACAGGTGGCCCACAGGTCAGGCTCCGGCTCAGAACACACGGCCACTTGGCTCAGAGATTCTGCAGGGCTCTCGGAAATGAATGGGCTCTTTGTTCTGTGGAATCTGCTGCAAACATTTGTAAAAATGGATTTGTACAATGGCAACTTGCAGAACCTTTCCCCCACTCCACAAATTAACAACTTGCTCTGTTTAATGCTGCATTATTGGAGAGACATGTTCTTGCCTCATCAGAGAGCAATTTCCTTCGATACCCAAACATAACCGGTAAAATGCTTAATTTAAGAGAAAAGCCATTTGAAAAAATAATAATTTGACAGATGGAGGTCTAAGCAAATTAAGATGCTGCACACAGGAGCCGTCTTGGAGAAGTGGTTTCTGATATGTGTCTCCTCCCTATATTGAGGAAAGCAGCTCGGAGTCTGACCTATAGCCAAAGAATGCGATCTAGTTGGTTAAATAAAACATTCAGGGAAACAAAAATATTGTGAAGTGAGAGAGAAACACACACACACACACACACACACACACACACACACACACCTTCCCACTGACGTGAAAAACATTCTGATTAGAGGTTTTCCTGAGGAACACATCTCTTCCTTCTTTCTTTCTCAGATCAGCTGGGGAAATGGCACTGAGGAGGAACACTCTGAGTTTTAGATCCATCAAGGGACAAAGTCATCATTCTGCTGGTACCCGTGACATTTCACTGGAAAGGGAACGATTTGACACAGCCTCGCGGTGTGCACACGATGTGGTGGCCCCCCGGCTAAGTTTGCTCGGCTGGGCTGGGAAGACATCACGTGGCCTTTGAACAGGCACCGGGAGGTGCTGCAGGCCCCTCTAGCCACCTCGGATGTGCCCCTCTAAATGGTCCGTCTGCTGCATTGGCTATGCGAGCCACCTGGACCACACTGGCTGTGGGCAGCGACAACTGCCGTACAGTAAGGCAGACAAGGAGGAAGCACCTGGAAGAGTTCCCAGACAGGTCTGGTGTGGCTGCTGGGCAAAGCCAACAGGGTAAGGAACACTTCCCGGGATACGGGAGGCAGGTAGTGAAAGAACTAGGGGTCCAGGCCGTATCTGCAGAGGGGGCAGCCAGGCCTGTAGGAATATGAGGTAGTTTAAAGCCCCCCTTCCCTTCCAGGTGCCTGGGACTCCAGCCCTCCAGGCCACGGATAGCCTAAGGGGCAGCTGGGCTACTCTGGGCCTTGGGCTTTCCGTCCTGGGAAACCTGCTCTCGTTTTATCAAGATTAGGAGAACTCGGAGTAGAATTTAGAGGCAAAAATTCTGCTCAGCAAATGAATGAATGGTCCCACTGAGAAAGAGATTATAGGTTTTGGATTCAGTCCTGGGGTGGGGTGGGATGGGATGGGGTAGGAGGGGATGGAGAGGGGGAGGAACAGAGAACTCTAAAGGAGAAGTGTTTATTCTTTTTTTTTTTGCAGTCTGGACTTTGTCTCATTACCCCTTGAAGAGAACAAGGTGAAAGGAGAAGAAATCAGTAGTGGGCACCAGGATTCAGAGCACGACATTTCGTTCAGCCATGTTGTCAGAGGGCCAATAGGAAGCCTTCTGTAAGGGAGAGCCAAGGCGTCTCAGGAAGGTAGGCCTTGGTTGATCCACATAAGGAAACTAGGGAGCTGGGAGCCCCACGGGAGCTGGCAGGCAAGTCCCAAGGATTCCTTATGTCCAGGACTCTGCCTGGATGAAAAGCTGACAGTGGCAGAAACTGACAGTGGTGTTTGAGACGGTGGGGAGGGGGGACCCCAGAGCATGGTGTGAGAACAGAAACCCTTCTCCCTGAGGACACCTAACTTAGATTTGGTCACTGTGTCCCACTCACTCAACTTTCATGCTTTCCAAAGAAAAGAGGGGGCGTAACGCCTCATCTCCTGCCATGTTCCCACTGTGTCACCCACTTTGCTCAGTAAACCTCCTAACAGCACTTTGCCCTTTCATGGTATGTGCTTTTACCTGGCAATTCTGTGGCTAGAAAAAGGCAGTTTGCTCTCTGACAGACAAATGTGTGAGTCTGCTGAGAACACGTGGGAGAAGTCGGGACGGCCACACCCCTCCCTTCCCACTGAGGTAGTCGTCTTTGTCAACATTATGGAAACAGTCATCTCAGCCCCATCCCACCCTCCCTCAAAATACAAAAGAACTATCTCTAAACAATGACAACACTGTAACATTAAACATCTTCACATTCTGTAAACTGCAAGGAAATGCATCGGCTGCATTCACACAAAAGCATGTGCATCGTGTTGAAGGCCATACATTCAACTCTGTCGTGAAATAAATATATAGAAAAATGAGCTTAACAAAACAGACAAACAAACAAACACTCTTCTTGCTATGGAGGCAACTGGAAACGCTGCTCCACAGCCTCCACGTTGGTCTCTCTGGCTCTTTCTTCTGGAGCCTGTCCTGCCCACACAAGGCTCTGTGGATGGCCCGAGGAGGGGCGCTGGGAACGGGTCATTCTTTGCCCACACTTGTCTTGCAGGAATGCAGCACCACCTTAAAGAGGAGGGGCAGCTGCTCCAAGGGTACATTCACCATTTTCCCTGGGAACGAGGTGGGAAAAGAAGAGTTAGCAGTGGCTGCCAGTGGAAGCGCCTGTGAGGCTCCTCTTGGGCTGGTGAAGGGAGAATGCTGCCCTTCACCAGCCACTGAGTGACTGGGGCAAGGAAAGTGCCAGGAGTATCACAAAGGTCAGACACACTGGGCTAACGTCCTGGTACCCAGGCCCATTCTGGTGCCCTGGGGAGTCTAGTAATGGTACAAGCTATAATCATGGCTACTATTCAGGGAATGCTTACTCTGAGCTAGGTGTTTAAATGCATTATCTCATTTAATTGTCACAATATTTCTGTGTGACACATACTACTTTTTATCCCCATTTTAAAGATGAGGAATCTACAACTGAGAGGTATTCCTCGATGCCCTGTTAGAGCTAAAATACCGGGAGAAACTTAGATCCTGTTTTCTTCTTCTTCCCGGTAGATTCTCTACCGTTCTATAAAACATTGCTCCTCAGAGTAGTAAAATGGGTTAATAAAAGCACTAAGAAAAAAAGAGGTGGGGGTGTCACAGGGGCAAACAAATTGAGAAATTCAGGGCTAACGAAGGTACACAGGTGTCTTTACTGGAGGACTTCTCCGAGCCTTCTCCGTGCTGACATACTCTGTAAATACTCGAGGCTGTGGTCCTCCTCCCCGACCGTACTTTAGAGTCACCTGGGGAGTTAAAAAAAAAAAATACTGATGCCCCGGCCCCACCCCATACCAACTAAATGAGACTCTCTGGAGGTGCAACCCAAGTACAGATATTTTGTAAAAGCTTCCCAGGTGATTCCAAGTGCTGCCAGGGGTGAGACCCAGCTCTGTGGGGAGAGTGGGGTGGAACTACTGACTTCCCTTCATTTTAGAGAGCACCTGATTAAGATCTCGTTTGGGAGAACCTAGTTTTGAAAATGCTGAGACATAAATATCAAAACACCTCCCAAATTCCAATAGTTTAGGTCTAGTTCACATCTGCTAGATTACCCCAGGCACAAAATGTAGAACAAAAATTCCTTTGTCATACTGAAAATTTTTTCCTTCAACATTGTATTGCTGAATTTGACAGGAACTACCTCAAAGTCTAGAGGCCACATTTCTGAGCTGCTCCTCAGTATCTGCTGAATAACTATAAATAAGAATCTTTACCAAATGAAGTAAAGCAGTAACAACTAAAGCCAGGATTTTATATTCAAACGGACCTTTTTAAATGTCAAGAAGGGGCTTAAGACCACAAAAACAACAACAAACATTCCTTTGCAAACATAGGATTTTTGAGAATTATTTTAAAGATATCGCTTTAAATGAATGATCCCCCAAAACCTACAGGCAATTCTATGAAGTTAATTTTTAAAACTGAGATACAATTCGCATAGCATAAAATCCACCATTTTACAGTATACAATTCAGGAAATGAAGCTAATCTGAGAAATTCTGAGCCTGTTTCCCCATCCACAGACTGGCCATAATATCACCAACCACCAGCCGTGCAGAGATTGTTCTGAGATTAAATGATATAAGGCCATAAAGTACCCTGCACATCATAGGTGCTGAGGAAATGTTAGATTCTGCTCCATACACAAACTTCTCGTTATAATATAACTTTTCCGAGGGCAAGAGATGGGCCTTAAATGAGTATCCTGAAAACACTGCTTGCCTCATTCTCTTCACAAGCTAAGAGAAGCAAGGAAGCGTTGGGAACCCAGCACCCAGAATGTTACCTGCAATATATCGAATCTCAGGTAAGCACATCATGAGGTCAGGAAAGCGGTTCGGCTGATGTGTATATTTATATTCAGTGAAATCCTGGCAAATGTACCAATATCGCTTGTTCAACTGTTCCAGCTGTGAGGCACTGGCCAGACCCCTGATATCTGTGAAGAAAACCACACGGGAAGTGGGAGGGGCTTTCTAACATGGAAGAAACACCAACTCCTTGAATAGGTGTATCTTTCAATTAAAAGTTATTAAATGTCACAGCAAGAGATCTTTTCTCCTTTTGACACGCAGGAACAAAGTTCTGGATAAGGGAAGAGAAATCAGATGAAGAAAAAAAAAATCATGTAGGAAAATCACTAGACCGAGCCCTTTGAGGGTTAGGCTCAGTCTTCACACCTGGCGCCCAGCACAGGGCTTGGCACAAAACAAGGCCAACCAGTAGGTGTTGAACAACTGACTGAATAATCTACCTTTCTTAATTTATCCTGCACAGTATCTTTAAATTTGCACTTTGCCGGAGCCCATCAAACTTTGCTGATACCTACGCATTCATGCTTGTACATACGAGTATATGAGTATTCACACATGGTCTCTTGTGTCTCTGCTCATCTGGGATGTCACTCCAGTATTTTCTACATAGATGTCTCTTATTTTTACACACACACACACACACACACACACACACACACACACACCCCTACCCCTTTTTTATATCTCTATATAAAATATAGAATATAGTCTATGTATAAATCTTACCCAGCCTTTGAG
Organism: Rhinolophus sinicus; assembly: GCF_036562045.2. NCBI lineage: Eukaryota > Metazoa > Chordata > Mammalia > Chiroptera > Rhinolophidae > Rhinolophus > Rhinolophus sinicus. Next base: position 179,849,072 of record NC_133754.1, read on the forward strand.
GCCCTGCTTAGATTTCTCCTCCAAGTAGTTGCTACTGATCTCCCCCTATCTGAAGCTCAAGTAACGTGTCATGTGCCGTCAGAGTCTATTTCTTGAGGACAGGGACCTGGGATCTAATTTATTTGTCAGTGTCTTTCATGCTCACCACAGGGCCTGGCCTAGGGAAGGCACACACCACCAGATACATGCGTGAATTGTACTGAAGTAGCAGGAGGAGGTTTGGCCAGTGTGGGCACAGACCAGGGGACCCAGAGTCTCATACGAGGCAATGCAATACAGGAACAGAGCACTTTTAATACCACAGGCAGCAAAACAGCCCGGGTCCACTCTGAGAGCAGAGCACTCACATGCCACTTTGGAAAAAAAAAGAATACAAATTCTCCTTCACACTACTCTGGTTACCAGCAGCTACCAAGCGCTACTTTGTAGGTACTACTTCACACAAATCCTATCCAGCACTCTTCTAATGAAAAGCCATGCTTGATATGCATGTGTGTTTCTGTGCACCCCCACTCTGCCCCAGAGGGGCTGTCCGAACACTGGCAGCCTGTTGCAGAGGCCTTATCTCCAATAGCTCCATCAGTCACTCTGCTCTTCTTCAGTCACTGGTAAACTCGGTACATAATTTAAATGACGCATGTACTGTCCTTGGTGTCTGTGTTTAAATGCATTGAAACTAACTAAACAAAGCGAATCCTCTTCCTTCCGCTATGAGTTATAGAGACTGTGGCATTTAGGTTTGAAGAAAATATCCAAAGTATGCCCTACAGGATGATGATGAGGGGAGCACAGGCTTTCCAAGACTGGTACCCACATGCTGTGTCAGATTCTGGGTGACAGTCCTGAGGGTAAAGGGGGGCATGAAACATGAGGGCAAATGCTCACTGGCAAAAAAATAAAAATAAAGTCCCTTTTTCCCGTTCCCCAAGCCACTCACCTTGATTTAAGAAGTTAATTGCTTTCATGCAAGCGTACTCCTCATTGCTGACCTTTAGCTGATGGAACTTGTGATATAGGTAGATGAGCCGCTCGATCACCTCCATCCCTTCATCACTAAATCTGGGGAAGAGACGCAGTTGTTAATAGTGGGCTCTGACTCCAGTGGAGACCAGGGAAGGGGTCAGAGGTTTCCTACAGCTCCTTAAGGCATCTGACGGAGGAAAGAGGCTGAGCTTGGGGGAAATGGAATTCAGAACCATTTGTCAAGGACTGGTGTGGATCCATGTTTTATCTAGAAGCCAAGATAGTTCATACAAGCTGCTGTTCTCAAGGTTGGGGGGATCGACCAAATCTAAGTTCAAGTCCAGCTCTATCACATAAAAGCTATGAGACCTTAGGCTAGTCATTTGACACCTGTAAGCTTTGAGGTCCCCCTCTGTAAGTTAATAATGCTTGCCTGCTTGGGGTAACAAATGACATTATTAGCATAACTGCTATTGTTGAGATATAGAATCCAGTATCAGTGGCAGCTGCCATGGTGACTCTATGTGAGTCTCTGCCACAATGCAGAAAAAGCTGTTGACTATATTTATTTATTTAGGTTCACCATTTCCAGCAGGGCTGAGGTTATGCACAGTGAAAATTTTTATTGGCATCTCTGACTTCAGCTAGGAGGGAGGAAAATATTAACTGAGCCTCCACGCCATGCCACCTCCTGTGCTGGGCACTTTATGTGCATTACCTCATTAAATTTTCTCAGCACTATGGGCTAGGTGAGATTATCACCACCACTGTACAGATGAGAACCGGAAGTTCAAATAGTGGGGACTGGTCCACAAGCACGCAGCTAGTGGTGACAGAGCTGGAACGTGGAACTGGGGCTAACTTCCCAGGGCCTTGGTTTTCCCAGTATCTAAGGTGGCATCCCCCTAGCAGAGAATTCTCAATGCTCTTTTCTTTTGGATTAGGAGTAAGCTCCTTGACAGCAGACCAAGTTTTAGGCAAAGGAGCCCCAGACTAAGGGACTAATACTCTGGGTCATAGTGGGGAATATCTCATATCAGAGATGGAAATACCACCAAACCAAGGAGGCAAAGGCTGAACGGGGAAGCAGTTTATAAAAGCTGGGGTCAGGCCCAGCCTCTGCCCTTCTAGCAGTGGGCTGGCCTGTGGGCCAAGGCCAGTGCCAGACAGGCCTTAGGTGCAGCTCAGAGAGATGCTCAGCCCAGGGCTGCTTCTGAGCAATTATGTTCAGGTCTGGGTAGCGCAGCCCTGTGCTAGGCAAGAAGGCCCTGACTGGGGAGGGTCCAGAGCACCCGGGGATGTACTACCGCTTTCTGCAGTAACTCTGAAGGCTTTGCAAGGGCTTGGCTTCCTGGGCACGAGGGACACTTCTGGGAGAAAGTCTGGTTCTGGCTGGGGCCAGAGGCACCTGCAGCTCTCAAACACCAGGGGGAGTCCAGCAGCAGCTCCTCGCAATTGCAGCTCTGACCTTCTGCCTCAAGGTTTGGCTCCCAGTCAGTCTGAGCTGGGGCTTCTCTCAGTGCTGATTTTGAACTCTGATGGCTGAGTCCGTTTCTCTCTGCTCCTGGTCCCAGTGGCTTTTACAGCTTTATTGATATTTTCCCAGACTAGCTGACAGACAAATTCATATTGAATAACCACTATGGATAACTTTATCTACCATTTGTTAAATGTTTGCTACTTGCCAAGCACTTTGTTAAATATTCTACATACATAATTTTACTGGATACTCCCAGTAAGTCCCCAAGTAGATGTTATAATCCTTCGTTCACATGTGGAAACTAAGGCTCACAGAGGTTGTTTACTGGGCCCCTACTGCATTCTTGCATTTGACCCTCATGATAACCTGTGAGATTAGTAATATCACCTCATGTGAGGGGTGAGGAAGCGGAAGAGGTGCCTTTCCCAAAGTTACATAGTAAATAACTGGTGATGAGCTAAGGTTTAATCCCGTGTTCTCATTGCAAGCCTGTCCCTTTCTCAGCACTACACTGCCTTCTCCCTGGCTGCCTTGCTCTGAATTGGTGAACTGGTAACTGGGAAAAGCTACCACATGCTACCACAGGGCACCTCGGGAACTCTGTTCCCACAGCAACTCAGCCCAGGGCCCAATCAGAGCGGGTGCTGGGGTGGCTGCAGTGCACACAACTGCCCTGCAGAGCTTCCGTGACGCCGAGGCTGGCAGCAGGCAGTGTGCCCGGGAGGGTAGATTACTCTGTGCTCCTGAGAGGAAAAGGTCTTCAGCGTAAATGCCTTCTAGGGTCTGCCTGGAGGGCTGGGGGAGGGCTGGGATGGGTAGGGCATAGAAAAGCAGGGTGCAGGCGGAGCAGCAGTGTCCGCATCTGTCTGGTGGCTGAGCAGTGTAGCAAGCGCAGATAATGCTCTCTCCTTAATCAGCAACCTCTTGCCCCAAGTGCTCCCTCTGGCGCGCAGAACCTGCAGGTGTGTGGCTACCGGCCAGGCCCCTCGCCAGGAGTGCCAAACCTATTCCTGGCTGAGTCCTGACCCGAGGCACACAAAGGCGCTCCCCAGTGCCCGGCCTGAGCATATGCCCCCAATCTGCCCTTCCTCTTGGGGACAGCACATACCTCCTTTCCAAAATTCTTAGGACAGGCTACCATCACGGACCCCTGGCAGCGGTGGGGGCTGGCAGCTAGCCCGGCAGCCCCCACTCAGTCTCCAGCGCCTGACTGCAAAGCTTCCCTCCACACCCCGCATCCCAACCCTTGATAAACAAATTGTTCTCTGTTCCATGGGCCCGCTTTCTCCTGCAGCCGTACCTCCCCCACAGCTGCCCGGCCCACGGCTCTAACGCCCCTGTAGTCCCTGTCTACAAATTATCAGCATTCAAAGCCAGAGAACTGGACAAACACACCCATTCTTCTTCTAGGTTCCCATTACACAAGCACGCTAGGACAAGGAAAACATTCCTGCCAGGAACCCCCAAACCACTGGACCATTCAGTCAGCAATTGAAGCTGACACTGTATAAGTTATGTCCCATTAAGGGGGCTGAGAGGCCTAGTTGTCTCTTTTTCATTCATCTAAATACACCTACCCCATCAGCCACAGCCTTAGAGGGACTGCCACCTCAGTACCCACATACAGGCTCCAAAAAAGCAGAAAGACACCAGCTCCGGGACACGTTCCAGAAAGTCGAACTTTTGAGAAGGCTAACGAATTTAGTCTAGCGTAATGGCAGAGAGCCTGGGCTTTGGAGCACCAAAGATCTAGGTAGTAATCTCAACCCCATCTCTTCCTAGCTTTGTAGCCTTGAGCTTTCACCTCTCTGAACCTCACGCCCCTCAACGGTAGAACAGGGAAATATCATATCAGTGCAGTCTCAGGGTGGCGGTGAGGACTAAACAAATGTTAAAGCCCTTACGATGGAATCCGGCACAATACAGTCTGTAATTCTTACCTATTAGCATCGTCATCATTGCTCCCATTACCAAAGCAAAAAGAAGGCTGTATGTTTCCTGAACCTTCCAGCTAGGGTCTGAGTAGGGAAGCTGGGAGGGAAATTTCCGAAGATCTGGCAGAAACGGAGCTAATACTCAGGAGGCAGAAGTGCCCATTAAAGCCCATCGAGTGCAAGGCATCTTCTGAGCGTGAAGGAGTCTTGATTAGGGCCAGGAGCAGTCGCTGGCTGGTGCTACAATCTGCTTTAAATCAAATTCACCCGGCTCACTGTCTGATAACGGCCTGATTAAGGAAAATGGGCACCATAAATTCGATTCGATATTTGAGAAGAGAAAAGGAGGTGGTCATGCATCATCGGGGAAAAGCCTTTTCATGACAGCAGAAACTCACTTGCTCTCAGAGTTGTGAAAAAGTAAAGGCATTTGGGGGAGTGGGAGGAACGCAGGAGCAAGCAAGGTAGGAAAGAGCTATGGCCAATTACGGATTCCACACCCTGGGTTTCTAGCAGAGTGGGGCTGCTTGACAGGGATGAGCCTGATTCCAGAGGTTCTCGCAGTTCCATTTCCTCTGACCTCTGGGGCACCTTCCACACGCATCTCAGACTCCACAGATCCCAATCAAATTCAGAGTGGCTCATCTCTCAGCCTGTTCTTCCCAGGCTCCATCATCTTGGCTAGAGAATTGGTGTCCCCCTGCCTGGCAGCACCCCCACCTTTTCCACTCACTGAAGTCCCGCTGACGTGATTCACCTCCTTGCCACCTCTGAACTCTGTGCTGCCGTCTCTGCTCCCAGCGCCACTGCTGCCTTGTCCTGGGCTATGGAACAGTCTCCCATCCAAGCATCGTCCTCTAGCCTTGCTCATGCCAACCCTTCCTGAGCTTTACATCCACAGGGGTTTTCTAACATGCAACCTGACCATGTGATTGCTCCACTTAAAAATGTCCTATGACTTCATACTGTTTAGACAAAATCCAAATTCTTCTTTCGATTAGGCATTTGAGCACCTTCATGACCTATCTTTTCTGTACCTTTCTCTCCACTCATTTCTTCCCTCATTTCTGTCTCGCAGATACATTCTCTCAGCACCCTAATCTACAGGACTGCTTTTGGTTCCCTGCCCTTAGCCACCAACCAGGAGCTCTAACTTCCAGGACTTAGAGTTGTTCTCCTGCCTTCCTCCTGTTCTCTGTAATCTACCTAGAAAAATCCCACTTCAAGATGCACCTCTAGCCAGAACGCCCTGATTATGCCGATATAGGAACTCACTCCCTAGTCTGCCCTTGCGTGGTTCCCTAATACGCCCTCCAGCTCTACCATCACCCGAGACTGTACATTGTATCTGCTCTATTGGCCTCCCAACCCCCTAAACCAAGAATAGGGGCTCTCACATGACGAACCCATGTCTGCGTCATCTGCAATCCCAACACCCCGCCTCCCAAAACACACAGTAGGTGCGCAGCGAATGGGCGTGGAATCAGAACTAACAGGCTGAAGTTTAAGCCGCTCTTTTCCACTGAAGGCCTCCATAGTGGAATAAGAGTCCTAACAAAGAATCTATTTCTTATCCTCAAACCCACGTGAGAGCTCAGCAGCAACATGTGTTCGAGTCAGCGTTGTTCACCAGAACTTTCTGTGATAATGGAAATGCTCTGTATCCGTACTGTCCAATACAGTAGCCACTAGCCACATGTGGCTACTGAGCACTTGAAACGTGGCTAGTGCAAATGAGGAACTTAATTTTTAATTTTACTTAATTTTATTTAATTTAAAATTAAAAAGCCACCTGAGGCTTGTGGCCACAATATTGGGCAATGCAGCTCTAGATTCTCCTTGGTAGGGAGCCTTCCTAGGAAATAAAAATTCCCTCACTAATTCAGCTGTTACAGGTCCCTACCTTGCTCTTGGGGTGCAAGGGATTGGATGTAGTGGGATGGGGTGCCTTATGAAGCTCAAAACCAGAGAGAGGCCCTGCACGACCAGTGGTCCCTGCCTACCTAGAGAAGGCCTGGGGAAAACCCAGCTCTCTCCAGGGAGTGGAGCCCACAGGCTGACTCTGGAGGTGGTCCCAGGCTGCACTGCAGGCAAATAGGGAAGCCGGGCTCGCTGGGCCAGCTCTGCAAACCCTGACAATGTTGGAGCAGGCTGACTGCTATCCAAACATTCGGTCAGACCAGAGTCATAGAGCAGGACACAGGAATTTGATGGAAATAATGAATTAGAGGCTCAAGACAAGGGGTTAGGTCATTTGCAAAATCAGATAACTCTGTTTACAGGACAAAGTGTCAGCTGGGTTCAAAACTCTGTCATTTATAGATCACCCTGAAGCTAGTAAGCATCATTAAAAAGGGAACATTAGGAAACCTGGGGAGAAAGTCAACTCCCAGACTCCCCCTCCCTCAGCACAGGGCCCTTGAGGGTCTTGGAGCTTTGCTTCCAGCCTAAGTCTCGGTTTGTCTTTGTGCCATGAGACTGAGTGCCAGAGGGAGATGTATCCTAGTCCTGTGTATAGAAGTGTGGGGGCTGGTACCTCACCCTCTCCAGCTTGCACCGATGGGGGTACCTTTTCTTCTCCCCTTCTTGTGTGCTCTAGAATCCCATGACTTCCATTACTGGAAACTGTTCAATAAAGGTGAATTACTGAAACGTCTATTTAAATGTGTTGTAAGCTTTATTCTACACATGGATAAATTAATAAGCCAGAAAAGTTGTATCACTTGCCCTGACTTGGGGGTGTCACTATGTGCTCCGGTCTCCAAAGTGAGTAAAAGAGCTGCTCTACACAGGGAGGTTAGAAGGCTCCTGGCCAGCTGGGATGAGACTTCGTGCTAGAACATCGAGGAGAAAAACCGTCTCTTAGTCCCATGCTCTTACTATCTTGGATGCAGTAAAGAGCCTAAGCTTTGCAGTCAGGCAGGCCTCTGGGAACCTTAGTTTTCTCATTTATAAAATAGGCGTAATCGCACCTACATGCTGGAGGCTGTGAGAAGTCAGGCAATCGACAAATGCCAAGCCCTGTGCCTGGCACAGAGCGGCTGCCACAGCGAATGCTGGGTTTTGTTCTCAGATCGCACACTGCAGCCCCGAGCTCCTCACCTCACAGGCAAAGTTCAGAGTTTTGTTTTTCTCGGATATACTGCCTTACTGCAGTAATCCAGATGTGATCAAAATAACAGCTTAGCTTCTGCTAAGCTTCACTGCACAATATCATTTATTCCTCACAACTACCTTGTCAGGGAGATTGTTATTACCCCCTTTGTTACTTGTATTGTTACTGGCCCATCTTATAAATCCAGAACCTGAGGATCACAGACTTGACCGAGGTTACAGAGCTAGCCAATGGCAGAGTAAAGATTCAAATGCAGCCCTGTGTGGCTTTAATGCCCACTTAGGAGTGCCAGGAAACCCTGCTGCCTTGTAGGGATGACAGTGGTTTGTTTGGTTGCTTGGGAACTCCTCCCCAGCCAGTAGCCCTCACCTGTGTAGTTCTTCATCAGAGGGTGAGTACTTGGCGGTGACATCGGCCAGCTCCCCAAAGATCTGCTTGCTGTAAACGGTGAGGGAGGACAGCAGGATTAATTCCTGCCATGTAGAGCTCAGGAGGCACGTGTAATCCTTGATTGAGAGCTCGCAGAAGAAAGGCAGTTTCTTGATCCAGGCAATCTGCCTAAAGAGCAGCTCATCGGCCAGGCGGCAAAGCAGGGCAAACAGCTCCGCCTGGGTCACAGCATATCTAGGGGATAGGGACGGGGGAAAGTCACTTCTAGTGGCCAGAGGAGGAGGATGGAGGCATAGGAAGAGGGTTCTCCTAAGGGCACAAAGTGTCTCTGGCGGTGGGCTCCTTGCCCTTGACCATGGATCTCCAGCTCCATTCAATTTAGTCTAATGACAAAGGGGCAGCACTGGGGCCAGCAGCAAGCTCAGGGCTGGAGAGGCGGGTTTGGTGAGAAAAGGCTGCTGAGGGGAAAGGAAGCTCAGAAATTTGTGCAATTATGAGGGAGTGTGACTTTTAATGTTGGTGTCCACTAATGTTGCTTATGTTACAGAAAATTCCAAGTCACTCCTGCACTAGTTTTGGCAACGAGGGCTCCATTAGGGGGATCTGGTGCCCACTGAAAGCGGACTGGTGGCAAAATGAGTCTGGGTCCAGACTGCTGAAAGAGAACACAAGTTCAGCTTTTCCTGCTCCTACTGCACCCCCTGGTGGTGAGAGTTCTGGAACTACAGTTGCTCAGCTTTTCCAAGCGCCTGCCAGAAGGAAGGTACAGGGCATTTCTCATCCCCAGGTTGGATGACACCAGGGTCCCGGATTCTTTCTCTCAAGGCCCCTGGGCATGACTATTTCCCACACCCCCATGTCCAGATTTATGAAGGTTTTGTGTGGCCTTCTTGTAGACAGATGTTTGAATTTCCTCTTTGAAATTAGAGACCAGATTAAGAAATGTCAGGAGACCTTTTGGAGGGAGCCTAAGCTTGGAAACACTCAAATAGCCTACGCTCCAGGCCAAAGGAGTAATGGGTGCAGCAATGGGGGAGGGGCTGAACTATCTACTCGGACAGAGACAACGGGGATTGAAAGAGTATTTCCTTCCACCATCTCAGGCCCACACAGAGAGCACACGGCAGAGGCCACCCATAGGTATGCTGGCTAGAGATGTAGACAGGCCACAACCAGTTAGTGCCCCGAGTGCCTTGTTAAGGAGCCTAGACTTGGTGTATGACTGTCCCCAGAATTATAGCTCATCTTTGGCTCAGAAGTGCACAGACCCATCCCAGGGCCTGGCTTACCTAGGCCCAAGAAGAAACAAAAGCTCTTTAATCCCAATTCCATAGGGATTGATAAAGAGCCGCAACTCTATGAGAAAAGATGCTCAAGAGAAAAATGAGGGACCACTGACTTCAAAGACAGCACAGATTTGTCCTTTGATGCTGAGTCCTCACTCATTATCCCCAACTCACTCTGAAGCCTGGGATGAAGAGGGGTGTGGGCTAGAGAACATTTTGAAGCTGCAAGGGCTAGATAGGGCAGGACTCACTCACCCATCTTCGATCAACATGGGCGTGCCCAATGGCTCCAGGTCCTCAGCTGATACGAGCTGGTGAATCAGACTGTATGACTGGGGGTCCAGGCTGCGAGCTTGTGGGGGCAGAAGTGGCGAGTGGGCAGAATAGTTAAAAAGGTGCGGTATGTACTGATAGTGTGGAGGCACGGACACTCCCATGTACTGCTCCCTGAATGCCATAAATCCATTGAGTTCCACAGACCTACTGGAGAGAAAGGCTCACGTCAGGCAGAACCATGGCAGGTCTACGGCCCACTCGGAGGGATTCTTCAGCCCTGCAGTTCGTCTTCATCAAGCCAGGGACACAATTAATGGTTACATGCATCTCTCCCCTCTCAGACAGGGATTCTGTGCGAGTGGCTGTGTGGCTCCCCTTGGACACCCAGGACCTGGGAGAACAGACCATGAACGATGGCTACAGGAATTCACACGGTGCCAAATTTGGAGAGTTTTTAAGGGATACTTATAGACCATGATGATAAAGGTGAGCTGTTTTTTGGGGGGATGGGGGTGTGGGTGTGGGAAGGCGGGAAGTGTTTTGTTTTTTACTGCTAGGAAAAGTAAGGCACAGACAGGCTAGGTGCCTTGTACAAAACAAATCCAGCACCTAGCAAGGAACCTGACACATGGCCACAACTCCCTAAATATTCAAATGAAACAAACTACAGAACAGCTGAATGAATAAAGGTTATAATGAAATATGAAGAGAAAGGCAGATTCTTATCTTCCTTCCCTTTTTTGGGAGAAATCCAGCCACTCTGTCAATTAAGTTTTAAAAACTCCTGTAGCGATGAGAGCAAGACCAGAGCTTGGTGGGCATGGAAATAACTAGATGCATCTCCTGTAATGGGTCATCAACTACGGCCCAGGGCTTGTTGTGGTAAATGAAGTTTTACTGGGACACAGCCATACTCATTCCTTTACGTATTGTCTCTGGCTGCTTTTGCAATCTGCTGGTAGTTGAGAGCTAGACCGTAGGTCTGCAAAGCCTGAAGTATTTATTACCTGTCTTTCATAGACAGTTTGTCAATCCCTTTCCTGTAAGAAAAATTCCTGGGGAAAGAAAGCCTCCCTTGGTAGCTGACAGCTACATTTCACACCTAACAACTAACCTGAGATACCATTCTGGAACCAAGAGTTTCCTAAGTGGTATTCCATGATAGCAGCAAATTTGACTAGGTTAAAAATCTTCACTGTTTCTTAAAATTTATAAAGTGAGAATCTGCACTCTTGCTGAGGCAGAGAAATTATAACTTAATTTAATACTGTCACTATTTCAGTGATAAAGTAAATCGGAGAAAAGAGCTCCATTTGAAAGTTCTGCTGCTGCTAGGTGAAGAACATACGGGCACGGAGCGCAGCTATAGCACTCTGTCAGCCTGCGGACGAGACTGCTGAGACACTTTCAAGGTCTTTAGCAGAAACTGGGTTGTCGCATGCTGCTTGGCCTCGTCCTGGGCCCGACCCCAAACGCCGAGGGAGCAGGACTACTGGCTGAGACCGACTGGCAGGAATACCCGGCCCAGAGGGTTCTGTGGGTCCACACCCTGCCTGGGTGGTCCCTACGTGACACTGGGCTTGCCTTGAAGCTCACCTGGAGGATAGTGTGGAGCCTGGTGAGGGCTGGTTGCACTCGGAAGCCCTGTTCCCAGGGGAACTGTGGTCGCTGTCACCATGGTTGCTCCAGTGATTGGCTTCTTCCTCAAATTCCTGCCCAGACATGATCCTTTCGATCTCTTCCTCCGAAATCTTTGACAAGGAATTGGTACATGTTAGACGGCGTGTTCAGGATACTCTGTTCCTTCCTTAGGGCTGAGAACTTACTTAAACCTCCTGGGGGTTCCAGAACTCTAGAGAGAAGCCAGACACCCTCCCCTCCACACCCATACTTTAGGTCTCTCACTAATCTAGGACAGCTGGGTTCCTCGCCTCTTATCACAGTGGCTTACTTTGCCCATTTACCCCCATCAAGTCACAAAGCCTCTAATTCTCCAGCACTCCTCTTTATCCTGGAGTGTTCTTTCCTACCCTGCAACCACTTCCAGTAACAAACTCCTTGCCCTTCACAACCCAATCCAGATGTCACCTTCTTCGTGGATCCTTCTATTCACTACCTAGACAGAATTTTAAGCCCTTCTTCTATCCACTCATAATGCTGTGTATTCTGAGAGAGGAAGAGCAGCATAGTAGTTAAGAGTATGAATTCTAGAGTTAGCCCACCTTTGTTCTAATCCAGGTTCTGCCATTTTCTAATTGAACAATCTTGGGTAAGTAAATCATTTAACTATCTGAACCTAAATTCCTTCATCTGTATGGTAGAGAGAATAATAGTATACATCTCATAGGACTGTTGTGATGGTTAAATTAGTTAATACATTATCACATGTTTATAAAAGGGCCTAGCACATAGCAACTAATGAAGACTGACGATATCTTCATCATCGTTGTTATTTTTATAGCACTTCTGGTAATGAATCATAAAATATCCTCTACAAAACATAAGACTATGATAGGACCTAAAAAAAAGTACTTAATAAATGCATGTTGGATAAATCAAATGTTCACTTATTAAGTACTAACCACAAAATTTCACATGGATTTTCTCAGTAAGAAAGACATTCTTAAGCCTACTGAATAAATAAAAAATTGTAGCTAAGACAAATAAACTGACTTGCCCAAGATCACACTGCGTGCCCATGTCTGGGCAGGAGTTTGAGAAACAGGCCAAAGTATCCAAGTATTCAGTCCAGTGCTCTAGCTAGTATACCATATAGGAAGTAAATAAACACTTCTATAAAGTGTCTAACTCAGAGCTGAGGCCTAACCAGCTAAACTCAGCACACAGAATGAGAGCGAGTGCTAAGGAGGAAGGGACAAATGAATTTTTATTTCTTATTCCTATGGGAGAATATTTTCTCCCAAGTCGGACTAACTCAGACCTGCAAAATTCTTGCTCGGGGAGCTTGTGAGGAAACCTTGAGCTGCTCCCAACGTTAATACAGGAGGCATTTCGAACTGGAAGCCAACCAGCCCTCAGGACTTGGGAGGAAAAACAAGAAATGATCAACTGGTGTGCAAGCTGAGTGATTGGTCTTAAATAGCTTGGACTGTGTATTGGAGGGGTTGTCTTTATTCAGTCAAATGTAGCAAAAAACAAATAAACCCCTGCCCCCCGCCGCACTTTTCTCTTACGGGTCCTTAGAACACTGAAATTACTGATTGTATTTTATAAGACATGCAAAGACAAACGGTGGCATCAAACTACAAGACATCTACTGAGGCCCTGACTGAAGCAGCCTCAGTGATGGCGATGAGAGCAAGACCAGAGCTTGGTGGGCATGGAAATAACTGGAGCTGGGTGAAAAGGGCAAGTCCTGGTAACGTCAGCTTCCTCCAGCTGGGAGGCAAAGTGAGACTGCACCTGTCTCTCCCTGTGGGTCCGATGGGACACTGGGTAATCACTGATGCATTGAACAGGGGGCCTGTGAATCTGGGTTCAAATCTCGTCTGCAATTTCCTAGCTGGGTGCCTACAACAGTAGGTACTTACAACAGTAAGTACTGTTGGGGAAGTCACTCCAGTTCTCTGGGTCTTAGCGCCCTTGTCTGTAGAATGGAGACAATACCACCTCCCTCATAGCTCAGGGTCCCTCACAGGGTGCTGGAGCACAGAAATATGCAGCTTTGAGTCAGACAGACTTGGGAGATTAATCTAAAATAAAGTCATAAAGTGCAGGTGGCACAACAGGTGCTCAATAAATGGAAAGTCTATCCCTTATTTTTAATTATAATTAAACAGTTAACAAATTGGAAATCACAGCTCTCTCGTCCTAACACACCCTAGAAATTGTAAAAGACTAAAGGGAAAATTATATGCCCAGGATCAAAAAGTCAAATGCAACAACGGATGAAATAGGTTTCTCTGCATATCAGCTCCCTCAATGATGCACAGCGTCTGGAGACGTAAGTAACTGAAGATCCCCTGGCATGGTTCGGAGAGCCACACAGCATCCTCAGAAAAACATCGGGTAATACTGAGGAAGGTTTTTCTGAGGAAATGCTTAAGAATTCTTCCCAATGGGTAAACTTTCTACTGCACCTAAATATAAAAAGAATGAATACAAATGAAGATCATATATGAAAAGCCCAACACTCAATGGTGAAAAACTGAAAGCTTTTCCTAAGATCAGGATCAAGGCAAGGATGCCCCCTCTTAACACTTCTATTCAACATAGTACTGGAAGTCCTAGCCGGAGGAAGGAAGCAAAAATAAAAAGAAATAAAAAGCATCTGTATCAGAAAGGAAGAAGTAAAATTATCTGTTCACAGATGACATGATCTTAAAGTTGCAGGATATGAAATCAACATACAAAGACCAGTGACATTTCTATGAATTATCTGAAAAGGAAATTAAGAAAACAATCTCATTTACAATAGTATCCAAAAGAATAAAATACTTAGGAATAAACTTAACTAAACAGGTGAAAGACATGCATACTGCTGAAAGAAATTAAGGATATAAATAAATGGGAAGACATCCCACGTTCATAGATTGAAGGAGTTGATAACATTGTTAAAATGTCCATTAAATGATAATATTGTTAAAATGATAATATTGTTAATATTACCCTAAGTTATCTACAGAGTCAATGCAATGCTATCCCTATCAAAATTCTAATGGCATTTTTTGCAGAAATAAAAAATCTTAAAATTCATACAGAACCACAGGAATCCCAAACAGCCAAAACAATCCTGAGAAAGAACAGCAAAACCAGAGATCTTACAGCTCTTGATTTCAAAGCATTACAAAGCCATACAGTAATCAAAACAGTATGGTACTGGCTTATGGATACAGACCAATGGAACAGAGTATAGCCCCAAAATAAACACATGCATATATGATGAAAAGATCTTTGGCAAAGATACCAAGACTACACAATGGGGAAAGGATATCTCTTCAAACAAGCTGTGTTGGGACAACTGGATATTGATATGCAAAAGAATGAAATTAGACTCTATCTCACACCATACACAAAAATCAACTCAAAGTGGATTAAAGACTTAAAACCTTTTGAAAATATAAAACTCCTAAAAAAAAGAGAGAGAAAATAAGCTTCTTGACATTGGCCTTGGCAATAATTTCTTAAATTTGACACGAAAAACACAGGCAACAAAAGCAAAAATAGACAAATGGGGTTATATCAAACTAAAAAACTTCTGCAAAGCAAACAATCAACGAAGTGAATAGGTAACTCACAGAATGAGAGAAAATATCTGCAAACCATATATCTGATAAAGGGTTAATACTGTGTTTCCCCGAAAATAAGACCTAGCTGGACAATCAGCTCTAAAGGGTCTTTTGGAGCAAAAACTAATGCAAGACCCAGTCTTATATTATAGTAAAATAAGACCAGGTCTTATATGAATTTTTGCTCCAAAAGATACATTCGAACTGATTGTCCAGCTAGGTCTTATTTTTGGGGAAACACAGTATCCAAGATATATAGGGAATTTCTGCAACCCAATAGCAAAAAAACAAATAACATGATTAAAAAATGGGCAAAAGACTTGAATAGCCATTTCTCCAAAGACATGAATAGGCAACAGGTATGTGAAAAGAGGCTCACCATCACTAATCATCAGGGAAATGCAAATCAAAACCACAGTATCACCGCACATTAGGATGGCCATTATGGGGGCGGAAGGGGGGAACCCAACAGTAAATAAGTGCTGGAAAGGATGTGGAAAATTGGAACCCTTGTGCGCTGCTGGGTAGGAATATTAAATGGTGAAGCCACTATGGAAAACAGTATGGAGGTTTCTCAAAAAAATTAAAGACAGAACTACCATATGACCCAGTAACCCCACTTCTGGGTATCTACCCACAAGAACTGAAATCAGGATCTCAGAGATACTTCCACTTCCACATTCATTGCCGCATTATTCACAGTAGTCAAGAGGTAGAAACAACCTAAGTGTCCATTGATGGATGAATGGATAAAGAAAATGTTTTATATATATATTATGTATTACTTGGCCTTAAACAAAGAAGGAATTGTCATATGCTACAACTGGATGAACCTTGAAGACATTATGCCAAGTGAAATAAGGCAGTCATGGAAGGACAAAACTGTGTGATTCCACGTATGTGAGGTATCAAAGTAGTCAAACTCTTAGAATGGGGAGGTAGAATGGTTGCTGCCAGGGCCGGGGGAGGGGAAATGGGGAGTCGTTGTTCATTGGGTATAAAATTTCAGTCACGAGACGAAAAAGTTCTAGAGATCTGCTGCACAAAAATGTGCATATAGTTAATATCGTTCTATACACTTAACAATTGTTAAGGATGTAGATTTCATTTTATGTTGTTTTTTTAACCACCAAAGAGCAGCTATGAGTGTAGAACAAACTAAATTTGCAAGATATATATGACTTGAATAACATGACTAAAAATGTTTGATTTAAAAGACGAGAATGAACATAGCACACGTCCACACCTCAACTGAGAGCATGTATGTACCAAGCTCATGTGGTAGGAACCCCCCATCCAGCAGCAGGGTATATCTCAAAACAACTCTGAATTCCTCTTTCTCATTCCCTCACATTCAATTGGATAAATCCTATCAATTTTACCTATTAAAGATCTCTTGAATCTATTCCTTCCCCTCAATCTGTACTCTCATCCCCCTATTAAAACCACTATTTATGTCTCTTGCCTGGACTTCTGTAAAACCCTTTTATAACTTTTTCTCTGCCCCTAGTTTTACGGTTCGTTACCCAGCTCCTCACAAACCATTTCCACTGCTAGAATGATTGCTCTAAAATGCAAATCTGACCATGTCCCTCTCTCTACTTAAAAGCTTTTAGTGGTTGCCTGCACACCAATAGTTCCTGAGGCACGGCCCCCATCCACTAGTGTGCTGAGGGATTCAACTGATGGGTCATCACCAGATCCAATTCACTATCCTCATAAAGTTCTTGCTGCCCCGCCACCGCATGTGCCTAGTGACTGAAGGAACCCCTTATCCTTCCTTAGAGATTCATCTTCTGGTCTTTTAACACTCTGTCCTGTCTAGCAGGAAAAAAGGTGTTTGGCTCCACACCTCATTCCCAATATAGTTGTAATTCCTGTTCTTCCTTCAAGACTCTGTTCAAACTTTACCTTCAATAGAAAGCCTTCCCTGAGTGTCTTCAGTCCCCAACCTTGGCTCCAGTCCAAACAGAAGAGAAACCCCTCCCTTCTGGGCATCCTGTTATCGCTCACTGTACTCTGACGTCTGTTTCCGTATCTGTCTTGCACTCGACCGAGTTCATGGTACAGGGGCGCTGGCACAGAGCAGTCGTGTTTGTGGGACAGAATGGATATTATCATCCCTGCTCTACGAATAAGGCGATCCTTTCTGCTGATGTATTTTTAGAGACACTGAATAGCAAAGCTCTCTTGCTGATTTCTGCCAGACTCTGTTTATCTACAACCTTAAATAATTGACATAAAGAATCCTCTGAATGGTTTAGAAGCAGAATTGGGTTCACTTCTTGTGTAATCTCTAGGAAGGGTCGAGGGACTGATCACAGGAAGAGCTTCAACCAATCATTACCTTATGTATTAAGATTTCAAAAACACGTTCATACCCAGGCCCCAGAAGGCAGTCTTACAGGGAGGGAAGCAAAGATACCCTCCCCCACACCCTGCCCAGCAGCAGATGAGAGGATCAAGGTGAAGAGCTACAGGAGCAGCTGGAACCCTGGGCTTCCAGGATGGATCCCAACGTGAGGACTAGAACTCACCTGGACTGGCCCAATGCTCTTGTTCCGGCCTCCCGGCATGCCGTCTTCTCTGATTGCTGGAAGGAAACACAAGGCAAGACAGTCAGCAGCACGCCCACACAAGTCTAGGCACAAAAGAAGAACTTATTTGGCCAAAAGCACAGGGGGTTATCAGTGAGGCCAAGACAAAAACACATGTCTGTGTGGATTCAAAGCACCTACTCCTTCCATCGTTCCAGGCTACCTCGCAAACATCAGATACTGCTGGGCCCCCAAGGCACTGGGTACACACTACACACACTGTATACATTCAATATGCTCACAAAGCTGAGAGCATTATTAATAGTCCCACAGTCACAAACACCCCACCAGCATGAAGTGTCTGACGGCTTTGGTAAATTCAGGGAGAGGGATGGAAAGAACATTTTCCTTCTTATATACTTTTTATTTCCAGTCTAAGTTTGAGTCCAATTTATAGGATGAGAATAGGTTTGTTTTGTTTGTTTGTTTGTTTAATCAGAATTTTGACTTTATTGGTTCCTCCCTGCAAAGGCAGTCGGCCTAATGAGTTCCTGTGCAGCTGATTTTCCACTCAGGTGATTCAACTAAAGGAAGTATTTAGCATTTTCTAAGTATAAAAAGCATCCTCTAAAAATAGTACCAGCCTCATCAAAAATAACAACTACTAATATTATTACCTTCATTGTTTATGGAGCCACTTAATATGGGGGTACAGAGAAGGAACCCCTGATTTGCAGTTACAGAAAAGCTCTGATGTCTGGCAAAGCTTTTTGGAGAAGACAACTTCTGAATTGACTCTTAATGAATGAACAGGATTTATGCAGGCAGGAAACGCGTGCTCCAGGCTGAGCGAACAGTACACAGAAAAGCTGAAAGCTGAAAGCAAGCATGGAGTGGTTCAATCTGGCTGAAACGTTGAGTGTGTGCGTGTGTGTGTGGAGTGGGTGGGGAAATAGCAAGAGATGAGGCTGGAGAAGCCAACTGGGGTCAGCTCACAGAAAGAGCCTTGAATGCCCGGCCAAGCACATGGACTTGAGCAGAGGAGCCTGAGGATAAGAAGGTGGAACGCAGAAGAGAGATGAAGTCAGGTGAGCAGTTGTGAAAAATCAGTGAGGCCACTATGGGGGGTAAGAGGCTAAACAGTGGATAAGCTGATGGCATCATGTGAGAGCAAGCTTTGCTATAACAGACCTACTTCAAAAAAAATTAACATGAAGAATTAGAAAGTCCTTGGGGTAGGGTTGGTTGCCTCAGAAGGTGAGGGCTCCAAACTCAGTTCCTGTGGTAACTGAGAGGCTGACAGGAAAATCATTTTCCTTAAAGCAGACGTCATTCCTGGTATCCTTCGAAGATTATACACTTCAAAATTAGACAAGCTTGGGTCTAAATCTTCTTTCTGCTTGGTCTGTGTAATTACAGACAAGTTTCTTCACATCTTTGAATGACTAAAACTTCAGAATAAATAAAATTTACTGAAGAATAAAGAGGGGCTACTGGAACCTGTCTTATGGGGGCATTGCATTGTAAGGATTATATATAAAGTAATATGGCTAAAGCACCAAGCATAGAGCCTGGCTTGTAACTTACAACGTGGGTACTCAGTAACTAATCCTTCCTTCTCCCCAGTCTCTTTTCTCTGAACACAGGGGTATGAAAACAAGTTTCCACTGTCATCTTTGCTACAGCCTTAGTATCTTCATCTGTGGAATGGAGGCAACATGGTCTGCTTTATAAGGCTGCTGTGAATTTGGAGTGAGAAACATGCACATAGGGCGGCTGGATGGCTCAGTTGGTTAGAGTGCAAACTCTGAACAACACGGCTGCTGGTTTGATTCCCACATGGACTAGTGAGCTGCACCCTCCACAACTAGATTGAAGACAACGAGCTGCTGCTGAGCTTCCGGAGGGGCGGCCAGTTGGTTAGAGCGTGAGCTCTCAACAAGGTTGCCGGTTCAATTCCCGCATGGGATGGTGGGTTGCGCCCCCTGCAACTAAGATTGAAAATGGCGACTGGACTTGGAGCTGCGCCCTCCACAACTAGATTGAAGGACAACGACTTGGAGCTGATGGGCCCTGAAGAAACACACTGTTCCCCAACATTCTCCAATAAAAAAATAAAACAAAACAAAAAAACATGCACAGCCTATGTTAGGGCTACCGTGTTTCCCCGAAAATAAGACTGGGTCTTACATTAAGTTTTCCTCCAAAAGCTGCATTAGTGCTTATGTTCAGGGGATGTCATCCTGAAAAATCATGCTTGGGCTTATTTTCCGGTTAGGTCTTATTTTTGGGGAAACACGGTAGAAGCAGGCCTGGTTGTTCTCTGGGAGCTCTCTTTCAACCCAATTTCAAGTTCTAAAATAGCCTTAAAATTCCCTCTGTTGTTCCAGGGTCAACGACAGTCTTCAGGCCCTTCTATTTCCAACACTGACGTCCCACATGTCTTTGCTTCAGCTCACAGGTGTGGAACAAAGATCACTTGCAGATACGACACTGAATATATTTCACTTGCTATCTCACTCTCAGGGTCTTGGAGGTGGGAGACCACATTCCACATTCTTTCCTTTTTGTTTAAAGGGCCACAAACCTTAAAGGTTTACATCTTGCCAATTTGTTGTTTTGATATTTAAAAACTCATGCTGTCCTTTAACCCTCGTATATGACGGACGTTCACCATGTGTTAAGGTACTATCTTGGGTAAAATAAACCCATGAAAAAAGTATTAGCATCACTCCCATTGAATAGATGAATCTAAGGTTCAGAGAAGGGAAGTATTTTGCTTAAGGTGACAGAAACTAAACAGCAGGATCAGGGTTGGAACCCAGACTATCAGACGAAGACCAGCCTTCCTTCTATTACTAGTATTTCCCATCGTGTGTGCATCCCACTGGAGAGACAATTTTAGGTGGTGCACAGATAAACCCTTAATACTACACTTATCTTAACATGCATTAAAAAATATTGATTTCCCATTCACTGAGGTGATAAAAAATTCCCTTTGAAAATTAACTGGATTTTTAAAAACTGATTTCGAGAAGAACATAAAGTAAACAATAATTCTGGTTTAGTCAGAGATGGTAAAATCTGTCAAGATGGCATGAGACTGCCTGAAGTATGGGAAACAATACAACGTGTCACAGTGCCTCTGCTACAACAAAAATGCGGATCACAGTGTACAGCTTGTAACGTGCTCACATATGTGTTCGTGCATTTGATCCTCATGACAACCTTGGAAGGGGCACAATATTATTGTCCTATGCAGTTCAGAGACGAAGAAACTGAAGCTCAGAGACATGAAGGGATTCGTTCAAGGTTACTCAGAGAGCCGACAGAGCTGGGGTTTCAATTCGGGTCTTCTGATTCTAAAGATGCGCTTGTCCCTTGATGCTACACTGAGGAACAGCAAGTTTTTCAGCAGGGATGAGAGTCTTTCTGGTAATGAATTGATTAAAAAGAAAAAAACAAAAACAAAAGGCTCTGGGAGCAAGATCACAGGAATGGCTCTGCTGCACCTATTGTCCAAGCCTAAGAGTTCTTTCTATCTGCTCAGAAAAGCACACATTTTTTCTGCTCTGGAACTCATGTACCTACCATTCCCCATGGAAGCCTGGGCAGCCAACCAAACCCAGAAACCAGAGGGGTGAGTGAGACACAAAACTACTACACCAAAGCCCTTTCCCAAACCCATGGGTGGCTCCCTTTGGTCTCAGGGCTCAGTCCAAGCTCCCTTGCTGTGCATTTAAGACCAGTGATCTGGTTCCTCTGGGGTCCCTATCCTCATCTCTGACGACAAAGGTTATACTGTACATACAGAGAACTATTTGTCAGTTCTTGAACATGCCATGCTGTTTTACAGTTTTGCCTCTGCATGAAACTTTATAGTGGAAAAATCCAGCAATACCGTCGTACCCAAATGACACCACCTTAACCAAGGAATTCAAGTTAACATGACGAATAATGGGACAACTCTACACCACGTGCTCTTGATATGATGCATCGAGAGGACACATCACTTTTATAGCATTCTTGCCAGAAATGCATAATCTGAATCTAATCATGAGGAAACTGACAAACCCAAGCTGAGGGATATTCTACAAAATAAATAACTTGTTTTCTTTAAAACTGACAATGTTTTATTAAAGACGAAATGGTCTGAGAAAACACTTTAGATTAAATAAGATTAAAGAAAAATAAAAACTAATGTAATGTGTGATCCTGGATTGGCTCCTAGATTAGAATAAATTGCTATAAAGCATACTGGGATAAAAACTGGTAACATTTGAATAAGGTCTGCTGATTAGATAGTGGTATTAAGTCATGTTAAATATCCAGATTTTGATTAGAGTATTGTGGTTATGTTAGAAGCAAAGGGGAATGATGTAACTTACTCCCAAATAGTTCACACACACACACACACACACACACACACACACACACAGAGGGAGGTGGGGAGGGAGAAAGGGGGGGGAGAGAGAGAGAGAGAGAGAGAGAAGGAAAGAGGGAGGGAAGGAGGAGTCTTTCTTTTACAAGCTCTTTGTTTGTGAGGAGCTTGAACTTCTTTTCCTTCAAGGTTTTGCTCAAACATTCTCTCTGAGTTTTCTCATTGCTCCCTTTTTATCCTGGTAGTGAAATGGCAATGCCACAGGGTCGCATAATGCCATTCTACAACCATGAGGCTCCTCCAAGAAGCTTTCCTAAACCTTTTTACTTTTCAACGAGTTCACTAGCAAGACCACAAAATTAAGGGAATTTTAACATTTTTCACATAATTACTTAATTGACATGAATTCCTCCATGAGGCTCAGTGTAGCTTCCTCTGGCCTCTGATAATTTTAACAATATAGTAGTCCCCTTAACTGTAGTTTTGCTTTCCACGGTTTCAGTTACCCATGGTCAACTGCGGTCCAAAAACAGTAAATGGAAAATTCCAGAAATAAACAATTCATAAGTTTTAAATTGCGCGTCGTTCTGAGTAGTGTGATGAAATCTTGCACCTTCCTGGACGTGAATCATCCCTTGGTCTATCAGAGCCAAACTGTATACACTGCCCTCCTACTAGTCACTTGATAGTCATCTTAGTTATGAGAGAGAGGAGAGAGAGACCACATTCATATAACTTTTATCATGGTATATTGTTTAATTGTTCCATTTTATTAGTAGTTACTGTTAGTCTCTTACTGCTATTCCTAATTTATAAATTAAACTTTATCATAGGTATGTTCATGTATGTATAGAAAAAACATAGTATATATGGGGTTCGGTACTATCCACGGTTTCAAGCATCCACTGGCGGTCTCAGAACATACCCCCTGCAGGTAAGTGGGGACTGCTGTATGTCCTCCACCCACTTCCTGCCCTGCCCCCTGCACCACAGTCAATCCATCACTCCAGGAAGCACCCTGCCTTAACTGGGTTATCTGCTGAGGGACACAGAACAGTAGGACTTGGTCATGGCCCTTGAGGGGCTCATTCTCTAACAATGGCGGGAACAGACAGGTAAACTAAGACTGCACAAGGTGATCAGGACGATGGCAGAGTGCAAAACAGGGCTGTGGCAGCACTGGGGGTCATCTGGTGTGGGGGAGGGTGTGTCAGAGTAGGCTTTTTAGAGGACGTAACAAATAAAAACAGCCTCAAAAGACAAGTATATATAGTAAGGTAAAGAAGAGCGAATAGAATATTCCAGGAAGATGAGATCACACATGCAAAGCCCCCAAAACAAGAAGCATTGTTCAGTTTTTGGAGAGCTGGATGGAAAGTGCATTGTGTGTGGGGAGCAGCAGAGGGAAAAGGGAAGGGAAGAGGTGGCTGGTGCCACAGTCTGAAGGGCCTTGAAAATCATTCTGTGGAGCCCGACTTCATCCTGAAAACTGGGTGAGGAGTATGTGTTTAGGATCAGAGGTAGCACTGGGGAGGGACAGACAGGACCCAGCCACCACTCACTACCCCCGTTTAAATCTCTGTCATCGTCTTTCTAACTAATTTCCTGAACAGCCAACTTCCAGGTCTGAAAAGACATCTACATCCAGAGATGCAGCTGGCTCATACATGGCAGCTGCATTTTTTTAACAGTTAAGTTTTAAAATTTTGAAATACTTGGACTTATACAAGAGTTGCAAAACTAATATAGAGAATTCCCATATACTCTATACCTTCTGTTAACACCTTACATAACCATAGAATATTCATCAAAAGTAAGAAATGAACTTTGGTACAACACTATTAACCAAAGTACAGACTTTATTCGGTTTTCCCCAGTTCCACTGATGTCCTTTTTCTGTTCCAGAATCCAACCCAGGATCCCACATTATATGTAGCTGTCATGTCTCCATAGTCTCCTCCAATCTGGGACAGTTTCTTAGTCTCTCCTTGTCTTTCGTGACCTGGACACTTTTGGAGTGTTTTATAGATTGTAAGTTATTTTGAATAATTTCTCTCAATTTGGGCATATCTATTTTCTCAAGATTAGATTGGGAATGAATCTGTCCGTGCGTGCGTGTGTCCTTAGCATCAGGGCTACATGATGTCACTGTAAACACACTGGTGATATTGACCTCGATTGCTTGGCTAAGCGGTATCTGTCAGAATTCTCTACTGAAACCATTTTTCCCTCTGTAATGACTAAATATTCAGAGACTATGCAAACATTCTGTTTCTGTTGAAACCTGCACTCTCTTATTTTAGTATGCCTGCAGCAATTATAACTGGTCTTCTAATACTGACTTTCTACATTTGTTAATTAGAATTCATTAAGGAAGAATTCTTACTCTTCTGTTTACTTAGTCCATTAGTTCTGTCAGTGTGAACTCATGGATATTTTAGTCTTTAGATTATAAACGAATATATTATTTTGTTGCTTAAGTTATTCCAACGTTGACGACTGGAAGCTTTTTCAGGTTGGCTACTATGCCCTTTTGATTTGCTTCCTCTCCCCACCCTTTCCTTTTTTTTTTTTTTTTTTTTTAAATATATAGCTCTTTCTGGTACAAGATGCTCCAGGCTCATCTTACATTTTCCTTGCATTAGCTCTAGGACCAATCAGTTCTCCAAGGAGCCCTAATTCCTCTTATTGATATTTAGAAACCAAGATCTGGGCACTAGTGAGGTATCACTGCTTCTAGCCCTCTCAATAGCCAGAGCTAGAAAATACGTAGACCAACTCATGTATATACACACATATCTGTATTTTCTATTTATCTATCTAAACATGAGCCCATATTAATACCTCTGAATCAAATCCAGCCTTCCCTTTTCCTGAGTTATGACTTCTTTCTCTGATATGAGAAACCTGACTATCATTATCTATAATATAGTTTGTTCAACCCTAGTATACAAACAAATTAGCGACAGAATTCCTAACCCATAACCCTGAGAGAAACAAATTTACAAACTAGGGTGCTTTTTTGTAGACAGTTCTTTTTGTCTTCAGCCTCACAGTATACAGTCAAAACACTGTTTTTCAAGGTCAGCTCCTTTCTTTCCACTGCCTTCAGTGTGGCTACGTGTTTTGTTTATAATATCAGTTAGATTCATTTGTCAGTCTGCATTCTAGTGTTTTCCCTTATACTGGTTTCTTTTTAAAAAGATTTATATACAATAAAATTCACTTCTTTTGTGGTGCATAGTTCTATAGGTTTTGACAAATGCATAAAATTATGTGTGGAAACCCCAGTTCCACGCAGAACAGTTCCATCACCCCCAAATATTCCAAAGGCAGCTGTAATTTTAATTCCGCTTTCCCAGCACCAACCAGGAGGTGGCAGGGCTTCTATCTGAGAGACAGCCTTCACGAGGCAGCTGAGCCTGCCTGCTCTGCACGCACGTGGGCCTAGGAAGGCAGCTCCCACCCTCATACCCCGTGTCATCTTCTCCAGGTTATGGTTATAGAGGTTACGAGGTTAAGCTGAAATAGGGGAGTTTGGCTGGAAACCTCAGAATCTCACACTCCAGCTGAAGAAGCAGGATGAGTCGTCAGAGTCGTCAAGAACGCAACCCAAATTATGCTGCGATAAAATATTCACAGTGAGGCAACAAAGGGAGACAAAAAAACTAGAGGACAATCCCAAATCAGACGAAGGTGAGTAGATGATCAGAATCTCTCTTTAAGACATTACTTGTACCGTATTGGTGACTGGGAGAGATGTCTGTAAAGGGACAGGATTTCTAGGTAGAGGAAAAAACACGAGCACAGGCAGGACAATGCAAAGCATGCTTAAAGCACAGTAAGTACGTTCTGGACAGAAGACGAGGTTAGAAATATAGACCAGGGACAAAGTTGGTAACAGTTTAAACGCCCTGCCATTTCTTCATCCAGTAAACAAGAGGGGATTCCAACATGCAAACAGCTACGCCGTACGTACGGTAGGCATGTGAAGCAGCATGCTGTCCATAGGATTGTGGTATGATTACAAACTGCTTGATTAAAAGCGAATTACAATTTAATAATGATTAACTATCAACATAACCACCACTAAACTAACTACTAGTGTGTCACTTTTCCTTCCTAGGCTACATCTGTAAACTGAGTGTGCTGGTTAGTCACAGGGCGCTGTGTGTGGTTAATGAGATCAGGCACAGAAAGTGCCTGCCAGCTGCTGGTACACCCAGTGCTCAATAAATATTAGTATTATGAATTATAGATGACTTAAGTTCATCTCAGTGCTCTGCCATTACCTCTTTTACCTTTCTTCATAATGGGCAAGTTTTCAAAAGATTCTTATCACGCATACAATAAAAAACCAGTCTGGAATCTATCTGGATGTCTCTATTCATTAATGCTAAATACAAACCAATTTGAACAGTTCATGAAATCTGACTAACCCCCACCCCTGCATACTACTGTGAACTCCCAATACCTTGCTGGGCATTTTATATACATCGTTATATTTAATCCTCTAGAGAACTCTGAAAGGTAAGTATTTATCATACCCTTTTAAAGGTAAGATAATTGAGCATCAGAGACATAAAGCAAACTGCCCAAGGTCACAGAGCTAGTCTCTCACCAACCTCTATGCTCTCTGCTGAACTACACTGCCCTACTCTGTACCATTCATGAAAATACTCCTAGAGTTCAATTTTAACGAATGTGTTATTTTTACATTATTTCTTTTCAGTTGTAGTTGACATTCAATATTATTTTATAGTCATTTAGGTGGACAGCATAGTGGTTAAACTTGTATATAGTTTATGCAGTGATCGCCTTGTAGTCTAGTACCCACCTGGCACGATACATATTTGTTGCAACATTACTAACTAATTTCTATGCCACACTGACTCCTCGAGTTCTGACATTGGCCCTCTTCTCTTCTGTATGCAAGTTTGCTCTTTGGGTGACTTCTACCTACTACTAACAAAACTTGACCACCGTTATGCCAACAGCTCCACAAACTTCTACTTATAGGCAGGACTATTCACCTCAGTTCTGATCATATCCAGTTTCCTCTGTGGACTTCTCTGTGTGTCCTTCTCAGGGACGGCAAACTCAGCATTGCCAAAGCCAACATTTTGCCTGACTGTTTTTCCTGGTAGGGCCATTACTGTTAATCCAAATCTTCAAGGTCTGGTGCTGCCCAATATCCAGGATGTCACCAGCTCCTACCAGGTGAGCTTCTCCCACATCTGCGCCATCACATTCCCTTCTCCTCCTTCAGACCCTTCCTTCACAACTTCCTTTGGACTCTCCTAAAAACTTTCTCAGTGCCTTTTCTGCTTCACCATCCCAATCCATTCTTTAAAGCTCCTTTTGGGTTAATCCTCTTAGAATATGTTTATTCACGTCATTTCAGGCTAATGGTTCTTGAAAAGCTTCCCAATAAATCCCAAATTCTTCACCAACCTGGACGCAGATTTCTGGGCATGTCCTAGCCTCTGCAAATGCCATGATTCTAGCAAACAAAATGGTATCACATTCAGGGAACCTACTGCCTTCCTGCCTTTTCATCTAAAATGCCTACTTCCCGTCATCATGCCCTGAGAGAAGAACTGGTCGAGTATATTAATCCGTCAGGACTTGATTGTTAATTGGGGTCTTGCCACATGGAGCCTGTGGATTCATTCTCACAGAATCCTTAACATGTCACCAGTCTTTCTCCCCACCTCGTCGTGGAGACCCCTGCAGGCAGGAACTGTGCCAGATTCATTTTTGGGCTCATGAGTACACAGTACAAGGCCTAGCATCTGCTGCAGGCTTGGGAATGAAGAGCTGACACTAACAGTGACACGATGGGGGACGGGTGGGCAGTAGAGCTGCGGGCACCACTCACCCTTCCGGTTCATCCCCATCTGGAGGCATTTGAGCAGGCGGCAGTACTGGCACCTGTTCCTCTGCTTCCGAGACATGACACAGTTCTTGTCACGGCTGCACCGATAGACCCGCTTGTTGCAAATGCTGCGCTTGAAAAACCCTTTGCAGCCCTCACAGGAGATGATTCCATAATGCAAGCCGGTGGCGCGGTCCCCGCAAATGAGACAGGTGCGTTGTTCAGCCCGGTCATCTGGAACAGAAACTGAACACATTCACGTTAGAAGACCGTGGAAAGAAAGGCGTGAAGCCTGCAGTTCTGGAACAAGCAACCCCACCCTGGGTAGATCAACAACATCACCCTCTCAGGATGCCTGGCAAACGGGGTATCTTTAGAGCCCTTGTCCTTGGAACAGACCCCTGCGTCTACCTGCAGGTACTGCAAACATAGACTATTGGGAAAAAGGACTCATGCTCCTTCCCCTGGATTTCATCACCACGTGGACCAGCATTCAAGTCAGAAACCTGGGCAGTAGCTTTGACACCTCCCTCTCCCTTAGCTTCCTCAGCCACAGCTCATCATTTCTACTTGGTGGGAAGGTGGGCAGGATTATTGAAAATGTATTTAAGTGCCTAGCACATGGTGTACACCCGATAAATGGTAACTGTACTTGTCAACAAGTGAAGAACCTTTACCCATGTCCAGCCAAACCATCCATCCATCCAACAGATATGTATTCAGCAACTATCCTATTCTAGGCACTATTGCATGGCACAGATACAACAGTGAATAAAAGTCCCTGGTGGAAATTCCATTCTAGCAAAACACCTCCTCTGTGTCCAGGCTCTGTCCTAGGTACCTTGTATTCAGAAATAAAGCATCATGATCCCCATAGTTAAGGAAATCACTGCCTAGCAACAAACAAGTTAATAAAAGAGGAAATTCAGGCTGGAATATACCTCTCCACTTCCTCTTCCCTGAAATTCCACTAACTTGGAACCAAGAAAGTGCCCCAAAATAGGCACATGACAAAAAAATGCCACGGTGAAGTGAACTGTGATGTCAGACCTTGCTAATAGGTGCAACCTGCAGAACAGGTTTTGATCATAGGCCAAGGCAAGAAACCAGAGATTTACGCCTCACTTTTGAGCCTTACTCTGAAAACTCAAAGTTTTAGAACTGCAGGCTTAAAGCCAAGATATAATAGGCAAGTTATCATGGTTAATTATCCTTAGAATTAGAGAGATGATTTTGGTTTAGGATGACGCCATAGAAACGGCGGCAGGAGGTGAGCCTCTTGAAATCTCCCCTGGAATTTACAACAAATTGAACAGCTATAACTCCACAAAGGACTCCCTGCACAACAGACAGGCAGGACGAAGAGACGTGCAACTGAAAGCATCTAAAGATGGGCAAACTGGTGAGAGAGGGAGGAGGGAAGTGGGATGTGTGGAGATGTGGGCTGCCCGCGCAGGATGCAGACCTAGCTCGGAGCTCCAAGCTCCCTGCATTCCGGAGCTACCCCAGCCATAGAAGGAAGAATTCGGATTGCTAGCGCTCCCCTTATGGCCCACAGTCCCGCCTGAGGGAAAAAGGCTGAAAATGGAGGTTTAAGCCCTCACTGCCAAGCAGACAACGGAAGGCTTAGGCATGGAGCCTAGCCGACCCCTCCCACCCTCCCAGTGCTAGAAGCAGAACAGTAGCAGTGCCAGATTCAAAACAGAACATTTGCAGTTCTAAAAACTACAGTACAGCGCGAAAGACTCACAGCCCAATTAGTTCCGGAGAAGGGGAGGAGCCCTGGGTGCAGGACGGGCTGTGCTGGTGACCGCTGCCATTGCTCTGGGCCACCTCTCACAACCCACCGCGCCCCTACCCCGACCTATCTGGGCCGATCCCCGCAGGAGTAAACAGAGCTGCTGAAACACACAAGCCCTGAACCTGGTGCAGGAAGAGCTTCGGAACTTCAGAAGCTTTTGACATGCTCCAACGGAGGTGACCCCCTGAGACCCAGGCAACCTGCTCACAGAGGAGAAGCCCACCTTCCAGGGAATCCCCACATTGTGTGAGATGCCGGAACAGTGCAGAAAACACTACAGCATGAGAAAGAATTAAAGGCTTCAGTTGGAAAGAAAATAAAGCATTCTACCAACTCCTACTGGAAAGCAAAGGAAAGACCTCTTTCTATCAACCTGTTGCAGAACCCACTCCTGTAGATGCCTAGGAAGAGAAATAATAATTCATTAATTGCCATGAATAACCAAGGTAACAAGGCAGCTCAGAAAGAAAATGAAAAGTCTCCAGAAAATGAACTTAAACACATGGAAATACGTGACTTAAATGACAGAGAATTGAAGACTGCAGTTCTGAAAAAACTCAACAGGATGCAAGAAAACACAGAGGCAGTTTAATGAACTCAGAAACACAATCAAAGAACAAAATGAACATTTTACCAAAGAGACTGAAATTTTAAAAAAGAACCAAATGGAATTGCTGGAGATTAAGAACTCAATAAAAGAAATGAAGAATGAAATAGCCAGCTTAGGTAGTAGAGCTGACCAGATGAAGGAAAGAACCAGTGACATTGAAGATAGAAATCTGGAAATGACACAGATCAAAGAAGAGACAGACTTGAGAGTAAAAGAAATGAAAAAATTCTACTCCATCACAAAGAACAATGTAAGAATAATGGGCATACCAGAAGGAGAAAAAAGGGAGAAGGGAACACAGAGTATATTGAAACAAATAGTCGACGAGAACTTCCCAAACTTGTGGAAACCACTGGATCCTCGAACCCAAGAAGCAAATAGAACACCTAATTACCTCAACCCCAACAGGCCTCTTCCAAGGCACATTGTATTGAAGCTGTCAAAAATTAACAACAAAGAAAGAATCCTCAAGGCAGCCAGGGTAAAGAAGACTGTAACTTACAAAGGAAAGCCCGTTAGGTTATCATCAGATTTTTCAGCAGAAACTTTACAAGCCAGGAGGGAGTGGACTCAAACATTCAAACTATTGAAAGAGAGAAATTATAAGCCAAGAATAATATACCCAGCAAAGATATGCTTTAGATATGAAGGAGGAATAAAGAACTTTCCAGACCTATAGAAGCTGAGGGAATTTTCTAACACACAACCTGCACTATAAGAAATACTGAAGGAGGCTATTGGACCTGAAACAAAAGCAAAAGAATACAAAACCATGAGTAGTACTATGAACAGACAGACAGAAGCAGGAAATGGCAACCCCTACACCAAATAAGACACTATACACTTAAACATAAGATACAGGGTGAAGAAGAAGAAGAAAAAAAAAAGAGGAAAAAGACAACGTGATACTGCAGCGCAGGAATCAATTCATTGCATACATAGGGATAATTTGCATTAAGAAAAACATAAAAGGGGGGAGAGAAAAGGTCTAAACCGGCATAAAGGAAGGAAGTAAGCGTGCTGAAGAAAATGGAATATTCTAAATATGAAACTTTCTTTTAAGTAAACTTAATGGTAACCACCCAAAAAAAAATCCAGAACTGCAATATATGACATAATAAAAGAAGAAACAGGGAAAAATCATAGAATACCACCATACTGAAATAAGAGAGAGCAAAAAAAGGCAAAGAAACAATGGAGACACAGTCCTACCAGAAAACCAAAGAATGATAGGAAATCCTCATATATCAATAATCACCCTAAATATAAATGGACTGAACTCACCAATAAAAAGGCACAGAGTAGCAGACTGGATCAAAAAACTAAACGTAACCATATCATACCTCCAAGAGACACATCTCAGCTGCAAGGACAAATATGGACTCAAAGCGAAGGATGGAAATTGACACTCTGAGTAAATAGTATCCAGAGAAAAGCAGGTGTAGCCATACTGATGTGAGATGAAACGGACTTCAGTATAAAAAAGGTAACAAGAGACAAAGACGGACACTTCATAATAATAAAGGGGACTATACAACAAGAAGACATAATAGTCATCAATAGTCATATTTATGCCCTCAATCAGGGAGCACTGAAATATACCAAGCAACTACTAATAGAACTAAAGGGAGAAACTGACCAAAACACAATTATACTAGGGGACCTAAATACATCACTGACAGCTATGGATAGATCATCCAAACAGAAAATACATAAAGAAATATCAGCCCTAAATGACACATTAGATGAAATGGACATAACCAACATTTATAGAGCACTTCGTCCTAGAACATCAGACTATACATTCTTTTCTAGTGTACATGGAACATTCTCAAGTATAGATCATATATTGGCACATAAAACTAGCCTCAGCAAATTTAAGAAGATTGAAATCATAGCAAGCATATTCTCTGATCACAAGGCTTTGAAATTGGATATCAACTGCAAAAAGAAAGCAGGAAAAACCACAAATATGTGGAGATTAAACGACATACTTTTAAAGAACGACCGGGTCAAAGAAGAAATTAGAGGAGAGAGCAAAAGATACATAGAAACATATGAGAATGAAAATACATCCTACCTATATTTTGGGGATGCAGCGAAAGCAGTTTTAAGAGGGAAATTTATATCACTACAGGCCTATCTCAAGAAACAAGAGAAGTCCCAGATAAATAATCTCAAGTCACACCTTAAAGAAATAGAAGAACACTAGAAATAGAAGAACAAATGAAACCAAGGTCAGCAGAAGAAAGGAAATAAAAAATCAGAGCAGAACTAAATGAAATAGAGAACAAAAAGACAATAGAAAAAATTAATGTGACAAACAGCTGGTTCTTTGAAAAGATTAGTAAAATTGATAAAACCTTGGCAAGACTCACTAAGATAAAAAGAGAGTAGACACTAATTAACAAAATCAGAAACGAAAAATGGGAAGTTATCACGGACACCACAGAAATACAAAGGATCATCCAAGAATACTATGAAGGACTATATGCCACCAAATTCAACAACCTAGAAGAAATGGACAGGTGCTTAAAAACATATAGCCTTCCAAGGCTGAACCATGAAGAAATGGAAAATCTAAACAGACCGATCACCAGTAACGAAATTGAGTAAAGTCATCTGAAACCTTCCCAAAAGCAAAAGTCCGAGACGAGATGGCTTCACTAGTGAATTCTCCCAAACCTTCAAAGAGGATCTAATATCTGTCCTACTCAAACTCTTCCAAAAAATTGAAGAAGAGACAATACTCCCTAATTCATTTTATGAGGCCAGCATTACCCTGATACCAAAATCTAGTAAGGATTACACAAAAAAAATTAAACAGACCAATATCTCTGATGAATACAGATGCAAAAATCCTAAACAAAATTCTAGCAAATCGAATGCAACGATGCATTAAAACGATTATTCAGCACGACCAAGTGGGGTTCATCCCAGGGGCACAAGGATGCTTCAACACATGCAAATCCATCAATGTGACACATCACATAAACAAAATACAGAACAAAAATCATATGATTGTATTAATTGATGCAGAAAAAGCATTTGACAAGATACAACATCCATTTATGATTAAAACACTTAACACTTTCCTTGAAAATACCTTAATATAATAAAGGCCATACATGACAAACCATCAGCTAATATAATTAACGGTGAAAACCTGAAGCCCTTTGCTCTACGTTCAGGAACACGACAGGGCTGTCCCCTATCACCTCTGCTTTTCAACATAGTGTTGGAAGTCCTCGCCAGAGCAATCAGGCAAGAGAAAGAAATAAAAGGCATCCAAATTAGGAATGAAGAAGTTAAATTGTCACTCTTTGCAGATGACATGATGCTATATGTAGAAAACCCGAAAGACTCCACCAAAAAGCTATTAGAAACAATAAACGAATACAGTAAAGTTGCCGGCTACAAAAATCAACGTACAAAAATCCATTGCATTCCAATATACTAACAATGAAATCTCAGAAAAAGAAATAAAAAAAAAAGACAATTCCTTTTGCAATTGCAACAAAAAGAAGAAAATACCTAGGAATAAACTTAATCAAGGATGTGAAAGACTTATATGCTGAAAACTATAAGACACTTTTAAAAGAAATTGAAGAAGACACAAAGAAACGGAAAGACATTCCGTGCTCATGGATTGGAAGAATCAACAGAGTTAAAATGGCCATATTACGCAAAGCAATATACAGATTTAATGCAATCCCCATCAAAATCCCAATGGCATTTTTTAAAGAAATAGAACAAAAAATCATCAGATTTGTATGGAACCACAAAAGACCCTGAATAGCCAAAGCAATCCTAAGATAAAAGAACAATGCTGGGGGCTGGCCCGGTGGCTCAGTCAGTTAGAGCTCCGTGCTCCTAACTCCGAAAGATGCCGGTTCTATTCCCACATGGGCCAGTGGGCTCTCAACCACAAGGTTGCCGGTTCAATTCCTCGAGTCCCGCAAGGGATGGTGGGCAGCGCCCCCTGCAACTAAGATTGAACACGGCACCTTGAGCTGAGCTACCGCTGAGCTCCCGGATGGCTCAGTTGGTTGGAGAGTGTCCTCTCAACCACAACGTTGCTGGTTCGATTCCCGCAAGGGATGGTGGGGTGCACCCCCTGCAACTGGACCTGGAGCTGAGCTGCGCCCTCCACAACTAAGACTGAAAGGACAACAACTTGACTTGGAAAAAAGTCCTGGAAGTACTCACTGTTCCCCAATAAAGTCCTGTTCCTCTTCCCCAGTAAAATCTTAAAAAAAAAAAAAAAAGACAATGCTGAAGGTATCACACTCCTTGACTTCAGCTTGTACTACAGGGCAACAATAATCAAAACAGCATGGTACTGGCAGAAAAACAGACACACAGATCAATGGACTAAAACTGAGAACTCAGAAAGAAACCCACATAAATATGGGAAGATAATTATTGACAAAGAAGCAAAAACATACAATGGAGAAAAGACGGAGGGAGGGAGGGCAGGAGGGAGGCCAGCACTCACGGAGCCTGTATTAAACGCCAACTTTGAGACACGTCCTTATGGTCCCCATTTGTAGTAGGCTGGATAATGGACATGCAAAGGTATCAGGTTCCCTGGAACCTGGAACCGTTATCTTGGAAGGAAAAGGGATCCTTGCAGATGTCATCAAATTAAGGATCTCGAGTTGGAGCGATTATTCTGGATGATAAGGGTGGGCACCACTTGCCATGACACATATCTGTGTAAGAGGCAGAAGGAGATTTGATACAGACAGAAGAGGAGAGTGTGTGCATTCACACACACACGCACACGCACACGTGCACATGCTAGCACACACAAGAGAAGGCAATGTGAAGAGAGGCAGAAGTTGGCCACAAGCCAAAGAATACAGGCAGCCACAGAAGCTGGAAGAGGTGAGGAATGAGGTTCTGCTCACATCTTCATTTCAGCCCAGTGATACTGATTTTGGGTTTCTGGCTTTCAGAACTGGGAGAGAATAAATTTCTGTTGTTTTAAGCCGCAGTTTGTGGTACATTTTAAACAGCATTATAGGAAACTAATACACAACTTTTTTTTCATATGGGGAAACAGACATAAAAGGTTCTTGCCCAAATAGCAGGTATGCAGAGAAAAGCAGATATACGAGACCACACAGCTAGGGAAATAGCTATGGAAAAGGGAATTGCCTGGGTTTTTGAGGACATGTATTTCTTAGGTACAAACTTTTCTAAGCCTTGCTAGGCTTGGATGTACTTCCTAACTGTGGGCAAATTGAAAAACTGGAACAAATTGACATTCCAAAGTTCTTGTAATAGAATCCTTTTTTTCTTTCTTAAGCTAACTTAAATGAGTTTCTGTTATTTGCAACTAAAAGAAACTTGGCTATGATACCCTATAAAAATGACCCTGGTATAATAAGCATTCCTTTTCTTTTCCTTTTAAAAAGGCAAAGGAATCTCAAAGTAAACATTAGAGCAAAGTTACAATAGCGAATTAAAGAACTAAACGAAAGGCCGAACTGGCAAAATGGATGGTATAACAAACAGCACTATGTGTGGGATGGGACTCCTAGAGTGCTGGGCTTGAGATGCTGCAAGGGCTTGGAAACAGCATGGGACACTCGGGAAATCATGACTGGCTAAAGAAGAATCTAAATTTTCTAATGTTAAATTAAAACCTTTAATATTCTATTATATATATGCATTAAAAAATGACCCAGAACTCTCCTAGAATAGACTTAAAAATAGTCATGAGTAATCAACATCTATAAGAACGACACCTTCCTTTCTTCACGGATAAGATTTCACTAAGCGACTAGGCACTGTGCTTTGTTTGTGTTGTCATGTAATTATCATAGTCCCAAAGGTGGGTACAACTGTTATCATTTTGTGAATGAGAAAATGGAGATCTTAAAAAGAGTCAAGTCACTTGTCCATTTAGGATGTAGCTGACGCTAATATGCCAATATCAGAACTGGAGTTCAGTAACCTCTTCATAAAGCATTCGTACGGGATTCTGTGGATCCAGAGCAAAGGGCCCAGTGAACGACAGTCAAATACAGACCTGTTAAGAATCTGCTCATGTCTTGAAACACTGCGTGGCTTTGCATAAGAGTTTAAGAAGGCCACGCTGAGATCAAAGACTACAGGGGACTATTTCTCCACTGATGGGCACAAAGAGACTAGATTCCCTCTGAGTCCTATGACTGCTTCTCTGTCTGGCTCTAGCGCATGTTACTGCCATGGTCCATTTCTGTAAGCAGCACTGGTCTACGCCATAGACCAGGAACCAATTCAGAAGGAAGTTTCTCAAAGGCCTACAAGAGAAAGGCCCCTCTCCCCATAAACCTTAGAATCGAATCCTTCAAAGAGGCCTCTGGCCAACTGCTCTCACAGTAGCGGAAAAAGAGCATAACGACAGGAGAAAGAGCATAATGATGGTTAACGGAGCACTTGCGGCCCAGGGTCTATGCTAGGCACTTTCATGTTATTGTGCTGAATCCTCATGACAGAGCTAAATGAGGTGCCCTTATTTACAGAGGAGGACATTGAAGTTCATGAGGTGACATCACTTTCCAGTAGTCACCCAGCTAGGAAGAAGCCCCAAAGTCTATGCACCTAACCATCATATTCTGTGGCCACAGCAAGGCAAATCTATCCATAGTCTATATGTAGGTAAATCAGACCCTTCTTGGGAGAAAAAAGCTAAAAAGCTAAGGTGTCACTTTGTAAACGAACAAAATGAAGCAAAATACCCCTAATGGTGCCCGGTCAGATGGCAGATTTCCGCACCTATTCTTGTAAAGGATTTGAATGCTATTTAAAGCATGCTTACATGCATCATCTCACCATACCAGGCCGGGGCAAGGATTATTCTTACAGATATGGCAAAGAACATTCAGTGAGTACCAACGGTATACCACCCAACGTTCAAGAAGTTGTTACCTATGCTGTCTTATCTCTTCATTACAGTAACTGTGAGAGGCATCGTTATCCCCAAATTCCAGAACCTGGCATCTCAGAGTTAGAACATGCCTTAGAAATTGCCTTGAACAGACCTTCACTTGAATTCCCTCTACAATATTCCAAGACAAGGGGTTGCCTTGATCACATTCTACAGTTGCTCCTTGAACCACAAGTGTCCACTGACACGTAGATTTTTTCAATAAATACCTGTACTGTTTGGATCCGAGGTTGGGAATCCAGAGATGTGGAGGACCGTCCGTATGAATTGATTTATACCGTTTTATATAGGGGTCTTGAGCATCTGGGGATTTTGGTATCCATGGGGGCTGGGGTCCTGGAAACAATCCCCATGAATACTAACGAAGAACTACGTTTTCGGAAAGTCAAAAATTACAATTTCGACTGCGCGTGGAGGTCAGCACCCCAATCTGTGTTGTTCAAGAGTCAACTATACTCGCACAATAGCTAGTGATTCAATTAGGTACTTCATTCCCTTCATCCCATTTTAGACTACTTTAACAGTTCAAAAGCTTTTCTTTACACTGAGCAAAGTCTGTTAACCTGAATCTTTCCCTATCGCCCCATGTTATATGCTCATGGGCAAAAAAATAAATGTGTAACCTAACCTAGTTCATATACCAACCATTCAGAGATTTAACGAAAAATGGGGTTCCCAACTATAAATTTTCCTTCTTTCATTTCTTTCTTTTTTGTTTCTTTACTGGGGAATATTGGGGAACAGTGTGTGTCTCCAGTGCCCATCAGCTCCAAGTCACTGTCCTTCAATCTAGTTGCAGAGGGCGCAGCCCACCATCCCATGTAGGAATTGAACCCGTAACCCTGTTGTTCAGAGCTCGAGCTCTAACCAACTGAGCATCTAGCCACCTCCCTTCTTTCATTTCTTATTCTTAGCAGAATCAGATAGTATCAAAATCTCTCTTAACACAAAGTATCCAGAATTAAATGGTTTTTCTTAATATAATTTAAGACTCAATTAACTTTGCTTAGATGTTTCTGCAGCCATCAGCACCAGTAAACACATAGTATTTTATAACTACTGATGCATAAAAATGCTACACATTTTATAATGAGAAAATTGAAACTTAAAGAGGTAAAGAAATTTAATCTTGGCTATACAGCTAAGTCAGGAGTGGAAGTGAAATTAGAATTCAAGATCTTCCAATTCCAAGATAGCTATATTTCTAATCCCCCTTACACTTAATTCACACCTGGTTCACAGACATCTAAAACCTGAAGTATTTATCTCACATACCATTAACCCATGTCTTTCTTCTTCTATTCTGGGTAAGGTCAATATTAAATCCAAGGGTAAGTCTCTATATTTGTCCTTGATCAATTTTATCTTTACATAATAAATTCTGTATGTCATCCTGGTCTATTAAAATCTTCTGGGGATCGTTCCTGCCACTCAGTTACTTCTCCCACCTCCTTTTCTCCAGGTATGGCTAGTATTAGATTAATATGGTTTTAAAGATGGAAGTGAAAACAAACAATGTGGCCTTCAGGCAAACTGCAAGAGCTCCTTCTCCAGTCTGACTTAACCATTAGCGTTCTGGAAACAGTTGGTCAACGAGTTTTGTCTCTTAATTACACTAGGAAATCTAGCCTGGCTTCCATTTCTCTATCTTACACATGAGGATATCATGAATGACTGTGTCATATGCCTCATTGAAATTCCAGTTTCATTACATCTACTGCATTCTCTGACTAGTGAGCCCATCACAAAGTAATGGTTCACAACCATTCCTAATTAGGCACTCTTAATCTATTAATTCAATGTTCTAAATCTGCATTATTCTACCTAAAATACAATGGGAAGAAAGTCAGGTAAATAAGCACTTCAAAGTGGAGACTATGGCTCATAGTGACTGTCATGTTCATAAATCAGAAAGATAAAAGACAGAGTAGTTGATGAAAAGCTGAGGGTTTGAAAAATGATAGGTATTTGAAGCTCTGAACAAGGTAGTTTGCTATCTACAAAAATAGCAATGAGTAAAAAATAGTGTAGGAGAGAGAAGACCCTTACTAATTTATCAGAGAAACTGAATGTTTGTCTTGATCAGGAGTATTAGAAGGGCTCAGACTGTGAACTTTAAAAATACCATCTCCTACAACAGGAGGCAGGACTCCTTAGAGAAATCGTTGATTCCAGGTTTGAGGAAAAATACGTGCAAGACGAGT
Source organism: Rhinolophus sinicus (assembly GCF_036562045.2). NCBI lineage: Eukaryota > Metazoa > Chordata > Mammalia > Chiroptera > Rhinolophidae > Rhinolophus > Rhinolophus sinicus. The sequence continues at coordinate 179,888,116 of NC_133754.1, forward strand.
CTTGATGTGCTGCCCAAGAGTTAATAATGGGTCGTGTCAAAAGGACACAGCAAACGACATAAAGAGCCTCCAAAGTGGCCTAAAATTGAGCAACCTATGTATCAAAGAGAATAATGATGGCAATAGATTACAACACTTCAAATATAAAAACCAGTGCATTCACCATAACTGTAAAAAGAAAAACTCATGGATCCAGTCAAGATGGCGGAGCAGGTAAATGCCAAGTTTACCTCCTCTCACCACATCAAAATTACAACTAAACTACAAACCAACCATCATGAGAATTGCCCGAAATCTTGCTGAACCGAAGCCCTACAACTACAGACATACAGAAGAAGCCACCTGGAGACTGGTGGGGAGCGAGAGACACGGACCGGGCTGGTCCCACACCTGTGTGTGATCATTAAAAATGGAGAGGGGTATCATGGCTGCGGAGGGTCCCCCACCCCCTGGAAGAGGCAGGAGTCCCAGCCCCTCCCCAGCCCAGGGCTCCGGTGCTGGGGAGAGAAGTCCCCATGATTTCTTGTTGTGCAAAACAGTGGAGATTGTGGCTGAATGAGATGGAGGGCAGCTGGAGTCCCAGGCGCTCCTCTTAAAGGGACAGTGCATGGACTTACGGACGGAATCACTGGCTCTGAGCTCCAGTGCTGGGGCGGCAGCTGGAGAGGCGAGAGGGACATAAGGGGGGGAACCTGAGTTGTCTGGCTTCAAGACACAGCCTGGACGGGCAGCTTTCTCACGGACGACGGAGCTGGCGGAAGCCATTGTTTCTTTGTTGACACCTCCTTCCGGGTGTGCAGGTCAGGCAGCCGCCATATCTGAGTCTCCATCCAGTTGGCTAACGGGCTTTCGCTGGCCACACCCCAGTGATTCGAGACCCTACTCTGCCCAACTTTCGGGCACACCCAAGCCACTTCCAGTGGCTTTTTTGTATAAACCGCCTGCCTTGGCTCATGCTGCAGACTTTCCAAGGGTCTCTTATAGGTTCATGGAACCCAGACAAGCAGCATCTGGCTTACGCATGTCCTGTACCTCTGGCTGAGCAGCCCTAATCCTGGCGCTAGCAGCAGCTGGTCTTGGTTCATGGTTTAGCCTCTTGAGGCGCGTCCAAGCACGGGATGGGCAGTGGCCATGTGCAGATTGCTTTGTGGCTCCTGCTGGGTGGCCCCGGCTGGGGCATGGGCTGTGGCTGAACTTGACCTGCAGCAGATCCCCTTCCAGGTGGCTCTGGGGCTGGCATGACCAATGTCCAGCTTCAAAACAAGCTGGAGCATCACCCAGCCACCTCCGAGGACAACACACCCAAGGGCAGAGAGGGCAGGCACGAGAGCCCTGCTGAGGCAGATCCTGCTCTGTAGGGTCAGCCCCTGCACCGCAGCTCTGCCCTTGTAGTCACAGCCAGTCCACACACTCAATGAGCCCAGGGTCAGTCCTTCCCATTGATGTGCGAATAACAAACAAGGCTCAACTACAAGAAGAGTCTTGTACAGATGTACACAACTCACACAAAGGACACACGTGGAGAGCCTGGCTCAGGTGACCAGGAAGACTGAGCCACTGAGCCCCACAGGACACCTACTACATAAGGCCACTATTGAGACCAAGACACACAGCAGCCCTACTTAATACACAGAAACAAACACAGAGAGGCAGCCAAATGGGGAGACAAAGAAACAGGTCCCAAATGAAACAACAGAACAAAGCTCCAGAAAAAGAACTAAACAAAATGGAGACAAGTTATCTACCCGACACGGAGTTCCAAACACTGGTGATAAGGATGCTCAATGGTCTCAGGAGGACAGCATAGGAAATACAGTCAATCACACTGTGACAGCATAATACGGTGTCAGATGCTTACTGGATTTAATGATGACCTTTTTTTTAGCATGGGGAACATAATCAGTAACATGGTAATAACTATCCATAGTGCCACACGGGTACTGTTGAATAACTATGATCTATACCTGAAACTAATATTAATATTGTACGTTAGCTGTATTTTAATATAAGTCTTAAAAGAAGAAAAAAGAAAAACTCATTAGTTACCACTGGAGGTTGCTAGAACACCAATTCATTACTCTGAAAATTGAATAAAGGGAAAAAAATCAAACATTAAAGTAAAAACTACTGGAATCTTCCTCTCTTGCTCCCCTCCCTAAGAGTAAGAGGAGAGAAGGGGGTGGGAACAAAGACTGTTTTGAAGAATTTCAAACTTTAATTGAGAAGACTGTGATTAGGGAGACAGATCTGTCTGGCAGTAGAGGGAACAGGCTTGGGTGGGGCGGTAGAGTTGATCTCAGGGCCCATGGCAAGGTAAGTCTCACTCGGGGATGGAAAGGAAAGCGACAACTGTCAGCTCAATAGATCTCTTGAACAGAGGCAGTAGAACATAGAGATTAAGCCTTTGGACTCTAGAGTCAGACTCCTTAAGTTCATCTAGGCTCTGCCCCTTGCTAGCTGTGACTTTGGAACGTTTCCCCAGTTTCTAGTTAATAAAATGTGGATAATAATACCTTCTTCAAAGAACTGTTGTGAGAATCAATGAGTTAACAGGTTACCTATAAATAACATGGAGGTCTGTATTAGAATGAAAGAGCTTTGCAAACTAAAGCATCAGACAATATCATTGCTTGTCTTTTGCTTTTTTCTTTCTTTCTTTTTTAAAAATTTATTGGGGTGACAATTGTTAGTAAAATGCTTTTTTCTTTTTTAACCTAAAAAACTTAAAAATTACACAAGCACAGAGGAGAATATAGTCAGTCTGGTGGCAGGGGAAGGTAATGACAGATTTCCTATAGGAGGTGAGTTTTGAAGTATGACTGCCAGTTAGACAAGTGAAGGAAGAGGAGGACACAAATAGGCATATAAAATCATGTCTTAAATTTGGAAGTGAAAACCTCTCTTCAACTTGGGTTTCCTGAGAAGAATTTCATTCCTTTCTAAAATATCCAATATAGGGCTGGCCCCGGTGGCTCAGGTGGTTGGAGTTCCGTGCTCCTAATGCCAAAGGCTGCCGGTTCGATTCCCACATGGGCCAGTGCCAGACGGCTCAGTTGGTTGGAGCATGGGTTCTCAACCACAAGGTTGCTGGTTCGACTCCTTAACTCTTGCAAGGGATGGTGGGCTGCACCCCCTGCAACTAATGACGGCAACTGGACCTGGAGCTGAGCTGCACCCTCCATAACTAAGATTGGAGGGATGACAGCTTGACTTGGAAAAGTCCCGGAAGTACACACTGTTCCCTAATAAAGTCCTGTTCCTCTTAAAAAAAAAAAAAATCCACCTTAAACAAAAGCAATAAATAGTACTTTAATAAACAAAGGCTTTGATAGAACTCAACATTATTCAACTCAGCAAACTCAGAATAAAAAAAAGCTTGTTTAATATGATAAAGGTTACCTAAAGAAACCTATGCCAAATATTATACTTAATGGTGAAATGCTTAATAAAAACTTTTTCTTTTTTTTCCAGAGTGGAAATAAGGATGGCCCATTATCAACATCTTCATTCAACACTGTACTAGGCAGTCACACAGTAAAATAAGAAACATAAAAAAATGAGCCATATTACGATACAAGCTACAAAAATATGAAATTTTTAAAAGATGGCATTTACAACAGTATCAAAAAATAAAAATAGCTAGCATGCAATCTAATAGACATATTAACATCTCTATGGAGAAATAATATACTTACTTAAAATATTTCTAAGATAAATTAAGGAAGATTTCAGTAAATGGAGAGAAACACTATGCTCACAGATTGAAAAGTTGTTATTATTATAAAGATGTATAGATTCAGTAAAATCCCATTCAAAATCTCAACTGTGTGCGTATATAACTTGACAAGCTAAAATGGTATGGAATTGCAAAAGAACAAAAATAGTAAAGATACTTAAGAAAAACAAGAGTTAATCTACCATATGTCAATATTCATTTTAAAGCTATAGTAATTAAGACATGTTTTATTGGCTGAAGGATAGACAGATAGACCAAAGGAACTGAATGAAGAATCCGGCAACATAACCATGCATATATGAATATTTAATTTATGATAAAGGTGGCATTGCAAAGCAGTGAAAAAAAGACAAAATTTTTAATCAACAGTGTTGGGACAATTAAATATCTATATGGGAAAACAATGCAACTTGATCCTACCTCACACCACACAAATATTTAATTCAAAGGAGACGGAAAACCTAAATCAAAAGCAAAATAGTATTTCTCTCAGAAGATAATAAAGAAGAGCATCTTCATCATCTTGGGTTAGACATTTTAAAAACAGGCCACAAAAATCATTAATCATACAGGAAAACCTTAAAATTGGACTACATTAAAATGAAGAACTTTCTTGAGAGTGAAAAGGCAAGCCACAGTATGGGAGAAAATGTAATACACACGACCTACAAAGAGCTCACTCTCAAAATATACAAAACTTCTATACATTATTAAGAAAAAAGCAACCCAGCACAAAATGGGGCAAGAGACCTGAACAGGGATTTCACAAAGGGGGCTGTCCACATAGTCAGTAAACTTATGAAAAGATGTTCAAATCCATTAGTAATCGAGGACACGCAAATAAAACCACACAATGTGTAATGGATATTACACATCCATTAGAATGGCTAAGAGTTAAAAAAAAGAAAAAAAAAAAAGACTCCAAGTTATGGTGGCAAGTTGGAAAAACTAACTTTCATATACTGTTAGTAGAACTGTTTATTGGTACAACTAGTATGGAAAAGAGTGTGTTCATTATTTAAGTTGAAGATATACCTGTTTTATTTCCCATTCCCAGCAGAAATGTGTGCACATACATATTATGAGGCAGATTAAAATTAACCCAAATATTCATCAACATTGCTATAGATGGTATAATATGCACAATGGAATATTATACAGTCATTTGAACTATTGTAACATAGATGACTTATACAATGTTGAGTAAAAGAAGCCAGAAAAAAACAACAAACACATACTATAGGATTCCATTTATTTTAGGTAAATTAAAACAAAATTAAGAAAAACAGGCACAGAAGGGGAACAGACATAGTGGGAGAGTGCTAGGGTGGAGAGAAACTTTTGGATCCTGAAAATATTCTAGTTCTTGACTTGGGTGGTGCTGGCTTTATGTTAATCCATTAAATTGTACATTTGTGTTCTATGTACTTTTCTCTCAGTGTTCTATTTCACAATAAAAGGTTGCAAACAAAAGCCAGCAGAGCACTTCAGGAAAGGGAAATGACATCGGCAATGGTAAAAGGAAGGAAAACAAATGGTAAGGTGTTTTTCAGGGAACTCCACAGGATATTAAAGTAGTGAGGGTCTATGGAGGAATGGTCAGAGATAAGTCTAGAAAACTAGTTTGGAATAGACTGCAATAGGTTTTACCCTATGATGAAAGCTACTGGGATTTTAAATAGAGAGATGTCTAGATCTAAACAGTATTTCAGGAATATTAATCTCACAGTGATGTGCAGGTCGTGACAAGATTGAGTGCCTGGGCATCTAGGTAACAGAAACGATAAAGAACGGCTGAACGGAAGGGAAAGGAAAGCTTAGGGAGCCGAGAGGGCTTGTTGACTGTAGATTCCAGAGGAGGGGAGAGGAGAGGTGAGGATCGGAAAGTATCAAAAAATGAGTTGTGGGCACTGTGGTATCGCTGACAGAGAAGAGGGAAGCAAAAGCTGAGTGAGGGACAAAATCAATGGCTTTAGTTTGAGAGAGGATGATGAGTGAGTCAAACAGAAATATTCCAAAGGCAGTTATTTAGAGGACAACGGTTAAGGCGAGAATGAAGGATTTGGGGGTCATCAGCACATGGAAGAGTTGAAACTATGGCAACAGATTAGAACTCCAAGAAAGAGATGTATGGGGAAGCAGCAGCAGCAGGATGAAACCAAGACATTAGAGAAGGGAAGGCAGAAGTAGGGAAGGAAAGTGAGATGACATGATCAAAGAAGAAATAAATCCATGATTATGAGAAGGCAAGGGACAAAAGGATTTCACGAAGGAGAGAGTACTGTCAAATACCACGTAGGTCAAATGTGTGAGGAATAAGAAAAGGCTCAAAGATCACTACTGAGAACAGTTTCAGTGAACTGGTTAGAACGAATACACTGAGTTGAAAACAGGTGAGTGGTAAAGAAATAAAATTAGTGTTTCGTTGAATGGTAGTTTCATTCCAGTTGAGTGATAGAGAAACATTTTATAGGAAGAAGCAATAGATTTAAGCTGATTTTTTTAAAACTAGGATTCATATGTATTTAAAGAAGATAATACAAGAACAAAGGCGTTTAAGAGAATGAACTGTAATCCAGACATACTTTCAAAATAAAAACTTGCATGAAAAGTAAAACAAGCTCAACATTTTGATTTTTCTTATACATTTTATTTTTATTAGAAAAAGTTACTTGCCCAGGGTCAGAAAAGTGATTTGTCCAAGGTCACATAGTGATTCCGTCAGGGATGGAGCTGAGTTTCAACCTTACTTCTTTTCCAAAGACAAACTTCCCATTATACCAAACTACCTCTTATGGGGCTGGGTGGAAGAAGAGAAGGATGGTATGTATCAAAACTGAGCCTCAGTGCTGCTGCCTTTTTCTTTTTTAAACCAAAGAGACAACATGAATCACAACAAAATCTGTGAAATAAAAAACTAACTAGAGATCTTCTTCCCATCCTGTGAGTACTAAGTACCTTCATATCAGCAACCAGTTCTGCTTTAATTTGGTTAAATACAGACCAAAACCTGTTACCAAAAACAGCTCTTACTCTCATACCTACAGTCAGCCCTGCTGTTAACAAAAATACCTCCCCCACCCCAAGAAGGGCATTTTACCCATTCCACGGGCTCAGGTTACACAAATTACATTTGGAAACTGATTTTTATCAAAACCTGCTTTGCAGACTGTGATGAAGGCCAGATTTAGGAAATGGAGAGTACAGCTGCTCACTGGACCAAAATTATACTGACAACTAAGGCATTCTGGAACTTGCCTGGCTAAAGGGTATTTACAACAAAGGGGATCTGTTTCAACCGGATTACTGGTTCCAACTCCCTGATCAGCTGCACGTGCTAAGTACTAAGTCCACTCAGTTTCACAGGTTGCCACCATCTGAAGTGAAGGCCTCAGGTGGTGTGGCAGAATTGAAATTGGAAACAGGTACCCTCAAAATTTCGTTTGCAAACATAGAATTTAAACAGAAGTAAATGAAAATCATAGAATTCCTCCTCTACTCCTACGCTGCACATACCACTATAAAGTCCATTTCCAGAGGCCACACATGGAGTTCCTGGGGGGACATTTCTAAAAAGTGACATCACTTGAATGAAAACAAATGAGCAATTCACGAGATTGGTGTGGATTGAATGTTTGGGAGTTATCCTTCCTTACAAGTCGCTGAGTAAAAGATTGAAAAAAAAGGGAAATCCTTTTCATGAAGATGGCACTGAAAGCGAAGAAGGAAGCCCCTGCCCCTCCCAAAGCCGAAGCCAAAGCCAAGGCTTTGAAGGCAAAGCAAGCAGTCCTGAGAGGAGTCCACAGCCATGAGAAAAAGAAGATCCGGACGTCACCCACCTTCCAAAGGCCCAAGACACTGCGGCTCCTGGGAAGAGCGCCCCCAGGTGAAACAAGCCTGACCACCATGCCGTCATCAAGTCAGCCATGAAGAAGATGGAAGACAACAATACACTTTGTTCATTGTGGATGTCAAGGCCAACAGGCCCCACATCCAACAGGCTGTGAAGAAGCTCCATGACACTGACGCGGCCAAGGTCAACACCCTGATGGAGCCTGATGGAGAGAAGAAGGCGTATGTCCCACTGGCTCCTGACTATGATGCTTTGGGTGTTGCCGACAAAATTGGGGTCGTATAAACTGAGTCCAGCTGGCTAATTCTAAATACAAAAGTTTCTCACTGTAAAAAAAACAAAATGCTACCACCATTAACCACTTAGGCCTGGAAACAAAGAAGAATTAGCTGAAGCCACAGGAAATAAATCCAGGGAAAATGCTACCCCATCAGGCAACAGGTGGGGGCAAGAAAATAGAAACTCAGACCACAGTCGCTAGTTCCTTCCTGTCTCTTACATGCAGAAATCTTTGAATTAGGAATCAAATTTCTATTTGGGATGAAAAGCTTTCATATTCATGCAAATTTAGGTTTTCCAGTTGGAGAAAAGAACCTGCAAATCTGTGGTTTGTCTTATTTAGACAGTTATGGGGAACTTTTAAGGAGCTCATTTAGGAAAAAATGAGTTGGCTGAGTCTGAGAAGTCTTCTCTGAAAAACCAAAAAACAAAAACAGATTATTTCATTCATTAATAGATAGCTTGGACCCACACACCAAAGCTCTAACAAGTAAGTATTTCTGAAGTTGGAAGTATAAAGCAGACACAGATTCACTCATAATTATTACTTCTTTCTTCAAACCATCTCTTGACATTTATTCACTGATAACTATTTGAGGGCTCCTTTGTGTCTTTTGTGTACCCCCAAAAGTGGAGGAGACAGACCTTAATGCTATAATTTCAATACAGAGCACTCACTACTAAACTAGAGAGAGAAGACAGAGTGGGCACAGAGAAGCGAGTGAGTGCTTCTGGAGAATGGGGAAGCAGAAAAAAAGATTTATCTAGAAGCAGTGTCACCTGAACTGGGTCTTAGCACATACGTATGTCCATTTCAGCCAGCGGGAACAGTGTAGGCGGAGGCAGGTGAGGAAGACCTCGATGAAAGCTAGAATATGCAGTTCTGGAGTCTTCTGAAGGGAGGCTGTGGGCATGCATGAGATTGTCAGAGATCAGTGTACGGTGAGAGCAGAATCTGTAACAGGTGGCTTTTGGGTGTCTGCTCGCTGGTACTGATCCTTTCCTCTGTGAAGCACTAGGTTTACACTACTAGACAAGCTGATAGGAGCAGGAATGGAAACTGGCTATTGCCATCTGGACTGAAATAAAAGACATTGGCCCAAGTTGGTTCAATGAAATTCCGTGTTTCCAAAGTTTTGTAATGGGGACAGAGAGATTGCATTGCTAGCTTCTGAGGAGACTAGAACTGTGAATGCGACCAGTGTGATGGCCTTGTTCTAGAAAAGCAGATGAAGCCAGCCTATGTGGTATGGTGGTGACGAGGGCTGGGGATGAAGTGAAGCAGAGGGTACTATATGGCTTCATACGGATTGAGAGTAGCCGCTAGGGTTCCTGAAGCTTAAATGTAATTCCCTGTAATAAAAACACACCAGTCTTACTTCAATCTGTGGACACTGACCAACCTGAACAAGTCTGCTCCCTCCATTTTTCCACCAAGAGTTTCACAGCCTTTGGAGTGTAATACCAATAGTCCCAATAAGTGACGTACATGGCATACGATTTCTATTCCCCTTATCACAATGGCCATCTGTCTTTCCCTCGGACATGTTCCTGCTTGTAAGGATCATATGAAAATATCATGCTCAGAATCGAGCATGGCTTGATTAGTACAGAACAAAGAGGGGTCTATTCTCCCCATTCCTTATTATGTTTTTAAGAAATGCAAATTGGGTTTGTCAACTTTAGGACATCTGTAATGTATTTGTCAAAGTATATACTCTATGAGTGCATAAAACATAGTGGATTAATATTATTTATCAGTCCTGAGTATGTGGTAACTCAAACTTCTCAGTCTTTTTCTCATGTTTTGTTGCTAAGCTGCATCATTCACATCCTGCAATGGTGAGCTGGGTCTTGGCGCCAAATACAATACTTTATTTATCACCTCATTTGAGGTGTACATCTGTACTTCCAGCTTTTATACAAAATTGGTGAGGATTAATAAGCTAGGCTTTTGATCTCAGGCAGGTCATTTTTCTATGTATCAAAAAGTAATATAGTAAGTATAGTGATTTTTCATATTAACATTTGTTTTATTTTTTAGTTCTATTTTTTATTTAAACTTTTCCCTAGTTTTGAGACATAATTGACAGTATTATATCAGTTGAAGGTATATAGCATAATGACTTCACTTACATATATTGTGAAATCATTGCCACAAGTATAATGATGAAGAGGATGAGGTATGAAGTCAAACTGTCTGAGTTCAAATCTCAGCTTTTAATGTATGGCCTACTACCTTAGTTTCCTCATCTGTAAAATGGGGATAACAATAGTACTTATATCACAAGGCTGCTATGAGGATTGAGTTAATACATGTAATGTGCTTAGTGCTGAGAACAGTAAATATATGTAAAGTACCCGGCACAGAGTAAATGCTCAATAAATGTAAGATATTATTATCATTATTATTATATCATCACCATTTTATCTCAGGATACCCATCAGTAAAAAGAAGACAGTGAGAAAACCTCCAATGAGGACAAAATAGAATGTATGAGAAAGTGTCCCAGATATTCTGAAGTTCATGGTGGTAATTCACCTGAGTGAGCTTCTAACTCTTGCCCGCCTGGGGCCGACTGGGTTTGCCTACCGGGTCAGCTACTATGAGAAAAGCACCTTCGTATAGTAGCGTCACATCTCTAACTCTCCTCAGCAGCCTGGATGCTCCCCTTCACATCTACCTAAGCTTTTGGAGATTACTGATTGGGTTAGAGAACCAAACATTTATTTATTGACCTTTTGTAGTAAATTACCTTTGAGGGTTTTGTTTGTTTATATTTACTGTAATTCTAAAGTCAAAGCAAAAGCAACCCCAGCTTTGCATCACACCAGTCACTATTTTAGCTGTGTGACAATCTCTCTGAGTTTCAGTTTCCTCATCTACAAAAACAAAAAAGATAAAAATATTCATTTTACAGGATTGTTGTGAGGATGAAGGATTAAAATACGTAAAAGACTTAAAGAGTACGAGAAATGAACATGTGGATCAACAAATGTGTTTGTATTTTATTATGATTGTGGTTATTATTTCTCCATCCAGGGGTTATAGCTCTTTTTAGAAATATCTTCCATGATTTTGAGTTTAATTTACTGGCCCCTATCAGAGCGGTGAAAATACACATAATGCAATTATACTAAATAGTTAAACCAGAGTTGTCAAAAGATCCTTAGGAAATACGTGTACACAAAATTGTCTTTGGGTTTATTCCAAAGAGACTCCCAGGGACTTTCATTAGTTTAGCTTCCAACTGTTAAAATCTTGCGCTTCCATCATCAGACAACTAGAAGTTGATCTGGCCCCTGAAGGTCTCGAGGATCAGGATATTACAGGCTTTGAGGGTTGATGTGCTTGTTCCGTGTCTCAGGCACTTGTGATTTCTTTGAACACTAGGTCCCGACTTATGCAATGATTAAGGTTCAGATCCAGAGGGGGCTTAAGAAATACACTAGTTCCTCATCCTCACATTACAGATGAAGAAACTGAGGTTCAGAGATTTAAAGTAACTTGCAGGTTTGTGTAAATAACCTCTACATTAGAGCTGCCTCTGTAGTTCATTTGCCTTTAAATGACCTATGTATCTATAATACTCAATAGGTGCTATTATAGATCAGATAAGTTTGCATACCAAATCCTCGATTCTAATAAATTGATGGCTCTTTATAGAACTTGGGAACACTGTAGATTCACCAAGAGTGTTAAGGTGTTCAAGGCAACTTTCTGAAATTTTAATATCAAAAGTGAATACAGATGGGCCCTTAGAAACCCTATATAGCTTTCACACTGAACCCCTTAAAATACTATAGTCATGTCCCTCTTAACGACAGGGATACGTTCTGAGAAAGCGTCGTCAGGCGATTTCAATGTTGTGCAAACATCGTAGAGTGCAACCCAGATGGTTCAGGCTGCTACACACCTAGGCTGCATGGTACGGCCTGTTGCTCCTAGGCTACAAGCCTGTACAACGTATTACTGTACACAAACACATGAGATTAAATCAAACACAAGGCAAAACGATGCAATCAAGATATATAATAAACAAGAGATGTATGAGGTTGCTGCCACTATAACACAACATACTGTTTCACAGCAAACTTTTTTTCTAAGTAGAAAGAGTACGCTCTCAAGTAACAATAAAAAGTATAGTGAATACATAAACCAGTGACATAGTCGTTTATTGTCAGTATCACTTACTGTACAATTGTATGTGCTGTACTTTTATAGGACGGGCAGCACAGCAGGTCTGATTACACCAGCGTCACCACAAACCGTGAGCTGCCACATGACATTGTAATGGCCGTGACATCATTACACAGTAAGAATATTTCAGTTCCATTATAATCTTATGGGACCACCATCCACCGTGTATGCAGTCCGTCACTGACCAAAATGTCACCGTTAGGCGCATGGCTATATATGGAAACTCTTCGTGGACTAGCATTTTAGTATAATATCTGTCCTGCTGGATCTATCCATGAAGTCCCATAAAGTGAAAGTACTCAGGAATGTTTGCTTGGATGGATGAAATAAATTGGACAAGCATCTGAATTTTCTCCTTTTTAAAACACTTTCCTCCCTTGGTTTCCAAAATACCACTCTCCTGGTTTTCCTCCTTTCTCTCAAACCACTAGTTTCTCAGTCTCTCTTATTAAGTACTCTTGGAATTCCTGAATGTCTTCGTCATATCCCCAGGGGTTAGTCCTTGGGCCTCTTTTCTACCAATATTCTCTCTTTAGAGACTTAAGCCTTCCACCTATACTGTGATAATTCAACAATGTATATTTAATAAAAAAAACCTCCCCTGAGCTCCAGACTGCTATATCCAAATTGCCTATTTAACATTCCATTTGGCTTTCTAACAGGCAGCTCAAACTTACCAAAGTCAAACGTAATTCTAGATTCTACTCCTATTTTCTATATCAACAGGTTTCTTGGATAATCTTCCCCATCTTTCTAACTGAAACCCATATCCGTTAGTTGTTCAAGCCTAAAATCTAGGAGTCATTCCTAACCCTTCTTTTATATTCTGTTATCCAAACCATCAGCAAACCCTATCAATTCTCCCTCCAAAACAGATCTTAAATCTATTCTCCACCTCTACTACGACCAGCCCCAGTTTAAGCTACCATCCATCACCTCTCACCTGGATGACCATGCAGTCTTCTGACGCTCCTTACTTCCCTACAGTCAATTTTCCAATCCATTCTACAGTGCAGTCAGGGGCATCTTTAAAAATTCTCCTGCTCAAAACACTCTAATTACTTCCTCTTGCAAATGAAATAAAATCTATGGCCTATATGTAGCCCTACATGGACATGCTCTGGCCTAATTCTCTGAGCTCATCTGATCCAGCCTTCCTCTGCTCACTACGCCACACACTAGAAATAATCCTTTCTCTTGTGAAAGAGCAATTTATATCTAGAAAGAAGATAACAGAGCACTAAATCACAACACAGCAATTCAATTGCTTAGCATTCCTAAATCTCAGACAACACTGTAGAATTGTGAGACAACCCTGTATGATAAAGTACAGGCTGGGTATTAAAGAAAAAGGCTGAGAGTTGTAAAAGGTTTGAGACCTAAACTATGAGTTTAGAATTACCTGGAAATATAAGCAAACCACTTCAATAACTAGAAATTGTATCCTGTTTCCATCTTCAGTCATTGAAGAGTTGTAAAGAAAACTCGCCTAAAGAAGGACCTGTGCCCAGAATAAAGAACTCTCAAAATTCAATAATAATAAAAAAAAACACCCCAATTTAAAAATTAAAATAACTCAGACACCTCACCAAAGAGGATATGAGGCTGGCAAAGCACATGAAAAGACGTTCAACATTATTAGCCATTAGAGAAATGAGAGACCACTATGTATCAGAATGGCTAAAGTTTTCAAATGATAATTACAAGTGATGATGCCCCACCCACTCCCACAACACTGGAGGCACTTTCTCCCAAGCCACCAGCCCCACCCACATTGCACTCTTTCTGGGAAAACTATCAGAGTCCACAGGCAGTGGCTGACCAGTGCCTGCACCAGAGCCCCTCTCAAGAGGTCCCAGGACCAATGTACTTGGAGGTTGGCTTCAGACCACAGCAGAGCACTGCCCAATTAGCCCCACAAGCTGCACACCCAAAGGGTGGTCTCAACAGGCACCAAAGCCTGCTGGAGCAAATTCCACTCCATGGGGTAAGCCCAGCAGCACACAAGCTTTGGATGTGGCCAAACCTCACAGCCAGCTAGCTTGAGGGTCAGTCCCACTCACTGAAGTGCCAATAGCAATGCAGGCTCAACTATAACAGAAGGGTACACACAACCCACACAAGGGATATTCCTGGAGCACCCAGAGCAGGTGACCAGGGAGACTGTACCTCTGGGCCCCACAGGACACCTACTACATAGGGCCACACGGCCAAGACTGGGAGACATAACAGATCTACCTAATACACAAAAACAAGCACAGAGTGGCAGCCAAAAAGAGGAAATAAAGAAATGCATCCCAAATGGAAGAACAGGAGAAACTCAAGAAAAAGAACTAAATGAAATGAAAGCAAGCAATCTACCAGAGGCAGAGTTCAAAACACCGGTTATAAGGATGCTCAAGGAACAAAGAGGTTGCAAATATAAAAAAGGACATAGGAACCATAAAAAAGAACCAGTCAGAAGTGAAGAATACAAAAACTGAAATGAAGAATGTACTAAAAGGAATCACCAGCAGATTAGATGAAGCAGAGGATTGAATCAGCGATTTGGAAGACAAGGTAGCAGAAAATACCCAATTGGAACATAAAAAAAAGAAAAAGAAAAAAAAATGAGGCTAGTTTAAGAGACCTCTGGGACAACATGAAATGTAACAACATTCGCATCATAGGGGTATCAGAAGAAGAGATAAAGCAAGAGATTGAGAAGCTATTTGAAGAAATAATGACTGAAAACTTTCCTAACCTGGTGAAGGAAACAGACATATAAGTCTAGAAAGTGCAGAGACTCCCAAACAGGATGAACCCAAACAGGCCCATGCCTAGACACATTATAATTAAAATGGCAAAGGTTAAAGACAAAGAGAGAATCCTAAAAGCAGCAAGAGAAAGGCAACCAGTAACTCATAGGGGAGCTCCCTTTAGACTGTCAGCTGATTTCTCAACAGAAACTTTGCAGGCCAGAAGGGATTGGCACAAAATATTCAACATGATGAAAAGCAAGGACCTACAACCAAGGGTACTCTACCCAGCAAGGCTATCATTTAAAAGCAAAGGACAAATAGCGAGCTTCCAATACAATAAAAGCTAAAGGAGTTTATCACCACCAAACCAGTATTACAAGGAACGTTAGAGGAGCTTCTTTAAGATGGAGGGGAGGGGGAGACACTCCAATCAAACACATAGGAGGGCTGAATGGATAAGAAAACAAAACCCTTATATATGCTGCCTACAAAAGACTCATTTCAGATTGAAAGATACACAGACATGGAAAGTAAAGGGATGGAAAAAGTTATTTCATGAAAATATAAATGAAACAAACAAAAAAGCTGGGGTAGCAATACTTATACCAGACAAAACAGACCTTAAAACAAAGGCTACACCAAGAGACAAAGAGGGACCCAGTAATCCCACTTCTGGGTACTTATCTGAAGAAATCCAAAACGCTACTTCAAGGGAACCTGTACATCCACATGTTCATTGCAGCATTGTTTACAATGGCCAAGATGTCGAGGCAGCCTGGGTGTTCGTCAATGGCAGAATGAATAAAGAGGAGGTGGTACATATATACAATGGAATATTGCTCGGCCATGAAAGAGAATGGGTTCTTGCCGTCTGTGGCAGTATGGATGGACCTGGAAGGTACTTTGCTGAGTGGAGTGTCAGACAGAGAAAGACAGATGCAATGCGATTTCACTTACACATGGATTTTAAAGAACAACAACAAAAAACAGAAACAAACTCAGATATAGAAAATATTTTGATGGTTGCCAGATGGGAGTTTGAGAGTATGGATGAAAAAAGGGGAAGGGATTAAGTACAAATTGGTTGTTAAAAAGTTATGGGGATGTAGGGTATAGCATATGGAATATAGTCAATAATATTGTAATAACTATGTATGGTGTCAGATGGGTACTAGATTTGTGGGGGTGATAGATGGGAGGGGGTTGGGAGCAGGGTGGAAAAGGTGAAGAGATTAAGAAGTACAAATTGGTAGTTACAAAACCGTCATGGGGATGTAAAGTGAAGCATAGGGAATATAGTCAATGACACTGTAATAACTATGTATAGTTCCAGGTGGGTACTAGACTAATTGGGGAATCACTTCTTAAATTCTATAAATGTCTAACCATTATGCTGTATACCTGAAATCAGTATAATACTGAATGTCAACTGTAATTGGAAAATTAAAAAAGAAGGGAAAAGGTGAAGGGGAATTTCCAGGTATAAAACAAGTAACTCATGGGGATGTAATATACCGCATAGGGAATATGGTCAATATCTGGACAGTGTGGTACGGTATCAGATGGTTGCTGGACTTATGGTGATCACTTCTTTAGGAATATAAATGTTGAATAACTACAGTGTACCCCTGAAACTAATATAATATTGTATGTTAGCTATGTTTTTAATAAAAATCTTTTTAACAATTAAAAAAATAATCCTCCATAACAAAAAATGCTTGTCACACATAGTGTAAAAAACAAACAAAAAAACACTGAAGAAATATAGGACCCTAAACTGAAATCAAATCCCACTGCCAGTTTTAAATAACGCTTTGGTAGCCAAATATAACTCCTTTTCCTGCAATTACCCTCAAAAACTCTCTTTTAAGTGATGAACAATTAATATCTATCAAGCAATATTAAAATTGTTTTTTCCTCTTTCGTTCAAAAGCAGAGCTGTAGTTCAGGTAAGGAATTATGTCTGACTTACCTGTGTTCCCACAGCTTAGAACACAGTAAATGCTCAATGAATGTTTGCTACATAAATTATAATTTTATACAGAGATCAGAATGAGCCATTGATACAAACCTCTGAACCCCTAGAAGACTGAAAGCTCAAAAATTAAGCCGAGCAATGATGAGCGTGCTAACAGTATTCTCAACTTGACCACTTCATGGTAAAGCTTCTGCGAAAGGCCTATTAAGCCTGGCCAGGGCAATTGTCTTGACAGCTATTTATTTACCAAACACATGGAAGGAGATAAGAAAACTTGACTCCTTCTTTTCCTGATTATGATTTAACCTCTGTGCTCACTTAGAGCCCATCCCCTCTTTTTCATGTAATCAAGACAATTAAGAGTCACTTAGGGAAAAAGCCACAAAGATTGCAGGGACCCACTTATTACTAATTATTTTCATTAGTCCACGAATAGCATAGCAATTCCTTGTAGGAGAAGGCTCAGTAGCTCACCTCCCTTGTGTACAGCATTTTTGAGGCTAAATTTCCAAAGGGCCCATCCCTGGTTGCTACCCACTGAATGGAGGCATTCCTTGGGGAGTTTTCTACTTGGAATATAAACAGCACCAGCCACAAGCTCACCCAAAAATCCTCTACTTTTCTTATCTCTCTAAATTCGCTACTTTTAAAAACTCATTCCAATTTCAAGGCATGTTAAGCACGGGCTGGACACTGTAACAGAGGTTCTCTTATTTAGTTCCTATAGAAATCCCTGAGACTGGTATCACTATCCCGCTGTACATAAGAGGAAACTGAGGCGCACAGAAGTCAAGGGACTTGGCCAAGTGACAGCCGGGCTGCTCAGGTGCTTCCCCCACACCGGGATCCCGTAGCAAAGCAAGGGACGCAGCCAAGTTTCTATGAGCCATCTGGGCAGCAGGGGACGAGTCCTTCCCAGACAGACCAAGGGATCTGCTCAGAGGCCATGGAAGCAGCAGCAGGTTTTATTTTTGTTTTTGTTTGGTTTGGTTTCAATGGCTAAAAATCCTATAGGAATTCTGACTGGCCCCAAAGACAATCTACCGCGGCCCACCAGCCAGTTGACTTCTGACCTTCCATGCTTCTCATCCTAATTAATGCAAGGTCCTTGGATCACAGGGTGAGCATCAAGACCCAGTTCGAGTTAGCAATGACCTTTACATCTATCAGGCTTTTCAAGATATGTAAAACAGCTGTATGTTGGGAACGCCCCCAAACTGTCAACCTTGAAATATGAGTAGATGCATTTTTCCTAATTATGGTGTTTTTAGCAAGTCTTAGGGACATGACTTCTTACGTGTCTAAAAAATATTTGAAGAGTGGCTTATTTTTCAATTTCTTAAGGAAATTGCTGAGGTATGTAAAAAGAAGATTCTTACAAATGGACTGATTTGCTTGGCTTAAGAAGAAACCCCAGCAGCAGGGAAGACAGAGAAATGAGAATGATCTGAGAAATTTGGGGTGAACGGAGAATGTTTGGCTTCCATACTTGTGCCTCTGATATCCTTTTGTTCTCCCACCTCATTGTATTAAGGATGCTAAATCAAACATGATTGCAGTGATGTTTGTGTGTGGAAATGACAAAAGCAATGGGCTAAAATCCCAACCTCATCGTGAACCCTGAAGACTTTTATGGCTTTTGCTTCACTAGGCCCTCCCC
Organism: Rhinolophus sinicus; assembly: GCF_036562045.2. Lineage (NCBI taxonomy): Eukaryota > Metazoa > Chordata > Mammalia > Chiroptera > Rhinolophidae > Rhinolophus > Rhinolophus sinicus. Next base: position 179,906,564 of record NC_133754.1, read on the forward strand.
CTAAAAAGCACATTAAAGACCACATTGTTCAAAAGGGTCATGGTAGGTTTCATACCCTATTTTAATACAATGTATGTGGTAAATGAACTTCCAAGTTTTGTTACTAATATTTGTATCTCTCTGGAAAATGCCTATTAAAAGAACTGATCTCTTGGGTTAAATATTAATGCAGAATTATAATTTATCAGAGAGGCAAAACAATGGTATCAACAAGGTACTGTTTGTGATGATTAAATTAGATATTCTTTTTCTATATAATTTTCCCAAGAAAAGAGTGTAGATTTGAGATGGGTTAAGACTATCCAAATGAAACAGCTATATACGATGTCAGAAGGGTAGGAGACTTGGGGGGGTTAACACTTTGTGAGGGGTGTAAATGTATAATCGTTGTTTTGTATACCTGAAACTATATTACAAATTAAATTTAAAAAATATATCCACATGATGGATATATTGTGAAGTGTCTTAAGTATTCTCTTGAGCCTCAAAACTGTCTGGAAGAATATGTCAGGTCTCAACTCAAGAGGCAGAAAATAAATTAAACGTAGGGCTCACTTCAATTGCAGATCTTTACCCACCTCACCCCCTCATTCCATTTGTATATTTGCAAGTCACATTATAGACCCCGGGTTTGTTTATGCATTTATTTCTGGAAGATTTCAAATTAGGAGGATATGAAAGGCTCTTTATAATTCCATTTTCCACAGCTGTTACCATCAGTTGTACCAATACTTTGGGGGTTTAGTGGAAGAGAGGCACCAATGACTCCATTACTCTTTCCAACTGCCATAAAGAATTTGCATCATAAAAGTACCTACTGAACGACAGTAATTACTGCCTTAGTCTGCTGGAAAAGGATACAGTAAAACAGGAATGTTACAGCTGGGCTCGGAAAAGGGAAACTTGCAAAAAATGAAAATCTGGGCTGGAGTAAAAGAACAACAAACTTGGTAGTGCTTTTAAAATCCTAATTTCATTAGTGGAACGGCTCACTTTTCCAAGCTCAGGTATCTCTCTTTAACACCCATATAACATGCATTAAGATGTGGCATGACTTCACAACTGAAGTGCATTTTAAAGTAAGACCTATGAGTTTTGTGTATTTCTTGGCTGCAAGTTTGGTTTAAACGATCTCAAAATAACACACCAAGAGCATCTGTTTAGCTCAGTTGAACTTTCAAGAGCCAATACCAGCTGTTGGGGGAGGGGTTTCAAACATGTGTTACTCAAATCCCAACCAAATTTTGGTTTTTCATCCCCTAATGATGCCTCCAACACCAACAGGGTAAAGCAAACGTTAGAATCAAACAGAAAGAAGGGAAGGAAAAAAATAAAGAATGAAAGAAGATTACTCAATGCTTTCATGCGTGTGACGAAGACCAAAATGATCACCCTCTCCAATTCAATACAGTATTAGCATGAGGACAAAGGGCGTTTAAAAATCAATTTGGAGTTATTTCTAGTGGGGACAGCCTGATCCTAGCAAGTTGAGGAATGAGAATATTCCCATTAAAAGGGTACGCCTAAGTATTTTTTCTCCTTTAAGAGCAACCTGATTTTCGCAAGGAATTCATTCAGTGACATTGTTTTGGTTTTAGGTGTCTGTCCTGCCAGGCAGGGGCTGTGCACAGCGCTGCATCTATCTTGAAGTGTGCACAATGGCCTCTCTCGCGGTCGCTCTGTTATTGATCCTTACAGATGCTCCAAGGCCCTTCCCCCACCTTTCTCCAAATCCCAACCCCCCATTCTGAAAGAGAGCTTAAGAAATAAGACTTCCTGCCTAGCGACTGGCAGCGCTGAAAGACCAGATTGTGTGACTCCACAGATCAGGCCTGCCACAGTGAAAGCTTGAATAGAGTTAACCCTCTGTGAACTAAAACAAAACATTTGTATGCCCAGCTGTGACAAAGGTTAATTTAAATGGACAAGGGCCCAATATCCAAAACCAGGCAACGCTTTTTTACAGTAGAATTTTCACTGGTCTCTTTTGTAAGTAGTTTGCTTTTGCTTTTTAAGCTTCCAAAGACCTCCTTCAGCTGGAGTAATTAATTTTGTTTTACTAGAATTTTATATGAAAGATTCAGGTAAAAATTTTAAAACTCACTCCTTTATCAAAGTTCTTGTGTGTTAGCACCATAAACGATTTTCTGCCATTGAAAAACTAAGAAAAATTCAAAGCTTCAGTACTTAGTTAAATAAGAACTGAGGGCGAACTTTCTGTTCAAACCCCTTTTCTCTTTCAGAACCTGTGGACTATATATCACTAAGAGGTTCAAGCTGGTTGGAAAAAAAAAGCCAAATGCTCCAGAGCGATCCTTTCCCAACTCATATAACCACTGCTGGGCATCTCAGCCTCCCCCTAAACTCCTGTTCCAATGGATCCAGAGCAAATCTTAAACTAGTCCTTTCTGGAAAAGCTAGTATTTCCAGAAGAGTTTAACAAAGAATTTCTGTGCATATTGGGGGAATGAGAGGAAGCTGGTTCAAGATAAAAATAAATAAGTAAATAACAGGTCTTGCATGAAACTGATAATTCCTACAAACTTTGTTGTTCCTATTAATTTACAATAAAAACCAATGAGGTAATTCCGGCATATGAAGTGCTGGGGAAGAGCACAGAAGGGAGTATTACTATAAAGGAGAATGTTATGAAAGGAGGGCCCACTTCCCTGGTTTGTGCATCCTCAGAATGAGAATGAAACTGCAAAGCGGCCTGTGGCAGATGTTAGCCGCGCTGCAAGGGGCTGGGGAACTTTCCCAGGACGGGCTATTTCATAGGTTAATGCCCTAGAAATTTACCAACTACCTCAAAGAGCCTGAAACTGGCTCTAGCTCTGCAGTGCTTACCTGCAAGAAACCAAACTCTAGACTCTATATTTTATAAACACAGCAAACAAATACAGCAAATCTTGAATACTTAGATTCATCGTCTAGCTGTTTTTTTAGCTGTGTATGTTTTTCTTGGCCCAAATAATAACGTCGTGGGGCACTGGGGTTTCTCACACAAGAGGAGCCTATTTCCAAATATACAAATTGCAACACTAACTAGATGCTATTAATGGGGGGGGGGGGAAGAGAGAGAGAGAGAGAGAGAGAGAGAGAGAGAATATTACCCATTTTAAAAACAACCCACTTAAAAATAAATTAGCAATGGCTTTAGTCTTATGCCGCAAACTGCAAAGTATCTAAGTTCCCCAAAGGGAATGAGCTTGCCTTATCTACGGCCTCATGACCCCAATACTACCTATAATTAACAGTACTAAATAAGGCTTTGGCAGATGGGGTGAACTGGATTAAGGAATTTAAAATATAAACATATTCTGTCAAGAGGTAAACAGAACAGTTTTTTTTTAAATGTAAACTTTACCTAAGGACTGTGCGGTAAAATTAAGTTAAAATTTTTTTTCAAGTCACTATAAAATTTAAACCAATTTTTTTCCCCTTTTTTTTCCTGCTCCATCTCTTAACAACATCAACCACAACAATCAACTTGCTACAGTTTCCCACGATTTTCTCTACTCCAAACACTTGCAGCCAGTTGCTATGTCCATGAAAACTTGCTGGCTGAATTCTGCCAAGACACAAAAAAGGAATACATGCCTCCCTCCTCCCTCCTCCCCCCTCAAGGCTACTACTTGCTTACAACCTTCAAAGAAAATTTCTAAACCTTCGATCTGGTCCCAGACTTAAACAGTCAGTTCCCTTACCTTCCCATGTCTCCATTTCATGCTTCTTGGAGTTTGTTGAGAAGTTCTTTTGCAGCCATGAAGAAACAGAGATTACAGGACAAGTCCAGCTTGATGACCACCCTTCCGATACTTGACCAATTTCTCTCTCTTAGCTGGGACTACGACAGTCATCCTTACAGGTCAGTTTACAAGCTGGTCATGTGATTAGAAAGTTCAGGCGCTAAGGTCACAACGTGTATGGAGTTCGTTTATTACCAAAGGTTATCTAAGTGGAACTGATAGACTTATTTTCTCTAGTTAACAATACATGCCTAGCATGTCTCTCTGAAAACTATAATGAGAATATTTAACGGGAAATATTCGTCTGGTCTTCTTTGAGCTGAGATTCTAAAATTAAAAGGGAACATTTTAGAAAGACCTGGTTTTCATTTAATTTAAAAGAGTTCTAATATGTGGGGGTTTTCCCTCCCCTTCTTTCTTTTAAGAGCTATTCTATACTACATTCTGGATTAGAAAATTTAGAGCTGAAACCTTTGGCATAAGGAAAAGAAAAAACAAAAACCTCCAGGTTACGCATGTGTTTGCGGTGGGGGGAGGAGTGGGATTCCCTGCTTTTTGTCATTGTAATAAACAATGACAAGGCAAATTCTTCTGAGAAAATGAAAACTTAGAGCTCTGAGTTATTTGCAAGGTTCACTTTAACTCTGGCCCTTAATTTCTATGCTCTGGTTATACACACTAGTTGGAAATTATGTTATATACACTAGTTTGAGAAAGGAAACTAAAGGCTGCAAAATCCTTTTAGAGAGCACAGGTTAGAGATTCCATCCCCTGCCCCCAGCCAAATTCTTAAATCTTTAAGTAAGCTCCCGATTTCATTCTTTTAAAACTCCTAAGATCTTAAGCAATGGTTACGCTACGTCTCCTGATTCTTGAGCCGTACCACTAACACATGGCTGAGTGTGACACACCGGGTGTGCACGGACACTGCTCAGACCCTGCCACCGAGCTGCCGAGGCTGGCAAGTCTGAGTCCTATGCTAACGACACGTGATGTCAAACCTCCAACTATCCATTCAGGTATCAGAACACAGAAGAGGGCAAGTTCCACTGAGACGGTGGGACGGTCCAAAGAGAGGCTGATCCCCGGGGATAAGTGCTTTTTAGTTGTACAAAGTGTTTCATGCTAGGAAAGCTCCTTTTCTCTGTAGCCTTGGAAATAACTTAAAGGCCAGGCACATTTTACAGCAGTGTTCCAGAAAAAACGGAGACACTTCTTGGGTTAGGAGTGGAACCTGTCACTTGGCAGCTATGTAACTGAATGGCAAATATTGCTACCACTGTTACTAGAGGGCTTTTCCAACCAACAGAGCATTTGGGTCATCTTACAGAGTAAGGGCCTAAAGAGAAAGTGATTTAGAGGAGGAGAGACGGCTGTAATTTATCTGCCTAAAAATAAATGCTCTGCCACTGCCACCACACACCTCACGCCAAACACAAACACATCAACCAGCTTTACAACCCCACTCTCACCCACCCAGTCAAGAGATTAATATTTTTCTTCTCAATCCCTGTGGAAGTTAATGTAGCTCTTATAATTTCAGTAAAGTGACTATAACTAGAACGAGGGGGAAAGCTGCACAAGGGGAAAGCCCGCCAGCAGCAAGTTATTCAACTGGGAACACTCATTCAAAAGGCAGCTCTGTCTCCCTGAAGGATACACGGTTACCTGACCTCAGCTCCTGCACACAACAGAGGTACAGTAAGATTCTCTGCTTTATGGAACCAGTCTTTGGAGGAGAAGATGAAATGGGAGCTTTTAGTCTGGATCCTGATATCATGACTGAAGCAGAGCCCTTGATTTTTAAGGATGGGTCTTAGCAATAATCCTTGATGTACCCATCTGAGAACAGATCTTTAACATAGCTTAAGAAGAACGGTAAGTCTTATCTTTGTATACAGTCGTATTTCTTCTGCATCTTCAGTCCGCAGGTTTTTTGAGAGCCCTTCATAGTTTCTACTGAGAGGAAAGGGGAAGAAAGCACGAACGTGGAACACAAAAGACAACATTAAATCTTAACTAGGGCTCCCGGCAAGATTGTTAAGAACAACTGCAGGGGAAAAGAATCATTTTAAAAGAGTAACGCATTCCTGGGATTTATGAGTAGGAAGAGGAGAAAAGAAGAAATCAGCAACATTTTCTACTTGCTAATATTAGCTTTGTAATGTAAAAAAAAAGTAGATGAACTAAATGCTACATTTAAGCAACATCTGCAGCATTTGCATACTGCATATCTAATAGGATTCAAAATTCGAGTCCAAATTATCAATGGCAAAACCTTAGTTAACCTTGCAAGAGACTGGTTCCATGTTTATTTGAAAGACGGGGAAACCGAATCCCAAAGAAAGGAAGAGGCAGGAGTCATCAGACCAAATGAGGAAAAAAACTAAATATCCTACCTAGTTCCTCATTTCTGCCATGCACCACATACCCTAGACAGGAAAAGAGCCTCTTTTCAGATGTTACTATTCAACATCTGTTTACTCGTATTTATTCACATGGCTGCTTTCAAAAAAGACTGCAGATTTTGACGCTAAAGGGGGGATTCAAGATGTAATATGCTTAACCCTTCAGTGTAAAACAAAAGGTAGCAATTCTAGTGGCCACACAATCACTGGAATCATTTCAACCTCGTTTGTTTTTAAGTTTCAATGAAAGCCTGATGCAAAGTGAAAGCTAGTCGGCCACTGATGGAAGAATACTAGTTAGAGAACCTCAATCCATTTTAGAAAACCAGAAATATGCAGAAAATGCTTTAAAATCTTTTCTAACCTTGCAAACCACAAAAGAAGAGTCCAAGGTCTCTGGTTCTTATCTGTCAGATCCTTGATTACAGACACCCCTTTGGCAAGGGAAGAGTTTAATGCTACTGAACAGGAATAATGAAGAACACAGTCCAATAAGGTCCATGCTGTGGGACCAACAAGCAAACCTCCCAAGTGCAGAAAAGAACGGGAGCGACAAAGAGCACACTGGGATACGACTGCCAATTCTGCCTTCTATTCCTGGAGTGGGAAAGAGGAATTCATAGTTCAGGAAACAAAAAACAACGCAGGGTTTTAAATGGAAACTATTCCAGAAACCAGGGTTTTTTAAAATCCAACTCTACATTCGCCGTGTCTCCTATGAGCTCAGCACTATGCTGGCTGAGGTGACAGAAATGACAACTATGGGAGCCTGGCCTATCTGCTTCCTCTCCACGCCATACCAACCCACTTGTACAAACACACGAACAGAAAACTGACAAGCCGATATTATGAGTACTGTGACCGGTGGGTACGAAATGTTAGGGAAACAGATGGAGGAACCCTTCCTTAGACTGAAGTGGGATGCCACGGGGAGGGCAAGATATTGGAGTGGAAGCTTGGAGTCGGCAAGTAGACAGATAGGAAAGATATTTCAGGACTTGACGGAATGGGTAAAAGTAGGAAAGATCTCAGAAGACTTTTTAATGCCTATGCTATCAAGTCAGGAATTAAATCTGTATGTGAAAGGGTAGCATGATTGGCTATGGAAGCAAAGACTACAGGGTGTGATTTAAGAATAACAGCCTAATATATAATAACGAAATGCAATGTATGTACCTTACTTGGATCCTGATCTGAACAGATCAACTGTAAAAAGACTTTTTGAGACAATCAAGGAAATTTAAATATGGGTAGGGCATTTAAATAGATCAGTTTCCCACCCACAAATTGAAGAACTTAGAAAGAGTAAGCTCCCCTTCCATTAAAAAAAACTCCATAAATTTCCCAAAGTTTTGTGCATGAGTTTTTAAAAGTACCACAATCAAGAACACATTATAGTACAAATAACTCAGTACCCTTTGAATGAAAAGAAAAAGAAAAGAACCAGGTATATAGTATACAAACATAAATGCAGCCAACTGTTACATCTTCTGAGAGGTCGGACAAGCTGGGACTTATCCCATAGGGCACCCCTGCCCGTTTACCTTCTTCACAATTAAGACCCAGATCAGCCCGGAGATTAATGCAAATAAATATTGTAGCTCTGTATATAGCGACATCTCAAACTGCTGTTAAGCAACATGTGTAAATGAAGTAAAGAAAAGATCAAAGTAGTAAAAGGCAAGACTTGTGGGCAGGGCAAATGGACAGAGAGCCTTTCCCCTAAAAAGGAAGACCACTTGAAGCCCAGTAATTTGCAGATAAACTGGCCTCAGTTTTGACTTCTCAAGTTGTTTCATTTGCTATCTATCCATCCGCCTGACCTAGAGAGAAGAATAAAAATCCGATGGTATAGGAAGAGGCTTCTACCTACAAGCAACTGAGCTCTGTGAGGAGCTGGGCAAAGGCCTGCCAGACAAAACCTCCAACAGCTGTGGCGTGATCTCACAGCACCCAGCCCATGGCTCCTAGGCACCTACTGTATAATGGTCCACACCCCAAGGCTCTTTACCATCCCGCCGCTCCTGATCTCTCTGGCATCCTTTACCACCACTCCCGTAAGCACCCATCACGCGAGCTATATCGACCCACTTTTAGTGCAAGTAAGAATTCATCTGCATGGAATCACTCTTCTCACTACTCCCTTATAGCTTTCACTACCACTTACTCATCTTTCTGGACTCAATTTAAGTATCACCTCCACTATGAGGTATTCTAAGACTCCAGCCTCCTAGCCCTTAAATCAGACAGAGTCAAATGACATCCTTCTTCTATGCTGCCTGAAACCCTAAAATATACTATGATAATACATATCACCTTTATTTTACAGTTCTATCTCCTTTATTCATCTGCATGTACCCCTAAAGTGTCAGGCCTTGGTAGTCCCAGGGTCCAGCCTTAGGTTTCAGATATAGTAGGCATGTATTATACAATATGCTAAAGCAATTGGAAGGCTCTTGGTATGCGTGCACGTGTGCATGAGTGCGTGTGCGTGGTGTGTCATTCTTTTATTAAACGTAATGGCACATTCATATTCTGCTTCATTTTCACATTTTTTCATCTTATTTCAGAGGAGGTGTTTTCCCCTAGACAAACTCTGCTTCAGAGTTGTGTATGTGTCAGGCCCTTTGTTTCATACACATTTTTCTCATTTGTAAGCCTACCTGATACTGAATCTTCCAATAATGAAGGCCCACCCCTGGAAGTAAAAGAGTTCTGACCCATGTCCTATTTGCTGAGTTCCTGGATTAGTGTGGAATCGTGCTGCTGCTGCTGTTCCTATTAACACATACTCATGTATCTCCCACTAGATTCCAGGCGGGACGTTGCCCCTATTCTTGTTCACCATTATAGCCTCAACGCCTAACACAAAGCAGGCACTCAATGAATATTTGTTGACTAGAGAAAGGAAGAAAGGCAGGGAGCTGCTTCAGAGAGCAGGAACATGGGAGAGGGAAAGAAAATCTTCAAGGAGTACAAATATTCACAAAAAGGTTGCTCTAGGCCATGCCCGCAAAGCCAGAACCAGTTCTCACAGCCTCAATTCCAACCCTAGTAAATCCTACCCGTACACAGAGCTCTCCTCTAATTGAGGCATTGGGTGCAATAAATCTGACAACCAACAGGGCTGGTTGTAAACCGGCCAAGTGGCAATCCTACCTGCAGCCAACTCTGTCCCTCTTACTCTACTCGTGATTGAACCTGACTCTCTAAAGATAGGCACAAGAGAAGTCAGCCAGGGCTTAGTAATCTTTCTCTAGGGTAGAACCTGGCTCCAGTCGGGAAAGATACTGATTTTTATCAAACAAAACAGAACAGACGCACACCCACTCTGAGTCAACTACACTCAGCGACTGAGCTCTGTCCTGGGTTCTGGAGTCAGGAATTGTTCCCCTGAGCCTCACATCTTGATATCCAGCTGCCCCCTGGGCAGCTCCATCTAGATGGTTCTATCCCAAGCACCTAAGACATGTCCAGACACGTCCTCCTCCTCCTCCTCCCTGTAAAACCTGCTCCGCTTCCTGGGCTCCCTGTTTCAGCACATGGCCTCAACCACCCAAGCCAAAAGCCTGGGACTTTTTCCTTGACTCCTTTCTCACCCATATTCAACCTGTCATTATCCTTATTTTTTCTATCTCTTCAAAAGCTGCTGAACCAGCCACTCTCTAACCAAAGATGGGATAATTTGAGTATCCTTAAAAAAACAACAACAATGAACTGAAACACAAATGTTTAAATCCATGAGTTAATAACTCTAAAAAAACTAATTTGTCACCACTGAAAGGTGCTATCCAAAACAGAAATTATTAAATAAAGATAGTCAAGTATTTATCCTGCTTTTCGTAGATGAAAAATACCACAGAGTAATAAATAGCAATGGAAAAATTTCTTTACAGAAGCATTCTAGATAAGAAATGAACAAAGAAATACTGGAGTTAGAATATTACTACGAAATAATGGATCCTAGATATTGATCATCAACAACTAACATAAAAATGGAGAACAAGACAGTACATATCTCCTAATGGAAGAACTCAACACCCCCATGAAGTCATCTTGCTAAAAATGTTGAATGTGAAGGTGTTCGAGGCTCTAGATCCAACTACTAAAATAAAAGAACTACAGAGTTCAGAGGAACACTCTCATCTACGTTACAAGGATGCAATCAGCAAAATCTGGGCTGCGGTCAATTCAACAAGACTAATCACCTAATCTCTTAAAATAGAAGAAAAAAAAGATGGAGGAGAAATCTATAGCTAAAAGTATCTTTTAGAGATACATAATACTGGAATATTAAGGGATAAAATGATATGACAACAGAGATTTGCTTCAAAATAACAGGGACGGGGAGGAAGTGGGTGGAGGTATGGGTGGGACAGGATTAGCCACTGGATGATGGCTGACTGAGACTGGGTACATCAATTTATTATACTATTTTATGCATTTCTATGCCCATATAATTTCTAATAATATAAAGTAAAACAAATCTTCCTGAATTTATGTATTGATTTCATCTCTACTATTCTGAGCCACCATTATCTCTCATCTAGCTTATTTCAAGAGTTTCCTTGTAGGTGTGTATTTTCTACATGTCTATTCTCCAGCCCTGACCCCACCCTCCATCCCCCACCAATCCATTCTCCAACTCTGGCTGCTTTCTAAAACCCAAATAAAAACATGACACTTTAAATCTGTCATTGCTTTCAGAACAAACCACCTTCCCAACCTTACCAGGACCTTCTTGACTGAGGCCCTCGTCAACTTCTCCATTCTCCCTTCTCATAATCCCAGTGCTCTCAACAAACAGTGCTATTTGCAGTTTCCCAAATGTGCTTTTGCGAGCACTGTTCCTTCTCCCTGGCTAGTCTCTGAGTTATTTATTTAATTCTCAGCTAATTAAGACATTACATCTTCCAAAAAATCTTCTCCAACTCTTCCCTACCCAAAGGCTTCCAATCCTGTGAATCTCTACAGGTTCCTACCTCTGTGTGCCTGCCTGCCCATGAGTCTGTGAGCATTCCGTCAGGGACAAGATAGGATTCATCTCCGCACTCCTGGCACCTACTACAGACCCTAGCACAAGATGGGTTCTTGAGTCATCTTTGATGTAATTTTTTTAAAGGCCCTCCTAGACTTCCAATGAATCTGTAATTCTACAGAAACAGTTAACTAAAATAAGAGGCAGCCTGAAATTACATGCTTTGTATTAGACAGATTTGGAATCAAAGACCAACTACTCAACTTGCACTAGATTTTGTAAATTTGGGCCGGGCACTCTCAGTTCTCTGAGCTCCCAGCTTCCATATCTGCTAAACGGGAACAGATACTCCACAGGGTTATTGATTAAATCAGAGTAAGTACACATATCAAAGTAACTAAAATTATCTTTTACAACATGACATAGTGCTATGCTCACGTCAGTGACAGCATTCAGCAAACCCCTGGACCATTAGGTTTGCACCCTCACTCTTCCACTGGCGGCCTGTCTAATCCTTAAGGTCTTGGGCATCCGCCTATCGACAACAGAGTCAACCTACAACTTGCTTGGCAGGTGAAGGAAAGGGGGCACTGCTCCCCTGCTCTCCTCGTACCTGCTGCCTCTCTGTACATTCACTCGTCTTCTCGTCCCCTCTGGCGAATCCTGAAAGCTGACCCAATCCTGGGCTTTGGAACTCCGATTTTTACCAGCTTGACCTTTAGAACATGTTGAGTAAAGGGAACAGAGATATTGGAGGCTGAGATCCGTACTCCAGAACACACGACAACAGACCGTTTACACGGTTCCGGGATGTCTTTGGGACTCGACCCCGTCTCTCACGCACATGACTATTCCTTTCTCTTTTACAGGAAAATAAAGAGGGTAAGCAAACAAGTTCTGGGTGTTAAACCTAGATTCAAATTTTGGATGCTGCTTTTCCTAGCTATGTGCCTTTAGGTAAACTGCGTAACTTCGGTTCTATATTCCTCATCTATAAAATGGGTTAACAGTACCTACCCCAGAGAATCTGTGAGAACTGAAAGACAGAATCTTATGAAAAATGTTCAACACAATGCCTACCATACAGTCAAGTCTCAAATTTGTAGTTTATATTATTTAGAACAATGTTTCTTTTCTCATAAAGTAATATATGTTCAGTAGGGAAAACACCCAGAAAACAAAAAAATATAAAGAAGAGAAACACTTTCATCCCACTACCTAAATAGAACCACAAGTAACATCTGTTACGTTTTGGTGTATTTCCTGCCATCTTTTTTTCTTTGTGTGTATATGCTTTTCTTTTTTTATTATTTTACAAAACTTGAACATATTACTACACATAGTTTTCTTTCACTGAGCATATTCTCCAATGTTATTAAATATCATTTAAATATTTAAAGATTACATAATTTCTAATATATGTATATTATATAGTTGTATCAAAAATGTAGTATATAATTACTTGTAAATATAATATTTAACAGCAGCAAAGTCGTCCATTAATAGACGTTGACTGACTGGCTGATCTCATTTGCCGCTCTCTCTGAACCCTTATGGGCCATCCTCTCTGCTCGGAAAATGCTACCTCCCTGTTCTTGACTGCCCCCTGTGACTGCCCCCGCCCCCAAGCATGGATAACTTCTAACTCCCACCTAGCCTTCCAGTTTTCATTTAAAACCCACTCCCACTTCTCAAAATAGCTGTCCTTGATGTCATAATACATTACTTCGCATAGCACATGTATCCGCAATTCTGACTCATTAGCACATATGGAAATTACATGTAGAATCTTCGTCTCCTCCACCGGACATCATCTTCATGAAGGCCAATCTGTCTTGGGTTTGTTTTGTTCATTAGTCTATTCCAGCAGGTTGGCAAAGGGCTAGGCACAGAGGTCTCAATTCATACCGCGGGTGCCGAAAAAAATGTATAACCACGCCTGGTATTCATCTTTTGTTATAGGTATATATTCAGTATTACAATTTTAATTCAGTTTTCCTTTCTTAAAATGTGTATACATTTTTTTGCCACCCTCTGTATTTCTCAAATGGAAGAAGGGGGGAAAGGTACATTAAATACTTCAAAACAGCCACCAAGTTCAAAAGGTCTCCAAGTACTTAATAAGAAATTTTTCCTGGGGTCTCATGATACAGTTTCCACACCTGGGACAAGGGCAGTGGAGTGATGAATGGCACCAGTTATCTCAGGCGTGTTGACATCTGTTGTAGGGCAGGGCATTTCTCTTAGCACAGCACTGCCTGGGAGGGGCAGGGAAATACTGAGACGAGGTGCACATCCAGTTTTTTCTGCAAACCACTGTACATAACTGTTCTCTTGAATCTTCACTGAGGACGGATGAGTGCATGTGGGGGAGAAAAAAGGACCACCCAAAAGGAATGGAGGAAATGATTTTCGGTGCGCCCACAGGGTCAGGGATAGTTCTTGTTCTCACCAGCCAGAGTGGGAAACTTTCAGGATTAGAGAATTTACCTCCTGAATATCCTGATTAGTATTCGTGTCCCTGGCACCTGGCCCTCAGGTATTGGCCTAAAAGTGCTGGTTGTTTTCTAAATCGGCTACTTGCCACATTCAATCCATAAAGGATAGAACCCAAAACAGGTGGAGGAGGTTAGTTTGTGGGATGAGAGGGGGATAAAATCAGCAGGAGCCAGAGAAGCAAGTCCAACAGGTTGAGAGAATAGATAAACTTTGCCTCAGGCTCATCTTAGGATAGACAAAACCCACCTCTACAAGCAGAAGTCCCCTTTGCAAGATACCTTAGCACAAAAATGACTGTAAAAATAACATCATAATCCGTCTTCAATGAACTAGTCACATTAGAAATTCTCCCTTTCTTCTTGAATGCTTTTAAGCCTCTACAACTCTGCCCAGAACAGACCTTCCCATTCACCGTGTCTTCTTTGCAAGAGACACTCAAACGCATTTAGGCAATTCCTGAAAAATGGCTCTTCTTAATCTTACTTGCCCTTTTGGTCCTAATGACGTAATTATGGATTCAAAATCTGGTGTTGCCCTTTTCAGGAATGATGTTTACTCGGTCCTGGTGAAGTTCAGTTTTCACAAAAAGAGATGTCCCATTGAATATCTCTGTTCAGATTAGATTAATACGAAGTTGGAGAGCTTAGATGCTTCATCACGTAACACTGAGAATTCTCAGGCGAATGCATAAAAAGAAAACCACTAAATTTCCAGGCTAAGGCACTGCATAGAACGTGGTGCCATTATTTTAATGACCTTATTAAAAAGAGAAATTAAGCAAGAAGAAAATAGGTAGGGTGATTTTTACAGTAAGCTTCACTACAAGAGCCACAAGGATTTGAAAATCAACTCTCAGCAAAATATTAATAATAATGACGTGAGAGGCAGCTGTGCAAGGCGCTCAGGAGTGGAAGAAAGGAACTGGAGGGGAAATCCTGGTCTATTAAAGACCCATTCAGCTCCTTGAAAATTCTAAATGTAGATATGGTGAATTCTACAGAGGCCACATACTAGAACTGTAAAAGTCTACCAAAGAAGCAGCAACACAATATTTCTTTCAACTTCAGGAAAGCCCCTTTTCATTAAATTCTAGTTATCCCAACCTTTGAACTCTCTCTGTACCCTCACATGGCTCCTAATAAACACATGGGAAACATACTAAGTTTTATTCTTTTTTTTTCCCAGGAGGATGCAAATTCTGTAAGCAGATGCTGAACCACAAATCTTTTTTTAAAGAGATGAACAATAGAATGATTAAAGGTCAATACTCAAATGTTCCTGGACTTCAGATAACTTAAAATGAGCTATAGCTAGAATAATTGAAATCAGAAAACCTCTGTCACTTATTACTTATAAAATCTTCATTTCTTCACCTGTAAAATGGGGATAATTATATTTACTGTCCTAACTGAGGAGTGTTCTAAGGAACAAGTTAGAAAGTATATGGAAATATGTTATAAACATAAGTGCTATATTGTTATTTTTAGCAGAAACAGGTGCTTCTTTAAAAGACAGTTAAGAAAAGGACAAATATAATTGGGGCAGAGAGGAGAGGAGGAGGGTAGTCTGGTCCCAAGTGCATAACCTAAGGGTAATCATCAACAAAAAGGGCATACTACTTTGGTTTTTATTATCTTTCTGAATTAAAATTTCATTTCTTTCCCTTTGGCTATAAAATGTGTTGACAGTTTATGAAACAAGTTTCATGAGCTATAAAAGAACTAATCACATACACAAAAAATTGAACTGGAAAAGTATTGGAATATATATAGTTTTTACTATGAGGGGAGGGAAAGTCTTTCTTTGTGTAACATAAAACCCATACATATTAAGGAAAAGATGATCATATTTGCGTTTATAGAAATGTCTAACTTCTGAAAGGCAAAGACAACCAGACATACACACACACATTAGTATTTATAAACATAAAGAAATCCTTCAAATAAGTAAGAAAAAGACAAGTAAACTCCCCAATGAGCAAAGAATATGACCAAGTAAAGATGCCCCAATATGATATAGTATGAATAATGAAAAGATCACTACTAGAAACTCAAATTAAAGCAAATGTTATGCACCATTTCTCATCCAACAAATTTGCAAGAAATTTAGAATGATACCGAGAATATTTCAGTGTTGGAGAAGGTTTGAGAAAATGGGTGTGTTTATACAATGCTGGTGGCTGATACGCAGCTTGAATACAACTTACAATAGCTATCAACGTTTAAACTGTGCATACTCTTTGACCCAAGGATCCTACTTTTACTACACTATCTTACAGAAATACACATGTTCACACACACACACACACACACACACACAAATCACTAGAACAGACCATGTTACAATTTTTAAAAGCTGAAAGAAACTCAAATGTTCATCAATATAGGAAAATGCAAGAGGGGGAAATGATCAAGGAGATACGAAAACAGACTTTTAGACCTTACCTGGTCACTTTGCGAGACTCATTCTGGATTTTAGTCAGGCTGTCAATCATTCAGCCAGTCCCTTGTCTCTATTTCTATGTGCCTGAAGTGATGTCAGGCAGGCAATCCATCTCTGGTTACCTGCACGGGCCTTTCCTGACACCCTCCCCCCCACACACACACACCCATTTGGACAGAATCTCCAGCGCAACAACGCAAGCAGGTGTTAAGATCCTTATGAAAATGGAACGAAGGGCAGCAAAGTACATCCTTGGGGTAGGGGTTCAGAGGCAGGCAGGTAGGTAGCCCACGCTGGCAGTGATTTTTAAAGAAATGCATAAACCATCTGTTGATTTCACAGGGTCACTCAGACTATCTCACGTGCAAAACACACTTTCAAGGACTAACTCATTAGTGGGCTACTTGTGTTAAGCCCACAGCTGAAAGCCAAGAAGTTGATCAAAACCTGTTCAACCAGGAGCAGCTTCCAGAGCCCAGGGGTCCCAGGCTCGAGGTCCAGGCTTAGTGTGAGAAAGGATCATGAACAATGCACCCCATCACACCGGGAGGAATGTTTCCCCAGAGCTGAGCACAGAGCCTGATACAGCAGGTACTCAGGGACTGTCTGAGAAACGGCTGATCTTGCATTTACACGAACCCAAGGGTGACTGTTGTCTTACCTTTTGCACTGTAGGTATCTCATTTGCCTCATTCTAGTCCTGGCCCTTTTGAAACTTACTTGTTAAGTAATTTACTTGTTAAATGAAAAGGATAGAGACATACGAATCAATAGTTTTTATTCCCATCCAAATGTTGTGTAATGATGTACTAAGTTTCAGAAAACACAAGCTTTGGGTTTTTGAAAGGCTCCTTTCCCTCCTCAAGCCTCTTTACAAAAAGAAAATGCTCAGAAACATCAGCTAAGCTGTAGGCTGTCACTACCCCACTCATTTGAGGTACAGACCCCACACCCGGGACGCAAGTCAGGCCTTCGTCAAATCACACAAAGTAATTTCTACCTGCTATCTGGCCTCCTCTATTATAGAAGATTCCATAGGCGACAAAGCTGCCTAGGAAGTTCTTGTAATAGTTGGGGTGCCTGTTTCAGTCAGTTGCTGTCCTAGACAGAATCTCCATCTTACTGTCCTAGAAAATGAGGTCTGAAGGAGGACCACGCATCACAGAAATGTTTGTAGCAGGCCACTCAAACGTCAAATACTTGTTTCAGGAGAAAAGACAGAATATAACAATACTAAAGAAATTATGGGCATACTGTTTTATTAGCAATATTAATGAAACGTCAAAGGAAATCATCCCAGCTTTGACCATAGTTTTGTGGATTTCAGGGTAGCCATTATCCTCCATCAGAAATATCTCCCATCGTGTAGTCTGTTTTTGGTTTTTTGTAAGTATTTGCATTCTTCTATGTTGTCTTTTACACAGCCATTTTAGGAGCTGGAAGCACAAGCCCAGGTGCTGGACACCTAGGTTTTATTCTTATGCCACTATAGATAAAGTTACAAGGAAACTGTCTGTACTTGTGTATTTTTTAATGCCTGCTCAATTATTTTCATAGCAAAAAGTCTTAGGACTGGTCCATGAAGTTGGAGACTATGGAAAGCTGTGTGACTGGCCCCACACCGCCCTGTGAGCTCCCAGTGGATCAGACCCAACCAAATTGCTGCGGTTGTCCTACCAGCCACCAGCAGAGGGCAGCATCCTCCAGACTAACGGCGTGAGGATGAAGACACCAAGCCTGGGGAGTGGAGAGGAAAGGGATGGGCAGGAGACAAAGGCAACATCCAGAGCAGTGCTAAGCAGGGTTCCCGGGATCGGGGAGCTGTGCTTGGGGTTGGCCCAGCTCCTGCACTACAACTGGGGATCATTGACAACTAGCAACATCAAATGTTCTTGTGTCCTTGCGTCCTTTGCTGGCACCACGGTAAAAAATGTAAACTCCCTTTAAACTGGTCTATCTAGTGCTCTATTGGCTACTGAAACCAAGCCAACTTGTGTCCTGCCAGCAACAGATTTGACTGGAGCCTTAGCCTGTGGCTAGCCTGCGGCTGTTGGCCCCGCTTTGGCCATTTTTGTTGAAGGGAAGAATGGAAAGGACAAGCACACTTATCTCTCACAGATGTCCCAGTTCTAGTTCCCCTCTTCGAGACTTCACTTTAAATGGAGTTGAGTGCAAGGCAGGGATACTGTTGCCAGAAATGCGGTGAAAGGTAACCAGTTGGCCTTAGAGTTATGGTATAAGCCAAAGAAAATGGAAACAACTGAGGCTGAAATGTCTCAGTGTTTTTCATTATCAACTAAGTGAGACGTCCTAAACTAATCTGAACTAGTTTGGGTTACTCTAATATTACAGCTCTTGAGAGCCTCGATAAATGCCAAATCCTTACCTGTCAAAAGGCTGGAAACTACTGAATTTACCAGCCTCTCACCACTACCCATCTCTGATGTGTTAACTTCCCCAAAACATTTAGATGATTGATATCAAAGCCTGCATTACAGAGATAATGCAGCATTGATGAGGGTGAAAAAAATAGGTTCCTTATATCCTGCTGCAGGGGTGAGGGGAGGGAGTTGCGGGGGTGTGTGTGTGTGTTGATTTATAATCTTTCAGTGTGTGTGTGTGTGTGTGTGTGTGTGTGTGTGTGCGCACGCGCGCACGTGCAAGCACACATGTGGAAGGTGGAGGGGATTTTAAAACACCAAAATCTAAATGTACAAACCCTCTCACTTGGAAATTCCACTTCTAGGATTTTGTATTGCAAAGTAATGCTGAAGTAAGTATATTTGTTGTTCACAATAGAGAATAAAAGCAATCTAATGTCCACTAATAAAGTATGAATTAAATAAATCCTGGCACATCCATTCATGTAACTATCATAAAACAACAGACGAATGTATAAATCCTACCATGAAACAATCTCTAAGACAAATTAAGTGGAAACAAACAAAAAAACAAGCTATAGAATAAAAATAAGTATATAGTTTTTATTTTTTTTAAAATGTATACTTTGGAAAGTCTAGAAGACTATGACACCAGACTGCCCAACTTCAAATTTTGGCTCTGCCACTACCAAAAGTGTGACTTTACATTTAATCCTCAAACTTCAGTTTCCTCATACATAAAATGGGAAAAGTAGTATCAACTTCAAAGGATTATTTCATTCATTCATACACACACACACACACACACACACACAATTCAATTAAATTGCTGCTATATACATACGTATATATGGCAGCACAGTGCCTGGCATACAGCCAATGCTCAGAATACTCAGATGATGGTAACTATTATTATTATCATCACCATCTCTGGGAAGTATCATTAGGGTGGTGACTGATTTACCAAGTTTTATACTTCTATATATAAAGAATTTTTCAGAACAAGTATATATTACTTTTTAATTAAAAGATACATCTTTTTACTCAAGAGAAATGAAAATATGTCCACACAAAGACTTGTATGTGAATGTTTATAGCAGCATTACTCCTAACAATCAAAAATTGGAAACAATCTAAATGCCCATCAACTGGTGAATGGACAAAATGTACAGTATACCATACAATGGAATACTATTCAGCAATGGAAAACACAAACTACTCATCTATGCTATGCCATGGATGAACCTCAAAACCATCATGCCAAATGAAAGAAACAAGACACATGGGAACACATATTGTCTGATTCCATTTATATGACACGTCTAGAAAAGGCAAACCCGTAGAGACAGAGTAGATTACGGACTGCTTGCAGCAGGAGTTGGGACTTGGATTAACAGTAAAGGGACACAGGTATTTTACTGGGATGATGAAAATGTTCTAAAACTGATTTGTGGTGATGGCTATACAACTAGGGTAAATTTACCAAACATCACTGAATTGTACAATCAGAGTGAATTATGTAAGTGAAATATGCCTCAGTGAAATTGTAAAAGAGATATCTTTATAAACCATGTATTACTTTATGCTCATAAAATGCTTTGCCCCTTGGAAAAGGACTTTCACTTGCCTTATCCTATCACATGAAGTAGATAGAGTAAGGATCATGCCCTTTGAAAAGAAAAGAAAAATGATGTTCAAAGAAGTTATATAACTAGCCCACAGCCACTGCTGCAAGCAAAACAATCAGAGCCTAGCTCCAAAACACAATTAAATCAATAAATGTGGCAATAAAATTGTGCTGAGACTGCAAGTTGCCAGGGATAATCACCAAACAGTGATCACGCTCTAGCTGAATACTCAAGGACAGGAGCTTTTTAAATTTTTAAACTTTCTGAACACATGCGCATTTAAGAAATCTTATATAAAAGATGCTTTTTTCCATCTTATACTCACACCCTAGCTAAAAGTGCAATCATTATGGATACACACCAATTCCCAGAAGCAGCAAGAAATTTCCTTTTCAGCTCACAAAATGTTCTGCATACAGTGGGGAGTCAATATATGCTTCCATCGTCAATGAAAAATAATTGTAAATTTAAAAGGCTTAACTTGAACATTATTCTAAAAGCATCCCGCATTTCATTTTGTACAGAAAAACTGGAGAGAAATGACGAGATAAAATTCAAACCATAAGCCATATGGAATATTCTTTTTTTTGCCAGATCATTAATTTTTGGAAACCACTTTGCTAAAATGGTACAAAAGGCTGCCTGCATCTACAGCCTCCATAGCCTTCCCAGCACCAGGAAAACAACTAAGGAAACAACAAAAGCCTAGTATGACCAACCGATATCTTCCCACAGCTTTCTCTTTTACTGACTAGGTGCAGACAGAGAACTACAGGAGAAAAAAATTGGTTCTGTGTCTGTCACACTAAACTGGGTTGATAATGTGGGTGATCTCCCTGACTCCCATTTTAAAGATGGAAAAATAAGTTTAGGCAAGCAAAATATCAAAAGTTCCCTTAGCACTTTCTGTTGGTCATTCCTCAAAAGACCAGGCTCTTGAACTGTTCATTAAAACACTCTGCACTAAATCTTGACAACTGAGATAATTTTACCTAATCGCATTCTCTGAAAAGAAAGGCCTTACAAATAATTGGTAAACTAGAAAAGATATAAGATCAGAAAATTACGAATCCTTGACCACTATAACCTATTTGGGATTTATTTTTGTCTTCATACCTGATATTATATTTAGGATTTATGTACCTAGGGAAGGTAAAGGCTATTAGGAAAAAGCCACAAGCCACCAACAAATGGTTTTGGAATTCTGGGCAAATCAAGAAAAGTACTGGAAAACTGAACCCAAAAGCAGGAAACAGCTTAACCTTGGCTCCTGGGGCCTTCTCATAAAGATGTAGACCCTGAATAAGCAAGGCACAATGTATACAGAAACAGACTTTGGAAAACAGTTTATAAACCCACGGGTGCTGGGGTACACCACAGAAGACTTACACTGTAATAAAAATCGGGGGCTATGAACCCAGCACCAGGCAGACAGCACTTCTAAAGGTCCAGAAATACTGGCAGTGTGCCAATAAGAGGTCTGCTTCTGTACAGGGCGGCAGGATTCTCTTTACCCCTCTTACCAGTCAGCTCTCTGCAGAGATGGGGCATGACAGGGAAGGGAAAAGAATCATCAAAATGAAGTGAGTTGAAGAAAGGTAAAGATATGATGACAGCGAATCAAGACTTGATCTTTGGTCAGTTCTGAATTGTCAGAGGGTTTGGGGTGGGGTGGGGGGTGGGGGACAGCAGTTCAGGCAGGCCAAGAGCTAGGACGGAAAGGAGTTCCCTTTAGATAAGGGCAGTAATCTCTACCTTGTGCGTCCAATGTTTTAGAATCATTGTATCTGTCTTAATGTTCCCTTCCTATCCCTGAGTAAAGAAAGCCAGCCTAGTTTAATAATTCTAGCCCTACCTCAGCTGTACTATAGAGTCTTGAGGGATAAACCATTTATCTCTGCTTAGACCAGAGAAACATTTTAATCCTCTCCCCCCCACACACACACCTCCCCGACCCCACACTTTTTCTTCTACCCTTTACTGGGCCCTTACTTTGTGACTGCTAAATGTTTTATAAGTATCATCTTAATAAAATCTCAGAAGTCTAGAAGTAAGCTTATTATCCTTATTTAGTGATAAAGAAACTGAGGCTGAGAGAGGTTAGGTAAGTTGCCAAGGTCAAACCTCTCATAAAGGGCAGAGCTAGAATAGGAACGTAGGACTATGTGAATACTAGAACACAAGCTCTTAACTACCACGCCATGCATAGTGGTGGTAGCAATTAGTAAGAGACCTCAAAGGTACGGTGACTTACAGGAGACAGTCAATCTACTTGTGAAGATTTCCTTTCAGATAAATGATGGACGTCCTATTTTTCTTGAGGGCTGTGACAGTTTCCTTGTACATGGTGGCAGCAGTGGAATCACAGTCATAGATTAGCTAGGCTAGCAAATCAAAGCATCTGTCCTCAGAGAGATGACAGCATTACTTTCTGCCTTTTTCTAGGTAAATTTTCTAATACCAAGTTGAATGTGGATGACTTCTTTTTTAGTTCATTCTCCCTCCACAGAGGTAATACGCCAATTAGTTTTACATCAAGTATCTTCCCTTTTGAATCTCTGTGGGTATCATGTCCCTGCCCAGCCTGGGCACATTAGGTACAAAACGCTGAGGGGGGAGTTATCCCAGGACACACTGACTAACTACAGAGGACCTGGAGGCTGTTTCCCACAAGCTGAAATCAAGAAAGTAGGTCCCCGATACATCGATTTCTCCACACAACACGAAACGACTCTTTGAGGCATTGAGTCCTGCTCAGTCAAACCTGGCGATTTGAGCCCTGCCATTGGTTGAGCCTCCGTGGTTTGTGCGGTGCCTGGGTTTTGCTCCAGATCCGTCATGTTGCATTAGTGCCCTTCCTCCTCACTGCCCGCAGAAGTAACAGCCTTGAACATGGCAGCACAATCCATTTGTCCTGCTCTAATTACTTTCTGACATTACTTTTGGCTGCTAATGTCCTCCCTCTTTACTCCCCCTTCACCCTTTCCCCACCTCTCTTTTTCTGCCTCAGGGTGTCATTAGAGTCACCTGAAAAGAACATGTTTAGGTTCTGCTAAAATATATTTTGTTAACTTTGTCACAAAATGGTTCTGAGGAAGAGTACGATACTGACTGCAAGAAAAAAAGCCACAAGGCTCTCAAAACCATTTCCAGAAGTCCCCAGCTGCCAGAGAGAGAATGGCCAAGGGGGCAAAGCCTGGGCTTAAAGTTACAGAACCTGTGTCAACTGTAGCTCTGCCACCCACTAGCTGTGAGACCCTGAGCAAGTCTCCTAATCTGTCTTAGTCTTAGTATTCTCTTCAAACAAATGCAGCTCTACCTCTGCTCTAATAACCTCACAAGAGCTGCAATGATCGCTGAGATAACGTGCATCAGAGAGCTGCAGTCATGCTATCATTAAGAGGTACAAAAATGATAAAAATACTGACAAGAATCTCCAAGTCTTGTGTTCTTCACTAACCCTAGTGTGATGGTTAACTTTATGTGCCAATTTTGCTGGGCCATTGGGTGTCCAGATATTTGGTCAAACATTATTCTGGATGTTTCTGTGAAGATGTTTTTGGATGAGATTAACATTTAAATTAGCAGACCTGTGCGTGTGCCTCATGCAATCAGTGCAAGGCATGAATAGAACAAAGACCGGCCTTCCCTGAGTAAGAGCATTCTCCAGAAGACTGCCATTGGACCTGAGCTGGAATATCAGCTTTCCTGGGTCTCCAGCCACTAGCCTACCCTGCAGATTTTGGACTTGCCAGTTTCCATAATCATGTGAGCCAATTCCTTATAATAAATCTCTTAATGAACTATCTATCTACACACACACACACACACACACACACACACACACACACACACATATCCATATTGGTTCTGTTTCTTTGGAGAATTCTGACTAATACATCTAGGACCTAGTTTTGTTTGGGATTCACAATGACCATCCTATGCTCTAATAATAAGGGACAAAAATGTCATGGATAAATTAAATACAGAGGCTTTTAGCAGGGCCGATCCTGATTTATCAATTATGTATGTTCCCAAAGTCACGTTTAAGCCAGCTTCCCGGAACTTAAAAGGCTGTTCTCAATAATAAAATGGAGCTTAAGGACAAAGGACGGAGACGCTATCCTCATAGGTGTGATTAACAACACAGTGATTAATACACGGTTGTTGGATAAGTGCCAGAATCAATGTTGTTCTGTTTAGAAAATATTTTTAGAAGAAAATAATACCTTTATTAGCACTTCCCGTGTGCTAAGCACTATTAGGTGTTTCACATAAATTGTTTCATTCAACACTTAACATCTGTTGAGACAAAGACGAGGTTTCCCATTTCTGCAAATGACAAAAGTGAGCTCTGAGACATGAGATGCTTTAGCACAAGTGACACAACTGGAATGTGGTAGAGCTGGGATCTGACTGACTCTACTAACCCGTCTCCGACTATAGGACAGACGTATTAAATAGTCTACCCTTAGTTTAAAAAAAGTGGGCGTGATGAACTATGGTGAACTCTTTCCCTTCCTCCACTCATTCCTAGATGTGGGAGAGTGGAAAAGCTCGAAAGGTAGAAAACAAGAAGCAGTGGGCTGCAGCAAGCTTTGAAACTCCACAGGCTAACGGGTTTTCAGCAGGGTGTCAAAGCGAGAGTTCCATTATAGCGAAAGATTGGGTGTAAAGAGCAACATCTTCACAAACAAAAGAAGAATTTTTTTAAGGAAAGCAACAGAAAGTGCAGTGGTCCCCGTGAACTAAATGTAGATGGGGAAAGATGGTGTGCGTCTGGTGGTGGTGGTGGTGGTGGTGGTGGTGGTGGTGGTGGTGGTGGTGGTGGGTGCTGTTTGGCCTTTGTTTTTAGCCTGAACAAGCCAGCACATCCTCTCCGTGCTGACCGCAGTGAGTGACAAGTCAGTCCAAAGCCAGGCCAAAGGCCTCTGTCTCCTGCAGTGCTTCCCTTTTCCCATCTCAGATGGTCTTTCAGGATCTGTCCTTAATTCACAGTATTCCTGTCACAAAGGCATACACTTAAAAGGGGAAGCTAATTCTGCATTTTGTGCTGTTGTACAGAGCCCACCAACCAAGAACCGCAACCTGCAGAATGAGGAGTAATGAAACAAGAATTGTTTGCTATTAGGCCAAATAAATTAAATAAAATTCAATTTAAACTACATTAAAATAGGCCAAGTGGAAACCAGCTGCATGAGAAGGTATTTTTCTGCAACAGAGTGTGACAGCAGGCCTTAAATGTAATTATGTTGCAATTACGTCACTGGTAAAATGTCGCAACTCAAGTAATTCCAAAACATACTTCTTCATCTTGATCTTTAAAAAAATTCCACTTACAGCCATGACTTCAGAACAATTATATAAGAAGGTATCATTACCCCGTTTCTTACCCTGTGAAGAATGCCCAAGTGGGCAGAGTTAAGACCTGACTCCAAGTTTTGAGTTTTTCCCTTTCTCAAGGCCACTTACCAAAGCTCTTAAGGTCTTGTCTGTTAGACCTCTCACTTTCTTGACATGTCCCCTACTTCTAACTTCCTCCATTTCCTGGGAGAATAGAATGGTTCCTTCCTGTTGTCTGAACCCATCGTTCTGTGTACAGTGTTGGATAACAAACACTACTACAGTTGTAGCTTCTTAGACATTACAATCTAAAGAATAAAGTCATACCTGCTACGTTCTAACTCACTGGCACAGTTTTTCCAGATAACGTAGTAACTGGCATAGGTAAGATTAATCTCCAGTGATACTGATTTCCCCCCCAATTTCAGAGCAACTTTATTTCATAAATCATTTGTTAAATTGTAAACACTTTGTGAACTTAAAAGCAAGAGCCTTTTCCAAATGCACATTTGAGGTGCTAAAGTAGTAAACCATGTGTTCTAAATTTTTTCATTCATGTAAGATAGAAAGTAACAGGCCTACAGAATGACAATTTTAAATCAAAATAAGTACTTATGAAAATACAGCTATACTGAATTCTATTTTACAGCACAGGACCTATATAATCCCCCCACACACCCTGCAAAAAACAAAATTATATTTTGAATTATTGCACCTTTCTGAACTGAGCCATTCTGGTTCTACCAATCAGCTTCTTAAAACTTAGTAGAGGCTGCCTAGTACTTTACAGGAAAGAACATGGATTCTGAGATCTGATACACCTGGGTTCCAATTCTTACTGTACTATTTCATACTTTTGACCCTTTAGCAAGTTACTCAATTGCTTGGAGCCTCAGTTTTCTCATACAAAATGGGGATACCATCCCATACCTTTTATGGTTATGGTAACTTATAAAGTAAATGAATATATCGGGCTAGCTCAGTTCCTGGGATATAGATGGTGTCCAATAAATGGCAGTTGGTGCTTAATGAATGCTTGTTATGAATTGTTTTTAAAGTTTATGTTTCTAAAGAATGTCTATTGTTCCTCATACAACCCAGAGAGAGGGAAATGAAGATCAGATTACTGATATAATACAAAGTAGTAAAAACTTATTTCCACTTCTAGTATTTCTATATTTTAGCATTTATTTCTTCCGAATTAGTTAGAATACAGCTACAAATGGAAGTTGACTTTAAAATGAAATCTCTGGATACAGGGATCTACATTAGTTGATTAAAAAATATTTTTAAATCTATGTACAAAATAGTCTCCAAGTTGCTACAAAGCAAAACCATTTCTACACAGCTTGCATTTCTGCAGCATAGCTTTAAAAGAAATGAAGCCACTCTATAATCCCATAGATTATGTCTAAAAATAGAATGATGGGCCAGCTGTCAGATGCATACATTGTAGGGAAAATGGGGCCAAGAATCTCTCCCCAAACATCATTGCAACTCTGCTGGCACTTGCTCCTGTAAAGATGAAAAACTGAAATCTATTCAATTCCAGCAGCTACTACTTTCTTTTTGGACTAGGACAAGGGTTTGGAATTCTGAAGACTTGTGAAATCTCCCCAAATTTGCAAAGTGCTGCTCCTACCGTGTTTCCCTGAAAATAATACCTAGCCAGACAATCAGCTCTTGCATGTCTTTTGGAGCAAAAATTAATATAAGACCCGGTCTTATTCTACTATAAGACCGGGTCTTATGTAATGTAATATAATATAACATAACATAACATAACATAACATAACATAACATAACATAATATAATATAATATAATACCGGGTCTTATATTAATTTTTGCTCCAAAAGACACATTAGAGCTGATTGTCTAGCTAGGTTTTATTTTTAAGGAAACACAGTAACAGGCTTATAACAGAAGTGTCACGTGTGATCTGGAATTACTGCTTCAACACAAGCTCATTTTTAAGAAGTTTTGCTTTTTGTGAACTTTTCCTTCTACAGTTATTCAACCTGTTTGGTTTAAAAAAAAAAAGGATGAAACGTGATCAGGACAGGGTTCTAGCCCAGACTCGACCATTAACTTACTGGATACCCTTAGGCACTGTATGCCCCTCCATGGGCCTTACTTTTCTCATCTGCACAATGAGAAAGTTGTGGGAGATAGCTGTATAAGGCTATCTTTCCGCTATGACGCTTTAGGATTTTCTGAGCTTCAAAACTTCCAGTCAGGCTGAACAGAAGAGGAAACAAACACTCTTGTGCAGCTCACCAATGTTTTGAGCTGTTTCAGTCCCAATATCGTCAGCAATCTTTCCACCTAACCAAGGACTCAGAAATCCTAAAAAAAGTGAACAGAAGAAATGTTGATCTTTTCTGCTAACTGTGAAAGAAGCATAGGGCCAATTACTATGGATAAGGGTGGGAAGTGTCCTGGTGAAAAGAGGGGAAAATGATATCCACCTGAAAAAAGTGGACATGGATCAAGGAAATAAAGCCCAAGTGCTATGTAGGCTACAAATGCATTCATTTAAATACTCATTGAGCACCTACTATTATGCAACGGGCACTTTTCTAGGTGCTAGCGATAGAATGGTGAGCTAGATGGATACTTCTGTCAAGAGTCTCACCAGCATCTCCTCAAGGCAGGCACAGATCCTGCTCAGGTCAATTCCAAACCCTGACCCTCAAAAGTCAAATGGAAAGAATGTAAAAAGATTCAGCCTCACATCTGATGTGCTCAGTAACATGCTGGCTGAACCCGGAGAAGAACCCAGCTTACTTTGCCAAGTTGGCAGTTTCAAAGAAAAACAATCACATATTGAGTCTGAGTGAGGAGCTACTGGGTGAGATATTGGGGATCAAAATACTATGCCAGCCATTTTTGGCACCCGTTTCTTGTTTTTGTTTTTTTTTCCAGGGAATAGTGGCATCAAAAACTGACATAGTGGAAAATGCAAGAGAAAAAAAGTCTAGTGTCAGAATTATTTACTCTGCACTGCAACTCAGAAGCTAAGGGATTTCCTTGCAAAATACAGGTGTGGCCACCTGACAGCGTCACTGCGAGGACAATCATTCATTCTGGTGTGGGATGTTTCTCTCACAAGATTATAGGCTTATTCTTTCCTAAACCTCAGGCATACTATGTATACATTGTTGAGAAAATCAAAGGATTCTAGGAGTGTGAGGATTCAATCATTCATTCAACAAATATTCGTTGGGTGCCTACAATCCTCATGATGGGGATTCAGAGCTAACCAGACTGACACAGTCTCTGCCCTTACAGACTAGTAAAAGGGACAAATAAATAGTAAGCAATTATGCAAAAAAGTATTTAATTATAATTGTGGTACGTGTGATACAGGAGGCATGTGTAACAATGAAGGGACCTAATTTGGCCTGGGAGGGGTGGAGAAACTTTCAAGCAATGGATTATGAAGAGAGTAGGCAAAGGCCAAACTACCCACAGAAAAGTCAAACCCATGATTCTTTTCTAAAACATGGCCTAGGCTTTTATGCTCCCTAAGTCTCAGTCTCAGACACACGTCTGTCCTCAGTGCTCACAGTACAGTGTACTTCTCGGCATTACTGAGTGGATTTTACTGCAATGACACAACCAGTTTTATGCATCTGTCTCCCTTACTAGGTTGCGAACTCCTCCAGAATAGGACCTTATCCAACCTATTTCTGTGGCTCTAGTACCCAGCTGGCATTGGGCTGGATGCTGAGCAGGACCTCAGAAAATATGGGTTGTTATTATCATGACGACTGCTCTTTAGACTGGTCATTGCACAAATTATGCAACTGTTCCTGTTAACTGAGCTCTCTCTCCCCCTTGGTAGAGAAATACCAACAAGTCAGTCGCAGGAACAGACCACCTACCACTGACCCCAACTTGTGCCTTTGCAGTGGTGATTCTTTTGCTTGTTTACACGGATGTTTCAGAGCTGTCTTTTCCACCGTGCTGCAGAGACGTCCAATGCAAGACTAGCAGACAAGAAGAGCAAAATGCCTAAAAGGTAGTGATTATGAAGGTCACAAGGTAGAGAAGGGGTAGGGTGAAGAGAATTAGGACACAGCTGTAGTGTTCTGTAGGCTAAAACAGACTCAATGTTTCACAGAAAATTAAATCAGAGGCCGGATGTAATTCCTGGTCTCCTGGACAAACAAAAGCAGAGCCACTGGCTATACGGGGACCATGCAAGGTCTTCAATGACATCATATCCTATACCCCAGGATCAAACTAACTTGGGGAGGCAAGGTCACTGCTCCTCCAAGCCAAATTCTATAAAGCTCCAATTGCCCCAGACAGAAAAAAGAGGATGCCAACTGCTAAATCCATTTTGATAGCTACAGAAGGATTACAGAAACTGCACACATGGTGATAGCCAAATCTGAGCAGTGAGATTAACCTCCATGTATGCCTATACCTCATAGAGGTTTAAAAGAGATCTGCCATCACATTTTTCACATCTAGAACTCAAATTGAAAGGGTGGTCCCAAGTGAGATACAGTAATGCACTCTGCCACCTCAGAATTCTAGAGGAACATTAACACAGGGTCCCTGTCCTCTAGAAATCATGGGGGAGCCAGACCAGTGTCACTAAGAGAAAAGCACAAACAAGATGCTAATGGGAGCTCACAGGCAGGGGTGATAAATCAAATCTAGGAGGGATGGGGGAAGATGTGATGAAAACTTCACCATCAGAAGTGGCATTAGAGCTCTGTTTTAAAGGAGTAGGCTCCCAAAAGGCAGAGAAGGGGGAGATAGTGAACCGTGCATTCTAGGCAAAAGCAGTAGCATGCACATGCTATAGGACAGCATAAAAGCACAGGTTGTCCTGAAACGAGTAATTGTGTGTAGCTAGAGCTTAAGGCACGTGACTGTGAGCGGCGGGAGAGGAGACTGAGGGACGTTTAGGTCTTATATGTAACCAGGCTAAACAGTTGGGCTATTTCCATAGGTGGGAATAACATACATTTATTAATATTAACGTATTTTATTAAACATCTACAGTGTACTAGGCAAGGTGTTTTACATACTTTACTGCATTTAATGTTCAAAACTCTGCCATATGGTATTTTTCTCCTCATTGTTCACATAAGAAAAAAGACTCAAGAGAGGTTAAGTAACTTTCTCAACTCGGGTCTATTTCACAAAATCTCACCAAAAAAGGATTACTGGTATAGGAACTCCTAGTTTCTTCCCAACATACTACAGGTTATAACGTAAGTTTCAGAATGCGCTCACTTGGGCCTACAGCCAACTAACTGAGTGGTACATAAAAATGTTCACAAAGCCCTTGAAATCACTGGCATCGGACTGAGCAGGTTCACCCACTCTTTCTTAGCAGTCTCGAAGATACAGGGATCCTAAGAAATCTAAGATTAATTTTTCCAGTGGTCCTTGTCCAAAGGTTTTTTCCTCCTGACATTACTACAGCATTTGCCATCAGCTTTTTCAGCAGACAAGGTTCCAGATTCCCGAAAGCAGAGACAGAAGCAGAATGAGACTGTGGCTTAGATACCACGAAATGTGACACCTGGCCATGAAAATACAATGATGAAGAAACAAGGATTTGTAGTAATGTGTCCAGGCTCTGAAGCTCATCAGGAGGCTGAATTTTTCCGTGTTACTTAAACTTTCTGAGTCTCAGATTCCTTATATTTAAAATGCAGTACTAAACACTACCTTTCAGGATAGTGAAAGCAAACAGAGCAATGTGAAGGAAGGACTCAACACCTACAGCGTGGCAGGCACCCGAAACTACCTCTCCCACTTATGCACGCACTTAGCTACCAGCACTCTGACTGCCTAGCTCACAGGATTTTTATGAGGCTCAAGTAAGGTGATGTCTATGAAAGTCCTTAATCAGGTAAAATGTGCCTATGTCATTATAACTAAGGTCAAAACCTGCCCAGGGCACAAGAATGACTATTTTGTAATCCTTGTGTTCAAGGGGCTAACCGTCAGATAAGGAAGCTCACAAGTACACAAATAAGTGTAATACGGGTAAGCTTAAAGTAAGTGCTAGAAGAGTGGTAACAACATAATTGAGGGCTCACCATAGGCCAGACCTAGGCTGGTGCTTTACCTATATTATCTCATTTAATCCTGAAATGAGCCCTATGTAGCAAGTATTAATATTATAATATTCATAGATGTGGAAACTAAAGCACATAATGGCTAGGTAATTTGATTGAGTTTACACAACTAGTAGTGGTGTAGCCAGGATTTAAATGCAAGAATTCTGACTCTAGAGCTCATACTATTAGAGATACAGAGATGTGACTTAAAGAAGTGGAGAATAATACAGTAACAATAACGGGGTCTAATAATGGACTAATAGTCATTGAGAACAGGTCTTGTGCTAATAAGTACTCTACATGCAAACTCTCACTGAATTCCAAAAACCCTCTGTGAGCGAGATACCATCCCCATTTTACAAATGAGGCAACAGACTTAGTGAGGTTGGGTTATTTGCTCCAGGTCTCATAGCTAGTTACCAACAGAACCAGCTCACAACTTGGCCCTGTCAGTGTGGAAAGCACATGCTCTTAACCTCTTTGCTCCACGGCTCAGTGGCAGGTGGTAGTGTTCGGGCTGAGTGCTGGAGGCCAAGGAGAATTTGAACAGTTGATAATGAGCTTGTGTGGGATTCCAGACAAAGGGTGTATAGCATGAACAAGGAATAACACAGAGGAAGTCTGGACGCTTAAAAAAAAAATCTTAAAATTTATCGGTGTATGAGAACCCAATCTTTTTAATACACACATAGATAACACACACACACACACACACACACACACACACACACAGTCTTAAGTAAAATAGCATCACTTTAGTTTGTGATCCCTAAATTATCAGATGGGCTGGATTACTCTTTTCCACCATTAAAAATGACCTTTTAGGGGCAGGCCTGGTGGCTCAGGCGGTTGGAGCTCCATGCTCCTAACTCCAAAGGCTGCCGGTTCGATTCCCACATGGGCCAGTGGGCTCTCAACCACAAGGTTGCCAGTTCAATTCCTCAAGTCCCTCAAGGGATAGTGGGCTCCAACCCCTGCAACTAAGATTGAACACGGCACCTTGAGCTGAGCTGCCTCCCAGATGGCTCAGCTGGTTGGAGCGCGTCCTCTCAACCACAAGGTTGCCGGTTCGACTCCCGCAAGGGATGGTGGGGTGTGCCCCCTGCAACTAGCAACGGCAACTGGACCTGGAGCTGAGCCGCGCCCTCCACAACTAAGACTGAAAGGACAACAACTTGACTTGGAAAAAAGGCCTGGAAGTACACACTGTTCCCCAATAAAGTCCTGTTCCCCTTCCCCAATAAAATCTTTAAGAAAAACAAAACGACCTTTTAAATTACAATAACAGAATATGTGTTATAGAATATTGGGAAATATAAAGAAGCAAAAAAATAAGAAAATTAAGCACGTTTTAGAAACTCTGAAAGGGCGTTGTGGAAAATCAGTTGGGAAGTAGTTCAGGGACTGACTGCCTTGACCTTGAGCGCCAGGCTGAGGAACCAAACCTACACTCCACGTGCATTGGAAGATTGTGAGCAGAGAGGCAGTCTCATTAGAGCCTTATGTATTGCTTAAGACAGACGTACATGGAGTGACGAGCGCCGAGAGGATCAGGTAGGAGAGGAGCTCACTATAGTGGTCCAAGCTCAAGGTAAGGACTTCAGTTCTGAGGCAGCTGCCTATCATGACCACCATAAACTCAGGCTGAGTCAGACAGGCCTAAGTTTGTATTTGGCTCCATCACTAGCTGTGACTCTAAGTTACATAAACCTTGAGAGCCTGTTTTATCATCTAGGAAGGAGGGATAGTAAAACCCATGTAAAGACATGTGAGAACTAAATAAGATGTAAAACCATTAACATAATTCAAGTTTCTCAATTTCTACTCTACTGACATGTTGGGCCAAATCATTCTTTTTTATAGGGGAGCTGTCCTGCATTATAGGATATTCAGCAGCGTCCCTGGTCTCTATCTAACTCACCCTCCCCAGGTTGTGACAACCAAAAAATGTCTCCAGACACTGCTAAATCAACCCTGTCTGAGGACCACTTGGCATAGTTTCTGACATATAAAGTGATCAAAAAATGTAGCTTTAAAAAATGATTGCTGGGGAGGAAAAGGTGATGACTTGGTGATGAAAGCAGAACTATAACAGTAAGACAACGTGGAGGCTGAGATGACCAACTCGGCTGGCTGCCGGCGTCTGAAGGCCATGGAGGAGGCAGTGACAGAGGTGCCCACAACTTTAATTCCACGTGACTCATCCCACCAAAAGAAATAAGACAGGGGAGCATGCAGGTCTGAGGTACCAGGGGTACGCGGAGGAGGATATTTGAAAGGCACTAACAATTCTGGCCTGTTGCTAAGGAGAAGGGTCAGGGTAGGTCTCTGTATCAAATATCAAAACACTCTTTATGTCTCCTGAGCTTTTTTCATGGTTTCAGTTTTATCTAACAGTTCTAAAGTGAGTACCTGACAGATGCCTTAACAGTAAGGCTCTTAGGAGAAATAAACTTAAAAGACATGTTTAACAATGAATATGTATTGCCTTTAAGATCGGGGGGGAAAAAGATATTCTACCTTCAGAAAGAAAAATAATCAGAAAAAAAATAAAGCAAATAAGACACACACAAAAACCACTCCAAATCTGTACATACTGACAGACTCTTTTAGTTTTCCATCCTTTCACCAGACAACTGAAAAACAGGTCTGTATGGATCTTCCCAAAGATTAAACCAATTTCTGAGCTTTCAATATGTGCCCCATATTTCAGAGATACTGTTGAAAGAAAAAGCAGTTGGATTCAAACCAATGTGGGTTCAAATTCCAGCTGTGTGAGAACGTTAGAAGCCAGATCGACCTGACCATAACCTCCAGTTCCGCACCAGCTCCACGGCGGCCGCTGCAGCCTTTGCCAAGCCACCTGAGCCTGCGTTCTCGCTCCTCACCTGCTCTGCACTCTTTTCCAAGCCCCCTTCAAGCACTAGTTAAAGCAGAAAAGCACTAGAACTGATGTAAGGCATCTACATACATACAGTGTCTGTTTGGATTTTCTAAGAATATTCTGTTCTGTGGTCCCCACAAACCAATGTCCTCCAAATTCCAATATTCAGGAAGTGAAATTAAATTTCCACATAAAAAGCCAATGTGATATCATGATACATGTGTCTAAACCCACATAATGTAAAACACCCAGAATGAACCAGAATATAAACAGAATTCTGGGTGGTAATAATGTGTCAGTTCTGGTGGGGGACGTTGATGAGGGCGGGGGAGGGGCGGTCGTGCAGTACGTGTGAAAGGGGGTACACAGCAACTCTCGGGCAGGGCTGGACTCAGACCCTAGGTATCCTTTCCCATATCTGAGTGCCCACTCCAGGTCACACTGCCACCAGCTCACTTTTGAGAAGCCACACTGTCACACTCACAAGCTAGGTTTTACACAGCTATTATTTTAAGAAGCTACGTGCTAGGCTGAAAAATGAAATACAAGTGCTTTGGGAATCTGTGGGTTCCCAGCATAACTAATGAGTACTATCCACTGCACTCTGTCCAAGATACGGACAGACAACTCCAAGTGCCAAACAGCTCCTTGAAAACTATAGAGGCCATGGCCAGAGGAAAAATATTTCTGCCCCTTCCTATAGCTGCTGCTTTGGGAAATTTACATTTTGTATGGTCATTATTAAAGGTCATTTGTGGTGGGGTTTTTGTTTGTTCAGTATCATTAGAGGTGAGTGTCACTTGGGGAGCTACATCATGTGGTAAAAGAAATAAGGGCTTTGGCATCAGGCTTTGGTTCAAATCCTAGCTCTGCCACTTCCTTGCTCTGGACACTAGAGAAGTCACACCCTCTCAGAACCTCAGTTTCCTCACCTATAGTGTTTCAAAGTTCAGGATGCCCCTTTATGGGTTATAAAATCAATTTAGTGGCTCACAGATAACATTTTTTACAGTTAAAAAAAATAGAAGAAAAAATATCAAATGATGCTACCTGTAAAAAGGACAAGTACTATTTTATGAAAGTGAGGTTACAGACACACACACACAAATGTGTATAATTGTGATATAAAATATCTTTTTTACATATACATTTTTTGATAATGGTCAAAAAAACTTGAAAGCCACTGACCTATAAAATGAGACTGTCAGATTTGTCTAATGCTATTTTCTGTGTTTTTCAGAATGAGAATTTGAAAAAACAAAATACTATGGGCAAAATGTTAGCAATTAACTCTACTAGAGTCAAAATATCTGAATAGAACCTTATTTAAGAATACTGGAAAGTTCTTCTTTACTTGACAATTTCAGATTTCTATCAGTATGCCTTTAAGTACATCATACAAATGAAACAACCAGCCATCATCATCTGCCAAGGACAGTCCTTCTCAGTTAGTGACACAGAAAGATCAGATCTAATTAAGAACTGAATTTTATCTTAAATTAATACAGACAACAGCAACATGTGAAATCACCCAGAAGCAACTCTTGTTGGACAAGCCCTCGCTGATGGAAAGAGCAATGAAACCAATAGTAGCCCCAGAACTGTTCTAACAGAAATACTATTCTGCTAGGACACCCAGAGCTGGCACTAACACGTGAAAGCCTTGGCAAAGTCCCCACCTTGGGAAAGACTTCAGGTAAAGGTGGTATCAGGAGGCCTCAGGAACCAAACAGACAATAGCTGCACGGAAGGGCTTCTTTGGCCTGCAGAACAAATTACTCTTCTGCTGAAAACTTTCCAATTTCCCACCATTTGGGAAAAAAATCTAAGTTGGGAAAAAGTACAGTTGGGGGAGAAAAAAAAATCCCAGTTTCTCACTACAGCTCACAAGGCCCTACATGATAGGGCCCCACCACCTTTCCAACATCACGTCCTACCTGCTTTCACTTCACTTTAGCCATAAGTACTACAGTTTCTGCTCCCCAAACACACTAAGTTCAATAGTACTGTCTTAGAGCTCTTGTTCTCAAAGCCCAGATCACACATCTTCCAGGTCTCTGTATGCCAGGGTGCTTCTCATCATGTGGCACTCAGCTTGTATATGAGTATTTCAGTTGCCCAGAGAAGCAAGTATTCTCTATTTTCTCATTAAAGGAGTCCCCCACCCCACTCCACCCAAGGCATCTTCATCATCACATGATCCTATTTTATTTTCTTCACAGTATGGTTTCCTGTTTTACTTCGTATTATTTTCTTATTTTTCTGCTTCTACACTAGAATGCAAGCTCCGTAAGAACTTTTTCTGTTTTTGTCTTGACTCCCTCCTTAGCACCTCAAACAGTGTGTATACCTATACACATATATGTGTACATCTGTATGTATCTGCCAAATGAACAAATGAATAAAAACTATCAATGCGTTCATTGTGGTGTATTCCATTTAACTGCACTTTCAAAGTAACACGGGAAAGAAAAGTCACATATGCCGACATCTGTGAACTGAGTTCAACAAGGAGTTGCTCAGCTTTCCTCTGAGCACCCACTCATGAGCCATACCTACCACAGGGCTATAGCTAACGACACCCACTGAAAGAACATTTGATTTGGAATCAATGCTGAGGCTAAATCTCCTGTTTCCAAACCCACTTACCGCACTATGAAGTTTGCCTCTAGCACAATGGCTCTGGAACCAAGAGAGACAAGGGTTCAAATCCCAATTCTGTCTTTACATGCTATGAGGCCTTAGGCACATTTCCTCATCTATTAAATGCAGACAACAGTACTTAACCACATAGGGCTATTGTGAAGATTAAATAAGCTAATGTATAAAAAAGCATGGCACAATGTCTGGTACATAATAAAAACCCAAATGAAATTAGCTATTAGTTTATTATTACTCATTCATTCACATTTTCCCAACGAGTATTTATTGATGTCTACTTTGTTACAGGTCCTGTGCCTATACAACAGGCATAGAACAATTCAACAGGGATTGGCTACAGTCCCTGCCCAGGAAGAGCTCACAGTGCATTAGAAAGATGAACCCACAAAAAGGAAGGACAGGGGGACAGCCTGGTGGCTCAGGCGGTTAGAGCTCCATGCTCCTAACTCCAAAGGCTGCTGGTTTGATTCCCACATGGGCCAGTGGGCTCTCAGCCACAAGGTTGCCAGTTCAATTCCTCAAGTCCCACAAGGGATGGTGGGCCCCGCCCCCTACAACTAGAAAACGGCAACAGGACCTGGAGCTGAGCTGCGCACCCTCCACAACTAAGACTGAAAGGACAACAACTTGACTTTGAAAAAAGGCCTAGAAGTACACACTGTTCCCCAATAAAGTCCTGTTCCCCTTCCCCAATAAAATCTTTTTAAAAAAAAAAAAGGAAGGACAGGAGCCAGCCCGGTGCCTCAGGCGGTAGGAGCTCTGTGCTCCTAACACCGAAGTCTGCTGGTTCGAGTCCCACATGGGCCAGTGGGCTCTCAACCACCAAGGGATGGTGGGCTGCGCCCCCTGCAACTAACAATGGCAACTGGACCTGGAGTTGAGCTGCACCCTCCACAACTACGATTGAAAGGACAACAACTTGACTTGGAAAAAGACCTGGAAGTACACACTGTTCCCCAATAAAGTATTGTTCCCCTTCCCCAATTAAAAAAAAAGTAAGTATAAAAGAATTACTGGAGTATAATACATATTAAGTCTCATCCAGGAGGGTTGAAAAGAATCTGACCTTCTCTAGCAAACCTGACATTAAACCTGACATTAGGACCTAGTCTCTGGATTTAAAAGGCACACCAAACCCTTCTAACTTATAAGACAGAATAGCTCGAGATGGGTCAGAAGAGCTCTGTAAAGAAGCCCTCAAAGGTTTTAAGAATGGTCAAGAGTAACTGTCTTAAAAGCCAAAATGCAGAAACAACTCAAGTGTCCATCACAGATGAAAAAGATAAATAAAATGTGGAATATACACATAATAGAATATTATTCAGCCTTAAAAAGGAAGGGAATTCTGACACATGTTGTAACATGGATGAACCTAGAGCACATTATGCTAAATGAAGTAAGCCAGTCACAAAAAAGACAAAGACTGCATGATTCCACTTACACAAATTATTTTGAGTAGTCAAATTCATAGAGACAACTGGTAGTTACCAGATGCTGGAGGGAGAGAGGGAGGAACAGGAAGTTAGTCTTAGGTACAGAGTTTCAGCGAGCGGAAAAGACGAAAAAGTTCTGGAGATGGGTGGTGGTGATAGCTGCCCAACAATGTGAACATACGAGGTGTGATCAGAAAATACGGTGAATGTTTAAATTTAAAAAAGTTATTAGAGTAAAAGACACATTGCCATTAGTCCCCCCTGAAAGCACTCCCCCTGACTTCAAACACACATCCCCTCGTTCTTGCCACTTTCTGAAGCAGTTCTGGAAGTCCTCTTTCATGAGTGTCTTTAATTGTGTTGTTCTGTCTGCCTCGATGTCCTGAATCATTTTGACTTTGAGGAAGAGCCAGAAGTTGCTTGGTGCCAGATGCAGTGAAGAAGGTGGATGAGGACACGCTGTAATGTTTTTATTTGACAGAAATTGCCATTCCAGAAGCGATGTGTGACACAGAGCATTGTCACAACGGAGGATGATTTATGGCACACTTTAAAACACACCTTCTCTCAACCGTAGCTCACACCCGGCTGACTGCACTGAACAAGCTGAAACTTGTCACACACTGTTAGTAAGGTTCGATGCGCCACTTCCCTTTCCATTGGATGGCACTCGGCAGCAGCATTCACTGTATTTTGTGCTCACAACGGAAAGGTTCCATGTCACATATGGCTTCTGGTACGGCAATTTCTGTCAAATAAAAACATTATGTTGCGTCCTCATCTACTTTATTCACTGTATCTGGCACCGTGCAACTTCTGGCTCTTCCCCAAAGTCAAAATGATTCAGGACATCGAGGCAGCCATAATAGCACAACTAAAGACACTCATGAAAGAGGACTTTCAGAACTGCTTCAGAAAGTGGCAAGAATGATGGGTAAGTGCATTTGAAGCAACGGAGAGTATTTCGAGGGGGGTTAATGGCAATGTATCTTTTACTGTAGTAAATTTTTTTAAACATTTACCACGTTTTGATCATACCTCGTACTTAATGCTACAAAACTGTAAACTTAAACATGGTTAAAATAGTAAACTTTTTTTATATTGTATTACAACTTAAAAAAAAAAAATGCTTGTCCAGTGGCTTACAGAAAGAGAGAGCATGCATCCCCTCTTCTCTAATTTGGATCATTCTTATATCTGGTATCATATCAACCCAGTTTTCCCACGGAAAACATGAGATGAATTCTGGGGCAGTCTTCATACAGAAGACACTGTGTAATGTTGTCAACAGCTAAGACGTTACAAATACACACACATCCAAACCCAGATTTACAGTAAAATAGATGCTATACTGTGACCATGTGTTTATTTCCACAAGTGTAAGAGAGGCAGAAAATAAGCCGAAGTATTTGTATGTCTTGTTTGGATTATATAATTCCTGAAGAGATAAGAAAGTCCCCAGAAAACAAAAAAAGATTAGTCTACGTAGAGTAGATTTCATGTATCAGTGCCAAGGTCTCATAATACAACTTTATCGCTCCAAAAAAAATTTTAAGTATTAATTTGCAAAGCAACTTTCATAGACTAAGCAAAAATGTCGTAATTGACAGTCCTATATAATGACCTTGTTTCCCAGTGGCCCAGAAAGATGGGAAATAAATCCCAAGGACCCAAGTTCAAACATACTGGAGATAGTAGACAACGGCTGTCTTGCACGATTAAAGGCTATGTCACAGAGAGTTGGGGTCTGTGATTTGGTAGCTTCCCCCCAGCTACCGAGACTGGGTATAAGAGTGACAGCTTCACCCTAGTATGTTCAAAGACTCCAGAATCCCTAACTTAACTTCACTGCTGTCCACTCATCCAATTTTCATCAACAGCGATTTACATCATCTAGAAGATTTCAAAGTTAAATGCCACCTTTATTTTTTACCTTATCAAAATCAAGCCCAGGGTGTGGTCTGGACATGAGCCTTGGTTAGGATCACAAAAATTCTCCAATCAAGTCATCGGTTTAAGTTAGAACCAAGTTCATCAACAATAAGATGACGGATTCGGGCAAAGTCGGCTATCTTGCATTTCAGAAAAACTAGCACTGCTCGTGACACAAGTACATAGGTGTAAGCAACCTCTGGGTGGGTAATGCCACCAAACAAAAGCAACACCTTCAAAGTCTCTCTCCGTGACTAGAGGCAGCCAGACACTCAAACTGCCAGTCCTGAATTACGGCCTCTGAATGGTGAGGGCTTCACATTTCACTGATCAGGGCACAGCCCAATCAGAAGACAAACCCCTGCACTGCCAGGGACCAGCAAATCCGCTTTCTTCCAGTGTGCACATGACTGAATGTGCTTCTGTCCATCATCTGGGTCATATATAGTTCAATGCGAGCTGAGCAGACAGGGCTGCAAGGAAATCTGGCGCGGTTCAATACCTCGTCTAGCCTGGGTTCCAGTATCTAATTTTTTTTACTGACAAACTCATTTCTCTACTGGGACAGGATGCTGTGCTGGCTGGAAGTTCCATTTCTACAGCAAGAATCCTATCTGGAAACACAGAAGTTGTCCTCCAGCCACAGCAGCTCGAACTTTTTTGATTGTTGTTGCTGCTTTTCTCCCATCACCCCCACCCCCTTTTGACAAAGATCCAACTGTAAAAAGTCTTACGTAACAGTTCAGGACTACTTCGGTTCTTTTACTGGGTAAGCACTTTCAATTTTTTTTTTTTTAAACTAAAAACCATTATAACATTGAATCTGTTGAGAGGCTTGACTAAAATCTTTTTAGTAATTTGTGTAGTGAAATACTGTCAGTGGATTTTTTAGTCTCATTTCTGCACGTGCTCCTTTGTTCTCAGAACAGAAGCTTTTTATACACACCCCATAACGCAGCTGGAGAGAGTTATGAAGTCAGTTATTATAAGGAACACAAAGGTTGCTTTGCATTCTTTGCCTTTTGATAATTAATTTTGTATTTGTTTTCTTAAAACAGAGTATTTAGTGAAGGGAGAAATGCACAAAAGAATAAACTGTGAGAGAATGTAGCCAAGTTTGAAGTTTTTACCACCTTTTCTATCTGTAGTTTTGTGTGGCCCAACACTTGCGCCGCCTGGGGCGGTGGGGGTAGAGGCCAGCGTAGACAGAGAGGAACTAAGCCAGACATGGACAAAGGCACGGGCCCAAACCAGACAGTCCTGGCCGTTCCACAGGCCAGCAGTGGGTGAGACAGGTCAGCCAGCTGCAGGGGCGGGAGAAGGGGGGGCAAGGGGGCATGGATGTGTGAGGTGCTCATGCGTGCGATCGTGACTAGATTCTGAAACTGCCAGCCATTTTCCCAGCTATGCTTTGTGCAATCTAAAGGAATGCCTCTCCTGTGAAGCAGTCTTGCCAGAGCCTAGTGATAGACAGGAGTGTGATAAATACCACAACATATGGAATCAGAAAATACTAGGGTCTGGGGTGGGCAAGAGGGAATGCAGAGGGTGTGGAAATTTTTTAGTGATCTGGAATGTGTTGAGTGACAGGAAGTGCCCCAAGCTCCCCCCCAACCCAACTCTTCTCAGTCGCGCCTGCTTTTGTCTAACTCTTGTAATCTACACACTACTGCTTACAAAGCTGTCTGAGTTTAAGACAAAAAGAAACATAAAAGGCTCTCCATTCCATAGTACCTGCGATATGGAAGGAATGTAAAAAGCATGGCCCTTCAAGCCCGTGGACATTTTTTCAGGTATACAGGAGAAAGATAAAATAATTTTCCAAGGATGAGAATTATGAATTATAGCCTAGCTTCCGAATCTGATTTTAAAAATTCTGATTCTGCTATACTTACAGATGCTTAAGTTGGTTCCTAATTTGAAGGAGGCTTGTTTTGTTTGGTTAATATATTGCATTTGAAGTTGTTTATATTGTCTTTGTACAAATTTGGACTTTGGGAGAAAAAAACGCAAACAAGCAGAATGCACTGAATAAAAGAAGGACTTTTTTCTTCATTGGTTGGAAAGCATTGTAACGGGTTGGTTTCTTAGAAAAAGCAGCTTGTTCTCTCTCATTGTTGCATGTATGCTATAAAGATAACTTACGCCATAACAAATGTAAGGTAGAAAACTTACGACAGAAAATAATAGTGTTGCAAGTGAAAAACAACTTAGCATTTCCCCAAACTTCCACGTTATCAACAGAAACACTAAAACTTGAAGAAAAGTAGTTGAATAACTGAATGGCTAACCCTGCTTTTAGGGGATGAAATGGAAAATGAAGTGTGCACAAAATGATACTTGGGAATGTTGCTACCTCCTACCACAAAGGAGGTTAGTGGTCAGCCTAGGAGCTAATCTTTCCTAGCGTGGCTCTGAGCC
Organism: Rhinolophus sinicus; assembly: GCF_036562045.2. NCBI lineage: Eukaryota > Metazoa > Chordata > Mammalia > Chiroptera > Rhinolophidae > Rhinolophus > Rhinolophus sinicus. The sequence continues at coordinate 179,949,417 of NC_133754.1, forward strand.
TTCATGCAGAGCAGACGTTATTCACATGACGATTCGAAAAGTCCATTCATATATCTCACTACCTGGATTTGAATAGAAACCAGACAGCAATTCTTTAGTTCCAGCCACCATTCGCCCCACTGGACAATAGCGATTTGTTAGCACTGAGTCACAGGCTGTGGGACACAAAGCTTGGAGCTGCAGAAAGATGGGGAATTCAGAGGACAGGAAATTACAGGCTGATGCACTCCTGGCAGCTCTGAGAATACAGGAAAAAAAAGGCAACACAGCGATGCCATGTTTGAGAGGTACTTCTTCTAGCTTTTTTAACCACCTCCAATGTCATAAAAGCTCTATTGTTGGAGTACATAAAGTCACTAGTCCCATGTGCTCTCTTTTCTCACTACAGCGAACTTCATTCAATGCCCTGGCACAGTCAGAAAAATCAAAAGCATCCAGAGTTGATTAGTTGTGAGCTATGATAGAGAGGGGTGTTTTACAAATAAAATGTCAGAGAAAAAATATGCTTAATAACAGAAGTGACACATAATAAAATTAATAAATTTTACAAATTATTTCATAAGACCACACAATCAAAATGAAACTAAAATGTACCAAGACTCCAGGGAAAACAAACTTTTCTTCAAAATATCATACAAAATCTATTATTTAATTCCATCAAAAGTTTCTTTGGAAGATATATATCAATTTAAAACCTACTCTTTCATAGAAAGAACATTTCTGAATTCTGGGTTGTATTTTTCCCAAACAAAGAACTAAAATCAAAGCCCTAAAGACTTATTTTGGAATATTGGAAAGGAAAACTATTATTTTCTTTTGTTGATTACTAAATTATTGTAGCTCTCGGGCTAAATTTAGAAATTGCCTTTCCTTCCCTCACTTTAGACTTAGAAGATAAAATGAATGGATCTTCTAGGAAAGGGGGAGAGATAATTCTTCCAATCTCAGTCAATGAGCAGAAGAAAACAGTACATACGGTCCTGTCCAGACGCTCATGCTGCAACCTGAGCACCGACAGGCCAGACTGGTGTCCATTTCAGCAGGAGGACACCCCGTATGAGGAAGTTGTAAATGATTTTGTTCTTCTGCCTTTCTTCTGTGATCCATTAGCAAATACAAGTCCTAAATGATATCATACCTGAAATATTCATCAAATGATATCGAAGGATCAAAAAGTGCTTTGGAAACCTTAACTGTTCTACTCTATTTGGTCCCATGGCTTTAAGTGGAACACATGCCAAATTTAATCTTGCTGAAAAACAAATTAGCAACTTCTAAACTACCAATTACTGGATTTTCTCAAATTCTATCATTGCTCATCATTTTGGACCTCAAACTGCACTGCTGTACAATACAATAGCCACCAGCCACATGTGGCTATTTTGATTTGAGTTAAAACGAGAAATTCAATTCCTAAAAAAATTCAGTCGCACTAGCCCCTTTTCAAGCACTCATGTAAATGACGGCTGTCATACTAAACAGCCCACATACAGGATATTTCCATCACTGCAGAAAGTTCTATTGGACAGCACTGGTCTAGACAATGCTCATATCCAGAACACCTGTCTTCAACTACACTCGGCTGGATATGGAAGAAATTAATTTCTAAGTAAAAAATGTAACGACAAGTCTGACAAGGTACCTAGCTAGCACCATGATGCTTGAAAAACGTCTTTTTAAAAGCATTTTGAAATCAAAGGTTTCTTTTTTTTCTTGGCCTGCAACAGTTTATGAAGACCATTTAGAGAGTAGTAACAGACAGACAGTAGTGGCCAACATAATTAAAATGCTCCAGAATGGCACTAACTTAGTGTCAAAAAGTTCTTCCTAAACACATGAAGCAACTAATTCTCTAGCCTCCTTCACAGAATCATTGTCATGGCCAATACAGCACAGCAAAGAGCAAGGGCCTTGGACGTCAGCCGACCTGGGTTGGATTACCAGCATCCACTTTAACTAGCTAGGTGGTGCTGGGCAAATTCATTCACCTCTGAGATTCAGTGTCCTTATCTGCAAAACGGGGAAATAGCTACCCTAAAGGACTCACAATAAAGTATGTAAAGCATCTCGTAAGGTACCAGGCACATAGTGGAGATTCAAAAAGGGTGGTTATTATTTACTCTTGTATTTTCCCCCTTAAACCTTCAGAGCGTGACTCCTTAGAGACAGATACTATGCAACACACAAGGCCGGCCTTCATAAACTAGTATCCTAAAATGCTAATGCTGGCCATGGCGGTAACTCAACAGGAATAAAAGGGAAATATCCATATGCCCGACAGCTTTCCCCAGCCAGTGTGTGACCATGCTGCCATGCAACCTGGCTTTGCCAGAACAATCTCATGTCATACTTGGCTTAAATGTCCCTATATGGTCCCTGTATGTTCAGTCTTACATTTATGGATCTGGGCTTAGGTTTTAGATGGAAGGACAATGTTCTATAGCTAAAAAGTAAACTCTACCAAGGGATGCATGCATTTTGTTAAGTGAATACAAAGCAATGGTTTCCAAACACTGGGAACCTGATGCCTGTTCAAGAAAATGGAAAAAAGCCCTTTCAGAAATGCAATGATAAGGAGCCTCATTCTCCCTTGCTGAGATGACCAAAGCACACAGAAAAATTGTAGACAGAAATCTTTAAAATACTGAACTGAAGCTTTTCTCAAGGAACATTTAAATAACCTAGATTATTGTAATAGTAGTAATGAACTGGCAAAACATCCAATGCCTTATGACCTTTAGTTACTGTGAACGGTTTATGGTCAAGACCAGATGCATGAGTGGTGCCTCCTCAAGGCTTTAGTGGTTTAAAAACAATGCAAGTGACTTCATTACTACTACTACATGTCTTAACCTCCAAATCTGCCATCAAATGAAATGAACGTGATAAACATGGATACGAGGTTCTTAAATTCTGGTGCCATTCTCAACCCATCCTATGCCTGCTGGGTCCAAGAAACGTGAGTCTTACGGTCAAGTGGGTATGGGTTGGAATCCTGGCTCTGGCACTTATTTACTATGATCCTGAATAAGTCACTTCCTGTCTTTGTCTCAGATTCTTCACACATAAAATACAAATATTAATGCCTTCCTGACAGATCGTTTTAAGGCTCAAGGATCCCATATATATATGTATGTATATATATATGATCTTGAACTGTTCTTGGCACATGGAAAACCCTCTGGAAATGTCAATTCTGTGAAAATGCAATAAGGGCCTGAGGCGCCAGGACATTGTCTGAGACTCTTCCCAAACAAACACAGAATGGAAGTAGAAGGGTTCCAGGCTGATTTAGAGCACAGGCCATTCTCTGTTTAAATTTTAATTAAAACAAACATACAAAGATAAAAGCTGTCAATACTGAACAAAGAATTTCAAGTCTTAAAAACATAAACATTAAATGAATTGCCTGAATGAATACAGGAAAATTAGTATTTGAAAAGTGAGGTGGAACATCAAATTTTAATATTATAAGGTATAATTTAATACTGTCACTAATTTAATGCTATTGCATATAAAAAGCACAGAATCATTTTCTTAAATTAAGTAGTAATATTTCCTGGAGACTCTTTAGGGATAAGACTTCTACTTATTCTTGGTCATTAAAACAAAAACATGAAAGTTCTAAAATATTACCCATGATTGAGAAATTACAATGGTCTCCTGCAAGTATAGGAAAAATCAAAGCCATAGAAGGAATTCCGGAGTAAAACATTTTCCTATTACTACATCTACAGACTCATTTTAAAATTGAAAATAATCCATCAGGAACTAGAAATAGGTGTTTCTTAATGATGCCAAAAAACCAAAAAATGGTGGCCATGCTGCATAATTTTTCACACTATGTAGGCAGCGGATTTTCCAAAGCAAACACAAGCAGCATAAGGGAGGTAGTGTGGTGTTGTGGGAAATCTGAAAAGGTAGGTTTATCTCCCAGAAACTGGCTGGATTAGATATGACATCAAATCTTAGCTCTGCCACTAAAGAGGTGACTTTTAACAAGTTACTTCTCTCTGAGTCTTTGCTACCAGGGGTAGTTCAAAAAACACATTCATACCAGTGGCAAAAGAGCAAATAGCACTTAGATGTGAGAAATTTGGATTTGTCACAGGGTATTCAAATTTCAGTCTCTGCAAAACCTAGCTACCATAAGATGTTTTACAGGACTGCTTAAGCAGATAGATTAGGTAGACTCGATAGATCTGATTGCAAGGATTTCCATGGATGCCACCAGCACTTATAAGTAAGTCACAAAAGGTGTCCAGAGGAAGGGTTCCTCAGCAGGTGTTTCTGGGTTCTTACTGAATGCTGATTAAGCACAGCCCTCTTTCTCTAGTCATTCATCCAACAAATATTACATTCCCAATATATGTCATGCACAGTGCTAGGCCCAGGTTGAGTGTCTCCATGCAGCTGACAAGCTATATAAACTGGGATAACCATGGCTAGAAGCCGTATCATTCAAAAAATGGCATCGATCTGAGTTCAGAAACTTTGAGAATGGGTCCAATGATCTGGGGAAACTGCCTTGCCATCTGTTGAAGCTGAACAAACACGGTTTATACATAACAGAAGAATGTACACCCTCAGCCCCATTTGATTGAAGCAAAGAGATATGCTAAACTACAAGATCGCATGGATTTTAAGCCATTAAGGAAATGATATACTTTCAAAGGCATAGGCTGATTTAATAATGACCATTACTCAGATCTGTGGTAAACCACTATTTCAGGCAAAAATTCAGTCTCCTTTTGATGGATGTTTAAGAACAAGGTAATATCTGGCAGGGATAGAGTAAAGGGGGCCTGGGCATAGAATGGCGCTCCAAGAGCAGATCACGATACACTGGAGCACTAAATGTAATAGTATTTCCTTCACTCCCTTCCCTAAGATGTGTATGTCCTTAGCACTTAAACCATTTCCTTCAATGGTGCATGCTACGATCATCATGAGTAAACAGCTAGCTAGTACTCAACCCAGGACTGCTGGCTCTTGGCAATCAAGAATATTTGAGACATGGATGATAAATATGAAGAGGAGAGGCTGAAGTCACAACTGGACTTCTGTGGCAATTCATCTCACAAACTAGAACCACTTATGTATATGAGGTGTCTAAATATTAACCTCTCTTCCAATTGGAATATGGTCTTTGCTGTCATAGGACAATACATAAAAAAGTTACTGTTACCAATGGAGTAAAGCACATCCGTGGACCACAACAGCACAGAGTTATCTCCACAGAGCTTCAGGCTTCCGATATCCAAAACTCCCAATCAAGAAATTCCCATTCTTTAAAAAATAAAAATAAAAAAGGAGTAAGAAATTCCCATCCTAGTTCCTTGACAGTTTCAAGAACCTTCAGTTTCATCCAGGTTTTCTTCCACTGGTAAAGACTCAGTATCATATGTTTTTTGCTTTTTCTTTGTTCATTAAATATCAAAGTCAAGTGGAAAAGAAATCTGACAAATGTACTCAGAACAAATTAGTTACATCAAAAAAGAGGATCCCAATTGGGTCATCTGTTACCACGACCTAAATTTTGGAAGAAATACCAGCATTTAGGCTTCTAATAGCATTAGATTTTGTCAGGCTCACTTCTCTGTATAATCCTATGTTACTAGAACAGAACAATTTCTTCTGCTTGGCCACGTAAAAGCTTCTCAGTCTATAGTTCACTCATTCATGGGGTATCTATTGAGTTTGTAATATTGGTTAGGCCCTGTTCTGGGCATTGGACACATAATAGCAAACAAGACAAAGGTCCTGTCCTTGGGCACTGTCCTCACAAAGACTTGAATCCAGCCTCAGCTCAAGCACTCACTGACTGGGTGACCCTAGCCAAAGCTGCGTCTCTGAACCTCAGGTCCCTCCTCTAGGGGAAGAAAGGGAAAATAATGGCACCCATTCTCAAAGTGGCAACTCCACAGAGATGTTGTAAAAATTATATAACGTTTATCAGGGTTTAGCATAGTGCCTGGACCACCACAGACACTTGGCAAACAGTAGTTAGAGTTTGACAAATAGCAGATATGTATTACTATCATCCATCCCGATTTCATATGCATGTATATGAGAATCACTCTAGCTTTCTTTTATTCACTTATAATTATTTTTGAAATAACAGATTTCAAAGGCTTAAGTGTATTTAAAATATTTGTTTCAGGTGTTAAGAGCTAAGCAGAATAAGAGCCATTAGTGGATGATATGCTACTTCTGGTTATTAAAAAGCTTCTGGCTGTGTATGCTAAACACAAGACAGCAAGAATATATGAGAAAAATACTTTGAAGCTGGGTTGTTAATGGTGAAATGGATCACTGCACTCACACAGATTTCAAAGGATAGGGTACCGTATCTCTAGTAGTATTCCTAATTTCATCAGAAACTGTATAGAAAAAATATATCTAAAAGATTTGGAATTCCAAGTCTACCATACCATCAAGTAGGGCAAAGAAAGCATGTTTCTCCTCTAAATATTATTATAAGGTCTCATATACAAACTAATCGGAAAGCAAATTCCTGCCTGACTGTAGTGATATACTTTATAAAATAACTTATTTTTTTCCATCTTATAAAAATAATGTTAAATCATTGACTATGAAAAATGCTTACTGCAGATAGACTGGGAAACAAAAAACATGACGACAAAAAGTTATTCATAATAAAAAAAGTTATTCATAATCCCACTAATTTAAAGATAACCACTGTCAACATTTAGTTAATTTCCCGCTGGTCTTATTTTGTATTTATTTAATGTATTAATAATTTTTTAAATATTGGGAGTTTTGCTGTCCTTTTACAAGTAATGCCTAATCTATACAGAAAATGTATATGATAAAGACAAAGAAAGTTTGTCACCTATAATCCCACTCATAGAGAAAATCCTTATTAATATCTTGATATAGTTCATATACAATGGAATCAATTCTTTATATAGTTTCATATTTTAATTTATTCACTTATAAGCATTTTAAAGTCATTAAAAATGGCTTTTTTAGATATCCAGGTGGTTTCCAATTATTCTCTATTATAAATAATACTGTAGTGAACTCATTTGTATCACTACCCACATTTCTGATAAATTTTTCAGTCTGACCAATTTATACGCCCACCAACAGGATCTGACAGCACCTGTTTCGCCAAAGCTCACACACTGAGAATGTGATATATACATCATTAGCTAGTCCCCAAATACAGTGAAGTTTCTGTTTGCTCAATAATAAGAAAAGAAACTTTGAAAGGAGAACTTAAAGTGAAATAAGGACAAGAAAGTAGAAGAATCTCCCTAATAAGATAAATTATACATCCCTTACAATGCTAGGCAGTTGATAGAAATCTTGTAAACCTTCCAATAGGACACAGGGAAGTTTATCATTAGGCTCCAAAAGTCTCAAAAGTAAAACAAATCAAAACAAAACAAAAACACTCTATCTCATGGATGAGTTCCATTACTTGGAAACAATGACATGGATCAAGAATCTCTCCCACCTGTGGGAGAACAATGACATTAAAACTGTGTTGATAAACTAAGACGCACAAAAATCAATATTTTCACATCTGAATTATTTTCAACTTTTAATAGTGAGCAAAGAGTATTAAATATGGATATATATTTATGGTTTTCCAAATGTAATAGAAAATCCTATACATTCTTATCAAAGTAAGAAGATAAACAACATTATTTATTCAACAAATCTTTATTGAACGACAACTTTGTTTCTGGTGCTTTCACGTATAAGAGATCCAAAGTAGTTAAGAAGAGTCTTTTCCTCAAAAGGCTTGCCTTTTGTATTCTTCACACTCTGACCCTCTCACATCATGTAACAGTTGCGTGACTAACTGCTGAAATATCACATATCTCAGGCCACGGCTATAGAAAAAGGAAATCCTTTCAGGGCACTGTACTGAATGATCAACTTAAAAATCAAGATTTCCTAAGAGAGGGGGAAAAAAACCAAAGTCAACATAATGCAATTGAATAGATTGCGCTCACATGGCCTCATACTAGCACACAGTAATGTTTACCTAAGTACCTAGAATCAAGAGGAATTCAAATATTGACAGGAAGAAAAACACCCTCTTCCACAGAATAACTAATAAAACTACTATCATTTTTCATTTCTTTGTACTTTTCCTATAAATCCTGCTGAATTTGAGTCTTACAAGAGGGATTTCTCCTTAACAGAAAATAATGCTCCGGGTTTCCTGCAGAGGTTTGAGAATATGTGTACCACGTAGAAGAGAACTTGTCACAGTAACTGCATACTCCAGAAATGAAAGCTGATCAGCTCAGTGTGAAAGATCAGATTTCTGGGAAAGTTTTGCATCTGCTAAAAGACTTCAGGAATACCTGTGTATACCTAATGTGTTTCAGAATCCGGTACCGTAATTAGCCTCTGTTTTATTGAAGATACTGAAGCTTGGAAAGAAATGACTTGTCCATTGTCAAAACTGCTAGAAGACAACCGAGTCCAGATTGACTTGTTCTTGGGGGCTCATTTCACTAAACCGGTTTGAATTTCTGTGGTTTAGTGGGACTCTTCCCTCCTTTTAAAATTTTTCCTGTCAGAGACTAGATAATTGTTTTTCTGCACCTAACTTTGAAAAGAACTGGTTTCCAAGATCACAAGAATATACAACAGTACAATGCAATTTTACATACGATGAAAGTAGATTTCTGGGTGTCAGCAAGTATACAGTCTAAATTATGTATGGAACTTTTAAAAAAGCTAGATATCATTAATTTATTTGGCTTCAAGTCTCCAGAAAAAGTAGAAAGAAATACGTGATCGCTTAAAAGAATTTACTTAAATATAAAATATATAGTCTAATTTGGAGAAATACGTTCAATGTTGGCTAAAATGCACACCAATGCCCTGTGCTAATATTTGAATGTTGTTTAAAATAACATATAATATCTTAAAAGAATGGCACTTCTGGATTATCATATATAAATGGGAAAGCCCTCTGTGGATGGTAAACCAGAATTAACATTATTTTAAGGCACTTGATCTCCTTTAAAATAGTTCCTAGAAATTTGTGGTTACTTTTCGGTAACAGATGACCAGATAAGATCCTTAATTTTGGACAGAAAGCAAAATGTGGAGGAAAAGAGCACAGACAGTAAGACAACATGGGTTTAATCAAAGTTTCGTTACTAAATTTCTAACTAAAATTCTCTGAGCTTCAGTTGTCTCAACTATAAAATGGAAAACTCTAAGTTCCTCATACAACTAAATGAGTCTCAAATGACAAAGTTCCCAGTGCCCAACACAAAGCAGGGTTCAATTATTGTTAGTTCTCTTTCCTTTAGGGAGTTTTTTTCTTACAGAGTCAGAGTTCCAAGATTGCTGGTGGACATGGCCTGGATAGGAACAGGGATTGTACTGCCCAGAACTTATGGCTGGAAATCAACTGGTTTTTCAGGAGGTTTGAATTGGTCTTTTTGTTATTCACTCAGTCAAGAGCTCTTTTTTATTAAACATTCATTAACGGTACAGTGTATTCGTTCAAAGTCATTGAGCCAGCTAAGCACAAAAATGCCTTTAAACCTGCCCCCCAAGGAGCTCAGTCTAGTAGCAGAGACAACCCTTAAACAGATAACACAGTGCTCTAAGTTTTATGATGTAGGAAAGCCTAGGATTACGGAAGCCCAAAGTAAAAGCACTTATCCTGTTAAGGGGAAGACAAGCTGGAGGAGGAAAATGAGATGAGTCTTGAAAGATAAGTAGAATTAGAAGTAAAGAAAAAAATAAGGAACTTTTCAAGCATCAGGAATAATATGAGCAAAAGCACTGACGTGAGAGACCAAATCATATATTCAAGGAACCACATACATGTGCAATGTGGCTGGAACTCAAGGGGAACAGAGAAGGTTGATAAGGTAGGTAGGGGCTTCCTTTGTCAGGCTCAAGCTGTGAAAATCATTCCAACCCTATGGAGTCATTTGCTATACTCCTGTAAAGAGGGTGACGTTCGTCCCATTTGAGTCTAATATGCTAGTTCCCCCTCAATAACAAGCTTTAAAAAAAAATATCAACATACTTGTTTTTGTGGTGGGTATATGAACTCTCAACACTAGTCACTTTCCATCCAACAGTCAGAAAACACTGCGTGAGAAACCAAATGAGTTATCTAACTGGGTAATTACTGAGGTCTGTATAGCTGCTCAAGGTGTACAGACTTCTCCGATAGACCTTTACTCTGTTGATTTATAGAACTGAATATATAGCAGACCCTCAATAAATAATTACTGAATCAAATCATAGTGAACAGCGGAGAGAAACCTCTAATGTATTCTGTTCGAGGGCCAAGTAAAATAAAGATTAAAATAAAGAAACTTCCTTTCTTTTTCTCCCCCCTAGTTTTCCCTTCACGTATTTCTCAAGATTCTTTTGTTTGTTTTCAGATCAGACTATTTTCAGTTGTTGAGAAAATGTCTAAAAAGCTAGGAAATGGGAAGTCTGTATTTTATTACTAAATTATTACATTCTGACATTAAGCTCCATGCAGAGGCAGCTGACAAAGATATTTAGCGTTAGTAAAAGTCATGATTCACTGTCAACAAATACTGACCGGGAACATGAAACAGCATGATGAAGGAAAAAATTCAGGTGGATGAAGCAATGGGTGTGTCTAGTTTGGGAGCAATGTGGAAAGGATGTGGCTTAAGAAGTAGGTTAATGCATTTAGATTTTATCTAAAGGTAGTCCGGGCCTCAGTTTTGAAGCAAAATCAAATTTGCATGTAGCCACTGGGTGGAAGATGAATCAGAGATGCAAAGACTGGAGCAAGGAGACCACTTGGGCTGTTGCGGTCATTCAAATGAAAAGATGGCGGTTTTGACCACAGGCTATCTATCACATGCTACAACACGGATGGACCTTGAGGACTTATGCTAAGTGAAATAAGCCAGTTACAGATGACAAATACTGTATAATTCTACTTACACAGTGCATCAAAAGTAGTCAAATTCATACATACAGAAAGCAGAATGGTGGTTACCAGGGGCTGGGAGAAGGGATAATGGGGAGTTGTTGAACATGTACAGAGTTTCAGTTTTCCAAGAGGATAATGTTCTAGAGCTCTGTTGATCAGCATTATAAATATACTTAGCGCTAGTAAACTATACATTTTATAAGGGTTAAGATGATAAATTTTATGTTATTTGTTTTTTACCACAATTTTTAAAAAAAGATGTAAAGGGGAAGTTAAGCTTTTTAAAATTTGTTTTAACATTCTGCTCTATTCAACCTCTGAGCTATGTCTCTTGCTATCTTACTGAGCTGTAAAATGAATATAGCTAAATGGGATCTGATTTGCAAGACGCCAAAGTTCTACGTGGTCCCAAATATCTTACTTACCTTATTACTGATCATGTTACTTATCATTGCCTCCAGGAAAGTCATTATTTTCTGAAAAAGCATGCTTAACATGTTACTGAAAAATAACTCAAAATGTAAGAAGTATTACACAGAATAAACAGTGAAACCCCACCAATTCTTTCATTACCCTCCTCCTGATCCCAAGTATTAATGGTTTGGTGTGACTCCTTCCAGATCTCTACTGTAAATACATATGAAAAAAGGCATTCTTTAAGGACACTCTTAAGTGACTAACCCAAAGCCATTAACTAGAGATGGTGTTTTAACACACGTCCTCGAGCCCTAGGCTTGCCCTCAAACTTTAAAACCAAGCAACTGGCTAAATTTTTAAAAAACAAATGTTTATTCAACTGTAAAAATTCAGTAAAGCACATTCATTTCAAAGTACAATTGAATGAATTTTTACAAAGTAAATACGCTTGTGGGACCAGCACCCAAATCAAGATATAGTACACACCGCTTGGTACCTTAGCAACCTGCTTTGTGTCTTCTCAGTCACCATGTCCCCTCAGCAAAGGTAACCACTATTCTGACTTCTGTCACCATAGATTAATTTTGCCTATTTTTGGACTTTACATAAAGGTAATCACATATTATGCAATCTTTTGTGTCCGCCATCTTTTGCGAAACATTTTATCTAGGAGATTCATCCATGCTGCTGCGTGGTGTGATAGCTTATCCTATGACTGCCATGTAGTATTCCGTTTCATGGGTTATACCACAATTTCTTTATCCATTCTACTGTTGACAGATATTTGTTTCCAGTTTGGGACTATTACAAAAAATGCTGATATGAACATTCTTGTACATGTCTTTTGGTGCACACTTTGTCCAGTTTTGTTGGGTCTATGCCTAGAAATGGAATTGCTTACGTTCAACTTTCATGAACATTACTGAAGAGTTTTCATATATTTGTACCAATTTACACTCCACTTCTGCTGACAGAGGGTGAATATTCCAGTTATTCTCACCAACGCTTTGTATAGTCAGATCTTTTCATTTTAACCATTCTGGTGGGTATACAGTAGTATATCAGTTTTGTTTTGTTTTTTCAATTTTCACTTTTCTGATATCTAGTGGTGTTGAGTACCTTGGGCAAGAGTCTGATGGATATTTGGGAAGTAGACTTAAAAAATCTTAGTGACCAACTGGTAAGAGAGAAAGAAGAGAAAATTGAGAATGACAGAAAAAGAAAAGATATTTAGGGAAAGAGAAAAGGGAGGGACAGAAATACTCATTTCTGAAATCACCAGGTTTGAGTTGGCCTATGGGAGTGAGTGAGATGTGAGATTCAAGAGCTGACTGGAACTACCGACACTTAGTGGGACATATAAAGGTTCCCACACACAAAAAAATAATTTAAAATAAACAAAAATCTTCAATACCAGCCATATTTTAGGTGGGAAAGAAAACAAATTTACAATACTAAGGAGGCAAGATAAAAATAAAGTACAGGCAGACCCCAGAGATATTGTGGGTTCAGTTCCAGACCCCCACAATAAACCAAGAATCACAATAAAGCGAGTTGTAATTTTTTTGCTGGTGGAGGGTCTTGCCTTCAATTTGTAAAAAGCACAACATCTGTGAAGCACAGCAAAGCAAAGTGCAATAAAATGAGGTATGCCTACACAGTATTCCCAAAATGGAATCTCGTAGATGTGTAAGATTTCCCCACTATAAACTTCCAGGAGTCCCTGGAGAGGAAAACAAAAAGAAATCTATAAAAAGTGGTAAGTCCCAGAAAATGGAATTAGAGAAAAAGCCAAAGTCTCAACGAAAGACAAGTTGACTAAATTCCATGATTTCACGAAGACATCAGTCACTCAGACAAGAAGCTCGTGTTTTCAGACGAGCAGACCATCCCTGACACCTCTCAACTTTCCTTCTGAGAACATGAACAAGTCAGAAACGCAAAGGTCATGATTAATCAACAAACTACGTGAGGGTTAAGGATGAGAAACAAGACTTCAAGCTACGCTGTCCTTGGAGAGTCACCGCATCACTGGAATAGCAAGTGAATTACTGCTTCCCACCAAGTATCGTACGGTAGTTAGGAGCTTGAGGTCTGGAGTCAGGCAAACCTGTATTCAAATCTTAACTCTGTCCCTCTTTAGCTATGTGACCCTCAGCAAGTGCCCTTCTCTAGCTTTAGTTTTCTCATATTCAGAATGAGGGTAACAATAATTATCCACAGAAATACTGTGAACACTGAGATAATACAAGTAAAGCACTTAGAACAATGCCTGACCCATAGTAAGTGCTCCATAAATGTTAGTTAATAGTATCACCTGTAACACGTGACCAAGTCACATACCCTAAGATTGAAAAGAAGTAATATCACATGTGTAATGCTAGCTACACAGGAGAAACTCAAATGATAGATATTACTCTCTACTTTTAGGAAAATGTTATCATTTAATGTCAAACTGAGTATGAAATAGTATAGCGCACTAATCAAAAACGCAATGGGTCTGGAATTTCTGAGTTCAAATCCTAGCTCTGCTACTTGTTTTCTATGTGATCTTGGGCAAGTTATGTACCTCACTTTGCCTTCCTGTTTTCATCTGCAAAATAGGAAAACTAATAAGTACCTACTTTATTGGTTTGTTGTGAGAATTAGACAACCCTTCTTTGAAGTGCTTTATGTATAAAAGCCTAAATCTGGAACATAAATTCTATATAAGTATTACTAGCTGTTCTTATTTTAATAGCAGCAGTACAAAGAAACGGGAAAACAAGTTTGGACATAAACAATTTAACATTCTTCTTATAGTTAAAAGAAACATAATGGAAACAGTCATGCATTCATCCTTAAAAATGGGTAGGGGAGGACAGGAGAAAAGCTACAAGAATAACAAGTTACAACACAGGAACTGTATCACTATTAAGTAAATGTGACCTCATCTGTCCAGAAATATGAAAAAAATGTGTTTCTGACTCTGCCCTAACTCTGTAACAATTCAGATGAAAGAAGCCTACATTCCATTGAAAGAAGGAAATCATTTTTCCTACCCTTACCTTACAACAGCCTGACATCCAAAATAGCTAGGGGGACTGGTGCATTTTGACATCTTTTTTAGATAAAGGAAACATTACTTAGACCAGAATAACCAATTCTGGCAGTCTTCTTCAAACGGTCTTTCTGCATTATACAATAGTTCCCCCTTATCTGCAGTTTTTCTTTCCGCAGTCCTAGTTACCAAAGGTCAACCGTGGTCCCAAAATATTAAAATGGAACATTCCAGAAATAAATAATAATAAATAATTCTTAAGTTTTAAATTGTGCACCATTGCTAAGTAGCGTGATGAAATTTCACGCCTTCCCACTCCATCGTCCGCCCAAGACACAAACCATCCATTTGTCCAGCATATCCATGCCGTGTACACAACCTGCCTATTAGTCGCTTAGCAGCTGTCTCGGTTATCAGACTGAATGTTGAAGTATCATGCTGTACCTGTGTGCCAGTAACCCTTATTTTACTTAATAATTGCTCCAAAGCACGAGAGTAGCGATGCTGGCAATTCAGATACACCAAAGAGAAGCCGTAAAGTGCTTCCTTTAAGTGAAAAGTTATGTAGGTACAGTCACACACTGCTTAATGATGGCGACACGTTCTGAGAAATGCGTCATTAGGCTAGTCCGTCATTGTGTGAACATCACAGAGTGCACTTACACAAATCTGGATGGCACAGCCTGCTACACACCTAGGCTGTATGGTACGGCCTGTTGCTCCTGGGCTACAAGCCTGTACCACATATTACTATACACAACACAGATTGACTCAAGCACAAGAGAAAATGATACAATCAAGAAATACAGTCAATACAAGATGTACAAGGCTGCTGCTGACATAGCACAGCATAGCACTGTTTTACAGCAAACTTTTTTTCTAATAAGCTGAAAGAGTACACTCTAAAATAATCATTAAAGGTATGGTATAGTAAATATATAAACCAGTAACACAGTTGTTTATTATTATTATCAAGTCTTATGTACTGTACATAATTGTATGTGTTATGCTTTTATACAACTGGCAGAGCAGGTTTATTTACACAAGCATCACGTGATCACAGACACATGAGTAAGGCGTTGAGCTACGACATGACCACAGCTACCACATCACTTTGTGTCAGGAAGTTTTCATCTCCATTACAACCTTACGGGACCACTGTCGTAAGTGCCATCTGTTGTTGACCGTGATGTCGTTCCACAGCACATGGCTGCAGAAAACAGCACAGCCCACAGCATGTAAGGTTCAGGCGTCCCCTGAGGGTCCTGGAAACATACCCGCCCCCCCCCAGATAGGGCGGACTACAATACTAGTATTTTCTTTCCACGCTCCACAAATGTTCATCCCTGAGCAAGTCAGAAAGGCTGCCTAAAGAGGCCACAAATGCCAGCCAATAAGCACACTTCAGTATTGAAGGGAAACCCCATGCCTGTGCTTAGGTGATGACGTCCATCCCGTGGACTGGCTTCTGTAGCTGACCGACAAAGTGAACAAAACACTACACTGCGTGAGTAACAAATAAAACCAGTGAACTGTCGTTTATCTGGATAAGGCTCTGTGCCTCCCACCAGACTGTGAGCTTCTTGAAAAAGAAGATCTTCCTCATCTCCAGCATCTAGTACATTGCCTGGTGCACACAGATGGTGTGCAATAAATGGTGACTGGATTTTCAGTGAGCGCCCCCCCTCGTGCAAGGTGCTATGTTAGGTGCCAGAGAGCCCACAAAGGTTCACTTATGCTGATGCCAAACGTTTCAGACACAAGGCCAGAGTTGGTTAAGGAGCCACAGCAGCCGTTGCACCTGCTCTCAGCCAAGACTTAATCCCAACAGCAAAGCTACCCTCTTCTACATGCCTCCTCAAGCAAATCTAGGATTTCTTTCAAGTGATGGAGAGCCACTTCCCATGCAGCTCTGGTGTGGTGGTCTTTCTGCTCAGCAAAGGAGGCAACTTCCAGAATCTTTGGTCATAAAAATGTGATGGTTAGCAAGAGCAGGTGCTGAGTAAGCCTGATACACTTCCAAATGAACTCTTGCCATCTAGAATTCTGAACTGAGGATGCCAGACTCAAGAACATCTGGATTTGCTCCTCTGGCTTCCAGCTTTCTCTAAGAGAAGCCAGGAAAGAGTATACTGTTGCCAGTATATGTATGTGTAATTGCATACTCAAATGCTGTACTTTGGATAAGAGTCCAAGACTTGGCAAATAGATGGAATGTAGCACGTGGAACTTCCTGAATAGAGAACCACGCAAAGGGAAGAGTTTCCTTGCAAAACATGAACCAGGAAAGGTGTAAATTGCCCCCCTGTGTCACATTTTGGAAGAATTCACCCAGGAGAATAAATACTCAGGAAGGTGGGGGAAATGCTCAGAAGTATGTGAGAGGCAAAACAGCACCATTACCTCAGAAAGTAAGTTTATCAAACAATAACTCTTTATCTCCCCTCCTCCAAAGAGATAAATATATGTGACTATAATTTGGTACACGCAGAAAAAAATTATTGTGCTGTGGGCTCTGGCAGACAGACAATGTTGAAATGAACCAGTGTGAGCTTTGGCAGCTGCACTGTGTACTCTTTCAAAGTCTTACATCATTGCTCGGGTAAGGGCCCGGTACCAAGTTGGCATGAGTTCTAATGTGGTTTGGAAAGAGCATTTCTTGCCTTTTTAGAAAAGATGACCTACAAATAGCCTTTTTTCATACAAAAGGGAAATACATATGTCTCTTCAATCTAGAATTTATGTGAAAGGACAGTCATATTGCTAAATTATTACAAAAGTATTAGAAATAATCTGAAATTTTAAAGGCCATTCAATCTCTAAAAAGACTTCTAAAACAGTTCATGAATGTCTCTTAAAATAGTGATTATTGATTTGTGGTAATCAAACATCAGTTACAAAGAATGATAATTCCCTTCCTATTTATACTGTGACACGGCAGCATAGGTGTCCTTTAGAGGCCAAGGATGGGGCGCCCTCCCTACTTCAGCAAGGAGAGGACTTGGAAGAGTTATTTGACCTCAGTGTCTTCGAATGCAAAATGAAATGGGAACATCACCCTACCAGGCAGCTCTCACAATACCAAGACCTCAATGAGTAGGGATGCTTATGAAAGAGCGAACCTTTGAAACTAGTGTTTAATCAGTTAATTAGAACTAGCACGTGAGAGCTAAGTGGTCTGACTTTTCTCCACTCAGATTCAAGAATGGAAAGAATTTACATACAAGCTGGTTTCGAGATCAAGATTGGGTTTGTCCTCTTTGAACAAGTGATATCACAAAAACCAGATTTCATATCTCTCCAGCAACATCAAAGAAAAACGCAAAATTCCAAACCTGAAAATGACAGGTTAAAGAAGAAGAAGGAAAAAAATTTAGCTCTCAAAAAGTAGATATAATTTGACATGTTTAGACTGACAGATTTTTTATTTCATTTTTATCATGAAATATTTCAAATTTTCATAAAAACAGTGATAATAGTAAAATGAACTATAAACTCATATTCAATAATGATCAAGATTTTACCAACTTGCTTCAGATATGATTATTATTATTTTATTTTTTAAGGTATAACTTACATACGGTAAGGTGAACAAATCTTAAGTTTTAGTGTGATGGAGTTTTACAGATGTATAAATAGGACAAATTATGGAACATTCAGAGCAGCTCACAAGATTCCCTTGTAACCTTTTTTCCCCAAAAGTATCTATTATTCTGAACTCAAATAGCATTATTTTTCACCTGTTAGATCTAGACTTTACTTTTCTGTTTTCTTAGTTTGCCAATGTCTATTTTAATCATACATATTTTAGCCACATTGCCCCATTAAACAGAAGGTGTTTATATAAGACTCATAATAAGAGTAATAGCAAAAATGACAAAAGACCTAAAAATTGTAGTTTAAAACAAAGTCTACATATTTAAAATGCACATAAGCCCCTCAACATTTTTAAGGAAGCAGAAGACTGAGAATTCTAACATAAAAAAAAAACAAAGGCAAAAATGGAATTCATTTTGATTTAAATAAATCCTAAAGAAAATGCACTAGTTTCTTTTAATAAGAAAGCCTGTAATCAGTATATATTTCTAAACCATTTTTTAAGAGAATATTTAACTGAATATTTAAACCTTCAGTATGTTAACATTTTACTGCCTATCAGTGTCTGAATAAATCCCACCCCAATTACATTTTCTTTAAAGTTCACAACCATTTGAAGGCCATACTCCCATGCCTAGAAGCTGACATTCTTCCTAAATGAGCCAGGTCCCTGCACAATCTTAGCCCCAGTACACACACACAAATTAAAAGAGCACCCTAATCAACAGCTTTTTCATGGATTTAAATCCTCTGTTTGAATGATGTGCATACCACCACCCTTCAGTAACTATAGAATTAAGTATTGCAATCCAGTGACACAACCTGGTTGATCTTATATGCTCAGCAATAATCACCACTGGTAAACTGGTATGTTCATATGACTGGACGACATGACTGTAAATTTCCTTGGGACACGTAAACCAAGCATCTGTGGTCAGATGGAGAACAGTGGAGTAGGACAGAATATCTAGTGACAAATGCAATAGCCATTACCTTATCAGAAGGGTTGTTGGAAGCATTAACTAAGATAATGCACAGAAAGGGTGTTACTTCTCTCACCTCAGCACTCCTCACCCCCTTAGATTTACACGGACTAAGCTATGATTTGACAGAAATGCCCTCTCCTCACTTCCATATCCTGGAGCAGCACAAATAAAGATTCTACTTCTAACAGCCAAAACTAAATTGTAACTAAATTGTCTCTATAACTAAATTGTCTCTAAAGAGTTAAAGGAAACTTTGGGATAAATTCCTTTAATCAATTTGCTTTCACACAACCTAGTTAAGACTCCATTGTGGAAATAAAACTTTGAAAAGTTAGCTAAGAAAGCCCCAAAGGGAAGGGCCCCAGTCCTAAGAACTTCCTAGAAACAAAAAAACGATATGCTGAGGTCATACTAAAAAGCAAAGGTACCCTATTTGCATGTGATTTACAAGGAACTGACAACTACTCTCCCTCCTCTACTTACATCTTCCAGTTTCCACTCAAAATGCTAGCTAAGCATTTATGGTTAGTCACTTCTACAGATGTTACTCTTGAAATAATCTTTTTATACAGACTATCCAAAAATAGAGCAATTAATCATAACTGGCTGCTTCTGATTATTATTTATTTTGGAGACATAATCACCTGCCAGTTACTGGCTTTATTGTGACTGACATCTTATGGAAGATGCTTTGATCTCCAAATTGATTTATTAAGCTGCAAACTGACAATCTCTTATATTAAAAAGACTAGCGAGCTAGACTTTTACAACTTTCTTCCATGTGCCTTGATCTAAAAAAATAAATGTAGCATCAACTCAAGTCAGCACCCCCTCCACAATTATCTTATCATTGAAACATCTCTAAGGAGCCAAAGAGGACACTAATCAATCGACATTAGCAGTATGAACAAATATGTTTGTATTTTTCATTGCTTTTCAAACTTAGGAGTTGAAAGACATTTGACACCGTTCCCAAAAAAACAGATGCACTCTGCAACTTCTAGAACAGACAGATTATGGGGTTATTATTCACATCTCAAAATGAAATACTGGCTTTGTTAAAAAATTAACTTAATATATTTGAATGATTTTGTTTATATACTGTTTAAACAGTGAATCAAGCAAGGGACGCTTGAGTTTAATATAAAAATTTATCAAGTGCATTTTATATATATATATATACATACACACACGCATATGAACTAGATGTCTCTGTTTTCACTGAGTTTACATCGTAGAAAAGATAACAAGATACACCATGAGAAATGCTATAGAACCAAGCAGAGAAACAAAGAGATATTGGGGAGAAATCTGGGAAGGCTTTAGGGACAATCTGGCATCGGTAAAATAACTGATTCTACCCAATCCAGCTCTTACTGCTTTTACCCCTCTAAGCAATTAAGCATTTATGAAAAGTATGGCACCAAACAGATCAAAGCCCTGTGACACTGAGCAAATTACATCCCCTATTAGAGTCTGATTCCTCACGTATAAAGTGAGAATAATACCAAATACCTGGCCAGACTGTCATGAGATTAAATGTGAATGATCTATACATTTATGTAAGGAGATTTATATGTACTACCTATATATAAATACCTATATAGACATTTATGTATTTTCTTTTTGTATGTACTTAAATACATACATACATACTTACATATATGTGAATATACATATATTGGATGTTCGTATATTTGTATATATGTGCATGCACGCATGTGCTCAAGAAAAATAGGTGATATATTACAAATAGCTACTAAATACTGAATCCTATGCCAGACATTATTAACCTTTGCATCTGAACACTGCTTGGTATGTTGTTTAACTGCTTACTTTCCCAAAATCATAAAAGAGCAAATGCCACGTGGTTTACCCTGTTTCCCCAAAAATAAGACCTAGCCGGACAATCAGCTCTAATGGGTCTTTTGGAGCAAAAATTAATATAAGACCCAATATTATGTTATATTATTATATTACATAAAACCCGGTATTATATTATATATATTATATTACACATTATATTATATTAATTATACCATATCATATCATATCATGTTATATAGACCCAGTCTTATATTTAGTAAAGTAAGACCAGGTCTTATATTAATTTTTGCTCCAAAAGATACATTAGAGCTGACTGTCTGGCCAGGTCTTATTTTCCGGGAAACACGGTACTTATCCCCCCACACAAAAAATGAAAAACATGAGGGCAATTTCTTAATCTTCAGGCGCCCAGACTCTGGAATACACGTAAAGCCCCAGGCTACAGTGGCCAGTCCGAGACTGGAGTCCAGAGATAACATTATCCTAAAACAGATCAGACCCCAAGAAAGATGTGAGCCCTTGGACCTGCCTGACCGACTCCCCCTTTCCTTTGTTCTCCTTGTGTACCTATGAAAACTTCTGACCGGTCTAGGAATGGGGAGATGGCCTTTGGACAGGATTCCGCCATCCTCCCAAAATGCTGGCATTCTGAATAAACCTTTTCTTTCTCCAAAAAAAACAACAACAACAAAAATAAATAAATAAATAAATAAAATATATATATATATATAATAAAACACATAGAAATACTATTTCCAATCAGTATCTGTTAAGTTAAAAAAATTAAGTTAAGTTATAAAGGGATAACTTTGAACAAACAGAGGGATCAGCAATACTCAGAAAAGACGTGGTGTTTACCATAAGAACACAAAAAACTGAGTTTATAAGGTATAAAAGAAAAAAGAAGTTGCAATATACTATTTAGGCAATCTGCATTTATTGATCAACCTTTATTGAGTTCTACTACATGCAAACTAAGCCCCTAAATACGATGCTATGCCCCGGGGGATGCCAAAACAATATGGCAGGGGTTGTCTGCTCTCCCATAACCTACTGCAGCCCTGAGTCTTAACTCTGAAGGGATTAGGGCAGTTTCCAGCATTTGCCTAGAGTTCTCTACACTTGCACTCTATAGCAGCGGTTCTCAAAGTGTGGTCCACAGATGTCTCCAGGATCCTTTCAGACAGTATGTAAAGTCAAAATTATTTTTGTACTAATGATAAGGCATTATTTGCGTTTTTCACTATGTTGGCACTTGTATTGATGGTGCAAAGCCAATGTTGGGTTAAACTGCTGCCCTTCGCACTAATCAAAGCAGTGGCACCAAAATATACTGACAGTCAGTACATGTATTCATCACCGGCAAACACTGGAGGGGGATACATTTTAACTTAAAAATGTCCTTGATAAAGCAATAAGATTTATTGATTTTTACTATTAAATCTTGAATATACAACTTTTTAATACTTTGTGTGACAAAAATGGAAAGTATACAAAAAGCATTTCTGCTATACACCAGTTGTCTCAAGGAAATGCAGTTTGAGCTACTGTTTGAGTTCAAGCCAATTTTTTCAAGAACTACCATTTTACTTGAAAGAACAACTAACCAAAAACTATGGTTCTTCAGACTTGGATGTTTGACAAATATTTTCTTGAAAATGAACAAAGTGAGCATGTCATTTTAAGGAAAACAACTGGCAAAATTTGTTGCCAGTGATAAAATTCAAGCCTTCAAACATAAATCAGAATTTGGAAAATTTCACACATAAATTAGAATTTGGAAAATTTGTGTCTGGCTCTGTAAACTTCACGGCTTTTCAACATTTAAAGTTGTTTCCAATGAGATTAGTGGTGATATTAACAAAATTGATTTATTTGATATTATATAATGAAATGTGTCAATATTCAGAAAAAATGTGCATAACTCAGTGAACCAGCATTTCCTAAATGGCCAACGCATAGTTACAAAATCACGTATGGGTAAACAACCCATGCAAAGTACAAGATAAGCCAGTGGATTTTTAATAAAATAGAGTATGAAAGTTCACTGAACGGTTTCAGATTCCACACTTCAACTAACCTTTAAGAAACTACCAAGTGTTAGTTAAGATCTAGTCTAGTATCAAAGAAGAATATGCACAATTATCTGAAGAAACTATTAACATCCTCCCTTTTTCTATATATATCTATGTACAGAGATCATATGACATATTGAAAAAGATACATATGATCTCTTCACCCAAACAACATATTGAAAAAGATAAATGCAGAGGTAGCTAGATATATACAGACATGAGAATTCAGTTGTCTTTCATGATGCCTGACATTAAAGAGAGCTGCAAAAATATAAAATAGTATCAATCTTCTAAGTTTTTAAAATGTATATTCTTATTTTTATTTTAAAATGCTATTCATGTTGATATGTAGATTTACATTTTTCTTTTAAATGATTTAAAAAATATTTTTAATTTCTCAGTTTTAATTTCTAATACAGTAAAAAGTAAAGACTATAACCCACATAAACAAAAGCTACTGAGAACCTCAATAATTTTTACAAATATAAAGATTCTTTGGGTGGCAAGAGATCTTACAGATGCTTATTTTGTTTGTCTTTGGTTAGTGTAATTTTTTTTAATGGAAATTGAAGTGACATATAGCATAGTCTTGACTTGAATCTAGCTGAGCTTTCTGACTTCAATTTTATGTTCAATCTAAACCACAATTTCTATATTCACTCAGACAAGATTTAGAAACCCCTCATTCCATTCTTCCCAGTAAGCAGGAAGTCTGACCAAATAATTATAATAACAGTCACTGAAATTTGAATGTTATGTACCAGGTATTTTTATATTCCTGATTTAATTCTCACAACAACCCTGTGATACATGTACAATTAATTACTAACCTCCATTTTGCAGACAAGAAATGGAGAATAAACCACTTGTCAAAAGTCACACAGCTAATAAATGGCAGAGCTGTGATTTGAAAATAACATTTCTAAAAAGTTGTATCAGCAAAAATGCTTTCTCATAACTACCAATCAAAACATTTGTGTGGTCACCAGCAGTAGCATTTATGGAAATAGAGGACCTGTGACTGGCCCAGTATACCTTCAGATACAGACAGAACAAAACACTAGCCTGGAGTATGGCCACACAAATTTAGTTCTACACAGAGAATGACAAGATAACAAGCAAATAGGGCAACTGCTGGATATAACCAAGCCGCTTCTCTTCCTTATCTCTCCAGCATCACTACCATCTGCCATTAAAAAGAAGTGACAGGAGTCAAGGGTGAAGGATTTGTCACTGACACACAGATGGGGCAGTGAAAACTCTTGGCAGGTGTTCTCTCCTATGCAAACTAACCCCTAAGCTGAGCCCTCCCGGTTTTATCACACTGAGCTTTGACAAGAGTCATCATTAGTGTCCAATCTCCACTTTTTCCAGGCTCATGACATGTGTCAGGCCTTGATTCCTGGTGCCACTCCTGCCTGCCAACTCAGGAAAGGCTTCCGTAACGCCGTTGGCTTTTTTTGAAATACCTCAAGTCACGAGGCAGCAGCTGACACCAACTCCTCCTGAGGATGGACACTTGGCCAGGAGCCCAAGCTTAAGTGGATTTGGAGGTTCTTGATCTTTATTGAAATCCTTCCTACCTTCTCACTGGCAATTAAAATAAATTCCTCCCCAGAGAGCAGCCAGAGGTTCTGCAAGCCTCTTCCATCCAGTGGCAGTCACCTTTGATTAGAGAAAAGTGTTAAAGTGTAGCAGCAGCTGATAAATGTCAGAGCCTGGAGGGCCTTTCCAGAGTTTTGATCACTTACAGCTATTTCTCATTTCATACCATGGACAGTTTTTAAGCCAACAGCCCTCAGCACTGCTTACTTAGTCAAACGCTTCACATTAGCATACCAAATTCAAGTCAAGGGTCCGGTTGTACTAGTTCTGGGTGCATCCCGAAGGCTAAAATGTTTGACCTGCTAGGCAGATTGACTTGAAAAAAGTACTTTGCAGGTGACCAACAGGACAGTAGGAAACGTCTGCAAAAAGCATGCTTTTTTTTCATGATGAAAAGGTAGTGTGGTATAAGTAAACACATGCACGAACACACACACACAGAGTTAAGGATTTCAGTTCTGACCTGCTGCGTGATCTGGGTTTTCATTTCCCTTTTAAATTTGCTCCCTTATCTATTAAATAAAGATTTTGGCCTAAAACCGAGATCCCCAAATGTCCATGAAATGGCTGCATCAGAATCCCCTGGGGCTTTTGAAAACTACAGAACTCATTCCTACAGGATCTGATTTACTAAGTCTAGGATGATGCCTAGAAATAAGCATTATTAGCAATCTACATTTCCCAACACCACCACTTTGAATCCTGATACAAAGCCAGGTTTGGAAATTACTAGACTAAATGACCTCTAATACTCCTGACAGTTTTGAAAGTTATACAACTATAAACTGGAATTTATTTTTGTATTCTTTCATCCCAGAATTTTTCTCCCCATCCATGATTAGCATTCCCACTTAAACATAAGTATTGTCTAATTTCAGGTTAGTAATGGAGACATAAGTCTAAAAACAATATGTCAAATAGCAATAGCTTACCCAACCTAGTACAGTACTATTTCATTTATGAAAGTATGAGGTAGATCCAAGCATAGCTTTTCTAGAGAACATACATTCAAAAATAAACCTTTTTTAAAAAAAAATCATATTTTAGAAAGATTTGATTATGTGCTGGAAACAGCCAAGAACAGCAATATTTAAAATGCACTTTCCCTAAATGTTATGAATAACTACAAAGTTAGTTATGGAATGACTATATCTAATTACCTATAACTTAAGATGCCTTAACACAAAGAAAGCTGTAATCTACCTGAGGCAATAATAAACTTTATAAGAACAGAAATCAGGTTTTTAAATCATAAAGTGCCATATGATTAAATTTAACCCAACGAACTAAATTAGGTCAAAGAAAGAAATACATAGTCCTAAATTATTGATATATCATCAAGGTTTTATAATTGTAAAAAAGGAAAGATTGAGTTCTTTGGTAACTGTTCTTGTTTATTTCATTAACTGGTTGCGGCCAAACACGTGTCTGTTGGCTCTAAAGGACTTTAAAAATCTCTGCCAACACTTCTTACACATTACAATAAAACCCAAGATTCTCTACAGCTCATTCCTTAATTTCCACAAATATTAGCTACTGCATGACTTTGGTTCTTATTTCTTTTGTGACTTCATATTCCTAACTCATTTATGTACTCACTTATTCAGCTCAGCTGAGTACAGTTACTCAGAGGAGTTGTTCATTGACGAGGGACATCCTATGAATTAATTTCCCATGGGAAAATGAAGTAGTGCGTCCTACGGGTTTGCAACATAATCTAAAATAGTAATAACTCAAATAACGTGAAGTCGCTGCAACTAGGGGATGGAGAATCCAGGTAGATCTTGGAATAATTTGATAGGTTTTGAAGTATGTGTCCCATTTGAAGAGAAGTATTTATTGCCTTTGGTGTTAGGCCAATTTGTCTCAGTGAGCTGGCCTCCTTGTCTTCCAGACTTATCTAAAATATATTCTGAAGTAATTTAATCTAAAGTTGCCATGTCAAATAGCAAAATGTTCCAAGCTATTGAATTTAAATTTCTATTGCTACTTCTCAACTCTCTGGTCAAACCTCAAGCTGACTAAATATAACAATGACCAATAATTCCATATACAATCACAATCTTAGTTAGGTGCACTCTTTTTTCCCTCTTCCTAATATTCAAAAAAACGCAATTCAGCAGTCTCCTCTGTAAGCATGTCCTCAAAATACATTCTTTCACCCTAACTTAAAGCCAGAATTAGTAGTTATGGTGCTGGGATCAGATCCAAACCAAATGGCTGCTGGGGACATGAGGGTGGGGGTGGGGAACTGTCGCAAAACAAGATAGCTTAATTCATTCAAATATTTGTGTAATTTTTCATCTGGCAACTTCTTTTAGAAATTCTAACTGTATAACCAGAGTTACTAATTAATGGTTGGTATCTACAGTTAGCGCAGAACTTGAAGAAGTGTAAATAACTACTTTTCTAGGCCATCATTGCTCGGTTATCACTGTCCAGTTAACAGCACACAGGTTATGATATAGGAATAGGTGAAACTAGATGATGGCAACAGTACATTACTGCTGGCAAGAAGCCACTCCTAATAAAATGGAGAGCAAGACTTCCAGTGACAACCACCAGTGACAAGACTAGACTGAAAAATCTTAGTCTACAGCTTAGTTAGAATTTCTTAACCTTAAGTTCATAGGAAGGCTATAGATGGCTTCTTGGGAGTCCATAACTGAAACTGCTTTCAAAATTTTATGTTTATGTGCATGTATTTAGGGAGCTTCCCAGAGTTTCTAATTATATTGTCTAACTTAATCCTCACAATTAATATGAGGTAGGTAGTAATATTATTCTCATTTTTACAGATTAAGGAAACTAAAGCTTATGGGAAATAAAAACTTTACCTAAGGTCACAAAGACAGTGGTAGAGCATTAATTTCAAAAATGTCTTTAAAATGTACTATACAATGCAGTAGCTAGTCAAAGATTGTTTTAACTATAAGAGAAGGTTTTTACATTAGTGCATATGGACTAGAAACCAAAATCTGGAAACATGTAATCCGATATAGTATCATGTAAATAATACTTGTAAATGATTTTAATAATTTAAATCATTTTGAAATAACACAATACATATAGCTTTTAATGTCAGGTGCTGTTTTATATACGTGACCTATAGTACCTCATTTAGTCCTCAACATTCCTATGAAGTAGATCCAATCAGTATCTGCATTTTATAGATAAGGAAACACAGAAACAGAGAAGTTAATTTGCCCAAGGTCACATAGCTAGTAAGTTGCAAAGTCAAGATTCTGGCTCCAAAGTTGTGCTCTTTGCTATGCTGTAATACTGCTTCTCCAAATATTTAATCTATGAACATTTTAAACTATGACCACTTTAAAGGAAAAAAAGAAACAGCCAAATAAGAATCCGATTTGGAAACGTCTATCATGACAAGGTACTTTATTTATTCTATTTGAGCACATGTGAACCAAGGGCAATGAGAGAAAAAGGAGACCTAGCAATTACATTTGCATGCTACTTTCACACACATTCCCTCAATAGTTTTTCAAAACTGTGTGCAGGAAGGGCAAGTGCTTTTGTCCTGCATCTTCACTGACTCGCTGAGAGGTTCGTCTCACTACTCACCATCACCTGAACTTCCTGCCTCTAGGGTTTCCTGTGCAGAGTTTTCCCTCTATTGGAATATCTTTCCTTCTCCATCTAGTAAAAATTAGACTATACCTTCAAGGCCCAGATCAGATGTAACCACTTAGATATACCTTTCCTGGCACTTCCAGGCAGAATTAACCCTTCTGTTCTCTGCTCTTCCTTAACATGGTTCAGATCATTCTGCCAACACAGCGATCATCCTTTGTCATCAGCTGTGTCTATGTCTAGTCCCCTGGGTGGACTCTGGGCTCCATGATGCCAAGGGCTTACGTGCAGCAGAAAGGATTCCTAGGATTCTGCTGCTGAATTAGGAAAGGGACAAAGCAGAACACCAGCGGTGTGGCTAAGAGAAACAAGGATTCATGCTGACATGTTGTCATCTTTACAACTGCAGAATTTGTCCACCAGGCAAGCAGCATTAGCCCAAATACTTTCAGAGATGCTCCCTGCATAGAACCTGGGAAGTGTCTGGGCAGACAACCACCTCTGACAGTGTCTCCTCTTTTATGTTACTAATCCCTACAATACATTATTTAATTGAGTTTATGCTTTTGTGTCTTTCAAGTATATCAAGAGGCCTCAAGAGGACTATGAAAACATTTACATCTCCAACTTGGAGCAATGTGGGTTTCAATATTTTGTAGCACCTCTACAAAAGGAAAGAAAGGAGGTAAGTGAAAAGACAAAGGATGGCACGGTGAGTTTTCACAAATTCAAAAACAGTCTAAATAAAAAATTAATGGTTGGACCAATTTATTAAACTATGTAGCTTCTATAACTCTTGGCTAATTGAACCCTTAGTCTTTTTAATTCTCAGACTTTACTTTTTCATTGAGTACATAAACCCCTTAGCCAAACTTAGTTAAAAGACAAACTTGTGCCTTAAACACGCTTGATGATAAAAACTAAAATAAAGAGTTAAAGCAAATTAAAGGAATAAGGACGTTGAAGGCTTTATTATCATGAAAATTAACTATCTCAAACTCAATGGGAAATACTCCTATGTCATTCTAGAAACCTACCCTTTACTCTTTAGTCAAGTCTATAAAAACGTTTTTCTTAAAATGCCATAAATTTAAGCAATGGTATTTTGTAAACATCTAATGGTTTGGTGTAGCAGAAGTTACTATATTTTTTTAAGTCCAAATATTTATCCAAATGATATAAGGTTTCCCCTCATAGTATCAGGTCAAGGGGAAGATCATTTAAAATAAACCCATTAGAGTTTTTAAATACTACACAGTAACAGTTGCTTGATTTTTGTTGTTGTCATTTGTAACTGTTATTATCACTGAGAACTCAACAAAGCTGGCTAATAGGAGTGTTTTGACAGGGGGTGAAATAATTAAACTGATATAGAATGCAAACAGTTTATAGTCAAACAAAATTTTCAGTGGTTGATTTTTTTTGTTAATGTGTACCACTTGCCTGCTTTAAAAATGAATTTGAGAATAGTCAACCTTTAATAGTTAAACCTAAAGCAAACCGCCCCTGATTAAAGATTAATCTCAATTCAGCTAACAGTTGTCAGTCCACTGGCTACTGACCAGTCCTGGATCCCCCTATCATAAATCCTACATTCTGAAGAGTTCTATATAATTCATTTTCCATTAAGGACATTCAACAGCCAATACAAAATAACTAGTATGTCTACAATGCACTGAAATCCTTTCTGCCAAAGCCAAAGACACCTGACATTTTAGTTACTTCCTGTAACCTCACTGAGGGGCAATGAAGCTTTTCTATTAGGTGGTAGGATTTTTATTTTTTGCTTTCTCAATGAGAAAAATAACGTGCAGACTACCACTGAACCTCTGTGATAACTTAGTGATCCAGGATCTCGGCTAGGGAGAACACCAATTATGAAGGTTAATTTTTTTCCATCTTCCTTTATGAAACATTTCACCTACAGACCCACCACCTATTATCACAGGCAAACCAGAAGAGGATGTACACTTGTTTCACTCAGCTCTCACTGAAGGTTCTATCCCAAATATTCAACTGTAAGTTTTGTGGTGGACAAGGGAGGAGGCAGTATGGTCAGTGACCTCTGCAATCGTAAGTCCTGTATTGAAGTTCTGGCTTGTAACCTTGGCTCCTGGCTACGAGCCGGGATGTAACTGGCTCGGATGTAACTTTGGGCAAATGACTTCATTTCTCTAAGACTCAGTTTTCTCATGAGGTGAAAGTGGGTTGTTGAGAACTTAATGAGATAAAAATATACAAATCTCAGCACACAGTAGGGTATGTTCTTTCTTACCCTCACCCTTTAGTGATTAACATGTGCTACTATAAAATGGGGTATTTGACATTTTCAGAATTACAAAATACCACTCGAAGCCATTTTCTCAGCCATCCATTTGCAATGGCTTGTATAAAGAACGCAGTCTCACAATCCTGAAGTTCATTAGCTCTCTGCTACACACAAATCGATTTCATAATTTAAATGCTCTCAACTTGAAACCTGGAAAGGAATGTGAGAGCCTCCATCAGCAGTGGCCGCGATGCTCACTGGCCCCTGGAACGGGGACCAGGCAGACGCAGGGCTGCCGGCGCCAGGATCCAGCCTTCAGAGGACTCCAAGGAACATTCAACGCTGTCGGTGAGTTTGGGATTTGAAAAAACCACCGACCGTTGACTGTACCTCGGGGTCCTCACAGACAACACTACATTTCCTGAAGCAAAGGAGCAGGCTGTACGTCACATGTCACCAGAAATCATCAGAACCAGGCCCGCTGCCTATCCACCAAGGGTGGTCCCGTGAAGTCTGTAAAAGCTCCCCTCTACTTCTAGTGTCTGTTTCTTCCTTGCTTTTTGTTGTGGTTTTGACAAACAAGTGTTTCATTTCAACAAGATGCGGAGAACTCCATAATACTTAATATACTTAAATGTCTCCTAGAAATATGCCTTTCTGGTAAGAAACAGGATGTAACAAGGAGAGATTTATTAAAAACATGTATTTTGGTGTGGAGCAAAATCCAATTAAGCATTTTATGCCCATTTCTCCCACATACCCTTAAAACTTTTAATTAGGGGCAAGGAGAGGATTTAATAAGCAAAAATAGCACACAACTTTTTACTGTCTGCACCGCCCTTATCACATTCTGCCTCCAACTATAGTTAACGTGGTTAAGTTTTGACAGCCCGTTAGAATGTGACCTGTTTGAAAGCAGCTATTGCCCTCACTATTTCCATCCACATATATGCTTATTTAAATGTTTGTTAAATTCAAGTAAAAAGTCAAATTTGGAGTCAGGCAGATCCGGGATGCAACGTGGCTCAACTCCTTAACTAGCTGTGTGACTCTGGGCAAGTGTCCGAGTCTGTTATCTCACATATGAAATGGGGATAATAAGAATACCTACCCTCGTGCAGTTTTGAGGTTCAATGAGGTAATATATAAGGTGCTTTGTACGATACCTAACACAGCAAATGCTCAGCGTATGTAAGCTATTATTACTATTTAAACCAAAACATAACCTGTGCTAATTTCCCTTGAAAAGCACTCATACCAGTAAGCAAGCACTGCCTGTGTAGTCACAGGGTTACCTGTTAGCTTTTCCAGAAGCCCCTTCTCTCCTCTGAACCACAGTTTTTCAATCTTTAAGAACCTCCCAGCTCTAGTGTCAATGTTATCAATCACTATATAGGACCCTCAACTGTTAGTAAGAGAGATGCCAGATACACACCTCAGAGAACCAGTGTGGAAAAGAAGAGCCAGGAGTTGGGGAGGGCCAAGGCAACTCCACCAAATGGAAACACTGATGGCTGCACTCAACATTCATTGCTGTCGGTGGGTTTGAGTCTGAATCAACTCACTGATCAATGAATGCAAACTGCGGACCAAACAACCCGAGGGAAGCAAAGGCACTTGCAGAGTCACCGGAGTGCATCCACTGCTGTGCTGGGTGGGAGCTGTGGCTGTCTCCAATCCTGGCCAAAGCTTCTTTTGCTCTCTTCGGTTCTAATAAGAAATAAGCTCTCTAAATGCCTGGTACTTTTGTCTTCTCTTTTTTGTTTTTTTAAGATATTCTAGAGTTAAGGAAATGATATTTTATAGAAAGAATAAACTAGATACCTTGATATCACACCATATTTAAAAATCTATGCTTTCACACTTTGTTAAAAAGAATCACATGCTCATTACTTAACATTCAAATATAGAAATATATAAAGTAAAAATTGAAAATCCCTTTCATTATCTACAATCCATTTCCTCAATAGGAATCACCTATAAATATATTAAACAATAAGTTTAATAACTTGTGATAAATAACTTATTTACTTATTACCTATTTATTATCAAAATATCGTAAACTAAATATTTTATATCTTTAGAGAACTTTTTTGGTTGTTTTGGGGGGTGGCCTAAATAAAAACAAGCTCATTTTGTATTTACTGCTGTACAATCTGCTTTTTCACTCAGCCATACATTACGGCCTTCCACGAGAAGCTTGTCACATCATACTCGTTTTGTTGACTATATAATATGCCTTAGTATGAATGCCCTGCTTATTACTGTTCGAATGTACTTAAATATTCTGTTTTAACCACCACTGTGAGGCTCGTTAATGCTGGCATTTGCAAACCACGTCCCTCAAATAAGAAAAAAACCTAAGTGGGATAGGAGATGCGCACCATTTTTCTTAACAAAATTTAAAATGTGGTGTCAATTCTCTGAATCCTGTGACATAAGCTGAGATGGGCCGCTAAATCTTTCATGACAATGACTGGAAAACAAGGACCGTGGTCATGGTAATTTACCATACACTTAAGTCTGGAAAAAAAACAAAAAAGAGTCTCATTTGATTCAAAAGGAGACAAGTGCAGTATAGAGATCGTTAGGGAGTCATGAGGAACAGTAGTGAAAGGGGAAGAGGACAAGTTACCAAATGCGGTAGGAGGAGAGTCTTGTCAACTTAGCCTTCCAAAATTTTTTTCTCAGGGATAGGAATGAAGGCAAAGTGCAGGTGTAGCAAAACAAGAACTAAAAAGAGAAATCAAAGACAAAAGAAAACTGCAAAAAATGACAAGAATTCAGGAAAAACATAGAGCTCAGATCAGTATTTCCCAAACCTGATTGGGTACCAGAATCATCTTGCTTTTCAAAATGAGATTCCTGAGTTCTACCACAGACAGGAGGTCGGGCCCTAAAGTCTGTATTTTATAACAAGCTCACCAAGTGATTCTGAGCTGCCAAAGGCTGTCCAAGCAAAGCCAAGTCCACCAACTTAACATCGGCCTCCTACCACCACACACACTTCAGGTCATATACTTCTCAACTATTGCCCAAACTTTTCTGCCACAATCTGATATTGCCAAAACTCTTCTGAGTACAGACAGGTAGTCATACTCATGTTGCTATTCAGTATCTCTCCTCAGAGTACATCAAACTTTGTACCATGTTGTGGCAGCCAAATACGTATCATATTGTGTCTCATGTTATTTAGAGACTGATGCACGTGAGTTTATGCTCTCTCAAAAAGTATTAGGTTGGTGCAAAAGTAATTGCAGTATAAAAGGTTAAAAATAATTGCAAAACTGCAATTACTTTTGCACCAACCTAATAAAACCTCCTCTAAAAAACCTAATGAATGAGCAGCTGTTCCACCCAAGGTGTATTTATAGAAATCAAAGTTTTCTTTCTTTCATAATTGGTGGACACATGGAAGGTAATTCAGATAGAGCTATTTTTCAGGATGCCATCATTCTAGGCATTTATTTTCAACCGCCAATTATTTCCAAATTTTATGAAAACATTATAAAAGAATTTCTGGCATGTTCTTTGAAAAACATACCTGAATGAGCATGCCATTTATTTACACAAGAGGATCGGTAGCCTTTAAATATTCCAAAGAAAAAAACTACATATTTCAGCCCCCAAAATCCTATACAGATTTCTTGGATACAACTAAGTGCTATACAGGAAGAGAGACAATTTATGTGAGTTTACAGGTGTTTTCTGCAGATGGGACAGTAAGTAAATGTCAGCAACAGAAAAAAAATGTGGCATGTATAGGGGACACGCGCAGAATAGAGATTGTTAAGGAGTCATGAGGAACAGCACTGAAAAGGGAAGAGGACAAGTTACCAAAGGCCTGTGAACCAGGCAGAAAAGTTTTAGAATTAGTACAATTGGGGGGGGGGGCATGGGGGGCCAGCATGTGAAGTACTGATCTCCAAAAGGACATAATAAAAAAAAAGACTTACCAAGAAGTTGAAAGGGGAAGAAGGGAAAAGATATGAAAGAAACAGGAATCAGTTGCACAAATGAGCTGAGGCAGCAGGAGTGGAAAGAATGGAAAGGCTATCTCAGAAAGGCATTTAGTTTTGTTTTTGGTCGTTTTCTCTTTTTCAAAATAGGATTTTATTTTAGTATGTAGTCACTGAAAAATTCATACAAAAGAGAGAAAACTAAAGTCCACTAATTGGCTCCTACCATCATTCTGTTCAGTGTATTTTGTCCCATATATTTAAAATATACGTATTTATAGTTAGAGAAAATACCACAAATTACACATAATGTTCTGTAACCTTTTTTCACTTAAAATATTGTGGCCAGCTTCCCAGCTCAACAGACCAGATCCACCTTTCAACTGGCTCAAATAGAAAATATAGCAAGGAGTCAAGAATGGAGCCAGATTCTTTTGATTAGATTAGGAGCCTGGAGTGCATTAAGAAATGAGCAATTTCAAATTGGAAGAAAGAGGAGTTCATTTGTGACTTATAATAAGCGTGGAGCCAAGAGTGAATGAGCTGAAAGAGAAAGATAGATAACAAATAGTTATTGGACACCTACCGTGCATTTCGACTGCAACAAATGCCAGGAAATATGGAGGAAACAAAAGTATGTAGTGCAAATGGCAGATCAAATTCTAATGAAAAAATAACTCCAAGTGTGAAAAGTTCTGCAAAAGAGAAAAACAAGGTACTACGGGAGCAAATATTGGAAGGGGCCAATCCAGTCTTGGGAGTGAGAAAGGTCTGGCAAGTGACTTTAAGAAAGTGACATTTAAATGAAGACTTGAATGGTAAATGTTAACCACCTGGACAAGACAAGCAGGGTGAGCATTTCAAGCAGAGGGAATAGATGGCATGTGTACAGGCCAAAGGGGCATCATGCTTTCACAAAATTGAACAGTTACTAAAGCACAGAGAAAACGGAAAAGAGGCCCCGAGACAAGGCCAGAGAAGAAGGCAGGATATTTAAAAAAAAAAAAAAAAAAAAAAAAATTACTGATAGTCTTGGAGGGAACAATTTTTGGAGTGACAATGATGGATGAAAACAGATTTCTGGAAACGTAGTGGTGAAGAGCTTGGGCCAACAACGTGAACCTAGACAAGTTCCTTACCCTTTAAAATTGGTGTCATCTGTAAATAGGAGATACAAGATCTGCTTCAGAGGGTTACTTGAGGAGTAAGAACATATGTAAAATATTTTCCACAGAGTTGATACTACATAAAATACTAAAATCAGTTTGTGTGCATGCGCAAGCATACACTGGCTGATAGGTAAAAAGCAGACTAGAAGTTCAAATGGACTGGAAGTAAAAATGTTAACAAAATCTCTAAGTTGTAAAATTAAATGTGATTTTTATGTTTATTTATAACTCATCTATGTCTTCCAAGTGTTTAGCAATAACCATGAACTATTTCAACAATTAAGAAAAGCTATTTTAAAATGTCTTGTTTTAAAAGCAAAGATTTCTTTTAGATGCAAGATCTACTTAAGTTTGACTGTAATGCAGATGAGAGAATGCAGTGAAAAAGGAAGAAATGATGGACAATTTTTATCAAGAAAGGGGACCTGTAGGAAGCACAGCTGCAGAGAGAGTAGAACGTAAGGTACTTCAGGGTCCATGGTGGAAGTGGTCACTTTGGAGGGCAGACACATCAACCTCAGAGAAGGAAAAGAAGGAAATTCCAGCCTATTCCTGTTTTCAGGCTGGATCTCAATAGCTGGACCTTGTAATCCCACATCTTGACAAGGGGAATGGCATGGAGTACGCATGCAATAAATGTTTGTCAAGTGAATTTCTTTATGAATTCTGGCACAATTATGTTTATAACTTAGGGTGGTCTGATGCTTGAACTAAGCATAGGATACCTTCATGCCATCTGTGCCATGAATTATAGTTCCAACCCACATATAAGTTTAATAGCTACCAGATACCAGGACAAACCTATCTGATTATACTTGCTACAGAACTGCTGAACTTACACTGTAGCCCAACTTTCCCTCTATTATTCCTACTAACTCAATCTACTGAAAACATGGAATCAGTCAAAATCCTATGCCCCTTTCCCTCCTCTTCCCAGTAAATAGTTGAGGCAAAACAGTGGAGTACAGAAGAAATGGTTTGATATATGGAGTCAGAAAACATGGATTTAAGTTCACCCTTGAAAGACTTACTTCTCTGTAACAGGAGGACTAAAGATACGTCTCCTGTCTCACAGTATTGTTGTGAGGCGTCAGCGAGAACACAGTGAAAGCTGTGCTGCAAACAGTACACAGCAGTACAGCCCAAAGCATCCAGGTCTCTGATGGTACCACTCCGTGAGTTCTCTCCACTTTCAGGAGACAAGGTTCCCTCACTCCCCAAACTCTCACCTACCTGTCAACCAGTAGCACATGTTCCAAGATGTCTAGCTGGAGTCAATCTATAACCTGACGCATTTTTTATGTCTAAGTGTCATTAGGTTAGATGGTCCATCAGAGCCACACTCCGAACAGGTGAATCAGTTCTCCCAAACAAGAGAACATTGTTACTCCACTGGAGAAAGTTCTTCCCCATATTCATTAATGGGGCAGGGGACAGAGGAGAGCTTTGGGAGCCAGGAGGGTATAGGTTTCCAAGGCAAAGATTAATGAGAGACATCACAAATCATCAATAGGGCATCACCTGACTGATTAACTTAAACCATTTTATCCAAAAGTCTCCTCCTTTACCTCCTTCCAACCAATCTTAGGTCTTTTTTTTTTAACAGCTTCATTTAGGTGTAATTTATATACCATAAAATTAATCCACTATAAGTGTGCAATTCAATGACTGTTATTCATTCATTTGTAGAGTTGTACAACTATCACCATAATCCAATTTCAGAACATTTTGTCACCCCAAAAAGTTCCCTTGAGCCTGTTTCCAATCAATCTCCACTTCTACCCTTAGACCCATAAATTTGCTGTCTCCATAAATTTGCCTTCTCTGGATATTTCATAGAAATGGAATCACACAATATGTAGTCTTTTTGAGTTTGGCGTCTTTCACTTCGCATAATGTTTTTGAAGTTTATGCATGTTGTAGCATGTATCCAGTAGCTCATTTTTTTTTCAATTGTTGAATAGCATTCTATTATAAGAATATTCCACATTTTGTTTATCCATTTACCAGTTGATGGACATTTGGATTGTTTCTAGGTTTTGGCTATTATATTATAAATAATACTGCTTTGTATATTCACATACAAGTCTTTGTGTAGATGTATGTTTTTATTTCTCTTGCGGAAGATACCTAAGAGTGGAACTGCTCCACCATATGGTAAATTTATGCTAACTTTTAATTAAATTGCCAAACTGATTACCAAAGTGACTGTAACATTTTACATTCTCACAGCAATACACAAAGTTTCCAGCCTCACCAACACTTTTTAGAACATTTGTATACTCTTTTTGTCTATGGTCATTCCAAAAGGGAAAGTCACTGTAATTTTAATTTAATTTGCATTTCCCTAGCAACTAATGATGTTGAGCCCCTTTCCATGTGATAAAATGTCTGTTCAAATTTTTAGTCTATTTTAATTTTCTTTCGTCTATTTTTATTGTGGTAAAATACGCATAAACACAAATTTTTTAAGTGTACAATTTAGTCGCATTAAATCCACAATGCCATGCAACCATCACCGCTGTCCATTTCCAGAACTTTTCCATAAACCTAAACAAAACTCTGTATTGATTAAACAATAACTATCCACTCCCTAATTCCCCTAACAACCTCTAATTTACTTCCTGTCTCTAGGAATTTGCCTATTCTAGGTATCTCATAAGTGGAATCATACACAGTATTTTTTTGTCCATTTTTAAAAATTGGGTTGTTTGCCTTCTTGAGTTGTAAGAGTTCGTTATATATTTTGTATGCTCCTTCAACAGATATGCAAATATTTTCTCAATCTGTAGCTTGTTTTTTCATTTTCTTAATTATATCTTTTGAAGTGCAAAAACTTGACATTTTAACGAAGCCAACTTATCCAATTTTTCTTTTATGGTTTGTGCCACTGGTATTATGTCTAGGAAGCTACTGCCTAACCCAAGGTCACAAAGATATTCTTGGGAACATTTTACAATTTTAGATTTAGGTGTATGATCCACTTTGAGCTAATGTTTGTATCTAAATTAAGGGTCTGAGTCCTTTTTTTCATACAGATATCCAATTATCCCATGGAGTTAAAAGAAATAAAAACTATCTTCCCCCCACTGAATTGTCTTGACATCTTTGTCAAAAATCAATTGACCAGATATGGAAGGATACATTTTTGTACTCTCAATCCAGTTCTAGTACCTATTCTTACACCAATATCACATTGTCTTGATTATTGTGACTTTAATTTTTTAAACTGTGTAATGTAGGTCAACCAACTTTTGTTCTTTTTCAAACTTGTACTGGCTATTTTAGGTCCTTTGCATTTCCACATAAATTTAAGATTAAATTTCTTCAAAAAAGTATGCTGAAATTTTAAAATAGAGATTGCATTGAATCAATTTGGGGGAATTGTCATCTTACCAACATTTAGACTTTTAATCCATGAACATGGAATGTTTCTCCACTTATTTAGGTCTTTTTAAATTTCTCAACAATATTTTGTAATGTTTAGCTTACAAATCTTGTATCTCTTGTTATATTTACTTCTAAGTGTTTTATTTTTTTAATGCAATCATGAATGGAATTGTTTCCTTACTTAAATTTTTGGATTGTTGCTAGTATATAAAAATACAATTGACTTTTGTATATTGACCTGGTATCCTGTGACCATGCTAAACCCAATTAGTTCTATTTTTGTGTTTGTGAATTACTTAGGATTATACATAGGATTATGTCACCTATGAATAAAGACCGTTTTAATCCTTTCCAATTCAGATGCCTTTCCCCCCTTTTTTCACTAACTAGAACCTTGGGTGAATGTTGAAAAGAAATGGTAAGAGCAGAAATTCTTACCTAATTCTCAGTCTCAGGGGAAAAGCATTCACATTTCACCATTAAGTATTATTTTAGCTTCAGGCTTTTCATAAATGCCCTTTATCAAGTTACGAAGGTTGCCTTCTATTCCTCGTTTTTGAGAGATTTTATCGTGCATGGGTGTTGGACCTTGTCAATTTTCTGTGCCTACTGAGATGATCATGTGGGGTTTTCTTAACTTTATCCTATTAAAATAGTATATTACAGGTGTCAGCAAATTATGACCTGCTATTTTTATAAAAATTTACTGGAACATAGTCACACCCGCTTATTTACATACTGTCCACTGCTGATTTTGCAGTACAACAGCAGAGTTGAGTAGTTCCAACAGAAACTGTATGGTCTGAAAGCCTAAAATATTTACCACCTAGCCTTTTAAGAGAATATCTGCCAACTCCTGGTAATGTTCACATATTAAGCCAATCTTGCATGCCTGGGATAAATCCCAACTGGTCACGGTATATAGTCTGTTTTTATATGTTGCTGAATTAGATTTGCTAAGATTTTATTTAAGATTTTTGCATCTCTGCTCAATAAGGAATGCTGGTCTGCAGTTTTCTTCTGCTATCTTTAGTTTTATCAGGGTAATACTGTCCTCACAGAATGAGTTGGAAAGTGCTCCTTCCTCCTCTACTTTCTGAGTTTGTGAAGGATTAGTACTGTTGCTTCTTTAAAAGTTTGATAGAATTCACCAATGAAACCACTGGTCCTTGGCATGTCTTTATATAAAGGTTTTCAATTAATAATTCATTTTGTCATAGGTCTCTTCATATATTCTACTTCCTCTTGAGTAAGTTTCGGTAATTTATGTCTTAGGAATCTGGGTTTAGAATTTGTCCGCTTCATCTTAGCTGTCTCATTTGTTGGAATAAAGTTGCTCGTGACATTCCCTTACAATCCTTTTAATTTCTAGAGTAATTATATTTTCTCTTTCATTCCTGATTTTGGTGATTTGTGTCTTCTTTATTTTCTTGGTATTCTAGGTAAAACTTTATCAATTTTGTTGACCTGTTCAGAGAAACAAATTTTGGTTTCAAAGATTGTGCTCTATCTGTTTTGTATTTCACTATTTTCCATTCTAATCTTCATTATTTCCTTGTTTATACTTGCTTTGGGTTTGGTTTTCTCTTTATCTGGTTTCATAAGGCGGAAGCCAAAGTTTTATTACGCTTCGCTTTATTGTGCTTCACAGATGTTGCATTTTTTACAAATTGAAAGCAAGACCCTCCACTAGCAAAAAGATTCCAACTCGCTTTATTGTAGCGGTCTGGAACTGAACCCATAATACTGCAAGGTATGCCTGTACACACTTATAAATTTAAAAGCTATAAATTTTCCCCTAAGCACTGCTTTAGCTGCATTCCATAAATTTTGATATGCTGTGCTTTCATTATCATTTAGTCAAAAATATTTTTGAATCTGCCTTAAGATTTGTTCATTGACTTCTGGGTTATTTGTAAGTATGCTGTTTAATTTCAAATATTTGGAAATAATCCTCGATTTCTAGTATGGATCTCTAATTCTGTTGTGATCTTAGATTTTAATCTTTGTGATTTTAATTGTATGGTTTTAATCTTTAAAAATAACTGAGGCTTACTTTATAGTCCAGAATATCCTTAGAAACTGTTCCATGTGCACTTAAAAATAATGCATATTCTGCATGGAGTATTCAATAAATATGAGCTATGTTAAATTGGTTGATAGTGTTAAGTCTTCTATATCCTTGCTAATTTGCTATCTAGTTCTATCAATTATTGAGAGTGGGATACTGAAATCTGTAACTATCATTATAAAATTGTTTATTTCTCATTTAATTTCTGTCAGTTTTTGCTTCATGTATTTTGGCACTCTGTTGTTAGGCCTATTTTTATAATTGTTGTATTTTCCTCTCACATTGACATTTCTGTCTATGAAATGTCACTCTGTATCTAGTAATATTTCTTGTCTTAAAGTATATTTAACCTAATATTAATATAGTCACTCCAACTCTCCTATGGTTATTGTTTGCATGATTTATCTTTTAGCATCTCCTTACTTTCAACCTATTTGTGTCTTTCAATCTTATTGACAACAATGTTGGGTCCTGCCTTTTTATCCAGGCTGACAATCCCTACCTTTTGAATAGGCAGTTAGTCTTCACACTTAATATAATTATTGATATGGTTGGATTTATGTATGCCATTTTGCTGTTTTTCTGTTTCATGGCTGTTTTAAACCTCCCTTCTTACCTTCTTTTGTGTTAAAATTTTTTCAGTGTGCCATTTTAATCCCTCTGTTGACTTTTTTACTATGCATTTTTGTTATTTTCTTCATGGTTGCTCCATGCATCACAATATGTGTCTTCACTTAGGACAACTTTTAACTTAATTCCAGGAAATACAGAAATTTACTCCAATATACCTCCAATTCCCACCTTTCTGTTATTACCATATGTGTTACAACCGTAATTATAGTGTTATAATTATTGCTTTATACAATCTTATATCTTTTTTAAAAATTAAAGAGAATTAAAAAAAAGAGAGAGAGTTGTATTTACCCACATATTTACCATTTTCCATAGTCTTCATTTCTCCTTATGTAGTCAAATGATCATCTGGTGAACTTCCTTTCAGCCGTAAGGATTTCCTTTAGTATTTTAAGGCACGTCAGCTACCAATCAACAAATTCCCTGTCTCTTTTATGTGGAAATGTCTTTATTTTGCCTTCATTTTTGAAGAATAGTTTTGCTAGATATAGAATTCTTCGTTAACAATTTTTTTGTTTCCACACTTTACATGTACAAGGTACCCCACTACCTTCAAGCCTCCATTGCTTCTAATGATAAGTCAGCCCTATCCTATTGCTGTTCCCTTGCATGTGATGAATCATTATTTTTTCTTGCTGCTTTCATGATTTTCTTTTTTTTTTTTGGGGGGGGTCTTTGTCTTCTAATAATTTGACTCTGGTATGTGTTTATCATACTTGGGGTTCATGAAGCTTCTTGGATCTGTACACTAATGCTTATCATCAAATTCAGGAAGTTTTGGGCCATTATTTCTTCTAATACTCTCTCCTTTCTCTCACTCCTCTTCTTCTATAAATGTATATCCTTATGTATATACTTGATACTCCACAGATCTCAGAGGCATAGTTCATTGGTCTTCCATCTTTTTTCTCTGTTCTTCAAATAAAATAATTTTTGTTGATCTACAAGTTTACTACATCTTTTTTCTGCCATCTTGAATCTGCTGTTGAGTCCCTCCTCAACAATTTTGTTCCCTCTTGTAATATCTCTTTACTGAAATTCTCCATTCATTCATTGTCACCACACTTTCCTTTAATGCTTTAAACATGGTTCCCTTTATTTCTCTGAAGTATCTATAATAGCTGCTTTGAAGTCTGTGTGCCACATCCAACATGTGGAATCTCTCAGAGGTTACACTTTGTTTCTCTGCATGTCTTCTAATTTTTTGTTGAATACTGAACACTTAAAATAATATACTGCTAGCAACTGTGGATTCTGACTTTTCTCCCACTAAAGTTTATGATGGTGATGGTTTTTTGCGTTTCTTTTTTTTTTTTTTTAACTAATTTTCCTGGACTAAATCTGAAATCTGTCTCTACCACCATGTGTGGTTTCTGATGGCTCAAGGTTTCCCCACCTTGTTTTTATTTTGAAGCCTGGCTTCTAGGGGTCACCCCTCTGACTGCATAGCTTAC
Organism: Rhinolophus sinicus; assembly: GCF_036562045.2. Taxonomy (NCBI): domain Eukaryota; kingdom Metazoa; phylum Chordata; class Mammalia; order Chiroptera; family Rhinolophidae; genus Rhinolophus; species Rhinolophus sinicus. Next base: position 179,992,436 of record NC_133754.1, read on the forward strand.
TGATTGGTCAGAGGTGGTATTCAATCACCTTGAGTCATTTTACTCTCTGCTTGATTCTGTGGGTGGGATGGGGAACACACTCACTCTTTAGGCCTTCGCGTCTGCTATAGTTTTTACTTTCTGCTGGGCTTTCTCACATATCCTTTGATGTGTGCCCAGAGATGTGTGGACGGCTTGGGCTCACACTGGTTTCTGGTGTGCATAAAGCGCCCAGTCAACCCAGGATACCTGGAGAGCTTATCAAGCTCCCTGTAGTTGTCTCATCCCCCAGGCCTCTCTATTACAGCCCTGTCGAGTCTTCTCCGCTGTTTGTGCCCACAGGACTGTAACCTTAGGCTAGCAGAGTTGCTGGCTCTCCCTGTTTCACTTGCCACCAAGATCATCACTTTTAACTAACAACACCCAAAATCAAGAGAGCCCCTTCCACTGAAGTAGTGAAATTTTTGGTTTTCATGGCCTACCTCGGCTTTGTTGAACTACTATACTATCAGAGCTATAGAAAAAAAAAAAAAATGGGAGCAATCCTGGGCCAAGACCACTAACTTGTTTTCTTATCCAAAACTCTGACTTTTATGAATAAATGCTTCTCAATGTGTTATAAGCCTATGGTTGTTTTGATAGTTTTGTCCAACTTTATAATTGTTTTCTGGGGACTGGATTTGTTGAACTTCTCACTCACTCATGCCAAAAATGAATCTTGTCCTTAGGCATGTTTTCACAAATCTCGTAAGTGATAGAATCCTAAACTAACCCTGCTAAACCCAAACAGCCAGTCTGAAATCAAATCTATTTCCTGGAATTACAACCAACTGTCATAATACCCAAAATGCTCAAATACAACTCATTCCCAAAATACACTTAGGAGAGAAACTGTCCCTCCTTAGGAGGAACGGCAAAGGAATAAAGTCATTCTAGAATACTGGTATTATTTTCAATTCCAAAAGGCAACAATACAAAAATTTAAATATCAAAGAGCCATTTTCAGTTCCTACTTCCCAAAAGTCCTGCCAACTGAAGTCACCAGTACCTTCTTTGTGTGTATATAATGTGAACCAGCCCCAGAGCCAGTCAAGGCTAGGGCAGGAGTACATGGACAGCCTTAGATCGTGTTACCTGGTAGGTGCTCAAATAGATCCTATAGAAATAAGCAGGGCCGGCCCTGTGGCTCAGGTGGTTGGAGCACCGCGCCCTTTAAAGTTGCGCCCCTTAAAGTCGAAGTCACCAGTTCGATTCCCACATGAGCCAGTGAACTGCACCCTCTACAGCTAGGATTGTGAACAACGGCTCTCCCTGGAGCTGGGCTGCTGTGAGCAGCCGGAGGTCAGCGTGGCACAGCACCTGACATGCAGCAAACCCCACAAAAGGTAGTTATTTTCTATATTACCTTGATTAAACTTGTAATTCTGAATATTAGGTAATGATCACATCACTAATATTTAGGATCTGAATGACATTGAGTACATCAAGAAGACTAATCAACAGTAAATCCTGCTGGGCAGCATTCTTTTCACCTGACAGTACTGTATTGCTAACTTGCGAGTAGCCATAACAACTCTCAGTCAACATCTATTTCTCCCAAATTTGTTTCTAGTCTCCTTGTATTTTTGAAGCTTTGAAAATGACCCTGTGATTTTTCATCTGCACTTGCAGGGCCATTTCCACTAATTTGCCAATGCGGCTTCTGAGATTTGTTTCTTGATGAAATTTTCACCCAGTTGTTTCAAAAGAAAAAACAAACGTCAGAGGTTGAAACTAACTGGTCAGAAATTACATTTATTAAACTTAAGTGAAGAGAATATAATATATAGTTTTGGTGAAAGATAGTTAAGGGCCAAAATTATCATGACTATTAGAAAAGGGTGACTATGACATTTTAATTTTAAATTTTTGTCTAACAAAACCTCTCAGAGAGAGAGACACAGAGAAAGAGACATAGATTAATACCACAATTAAGATTATTTTGATAAAAATCATGTTTAGGGTTTGGCTTTTACTGCATCTTAGTTATGTTGACCAATACCTGGTCAACTAACATGCTATATAATCCAGACACAAAACAAATTAACAAAAGTCCCAGTGCAAAATAAGTACGTAAAGGACTTTATTTCCTTCTTAATTATGTAGATCTACTCCATTCAACATAAGGAAAAACAATTCCTAGAAGAATCATTTGGTGTTAGACTCACATAACAAATATTACTTCTGTCAACAGAACTGATCACATAATGAGTAGTAATTCTATCAACAGTACTGGAGCTATTATAAACATCTCTACATACATATATACAAACAGAACAGTGAGATTTAGATATCAGTCACAGAAGAAATTCCCTTCTTCTGTTTCACGCCTAAGCTCCAAAGGCTCGTTGCACTGAGCCTCGTTCTACCTTCTCTTCCTCCTTCCCAATATTTTAGCCCCATGATTCTCAAGGTTCAGGCATAAAGGATCCTCCTGGTAAATTAATCCAATATTCATCCCTCTTATGAGTGACTGATGTTCAATTCATTTCTCCTTATGAAAAAAGGTTACTTAAAAGTAACTTGTCAGCTGACTGACAAAAGTCAGTGTTTATCAACAAAAATTAACAAAAGACTCTTTCCTATTATGCTAAGACTGGGCTACAAAATGGGTGGGAATGTTGCAAATATCCTATTGCAAATAAACACATAAAATAAGTTGGAAATCTTGCAATTCTTAGAAGAACTCCACTATCACTGTTGGGGAAATTAGTAGCAGCTTTCAATGGTTGCTAGTCTTGCTTTTTAATCTTCAGTGGCTCAATCAGCAACATCATTTTCAAATTAGTTTGACACATGTATCCTTATATTAAAATGCTCCAGTAATTAGATTTGGACATGTATATGTCATGTTTCAAATATGAAACATACCTCGGTTGCTAAAGCACATTTATCATCCTTCCCCCCAATTCTTTGTACATTATAGTCCACTGCCAATGAACTGTTTTCAGCTGGAACGCAGGGACATGCAGGTTAGGTAGGTACTGGAGTCCTGCCTAAGTCAGCTTGAGGTCAACAAAGATGGCATCACTGCCACACCAAGCAGCTGCCCTAGGCCACCAGGTCACACTGCTTCCAGCCCAGTTGTCCTCCCAAACTTGTCATCTCCTTAACTACTTTAGGCAGCATTACAAACTCACCCCACCCACTGTCTTTTAATTTTCACAGTCCCATGATTCTACCCATGGCTTCAGAGAATCTCACATCCCCTTAACTGACCTTCTCTACCCTATCTTAAACAATTCCTGGTCTAGGAAAATCTGTTCTCCCAACTCCCATTTGTATAAGGGAAACCCACACTTAGACTATAACATTCATAAAAGCTCTTTCATCATGCCTAAGGAAAAGAGTCTCAGATCCAAGGGACAGCATGGAGTGCTGTCTTCCTGTAGTCTCCTTGGAAATAGATTTTCAGTTCTTGGATATAAGTACACGTCCTTCTTTCCCTCCTCCCCAAACTCAGATCCTTTTGCATGAAGGGTGAGGTCTATCACCTTTCCCCTCAATCCTAATACTAGTCAAAGAAAAGCAACTGGATAGCTACTGAATAAGCCAAGATTCTGAAGTATGAGAAGCAAGGAAAGGGAGGCAGCAAAATAAAATCCCATATATTTTTAATTAGAATTTTCATACATGCTCTTAGAATGAGCTAAAGCCTCATTCCTTCTCTTAGATGTGAAGCCTAGCAATAACCTTGGTTTTCTGTTCTATTTAACTACGGGTTTTACAGCATTGTTTTCTTCTATTTTTCTGATTCCTTGCTCTTGGCTCTTCTGTTAGGGCCTATTGCCACCTACTGGACTACATAGGACAAAACACCAACGGATTATCACAGGTTCTCAACGCTGTGCTTCCAGAAGATACCACTAGATGGAGACTTCAAACTTTAAGTAGAAGGAGAGTGGCTAAACTTACCCAGAAAACCAGTTGGTTTGGCTACACAAAAAAACTAACACAGGTTCACACAAAAAACTAACACAGGTTCACACAAATAAAACAAAAAGAAATGTGTCCAAAATAATGAGTTAAATAAAAATAAAAATCTTTTGGAGACAGTATGGCACGGAACTTAAGAATATAGGCTTTGACTATTATAAACATAACCAGAAAAAAATTTACCAAGTTTGATTCGGCAACATATAAAAAATAATAATACGGGGCCGGGCCGGTGACTCAGGCAGTTAGAGCCCCATGCTCCTAACTCCAAAGGCTGCCGCTTTGATTCCCACATGGGCCAGTGGGCTCTCAACCACAAGGTTGCCAGTTCAATTCCTTGAGTCCCTCAAGGGGTGGTGGGCAGCGCCCCCTGCAACTAAAATTGAACACGGCACCTTGAGCTGAGCTGCCTCCCAGATGGCTCAGTTGTTGGTTGGAGCACGTCCTCTCAACCACAAGGTTGCCGGTTCGACTCCCACAAGGGATGGTGGGCTGTGCGCCCTGCAACTAGCAATGGCAACTGGACCTGGAGCTGAGCTGCGCCCTCCACAACTAAGATTAAAAAGACAACAACTTGACTTGGAAAAAAAAGTCCTGGAAGTACTTTTCCCCAGTACACTGTTCCCCAATAAAGTCCTGTTCCCCTTCCCCAATAAAATCTTTAAAAAACATAAATAAATAAAATAATAATACCTCATGACCCTGTAAGGCTTATCCCAGAATTGCAAGGCTGGTTCAATTTTCAAACATCAACCAGTGTAATTCACCATATTAACATTCTATCTAAATACATGCAAAAGTAGGATTTGAAAATGTTGACACCATTCATTATAAAAAACAAAAACCCTTAGCAAACTAGAAATACAAGAGCACTTCAACTTCCTCAAGCTGATAAAGGGCATCTACAAATAACACATAGCTTCCTGATGTCAAAACTTGTTACAAAGCTACTGTAATCAAAACAGTGTGGTACTGGAAAGACAAACATACAGATAAATGGAACCCTGAAATAAACCCCAGAGGGCCCTGAAATAAACCCTCACATATGTAGTCAATGATTTTCAATAAGGTTGCCATCACGACTCAATGGGGGAAGGACAATCTTTTCAACAAACAGTAATGGCAAAATTGAATGTTCACAGGCAATAGAACAAATGTGGACCTTATTTTATACCACATATAAAAAAAATTACCTCAAAATAGATAAAAACCTTTAGAGGAAAATGTAGAGTAAAACCTTTGGAGGAAAACGTAGAGTAAAAGCTTCATGACATTGGATTTGGCAATGATTTCTTGGATTTGACACCAAAGCCTCAGGCAACAAAAGAAAAAATAACTGTACTACATTAAAATTAAAAACTTCTGTGTGTAAAAGAACACAATCAACAGAGTGAAAAGGCAATCCATGGAATGTGAGAAAATATTTGCAAATCATATATCTGAAAAGGGGTTAATATCCAGAATACACAAAGAACTCTCACAACTAAAAAAAAAAAAGACATTAAAAATGGATAAGACTGAAACAGGCATTTCTCCAAGGATACACAAATGGCCAGTAAACACATGAAAAGATGTTTCACATCACTCCTCATTAGGGAAATGCAAATTGAAACTACAATGAAATACAACCTCACACATACTAGGATGACTACTATCAAAAACACAGAAAACAAATATTGGTAAGGATGCAGAAAAACTAAAACCCTTGCGCATTGTTAGAGGGAATGTAAAATAGTGCAGCCAGTGGAAAACAATATGGTGGCTCCTCAAAAAATTTAAAATAGAATTACCATATGATCCAGCAATTGAAGTTCTGGGGATATATGCAAAAGAATTAAAAATAAAAACTTGAAGAAATATTTGTACACTCATATTCATAGTAGCATTACTAACAATAGCCAAAAGATATAAGCAACCCAAGTATCCATCAACAAATGAGTAGATAGACACAATGTCATAAATACATACAATGAAATATTCTTCACCCTTAAAAAGGAAGGAAATTCTGACACATGCTACAACATGGGTGAACCTTGAAAACATTATGCTAAGTAAAGCAAGCCAGGCACAAAAGGACAAACACTGTGAATCCACTGACATGAGATACCTAGGGTAGTCATATTCACAGAGACAGAAAGATAATGGTGGCTGCCAGAGGCTGGGGGAATGGGCACATATTGTTAAAAGGGTACAGAGTTTCAGTTTTGCAAGATGAAAAGAGTTCTGTGGATGGATGGTGGTGTAGTTGTACAAAACTATGAATGTACTTAATGGCACTAAACTGAACACTTAAAATGGTTAAGACGGTAATGTTACGTTATGTTACATGTATTTTACAATAATTTTTTAAAATAAAAGAAGAAAAAAAACCTATAGCTAATATCATACTTGATAGTGAAATATTGGACTCTTTCCCCCTAATATCAAAAACAAGACAAGAATGTCATTCTCACCAATTTTATCTACTATTGGACTGGAAATCTTACCCAAAGCAATAAGGTAAGAAAAACAAACAAAAGTCATAAACATCAAAAAGGAAGAAGTAAAATTTTCTTTATTCACAGATGTACACATAAAAGTCTCAAGAAATTTATTTTTAAAAGTTACTTGAACCAGTAAACAAATTTGACAATGTTGTACAATACAAACTCAATATATAAAAATCAATTGCATTTCTATATTCTAGCAATAATTAAAAGATAAAATTTTTAAATAATACCATTTACTCTAGCAGTTCTAAATATATGGAATTCATAGATTACAAGGCTCAATCCTAAAATGACAACTCTCCCCAAATTGATAATATCAATGCAATCCAATCAAAATTTCAGCAGGCTATTTTTTTTTTAATTTTGACAAACTAATTCTAAATTTTTATTTTTTTTATTTTTATTTAAGTATGTTTTTCCAGGACCCAACAGCTCCAAGTCAAGTAGTTGTTTCAATCTAGTTGTGGAGGGCGCAGCTCACAGTGGCTCATGCGGGGATCGAACAGGCAACCTTGTTGTTAAGAGCACTGCGCTCTAACCCAACAGAGCTAACCAGCGGCCCCTCTAAAATTTTTAATGAAAACAAAACCCTGGAATAGCCAATATAGCCAAAACAACTTTGAAAAAAATGAAGTTGGAAGACTAACACTACTTGATTTCAAGATTTATTACAAAGCTGTAATACTCAAAATGTTGGTGGAAAAATAGATTAATGGAAAAGAATACAGAGTCTATAAAATAGACTCACACATATAAAGATCAAATTATTTTTCAACAAGTGTATTAAAATTTCAATGAGGAAAATCTTTCAAAAAATGGAGTTGAAGGGGTGTGGCCGGTTAGCTCAGTTGGTTAGAGAGTGGTGCTAATAACACCAAGGTTGCCAGTTCAATCCCCGCATGGGCCACTGTGAGCTACAACCTCCTTAAAAAAAAGAAAAAGAAAAGAATGGAGCTGAAACAAAGGAATATTCATATAAAAAGACTTTGATTCCCATCTCATACTGACAAAAAATAAATTTAAAACAGGTTATAGACATAAATGTGCAAGCTAAAACCATAAAGTTTCTAGTAGAAAACAGAAGAATACCTTTGTAACTTCAGGTTAGGCCAAGATTTCTTAGGGAGGACACAGAAAGCATTAATCATAAAAGAAAAATATTAATAAATTGCACTTACATAAAAATGTAAAACTTCTGTTGATCAAAAAACACATGAGCAAAGTAAAATAGAACAGAAAGCCACAAATTGGTAGAAAACATTCACAACACATATATCTGATGAAGGACTCGTATCATTAATAAAAAATACCCACAACTCAATAATAGGACAGAGAACATTTCTTTTAAATAGTGAAAACTTTGAATAGACACTTCTAAAAGATACTATACGAATGGCCAATAAGAGCACGAAAAGGTGATCAACATAATTAGTCATCAGGGAAATGCAAATGAAAACCACATCAGTCCCATTACATGCTTACTAGAATAACTAAAATTTAAAAGTTGACAACATCAGATGTTTGCAGGATGTAGGGCAACTGGAACTCAGACTCCTGGAACTGTAAAATGTATAAACAATTCAGCAATTTCATAAAAAGTTTAACATACATCTACAATATGACCTAACAACTCCTAGATATACTCGTATGTATAAGAAAAATAAAAACATATCTCCACAAAAACCTTGTACAAAAATTTTCATAGCTGCTTTATTCATAATAGCCAAAAACTATAAACAACACAGGTATCAACAGGTAAATAAACTGTGATATAGTCAATGGAATAATATTCAGAAATAAAAATAAACTATTAACACCTGCAACAACATGGATGCGTCTCAAACATTATGCTAAAAATGCCAGACACAAAAGAGCACATGTGGGGCAGACCGGTGGCTCAGTTGGTTAGAGCGTGAGCTGCGGGCAATGGAGCCGCCAGTTCAATTCCCACATGGGCAGGTGAGCTGCACCCTCCCCAACTAGAATGAAGTCAATGAGCTGCCGCGTGTCCAGATGGCTCAGTTGGTTGGAGCACAGGCTCTCAACCACAAGGTTGCCGGTTCGACTCCCACAAGGGATGGTGGGCTGCACCCCTTGCGATTAACAATGGGCAACTGGACCTGGAGCTGAGTTGCAGCCTCCACAACTAAGACTGAAAGGACAACAACTTGACTTGGAAAAGTCTCGGAAGTACACACGGTTCCCCCAATAAAGTCCTGTTGCCCTTCCCCAATAAAATCTTTTAAAAAAAAAAGAGCACGTTGTATGATTCCATTTATGTAACATTTTAGAAGATGAAAATTAATCTATCATGACAGAAACCAGAAGTTATTGCTTCTTGAGGTAGAATAGTGGGCTCAACTGGGAAAAAGCGCAAGGGAATTTTCTGAAGGGATGGCAATGTGCTGTATCTTGATGGAACATGGATTAAAAGGGTGCATGCATTTGTGAAAACCACTTGAACCTTACACTTATTATATGAGCATTTCACACTGCATGTAAACCATACCATTATTTTAAAAAAGAAAAAGTACACTGGCTTTGGAAGCACACAGGCTCCAGCTCTGCCATTTACCAGCTGAGTGACCTCAGCCAAGTATTAAACTGTCAGTTTCCTCATTTGTGAAATGGGGAGAACAAGAGTTGACAACAACCTCATAGATCTGCCAGAAAGAAAAATGAGATGTTTCAAAACCATTAGCATAGTAAATGCTCACTAAATGTTAATAAAAAAGTGAGAAACCCTTCGTCATGTATTTCAGCAAGAGAGAAACATGTAGGAATGGCTAGAGCAGCTAATTGCTGGGCAATTCACATATATTACTTATTTTTTAAAACAGCCCTTAAAAAGGAACATTACTATTTTATGGATGAAGAAACTGAGCTTCACAGTTGCCTATGGTCACTCAGCAAGGAAGTGGCGAAGATGCAAACTCACTCATGCTTTGCCCACTGCACCATGCTATCTTCCACTAGGGTCACTGTCAGCAACATAACCCTGCAACTGCAGGAGAGCACAATTCATAACAGAAGCTAGTAGAGCTTCCTTTATTTTCAATAGTACAGCAGTGTCAAGCCTGACACTGAAAAGAAGGCAGATTCTGATAGCTTGATTAGTGAAGGGAGGCAGGGCTACAAGGAGAAGCCTGAAAATGTTACTGGAGGCTTTTGCCCTGTTCTTTGGCTTCAACATGGTTCCTGCTACTTGAGGACACTGATTCCCCTTCCTTAGAGCGATTTCAACATAGAGAATTCTGAATGTAAAATCTTGATCTAAGTGGGAAGCTGGAGCCCAGGTGGCTCAATTTGGCAGAATAGCCTTGGAAACTTGGCAGCTGAAACGACAACCACAGATTTTTTTAAAAAGTACATTCTGTATCTTTTTTCTTAATTTAAGAGCCTTGTTTTAAAAAAATCGAAACACAGAAATAATGAAAGTTACCCTGTGATCCCATTTGCCCAACGATACCACTGTTAACAAACAGTTCAGTGTATCTTCTTCCAGACTAAAAAAATCTGACTTCTCCTTAATGATTCTATCATATTCCATTGCATAGATAACAATCCATTTAACCAGTCCCCTATTAAACTTCTGAACTATTTCCATTTTTTTTGCTATTGTAAATTCTGAAATAAATATCTATGAAATATACAATTTTTGTACATGTTGCATACCTGTCATTTCTTATAAGATAAAAACCTATGAATACCTATGAATATGTATGAATTTCTAAATCTGCAATTTTAAATTTTAAACTGCTAAATCTGCAGAAATAAACCTGCACATTTTCAGTTTTGACAGATATTAGATTACACTCATGAGTTCCGATTGTCCCACATCTTCATCTGCATTAACAATTATCATTCTTTAACGTAGGAGATGCAAACTCAAATGCCTGACAAACAAATGGATAAAGGAGGCTCTATAGGTTTATGATAAACCTGACAGCGCATGCTCACTTACAGAGGGCCGCCACTACTCTGTTCCAGCCAACAGCTGCCACGTGAAAATCCAGGCCCAGGGTTAGACCTTCCCATTTATCAAGGCCATAACCCAAAGTTTTATGAAATTCTCGCAACTTTTAAAAGTTGGCAACTAATATGCTTTTATGTATTTGGGTAGTCAAACAAAAGACATCTATAGTCCAGACTACATTTAGCACATGGAATTTTATGCTAACGTAAAAAAGATGTAACACTGTATTTTCACTTTGAACCTGATTATTCACGAAGTTTACCTTTTCCCATGTATTTATTCAATTTTGGTCATTACTGACTATTAGCACCCTTCAAAAAAGATGCTTATCTTTTTTTCAGATTCATATCAACAACAAATACTGGACCAAAAAAAAAAAAGATATGTAACTTCAGGTACAGAGGCTAAAGAGCGGTCTTCGTTTACCAAAGTGTTCCCAGAAAATGCATATGATGAGTCACTTGGGAATGAGGTGCTATACTCTCCCCAGCATACATCCAGCACCACAAGACTTTTATTAGAGAAAATATTAATTTGTAAAACTCTGCATAACTTTGAAGAGGGTGGCTTTAGTAATCTAGGGTTTCCCTCCACTACTTGACTCGTTTACCTAACACAACAAATACTCTCTTTGATGAGACATCAAAAAAGAGAAAAATTCCTACACATCCCCCCGTTACCATATACTGGATTTCAACAACCACTTTCAGTCTTTTTAAAATGAAATAAAACATAGGTTTCCATGAACCTTCCTCTGCTCTCAAAATCCTACTGCAGTACTGCTCACACAGAAAGAACAATTTCAGCAACCTATCCAGCTTCAAAGTTTTCTCTCATTCCTTCTTAGTCAACCATTACAAATCTCCAGACCCAGATGTTCAGGCATTCCGTGCACCCACCAGAGATAATGGCAGAGATCCATGACTCTCCAAGGACCCAACAACAGCCTTTGAATGCAACTATCTTTTCATCAATTGTAAACAAGTCCTTGCTCTTGGCTCCATAGGGAGTCCCTACCAAGTCAGTATAAACTCTGAAATAGGGGCAGAGGTCAAGGGGATGAGAGCTCAGCCTAAGCTCTGGATCTCATGCCACCGCCATCCTGTTCAAAAGAATCCTTATCAGAAGGGAACTCCTCAGCAAAAGGTCACAATCAGGAGACTTGATCTAGCAGTGATCCGGCAGATTCAGCTGAAGTTTTGGAAGCAGACTCTTGGAACAGTTGTGATTGCAAAATACCTAAATCACTAACTGAATGTCGTGGAGGAAAGGTGGCATAAAGGAAAAACAAAATTTGTGAACTTATCTTCATTTGTTTCAGGAAAGAACCTGTCTGATAAATAGTGGATAAATCTTGAACTTGAGCCACAGAAGAAATCTCTTTGAGAACCTATTCCACAGTGAATTATTCTATTTTGTGTCCAAAATCATTCTAATATATGCAACAGTCCAAATGACACTTAGAAGTTTTTATTCTTCTGCACACAAAAAGTCCCCATGATGTATGTCAGAAATCATTATACTGCCTCAAACTCTTCCATTAGCTTTTGAGACCTGTCACAGACAAGAGCCCTAGAGACAGGATAGAAGATTAGTTACAAAAGCAGCTCTAAAGTCTCAGATACTTCTCCACTACATACCATGGGGGAGTCATTTACCCTCTCCAGGCCTCAGTGTTCTCATCTGTAAGATAGGGATAGTAACTTTTTAAACAAGTTTTTTGAGTGCTTAATGAAAAACATATATGAAGCATTTAGTGTGCAGTAAATTTTAACTATCGTCATCACCATCACCATCATTATTTACTACAAGCCACATATCATCAAGTTTTGTGTCTGTCTTTCTAATTAAACCAGAGTCCCTTAGGGTTATGTCTTATCATGTTCCCCCGAAAATAAGACCTCACCAGAAAATAAGCCCTAGCATGATTTTTCTGGATGACATCCCCTGAACATAAGCTCTAATGCGTCTTTTGGAACAAAAATTAATGTAAGACCTGGTGTTATTTTTGGGGAAACATGGTAGCTTGGCATACACATCAAAGGGGAAAAAGAGAAGTGGGGAAGAAAGGAAAGAACAATGGACTAAGTATTACAAAGTTAAATTTAAAATTAGATAAATTTATGGGGGTGGCCGGTTAGCTCAGTTGGTTAGAACGTGGTGCTAGTAAGACCAAGGTTGCCGGTTCAATCCCCGTATGGGCCACTGTGAGCTGAGCGCTCCTTAAAAATATATACATAAATAAATAATAAAATAAAATTAGATAAATTTATACAATATATTCTTCTCATTCCTACTAAATATATGCAGCGTGCCATGGCACATAAGGAATGCCCAATAAGTCTTAATTTTCTTTCCTTCCTTGATCTCTAACACACAGCCTTAAGTTAATTCCCTTCAGACCACACCTGGGCTTATACGAACTGTTTTCTGAGATCAAAAATTGTGACCTACATTTTGACAACTAGGAATGGCCCCATTAGGACATGGTACAGAATATTGAAATTTGGATAGAACTTACAGTTACTTTAGCTGAGATGTATGTTTCTCTTTTGTAGCTTGAAGGATCCACAAAAAGTCTCCTTGAGATCCCAAAATACTTGACAGATGAATACAAAGCCAAAGCAAGCTAGTGGAGTTAGGCTGTCTTATTCTAAAGCTGGTTTTTATCTTGCCTGTTCATCCCACTATCACCCATGGATCCCTGCTTGGTGGGCATCTATCAGTATGGCAAGAGAGGACAAAGATTCATTTAACTTGCAACTTTCTTTTGAAATGCTCATTTATCTAGGTCCTTCCTTGATCAGTAGAAAAATACATATATATACATACAGACATATTTTGAAGTCTAGGTCAGCAAGAATCCGAAGCCTGCAGTGTTTTTAAAATGGTAATGGTCAGGTTTTTAATTGCACAATTTTTTTCCTCAACATGCTCTCTGTAAGGCCTTGCTACTGATCAACCAAAGAAAAAGTGCAAAACCTGAGTATTTGTTTTAAATAAGCATAGGGTTAACTTTTTTAGTTTCCTAAGAGGTTAAATGGGTTGGCAGATGGTCATTTGGGAGGTTACCTGCTGCTGGTTGGGGGAAGGGGCCCAAAACATCCTAACAGTCAACCAGATGGCAAAAAACAGTCTTGACCAAACTGGTCAACAGTGTATGTATGAGCTCTGCTCCTCTGAGGGAACTACTTACTTGAAGTAACTTACACCTGCTAACATCTGGAATGATTTACCTTTGTGTCATTAAGAAACACGAGCTAGTTTAATTGAATAAAGTGCAATTACAACAGCCTGTGAGTACAGAGAGACTGAGAATTTCAACATTATGCTGCATAACCTAGACTAGCATACACTTAATAGTGTTTACCACTTGCCAAGAATTATTCTAAATACATATATTACTTTATTTAATCCTCACAACAGCCCTGTAAAGTAGGAATAGCTTTCTATTGCCACCATTTTACAGATGGAAACACTGAGGCACAGAGAGGTTAAATAACTTAGCCAATCTAACCACTATACGCTGTACACCTAATATAAAATAATACTGAATGTCAACTATAATTTCTTTAAAAAATAGTCACAGGGATGTATAGTACAGCAAAGGGAATACAGTCAATATTGTAATCACTATGTACAGTATCAGATGGTAATAGACTTACTGGGGTTATCATTTTGCATAGTATATAAATGTCTAATAACTATGTTGTTTGCATACCTGAAACTAACTAACTAAATAAGTAACTTGGGCAAGATTATAGTGCTACTAAATAGAAGCCAAGTGGAAACCAAGCAATCTTGAGCCAGAGAACATGCTCTTAATTCTGAAGAGTATTAGCTGGTATAAAAAACTAAATGGCTCAAGTGAAATGCAGACAAGAAAATTATATAAAAAACATATTCACTGTGGCATTATTTATAATGTAGAAAAAGCTGGTAACAATCTAACTGCCTAATAACAGGACAATGGTTGAATAAATCATGGTAAAGTTATTACAATGAAATATTGTAATGAAATCTTACCATTAAAAATATTTATGAAAAATGTTTCATGACTTAAGACAACGCTCCCAATGTAATGCTGAGGGGGCGGGAGGCAGGTAGAGAACAGGATACAAAATTGTGTACGTATTATATTTCCTATTTATTTATGTAAAAAAAAATAAGCTCAGATGCAAACAGAAGGACATATTCTCAAATAACAATGGTTATTTCCAGGTGGTGGGATTAAGGGTGTTTGTATTTTCCTTTCAGTGTTTTCAACAATGAAACTGCATTGTCCTACTATCAGTTTAAACAAAGGCATTGTTTTTTCTTTTAATCAAGCTATACCAAGATCCTTAAGCAGATGATTAAAAAAACAGCTAAAAAGCTCTGTCTGATTTCAAGTAGTTACTTTCCTTGAGATAATAACCTTTAAACATTAAACAACATAGTCAGCACATACTAAAAAGAATACACACCTTCAATTTTGGAAACTGCATTAAAATGAGTATTTTCAATTTTGGTCAATGTTTATTCTCTAATTATTTGTAGGATTATTTTACAAGAAGAAAAATAGATTTAACTATTTACAGGCCAAAAACTCAGGAATGGCTTTGCTGAAAGAGATAAGGGACAAAAGTTTGACTGCGGAAGAACAGCTGTTGCTAATCCTACTATTTACCCTTTGACCTTCTATCTGGCCAATGACTGAACAGTATCAATTGTTTTCCTGTATTATGTGCTGTTTACAATCCCTGAGAGGCATGAAAGGAATTAATAATTTAGCCTAGAAAGCTGACAGCCTTTATTGGGGAGCCCCTTGTCTGCGGGATAGTAATCAGAGCAAGTAGCTGTCCTGAAGTCATAGGTCCCTTTACTGTTCCTGTTTATAGCTTAATTGGCCCCCAGACATAAATCAATTATTTCTCCTGTTTTAAGCAACAATGACTTCTATTCTCTAACTTTCCTTGTATCAAGCCAGTCCTTGTTCTCGAGTTTTACAACTACACGGTAAACACGATGGCTGAGGAAAAAACTCGAGGGGCAGGGCGGACTGGGGTTATTTGGAAACAGAAGCACAGAAAGGTTATACTGTTTTGAACTTCTCTTGACCTTTGACTGCCCTTGTCCCTAGCTTATGCTAATGGGCAGGGTACAGAGATACTTCTTGTAGAAATGAACTTAGCCTGAACCTGTGCCGTAACATTGGACTCCAGGAAGCCCAGGAATCATAGGAAGGCAGCTAGAGCGTGAACAGCTGCCCATATTCTAAACATGGCTATCCATCTGCTCTATCACAGAAAAGGCTTTAAAAAAAAAAAGGGCCATCTGAAGTGGACAAAGTCATTCCTTCCTCATATAGTTCCAACACATCCCACCTGTTATCCCAAACCTGCTGTCAACAACCACTGTGGGGCACAATGGGAAATCAGCAACAATGGTATTTCCTGTTCCAAAATAAGCAAGTATGAGTAGGCTTTCCCCATCAGGAATTCAGGGATTAGGGGAGACTCTGGGATCTCTGAATTCCAAAGATGCATCACAGAGAAATCCCTATTGTTCTCAATCTCATGTGCAAACAGTCATGAAGTATTAACATAGGAGATGTCATTCCTTCCTCATCAGAAGCCAAGAAACTTGTAGTATCAACAATAATCAATGTAACACAACACACACAGCCCATCTTGGATTTAAGGATTCCAATCACTCAGTAGGGCTAAGCCTGCTCATCTGAACTGCAACGCTGGTTCAAATTAAAATGATAAATTTTTACTTCAGCTCATTTATTATTACAATATCAGATCTTTATGTACTTCTTCAAAGAGAAAGAATAAAAATACTAACTTCACAAGATAATATAGGGATTATTAAGAACATTAGCCACATAAGCTAAATACAATTTTTAAAAGAAAAGTGATTTTTTTTTTTTAGGTGACTCCCATTCTGCACTGATACATAATATTGTGATTCAGTATTTGTTCATCCTCATGGAATGGCGAGGTCTGTAAAATCAGCCAGCTAGAGATTCTACGCAGAAACGTTAAATGGGTTAGGATCAGATGGCCCAGAAAGAAGAATCATTCAATAATAATCATTATGAGAATATCAGGGGCCTTTCCTAGAAGATGGGCATGAGGTATTTTCAATTGCTACTAAGTGCAGAAAAGAATAAGTTTGGTTACTATGTGCTAAATTAGAGGTTTAAAAAGCATTTTTCAAATAATTCCAGACAAGGAAATATTTTCTAATAGACAGTTACTACATGCGGGCAGGTCCTAGACTTGTTTATCTGTGTATCCCTGGAGGGTAGAAATGGGCATGGAGCAGAGAGAACAGTCAATATTTAACTGAGTTCTCAATTATCTGGCGTGTTTTATGTGTAGTTCTGTCTGAAAGATTACAAGGCATCTCAATGTCCTTCCTAGCATCCAAAAATGTTTCTAAGAAAGGACCATGACTCAGGAATGTACCTTTTCCTCCTCCCAAGTAAAGGCTATTCATAAGAAAAGGACAAAGAAAAAACTGTGGTCACTCATAGGTACTGGGATTTCAGGTGCTAGGGTGGGGTAAACTGAGCCTATACTATGTACAAAACTGATTCTGAACTTCCCAACTTCTAGACAGACAAATCTATTTCCCTGGTGTTTGGTAAGCATTTTGCCTCTCAATTAGGAAGCATTAGTTAAACAAACATAAATGTTTATACTATGAAGGTGTGTGGGGAAAATATGTGAGAAGGTCCACAATGTCAGAGAGCTGCTATTAGCAGGATGGTGAGAAGGTGAACTTTACCACTTACCTCAACAGCAGGGTGGTGACAAATAGCCAGCCCCATGTTCCTAAAAAGTACCAGAACTAGAACTATAACTCTAAATCATCTCATGGATTCTCAATTCAAACTATTAATCAACCTTTTGGCATGACAGCAAAATAAAGTCTGTATACACTAGATATTCCCACATCCTGTTTCTAATAGTTCTAACCATATCTGAGAATGACGTATGCCACATTTTGAGAGCACTGGAAACACAGATGATTATCTATGAGCAAGACTTACATAGTCCTGAGAAGCCTAATTTAATTAGACCTTGAAATGGTCACTCTAGTACCTTACCCTTAAGAATGTAGATGAGGTGCTTCAGAAATTAAACTGTGGTGCAAAAGTTATTGATTTTAAATATTTAAACCAAGCATAATTCTCCTTTGAAAGAAATTATGTCAAAACTAGTCAATACTTTAGAAAAGTGGTTGTGGATATATGCTTATATGTGTGCATACATAAAAGCACACGTTTTGTTGTTACTGGCTTCGTGAGGAAGGGGAATGGGGCAAAGAAATAAGTATCAAATAGAAAATTTCAGCAAACCAATTTTCTATTAAACGGCTAGATTCTAGCCATTGAATACTGGGAGAAGGAAAACAAAAACATAACTGAGAGAAGGGAAAAAAAAGATACAATGCCCTCCCCATAATTATAAATTAAAGTGAAACAAAATCTGAGTTCATAAGGCCTATCAATGACATCTTAAGTTTTACGTTTAAAAGTACACACATACATACTTTTTTTTCAGTCATGAACACTGGGGAACATTCAGAACTTACTAGTGCCTGGGTCGAGCTCTGCCAATTCATCCTGACAAAAACCTAAAGAGAAAAACAATAAGAAAAAAAAGATTATAATTCTTGAATTACTCAAAGGGACTCCATATGAAAATGCAAATATTATAGTGTCAAAAAAAAAAATCCATACTCAAAAGTCAAACCTGGATTTAAATCATAGCTCTGTAACATTTAGCTCTCTGAGCCTCCATTTCATCACGTTTAAATTAAAAAAATGGACAGGAACAGCACTTACCACAGAGTAGTAATGAAGATTTTTTTAAGTGAGATACTAATATAAAGTGCTTATTTAGCACAGTCGTTGGCACACAGTAAGGGCTCAATAAACAACAGTACAAATAATTATAAGTTAGTATGCAATGTAAGCTGGAATAAAAATTCATAGGAAAATTACAATTCATTTAATATCTGTCATGTTCTACTTATCAATTATTTTCCAAAAGAAAGCAAAATATACAAAATATTAACTTATGGCAAATATCAAACAGTAATTTTACTTAAAATTATCACAGATGCCGAAGAATTTGACCTATACACATGAATAAAAACAATTCTTCCATTAATAAGTATGGTATCCAGATTGAAATAAATAGCTCTCAAAGCATATTTCAGACCCCAAAAGTCTGAGTTACATCTGTCTGATTGGTGAGTAATTATCATAGTAAGAGAAAAATCAAGCACAGCAAAAGGCAAGCACACAGTAGGTGTTCTATATATAGTTAATGAATAGTTCTTTTTTCCTGAAATGACTGCCAACTTTCTCCAGTTTGCTTTCTATTCATTATCAGTTTAAATATTTCCTCAGAAAAGCTTTTCCTTGCCTCCCTTACCCTTGTCTCATACACAAGGTCAAAGTTCCATTATAATTTTCTATAATATTTCATGTATTAATCAACAAGGAATTATTTGTTCAATGTCTGACTCCACTATTAAAATGTCTGTTCCACGGAGCAAGGGACCTGGCCTTTCTTATTCACAAATGTATCCCCATTACCACTCACAAGCACAAAGTAGTTGTTCAATAAACATCAACTATAGTATCGCAATGGTAAATTCAAAAATTATGGAGCCAAACTAGGACTACAGGTATATGAGAACATTTCCTGTCATCAGAACTAGGCAACCGAAAGCCAGACCAGCAACTGGGAGTCATGTGGAGATGAGGGATTCGGGTAGCAGGTAAACTGTTTCAACATCACAACTTTGAAAGCCCTTTGCAATCCTGACTGTTTTGGCCACACCATTCACTAAACGTGCCACATCCCTTATTGCCTTTCTGTGCTTCCTCCTCCTTCTCCACTTGGGGAAGAATTAGTCATCCTTCAAGATCCAGCTCAAATATCACCACCACTGTACAACATGGAAAAAAGGAGAGGCCCCTCCTGCATTCACCAAAAGATAAAGGAACAATTTAAATATCTGCCTCCTCTAGAATGTGAGCTCTTCAAGGGTAGAAACCAGGCCATATCCGTTTGTGGAACTGCATCTAGAACAGTCGCTGATACATTATGGAAGGTGTTCAAATGCAGGATGAACTGAACAGAAAACACAAGCAGGCCTCTAGCTCAGTCTGGGGGGGGAAAGTCACAAAATCTGAAAATCTAAGTGTAGCCAGAAAAGTGTGTGGAAGTTCTGAATGAGAAAATCTGGTCTGGAACACCAGAGTTTGGAAGCTGCTAAAAGTGGCTGACATGCCTGAGCAGACCCCCTCCGAGCAACTTTAAAGCCTTCCTACATAAAGGCAATGGGAATCAGAGAAGCTGTGGAGAGAGGCCAGGTAATGAGGAAACAACTCATCATTACACATGGGTTCGATATTGAACATCCTTCCAGAAGTGAAACTGAGAATAAATGTTCACTTAACACACACTGACTTAAAAATAGGACAAAAGCATGGGAAGGCAGAGTAGTGTAATTAAAAAGTTAGATCTTGCCTAAATTCTAGTCCAAGCCATTTTTAGTTTGGTTATATGACTTCAGGCAAGTTGCTCCCTATCCTGGACATTAAATGAAAAGATTGTACTAGAAGTCTCAAGGAAGGACAAACCTTAATGCATTTTCTGAAAACAAACAACATTCTGGACTCAGAATAACTAGATAAACTATAAAGAGACAGTGACTAAAAAACAAAGAAAATACTAAAAAAATAGTTAAAGTTGCCATCTATTGCTTTTATCTGCCTAGTAACCCCCCTTCTGTTAACGGCATCCTGATTTTCCTTTGGAGACTTTTCCCTTTTACACTTTCAGAGCATTAAGACCCAAATGAGATGGACCCTGACCTTGCTATAAACCGGGTTAACAATCGCCCTTTTTCTGGCCAGAATCCTAGAGGGTGCAGAGGAGAAGAAGGTCCTGCTGTACCAGAAACCCTTAACAAAACGTGAAGGAATTTCAGATAGCTGAAGATCAAGCGCTGAAAAAGAAGTTTGCCCAAAAGATGCTTCAAAACGCAAGGAGGCTTATCTGTGAAAAAGCGAAGCACTACCACCAAGAACACAGGCAGATGTACAGGACTGAGATTCGGATGGTGAGGATGGAAGAAAAGCTGGCAACTTCTATGTACCTGCGGAACCCAGACTGGCACCTGTCGTCAGGATCAGAGGCACCAGTGGTAACTCTGTGAGCCCAAAGGTCCGAAAGGTGCTGCAGCTTCTTCACCTTCGCCAGATCTTCAATGGCACCTTTGTTAAACTCACCAGGCTTTAACTAACATGCTTAGGATTGTGGAACCATATACTGCATGGGGTACCCAAACCTGAAGTCAGTAAATGAAATGACCTAGCGTGGTTATGGCAAAATCACCAAAAAGGAACTGCCTGGACAGAAAACACAATGATTGCTCGATCCCTTGGTAAATGTGGCGTCGTCTGCACGGAGGATCTGATTCATGAGATCTATACTGATGGAAAACGCTTCAAGGAGGCAAACAACTTCCTGTGGTCCTTCAAATTATCTTTTCCACGAGGCAGAATGAAGGAAAACACCACCCATTTTGTGGAAGGTGGAGATGCTGGCAACGGAAAACCAGAACAGGCTTATCAGAAGGACGGACTAAGGTATCTACCGCGGTTATTTTTGTCATTTGATCAGTTAATAAACAGTGACTGTTTTCAAACTGAAAATAAATCGGGGTTGACAACAGCGTCTACCTCACAGGTCTGCCGAAAGAGATGATGTATGTAAAGGCTTTGCACGGTACTTGACGGTCAGAGCTCAACGTACTCGTCTGTGAGCTACTACTACTCACTCACTCCTAGGGTCCATTCAATCCAGTGCTGTGTGTGGGGTAGCGAAGAACACATTATAGGAGGGGAGCTACTGACCCCTTCATGACCATCCTCAAAGACCTGGGGTGGAACCTAACATCACTAATATCGTTTTTGCTGTACATGCTATGGTTCTTGAACCTCTGTTTATATTTTGAGCCTGTAAATTGCCAGATATATGCTACCCCGAGAGAGGAGGACTCTATATTTGCCTTAAAACAAATTCCTTTCATGGTCACAACGAGCCCTGATTATGGAATTCAGTAACTATGTCTCCGTTCCCTCCACCCAGCCCTGAGACCACTGGCTAATGTCTCTGGTTTTACAGATCCCCATTCGTGCAGGAGGCTGAGGAGATATGGAGAACAATGCTAATCCTACCTCCTGACGACAAGTGAATGGAATGGCTAGATCTGGCTACCATTCTCAGGGTCTCAGCAAACAGATCTAGCTAGCAAAACGATTCCTGGCTAGAAGAAGCCAAATCACTGCTACCAGAAGTAACCCCAACATTTGTTCAGCTCAATCCAACATAAAGGCAAAGGTCATCAGAGTTGTTCAGCAAAAAGCAGATTCCTACGCCACACAAATACATAAAGATACCCCCAAAACCATCCGCCTCACAGACTATAACACATTCAACAGATTAGGATATGTTCTGAGAAATCTTTGGCTGGTGACTTAAATTGCTTTAAAAAGGGACAGACAAGAAACACAGATTGTTTCCTCAGATGATATATCACCAAGTCAGTGTACGCATAGGCAATCAGAAATTGAGTGCAAAGCTTGTATTCACTTACTATGTTTTAACTTAGAAGAGACATGCATAGTGAAAAGGGCATCTGTCCGAGTCAGAGTTGAATTCAAATCCCAGATTTGCCACTATTTTTGTTTAATTCACTACTCAATGTTTATTTTGTAAAATGGGGATAAAAATAACCATCTTGCTCAACTGTTGTGAGGATTTGGAGAATATATATAAATCACCTACTTTATGACAAGTGATAGATAAATGGCTCTAAGTCTAGGAAATTTCTTTCACACAAAGAAAGATCCAGTCGACAAGCTTTTCTCCAAAAGGCATTTGACAAAAAGAAAAAGATTAGTGACTGCTCAATCTGTGATTGACTACAGTGACAGGATAAAAGGTTACTTATTTTTTTCTGTATTTACTCTTTGACCATAAAATTATGTATTTACCACAATAGGATCTTCGAGTACCCATTTTTTTCCCAAATGTGAACAAATACAATTTATGGGTAATACCTATAAATTCAAGCCTGAAATACTAGCTAATTGTCATCTATAATGTGTCTTTTACAAAAGCAAGTTAAATGTTACTCTAGCAATGTTTTCATTTGACAGTAGGAAGGCAGCATGGTTACAACAAAGACCTGGACCCTGGTCAGGACTCCGTCACCCAATCTATATGAAGCCCACTGGCAAAATTAAGATAAGGCCCTTAAAAGGTAAAATTCTACAATTCTGATCAAAAATCCCATCTTTCCCCAAAACAGAAAGTATATAGCGATACCCTCCTTCATGACGTGCCTACCACTACAACTTTCTCTTGCTCCCCCCCACTCTCCCCACAGTGCCTACTCCATCCACACCGAACTACAGGCATACCTTGTTTTACTGCCACTCGTTTTACTGAGCTCCACAACGGTTTCATTTTTTACAAATTGAAGGCAAGACCCTTCACCAGCAAAGGGCCGTGACTTGTTTCATTGCGATCCTTGCGTTACTGTGGTGCTCGGAGCCAAACCCACAGTATTTCCGAGGTCTGCCTGCCTGCACCAGTGGCTCCTCAAAGCCAACGTGCTCTTTTAGCCTCCATTCCTGTGCACATCCAGCTATGTTCTCCGCCTGCGCCCAGCCTCATTCAGCATTCTGATGGCAGGGTACAGGTCAGATCGCTAACCCTTCCCCCTCCCTCTCCCACACACGCTCAAGTCCCAGTTAGGCGCTACAGATGCAATAACTGAACCTATTAGCTTTTCAGGGACCTCTGAAGGAGAGAAGAAAAAAACTGGTTTCAAACTCTAAGAAATAAACAAAACAGGCCTACAAATTTGAAATTAATTTTTTTTTAAAGATACTTTTTTTTAATTTTTTATTGGGGAATACTGGGGAACAGTGTGTTTCTCCAGGACCCATCAGCTCCAAGTCATTGCCCTTCAGTCTAGGTGTGGAGGGCGCAGCTCAGCTCCAAGTCCAGTTTTCAATCTTTAGTTGCAGGGGCACAGCCTACCATCCCATGCGGGAATTGAACCGACGACCTTGTTGTTGAGAGCTCGCGCTCTAACCAACTGAGTCATCCTGCCGCCCCTCCAGAAGCTCAGCGGCAGCTCGTTGTCTTCACGCAGCTCACTGGCCCATGTGGGAATGAAACCGGCAACTCTGTTGTTCAGAGCGTGCTCTGTAACCAACTGAGCCATCGGCCGCCCCTAAAATGTTTTAGTTATATATGAAACAGCATTATTTCACCTAGGCAACTGCAATTCAAGTTTTATATAGTTTTAAATGCAAGATATGAAATGAAGCAGAGCTTCCAGAAGTAAATCATGGGTCTAAAAGGGTTTTGAAACTGCTCTGGTTAGTTAGGTGCCCCTACTCTATCTCCACGGGTCCCTGAGATTCCCCTTCATGATCAGGGCTATTGACTGAATTCAGTTTCTAGAGAAAGTTATTTTCCATATTTCCCCAAAAAAGCTAAATTTTTTTACCCAGGATTTGTACTGATATACAACAGTGATTCACTAGTCCTTTCTGGACCAATCAGCTCTGGTCATTTGTATCAGTTTCCCATCTGCTTTGTCTCCCCTGATCATGATGAGGTCCCCAATGAAACTCTGTGTCCTTCTTTCAGTCAGATCTGGTCTCAGCCCTAACTATACCCCCAGTTCTAGGGCTGAAGCGTGTCCCAGGATCCCAGGAAAAATTGCTCAGTAATGTTGAATAACTACTTCTTTCTCCAAAAAGCGATGGTAGTAAACCACAATGACATCACAATAAATTCCAGTTCACTCTTCCCTGCCTTTAAAGTCTAGAAAGTGATGTACAATAGAAATTCCTACATGTAAATGACCTCTGTCTACACTGTCCAATCAGGTAGCCACTAGCCATATATGGCTACTGAGCACTTAGAATGTGACTATTATAACTGAGTGTTATACAGGGTCTCTGGTCCCACTCCCTGCACAAGAACACAGGACACAGCTAGGCCAAAAAGGAACACCCACAGAGCCATAGATAGGGGAGTCATACCACTATATTCTTGCTGGTGGCTGAGTTGGAGATACAAAAGCAAACATCCGCCAGTACCCCAACAAGGGGTCTTCCTGCACCCCAGTCTCGCTGGGGGACGGGGGAGACACAGGAAGTAGGATCAACACGATCTGCAATCCGCCATCTGCTTCTCTGCCAACCAACCAACCCCCCAGCGTAGCCACGGCACTTATATTAGTGGCTCACGGCTAACCAGTAACAGCTGACGGCCACCCAGCCACAGCGGATGGCCATCTGATCACAGCTGATGGCCATCTACTACCCGAGCCAGCACCTTTCCACGTGAGGCCGAGAGCCTGGAAGCTGCTCTTTGAGACTGTCACCACACTGAGGAACTGAATTTTTAATTGTATTTAATTTTAATTAATTAATGTAGCCACATAAGGCCAGTAGCTATTATGATGGACAAGGTAAGACTAGAAAGCTTTCCATCCTGCTAAATTTATTATATTATCTTTTGGATTCTGTTGCAGCTTTAAAGAAAATGAACTATGAAAATGCTTATGCTAGTATTATTTACTATCCAATTTATAAGTGTATCAGTTATTATCAGAAAAATATTTCCATCAGCCTGCAAATACAGTCACTTATTCCTTCAAATGGTATTAATGTTATACCTGCCCACGTTGTAGCAGGCCCTGGCCTGGAAGACATACGTATGAATAAGACTGACCCTACTGGCAGAGAATGAATAGTCTAAAGGGGTACAGAACAGACAAAAACTAGCTACAGAGCACGACTATGTGAATGTATTTAATGCAACTGAACTATACACTTAAAAATGGTCCAAAAGGTAAACTTTATGTTACACATATTCTACTACAATAAAAACAAAATGAAAGTCGAATGAAATAAAGATGGTGAAATAAAAAATAACTTTTTAAAACAATTAACTGTAGGGAATGAATGACAGAGACAGATGGACAAGAAAGCCGTACAGAGTAGTAAGAGCACACATTCTGATATGAGAATAAGCTTGAGTCCTGACACCATCACTTAGTAAGTGTGTTAGCTTAGGAAGCGACTTCACTCCGCTGAGCCAACATACTCATTTGTAGGCTGTTGTGAAGACTCAGTGTGATGATACACTCACGTCAATGGAAAGTGCTTGGTAGTTGTGATCAATAGAGCAGAAGCAGGAACCGTGGGGCCAGAGGCATGGAGACAGGACACGCAAGCATTCACCAGACAAACAGGGCTATTTGAGAAACATATGCAGAGGAAGCCACAAGTGAAGGGCATGAACAGAGAGGAAACAGAACGGCACCCGGTAATTTGATCTGACGGGAGCCCTACCTAGGGTCATATCATAAAGGGTTTTTAACTGCCATACATGGCTTGTTTTAGGCTTTTATTCTTTAGGCAACAGAGTCACTGAGGAAAGGAAACAAACATACACCTGGGAAGTTTGTCAGCCCTACTCTGACTCCTTCAATGTCGGGGCGTTAAAATTTCAACCAGGAAACTAAAAGCACAAAAAGAAAGAAAAATGGCATTGCGGGATAGTCAACATACACATGGGAAACCATCTACCACTCCTGAAATTCTAGGAATTTCCCATTTTTCAGGGCCCTCCCCCAACTTCATCTTCTAGACTCCTTTTGGTACTATGCATGGCTTGGGTAGATGGTGAGAAGGAATGTGGTTGTTTTTTGTTTTTGGCAACAAACATTAGCTAGCCAGACCATGGCCTGCCTTCTAGCCAGGTTTGCAGCCTGCAAACTAGTCCCAGACCCAAGCAGATACAGAAACACTTTTCTTTGGATTGGCTGAGCATTAAATTCACATCTGCCTCTTCCCTGTCTATCCAGTGAGTGGGGTGCAACTTGGGCCATTAGCTTTTGTTTCTCTGAGGCAACCTGACCGGCCATACTTCAGGAATAACAGAAAATGCTTTTGAATGCAGGGACATAGCCCCACAAGTCTGCACAGCAAAAGCTGGCTGGCAGAGCTTCAAGTCATATTTCCCTTTCTCCACCTGCAAATGTCAAGGTCATGTTTTAAAAAGTGCAACAAAAACAATGCCCTTTTCCTAATGTTATTTTCTTGACGTGAAATCTTAGGGGCAAATAAAATGAGTGGGGGGAGGGGAAGCCACGGATTCTCAATTATATATCTTATTGTGCCCACATATTTATTTGCTCAGCTTAAATGCCTCTCGTAAAAAGTGTCTACATTTCTATGGAAACATTAATAACTTCCACCTGATCAACCTACATCACCTTTCATACAGTTTTTCAGGCTTCTAGCTTTGTAATTTCAGCCTTGAAACCAGACTAAAAGCAGAAAGCCAGCCCAAGAATGATGACATTTCAATTTTAAGACGTTTTAAAAAAAATAAAAACAGTACACAGCTTCAAGGCTGTGCATACAGAATCAGAAGGTGGACACAGTTTAGAAAGGCAATTCGGTTTGATGAGTCAGAGGTCATTAGTGTTTCTATAGAAATCTAGTACTGGCATTTCTCAGAAAACTGCGTGAACTGATGAGCCTCTGACAATTCTGGTTCTCTGGAGTAACAAAAGGGACTGTTGATTATCTTTCATTCAGCCTGGAGGTTAAATAAATTTCAAAATGTACACATACAAGAAAATGTATAAAATAATGTCAGTTGCCATTTATTGAATCTTTTCTATATGCCAGGCGTTGGCTTGATGCTTTACACGAATCTTACTGAAAGTAGCTGTTATTATCTCCCTCTTATAGGTTAAAAGAGATTATTGTACTATGTTATATGGAAAGCCACAAGTCAAAACAAGAGAACTTCTATTCAGAGCAGTCTAATAAACCCCTAGTACCTGCTTTGCAAAAGGCAGATAGATGGGAATTTTGGCATCATTTCATAGAACAAACCCTGACACTCCCACAACAGAAGGGCCTCAGAGTCCAAGAAGAAATATACCACACCTTATGAGTCCATTTACAAACCTCCTCCTCAATAATCCAAGATGTCCATGTCAGAAGCAGTTAGAGTAACTTCACCAACCAGATCAAAACAAAGTATAAAACTTTAAATGAATGAATAAATAATTAGGCAAGAACTAGCTTCTTTTGAAAAAATTATTAAGTTGCTACCAGCAGGAGTAAAGAAAGTAAAGGAGACTTTTTCGGCTCGTTCTCACATAAATCAGAAGTTAGTTTGAACACAGACAGCTTTCGAGGTCATTTCAGAAAGTGCTCATACCATCTTCAGCAGAAGCCAGCTCTGTTCAGGAAACCCATTAGTTAAAAGCAGAAGCAACCAAAGAGACGCCCCATAGGCAGCAGAACATACCTTTTCCTTATTCTCTTTGAAAACCGCCATATAAAAATGGAAGAGCATGGATGCCTAAAGGGCCGTGAAAACGTCTGTCCCTTTGGATCAGTCCTGGAAATTTACCCTTAAGAAAAGGGTCAGCAATAAATAGTACAAAATAGGAAGCCACTCTAAAAATTCAACCATAGGAGAATGAATGATTAATTAAATTACGGTACTCTATTAAATGGAATATTTTGCAAATATTGTACATGTTTATCAAGAGTTTATAATGGACAAATGCCATATGAAAACACATGACATAAAGTTGTTCTCTCAGGGGTGGCCAGTTAGCTCAGTTGGTTAGTGTGTGGTGCTAACAACACCAAGGTTGCACTGCGAGCTGTGCCCTCCTTTAAAAAAACTGTTCTCTCAGGATGAGCTCAGCTATATTCATACACACACACACACACACACACACACACACACACGATGTATACATGAAAAGGCACATTTTGGTCTATTTTTTTCCCAGTGATTATTTCTAAGTGTGGGCATTACGGATGATTTTTTCCCCTCTATTCTACTTTTCTGATTGAAAATATGTTGTTTTTATAAACAAAAATGTACATTTAAAAAATCCTAATAAAATGATTTGGCTTAACTCTCTAAATCGACCACTTCAACCAAAGGAGAGAAAAAACTACCAGACACTTTCTAAATGATTTTTAAATTATTTCTTATTAGAAACACAATTCTGGGCACTAATCTTTCTGACATAGCAGTTTAGTCATTACTGCCTAAAGCTCAATACCATCTCTATCACCCAGCTTCAGAAACCCATTGTGTGGCAGCAAAGACATACAACATCTTTCACCTTTCACCCCAGGATCTTTGAAATCTGAAGCAAAGCTAGTTAATCATATCTACGGAATAACCCCAAAAGAAATTTTAAAAAACTATTCAAACTTGGGAGTCAAGATCAGAGAATACCAACCAACATGTTGTTTAACCAATGTTTATAGCACTACATAAATACAAAGGATACTCCACAAAGAGGATTACGAGTGAAAAAAACTCCTGCTTTTTCTTAGATGCTAAACTTGCCTACATCCTAAAATTAAATTCAACAAATATTTACCTAGCGTTTTCAACGTATAGGGCACCATGCTAGGTTACAAAAGGAATACAAAGACAAATAAAGCTGGCTACCCCTACAGTCTTACATAAAAGGGAAAATAAAAAACTGACTGGACACAGGAATTACGAAGTCAATGTCCTAACGGAGAAACTAGCAGCCGCGGCCTTGTTTCTTCCTCACAGTACTTATTTCTTCCTATGGGAACTGGAAGAGACTTGATGGCAAATGGCACTTGAATCAGGTCAGGAAGGAAAGGGAGAAAGCAAATATAGAGAGACTGTCAAAAATACTCAGTGAGCCATATATACCTTTTGGATGTCCTTACCCACAGTTGGCAAATATTTGCCCCAGAGGCAGTCCTATCCTAACAGACGAAGATTATATAGGTCCTGTTTGACGTGTTCTTTCCTAAATGAAGTCAAAAGGGCAAGAAGTGCCTATCCCAGCACACACACTACCCTCTCATCCTAGGTTGAGTTTCATTCACCCATGTTTTCACCTATACTTCCCAACTGATAACCCCCAAACTTTCAATTCCAATGAGACTGTTCTCCTGAGCCACAGACCCATCTATCCAAACGCCTACTGTCAATACCTGCCAGGCGAATCCTGTGTAGCTCCATCAAATTCAACATGTCAAATTGAACCTATTATTTTCTCTTTGAAACCTGCTTCTCTTGTGTTCCCCAGGCAGGTTCCAGGGACCACCAACTCTCATCCCTTACACCAAAGATCCCCAGGGACTCCTCCTAGACTCCCACTTTACCGTCCTCCCCCAAATCCCCACCCCAATCAACCTAATCAATCACCAGGGCATTTTCATTCTCTCTCAAATGTCCACAGACCTAGTTTAAGCCTTCTCACCGCCCTAGAATCCTACCTAGACTATTGTAACTGTTCCGCCTGCTACCTTTCTTCCCTCACTTCCTGGAGCTTAGATTCCCTAATCCACTCAGAAACCCTGCTGGCTCCCCATCTTCAACTCTTTAGCATGACATTCATGGTCTTAAATTACAGAAATAAACAAATTCAGTATCTAAACAAAAATAGCTCCTTTTTACAACTTTCATTTCCCTGACACCTCCTGAAGCTTGAAAAGGGAATAAATTCCTATTTCCAAACTCTAACTCTTTACACAGAGATAAAAATGTCTGTGCCAACTCTGATGTTAAAGCAATTTCCTAATACTGGGACATCAATAAAGTGATTCACTAGGAAGCAAGACACCCAAACACTAGTCTTCTCTGGTACAGTTGACCCTCCGTATCGCAGGTTTCGAATCCACAGAGTCAACCAACTACAGATCAAAAATATTTGGGGGGGGAAATCCCAGAAAGTTCCAAAAAGCAAAATTTGCACCAAGCACTATGCTGAAACCATGCAAATGAAGTGAGATGCAGGTGTACCCTGCTGTAGCCTACATGCAAATATAAGTTATATGCAAATACTACACTATTTGATGTAAGGAACTTGAGCAGCCGCAGATTTTGGTATCCAAAGGGGGGGTCCTGGAACCAATCCCCCATAGCTATCAAAGACCCACTATACTACTAATCCATTTCTGTAATGCTGAGTGATCTGTGCTCCATTTTCTCTTCAGTAAAAGGAGAACCTACCCAATCGTCTTAAAATATTACTTCCAGCTCTACAGTCTATGAGTTTATCAAAAGTTGGCAGTGGTGTGTACTAGGGTACAAATCATATAATGCTAACAGCTGAGGAACCTTTGATGGGTTGCCAGGATTCTTAGATTACTTTTTTAACTAGAAGGAACCTTATAAATAAAATCATCCCTAATCTCTTCCATCCCACCCTAATCCTCATTTCACAGGATGGAGAAATTGTGTAAACAGAGTAAGATTTGTAGCATCTCCCCATAACTTAAACACTAACCATGGTCCTAAAGTCTTTGGCATATTCCTAATCTAAAAATGGGAACAACAAGAGTACTTATATGACACAGGGCTGTTGAGAGGACTGAATGAAATTTTAAAAATTTAAAGCACTCAAGAGATGCCTGGCGCACAGTAAACATTAAATAAGGGTCAGCCATTATCATCATAGCTGGTAAAGTCACTCCTCCAAACCAGAAATATAAGTTTAGGATATACTTAGGAAACTGATTTCTTGATTTAAAAATGCAAACCACTTTGCAGCAGCTCTAGAGAAACTGTTCCACTTTGCACCAGCATAGGGAATCAGACCTTATATTAAGTCATCACCCAGTGCTATCACTGAGATGTCTGTAGGCTCCTTGATGAGGCTACAGCATCCACATGAAAACTGACCTCTGGGTCAACCATTCAGATCTCGGATCACTGGGCCAATAAAATAAATGATTGGGGCATGTTTAAGAGCAGCAGATACTCGTCTACTCTGCCCCGCTAAAATCCCACTCCACTTGTATAATACATGCTTCCTTATAGTTTTTGATACCTGTTATAAGTTCTAACAACTTAGAGGTCAAGTTATTCTAGCATTAGCATTAGCACAAAGATAATGTTAAAGTAGCATTCTGACTTCCCTATATCCCAAAATTAAGTGAAATACCAAGAACGTCAGGCTTCCAGGGTAAGACACCACTATTTGGCATACAGCTGTTCTGCCCTAACTTTAGCAATCCTCTCTCTGAATGTGCCTCACATTCCTAAGGAAGTCACAGTGACCATAATTTTCCGAAGCAAATATTGGCTAATGATGTCGAAGGAGAAGAGCGTGCTTGTGAGGTAAACAAAGCCGACTGAAATACACGCGGACCTGGAAACCGAAGCTGTGCAGACACTGGTTACTTCCAGTCCCTACCATGTGACTGCTCCTGTTTTTAGCTCATGTTATTCACTTTTAATCTTGCTCCAAGTAGTATTTAAGTAGTCTAATGCTATTTTGCTTCATTTTCTGAAAGGCATTAAGTATTAAAATTCCCTCCCATTCTACAGAGAGACCAGCTTTTGTATCGCATGCCTGGGGCCAGTACCGCCTCCCCATTGGCAAGGATCTGTCCTAAACTCCACAAGAGCATACTTCTCCACCACCACAAACTGGCTTTTGGACTTTGTTCTTTTATTTGGACACACATAAAGTATCTTTTTAAAAAAATATCATAACCAGTTAAGAAAAAAAGTTAACAAATTTTAAACAAGCAATTTTTAAAGAGCACACTGTCCCCATGCCTAAAAATGGAAGAGACATTACTCTGAAGTTTGGTTTTAAATTTTGCATGTGCCATTGAAGTAATGGCTTCTAAATACTAGACTCATTCAAGTACAAATACAAATGGTCCTTAGGCTCCTCCCCTACCAGAAGCTGGTGCTGAGATTCCAAGAGTGTGAGCCCTGGAATCAGACAGACCTGGATTTGAATCCCATCTCTCCCACTTACTAGGCCAAGTCAAGTAACTGCACTGTTCTCTAATCTGCAAAATGACAGTAATAATGTAACTCTTGGTATAAGATTGCTGCATATAATTAGCACACAGTGAGCACACAATAAATTTCACTTTAAGAAAAAAGGCAAACTGGTAACTACAAAATTGTTTTAACTACAAAATTTTCCGCAGAAAGACAATGGTCACAACCAAGTACTAATTGGGCTGATTATGCACATGAATAGAGTTGCTAAATCACAATTCAGCTAAGAACTCAGTTTGAGACAAAAACTTTTCTTTTTAACAGGATAAACACAAATATTAGGCTGGTGCAAAAGTAATTGTGGTTGGGGTGGCCGGTTAGCTCAGTTGGTTAGAGCGTGGTGCTAGTAATAAACACCAAGGTTGCCGGTTCGATCCCCACATGGGCCACTGTAATTGCAGCTTTAAAAGTTAAAAAAAATTTCAAAAACCTCAATTACTTTTGCACCTACCTAACAGTTTAATGTACGCTCTAAGCAAGAAAGAAACTAAGTTTTTGTGATTTACAATTTAAATGGTAAAATTAGAGATAGAGCACATATTGGCAATAAAATTTCAAACTCTTGAAGTCTCTATTACTTCATACCAAGGCATACTGATAAATATTACCCTGGGCTAAGCTCTGAGTTGAAGCTCTTGGTGAGTACAAAGTATCATAAAGCAGTGAATTACATATTTTGGTTCATGCCAAGTATTAGAAAAATTTTATTAAAATGCCAATTAAACCAAGTTTGACCTGCTATACACTACGCTGTGGGATTAGAAACCTATTAGGAATACATTTCACAAGATGATTTATCAAGAATTCACAGGAAATATTCAAAGATATGCCTAGCACAAAGTACAATAAAGTAGATACAGGAAAATCAATTCATAATGTAAACTCCATGAATAAGAAAAACTCTTCTATCTTTAGAGCTGCATATTATCATAACTGATTTCTAAGAAAATTCCTCATAATTTCTTTACAAGTGCAAAATGTTTCTATGAAGAATTGTAAAGATGCAATAAAATAATTCAGAACCAAATCTTTTCCTTGTATAATAGCTAGAGAAACAAATTATTAAAACAATAGAATTCCTCCTTACATATTTTAACAAGCAACTGACAGGATACAAAATTAAATAAGGAAAAAATGACAGAAAATGTTTTTTCTTATTCAGGATGTTCTAAAGATAAAAAATCAAATTAAAATGTAAACGATCTTTTTTAAATAATGGAATTTTTCAATATTCAAACTATAATCTAGACTCCAGTTATGAAAGAGTTATATCAGGAACCTATTATCTCCACTGAAACATAAGGCAATAAAATGCTAATTAAGTTTATAATTATTGTAAATTACAAAACTATAAAAGACAATAAAATCAAATAAATTGCCTTTTATTGTACTTGAGATAACATATTTCAAAACCTGCTGGCAGTATCCTTTTTCAAACTTGTTTTTCCAACATTATCTAATTAGAAATCAAAGAAAGGTTTACAATGTCTTTATAGGCATTTCAATAAATACTTTATGCAGATGTACAAATACCTACAAAATTACTGTATGTTTTGCACCCAACTTCTAGAATTCAATAAGCACCAAGAAATGCAATGTTTGGAGAAAGACATGCGTTCCTTAAGATGAAATCCTAACTCACAGCCTTTGACATCAGAAAAATGCATCTGAAAATCTCCTTTTCTACACTACCTTGGAGTCAGCTGAATTCTCCTAAAGGATGGGAGGGGAAAAAAGGAAAGGTGGGGAGAGAGGGAGGCAGAGGAATGATGAAAGGGGAGGAATGAAAGAAAAAGGGAGGAGGAGGAAAAGAAAGGTAGACAGTAAGGTCCGTGACAGGGTGGTTCAACTCACTCCTAACAAATTTCCTCCCCTCAGCTTACTCAAGTGGAAAATGAGCACACCATCATTTATGCCAGTGTTTCCCAAAGTGAAGAGACCTGCAAGATTTTAAGCGGTACAAAGAGAAAGCATTTTAAAACATTCCAAAGTCATAACCTTTTCAATTCTCTTTCAATCCTTCTAATTATAGCAGAAGAAAAATCTCAGTTTGGTGCTAGTTTGTCTACCGCCTTTCTGCCTTTCTAATACTTGCTAATCTCCCTTTCTAAAAAAGGCCTGATCAGAGACACCTGGGCAGACATCTCAGCTAGAATTTAACACAATATTATTTTAATTAAATTTATTTTTATGTTACCTTCTATTTATTGTAAACAATTTTTCATTGAAGATAACGATAAAATTTCCTTTTAAAATAAATTTTGGATTGCAAAATATTAACCAACCATTCGATATTTAAAATATAAAATGAACAATATACTAGGAAATGACAAAAATCATGATGGTGATACAGGAAAGACTAGAGTTTAACAAATACTGACTTAGTGAACTAGGGGCAAAAGTAGTGGTAAGTTATTTCAACTCTAAGCCACAGTTAACTCATCTGTAATATGGGAATATCACACATATCAAAGAAAAGTTGTGGAAACAATTACATTAGTTTAGTACAGTTCCTGGCACACTGAACACTAAACAACCATTTGTTCCCTTCCCTTTTTAAGGATATAACCAGAAAGCAAGCCCTTTTAAAGACCTCCAGAGAGGCTTTGGGTGGGGGGTTGGGAAGCCAGGCTTCCTGTGTATTAGAGACGGGAGCATTTGCTCTGGTTGTCATACTTCCCACCACGAACCTCCAGGGACCTGGCCTTGCTTTTTACCCTGATAAAGCTGCAGTTGACTCTCCTAAGGCTCATAATTCTAGTACAAGTGACTGGGAATAAAGTGCTTCAGAAAAGTGGTACATAGCTTAAATCACTGAGAAATCAGACCCCAAAGGATAACAAGAAAGGCAGGGCCACTTTATAACAGATGTCCAAGCTAAAAGAAGGTATTTAATTTGGGTAAATTCAGCAATGTTACAATGGGAGGGGAAGTCACTAGGTGGTCCATAAACCAACCTAGATCACTTGATCATTTGTCCAACGAGAGCGCACAGGTGAGAGAAGACAGGAGGGAGGGGGGACGGTTCCCAGTTCCCTAAATAGGAGTATTTGGAAAAAAGGAACTATTTTAGTAAGTCCAACCATTGTGTAGTAATACGAACTGTATTTTACGTATATTGCCTAATTTCTCCAAACATACCTGTGAGGTAGTTCCAAGTCAATTCACCAAATGGCCAAATCTTCAAATAGCCAATTCTCTAAATTTACCAAAATTCTGTTTTAAATATTTAGAGTTTATAATAATTTGCATTGATGTGATGGTTTAATTAGCTTTTAAAGCTTCCTGCCAAATTAAGATTGACAGGATAGCAGAATTTTCAAGACTGTTCAATGCGTCTCTATCCCGGCTCTCCCCTGGAAGAATTAGGGCCGAGAGAAGTGCTCTGCTTGCAGAAAGATACAGCCCCATCTGTGCTGCAAGTGATGGGGAAAGAATGGCAGAGTAGCAATTCAGGGGATGGCGAGTGACAAATTCTGTAAGTTCAACAAATCAGATTCAGCAAATTGATTTTTGCTAAATTGGATATTGACTAAATTGAACATTTCGCAAACTAGTTTCAATGACTTGGATTTCGGTAAACTGGCTTGTTTACCTATGAACCAGGTGGTATTAACCTTACTTACAGGTAAGAAAATTGAGAAATGCTAAATAACTTTCCTAAGAAGTAACACAGCTACGCTCTAGGTTTTTCGCACACTACCTCATTTCATTCTTCAGTAATATCTGTGGTCAGCCTACGTTCCTGAACTGCCACCTTCCAAAAACAAAAACAAACACACACAAAAGTAGGAAAGGATTTAAAACCAAGCCTAACTCTAAAACTCATGCTCTAACACTCCTAGACTCCCAGTTACCACTACAATAACAATTCGCTGACATAATTTTAATTGCTACCCCCACCAATGCAATTTTGTCTATCATAATACGATAACTATTTGCCCTTTTCTGCAAAAATGTTATCTGCTATTCAGAGATTGAATGGTATTGTTGCGAGACTAATGGGATAATTTCAGGAAAAAGTCAAAATTTTAGAGATCCAATTATTTTATTTAGCCTGGACAACCTTTTTACACATGATTTCAGATCAAGTATTGCAAAACTAAAATTGCTTGAGAATCCCCATTACCATCTTTAGGGGTCCCAAATTGGCAAGCCCTGCTTTTTTCCTTTCATTATCTTGGTTAAATACACACACACACACACACACACACACACACACACACACACAGAAGTATACAATTTTCTGATCAATTATTTTGATCAAAGTCTAGGTCTCTTCACTAGATTATTCTCATTAAATAAATGTGAAAACTAAAATAACCCTAAAATCTGCAAGAGCTATGTAAGACATTAGTACTTATCCGAACTATTTACCTTGCTCCTGGACTCTTCAGGGATTTATCACATTTATGATTCTAGGAGACATGTCTTATCTCACCTACTGACACATAAAACCTGACTTTTCTTACAGTAAAAATTAAATTTCCTTCTCACATTAAGATAGTAGTTCAAGGATCTCTAAACAACTGAAAATATATTCTGCCCTTTATGGTAAGCAGAAAAATTCCCTATTCACAGATCTTATGGTAAAATCCATATATAAACCATTTAAAATATTAATATTTTTCCTTTTACACTGGGTATAATCAGAAACTTTTACTAACAAACTTCCCATTCCTGTAAAACATTTTAAGAAACAAACTGTTAGAATTAAACATTTGTTCTGATTCCTCATTGGGTTCAAAAATCTCTGATGTTAAGATGAGGAAAAGAGATCTTTTCAGCAAATCTGAATATTGCAAACGGACACTCCAAAAAATGCCACCCTACCTTAAGCCTTTTCAAGTACGGATTTTAAATGCTCAATGAAGAGATGACAAACTTAATTTTTAAGTCTATTTCAGGCATCTCTTTTCCACTCTAATAGTGCCTCTTTTTAATTATTTCTGATCTCCAGTGTACATCCAAGGCTATCCTTAATGTTTTAGCAACCAGAATGTGATTCTACCTAACCTCTTGAAATCAACAAAAGCTATAAATTTAACTCAAGACAGCTTTTGTAGTTCAGTTAGATTCAAGGTCATCTCAAGGCTTTTAATTACTAACCAGGATTTGAGGATGTTTGCAATTGGTATAGTTGAGGGAAAGAGCAGCTGGCTTATTCACTTTTTTATTAAAAAGCATTATAAAAACTGTGTCTTGGTAAATTGCAACTTCTCTGACCACCATTGGTGAGCACATAGAAGCAAAGCAAATAATCTTCAAATATCCGTGTTTACTCTCAATCAATATAAATAAAAACTAGAAGACTCTGATTTTAATTTCAACAAATATGATTTATGCTGTAATTCAAAATTTGTAAATAGACTCCCAAAATATTTCTATTTCCATTCTGAAATCAGCCCTGTTAAAAACTGCAAATACCTTTCAAATTAGCATTTGAAGATGTATTTAGGTCTCTTCACTATAAATCCTGTGCAGGATTAGGTTAGAAGCCACTGAAGAACCCGTGCAGATTATGCAGAATTTCTAAAGAAATAAGTTTAACTTCACTCTCCGTGCACTTAATTTCTAATCAAATTCAGTTGTAGTTTCGGGGCTTATTCAAGACTCTGACAGAGACGACACAGGTATATTATTAGAAGACACACACACTCCACTCTCCAGTTTCTTCACCACCCCTTCCCCCAGCGTCTCTGTTAACAGAGAGAAGGCAGCCGCAGAGGAGTCCCTAAACTCTGCCATGACCAGGCTGCAGATGCCGGCATGGGGACGTGGGAAGGCAACAGGCATGTGAGGCCTGGTGCTAGAAATATAAGAATCAAAGGACAAAAGGCATTGGGAATGACTAATATCTCTCCAAAAAATGAGAACAAATAGCCTACCATAGTGCCTTAATTCTACGTACCAGGCATTTATTTAAAAATAAGTACTGCTGACAAGACTCGATTTTGCTATACAAGATATCTTAATGTAAATTGAGCTGGTTGTCGGAAGGTACATTGAGGTAGATACATCTAAAAATCTATCCCCCCAAAATAAGCCAAAATAAAAGACCACAAGATGGTCTGGGCAGTACTGTTAGTTATATCCGGGAGAAACTAAAAACCATCTAAATGTCCAACAAGGAAAAACAATGGGTTGTCATATAGCTATTGAAAGTTTTAAATAAATTCGTAAAGAATGAGTAAAGTTCATAACATAAGAAAAAAAGCTTTAAACAAAAAGCATAAAACATAATGGTATATACTGTAATGATCACAACAAGCAAAAAAAACCCTAGGATTTGAAGTCCAGAAGAAAACAAGAAATTGTTAATAGAAGTTGCTTGGAGGTAAGATTATAGGTAATTTCTCCTCTGTTTTCTGCATTTTCTACAGTAATCATAATCATGCATTTCTAATTTTAAAAACATTAGACTCCTAAGCAGCTCACACCTAAGGACCTAAGGGCCACAGGCAATTCAGCACAGAGCTTAGAGATCACACCATTTAAAATTTAAATACAAGATACAGCCAAATCCCTCCAGCTTTTATTTATATGCAAGCACTTCCAACTGTGTTCCCTGGATGTGTTCCTTAGACAATGCTCTCAAGTCGCTTTACAAACAAGGCGCTGGCAGCACTGGGTATTCTCCAGTCAGGAGCCCCACCTATGGTCCTGACAACTAGCTTTGGAGAATACATTTACAGTATTTCACACATTTCATATGACTTATAAATGCTCGGTAACTGTTTTTTATTAATGGGCACACTATATGAAAAGCAAACTTCCTTTGAAATATTTTGAAAAGGCTCACAGCAGATAGGAAATTTTACCTTCAAATGTTAAATGCATTTCTTCATCACAGTGGAACTTTCAGTTAACTGCTTGCCCTCAGTTAGCTCTGAATTCCGGCAGCCCAACTGTCTTTCAGATTTGATCTGTCAGCAAGTAAAGGAATAATTTTTTGTGGGAAAGCAATTGTAATTTCCCACATTAGGTGATTGATTAAGTTCTCTCTTCTAAAAGGCTGATTGGTTTCCTGGTGCCAGTAAAATGATTGATGAATATTTCAACTGCAGCTCCCTTGCTAACCCCCCCTCACCCTTCCCCCATGCACTGCCGCCCCTTTCCTGCTGGGTTCCCTTTTTAAAAACGGACGGCATTTAAGGAGGTTTTGCAATTTTCCTTAAGAATCCACATTCTCAAATGTAGGGCATTTAATCTTAAGAAGATAGGACTCTCCTCAATGCTGAATTAGTTTTGCAGATACAAATCCCTTTACAAGGAATGAGGAAAAACTCGGAAATTAACTATAGGTGTGACTCCGTGAACGAAATCATACCTACAAAAGAGAAAGTATGCCATGGAGGAGTTATAAATGGGAAAAGTGATCATGTTAAAAAGGAAGAAAAGGAAAACTCTACATCTAAAAGGGAAAAAAAATGATAACTCTACATCCAGTTTCACGTTTACAAGTTGTCAAAATATTAGAGTTTTAATTGCAAACATTTCTATAACATGAACCCAGAGAATGGAATTTACATGTAAACTATGTGATCCTACAGATTTTAAAGCAGCCACGCGTTCTAAAATCAAAACAGGATAACAGTGTAAATGCCCTTTGATGGGTGACAGAACAGTATCTGAAATCAGAATCATCACAGAGAATCTAGCTGTGAGCACCATAGCTATGGGCTGTAAGCACGGCTTTCCTAAATTGCAATTTCCTGTTTTACCCAATTCATTCCATCATAAAGCTGAAATATCCCTTCAGGGATTATCTAATTTAGCTCTATCATTTTATAGGTGGGTCCACAGAGACTTGCCTTTGTAACAAAGCTAGAATCAGAATCTGGGCAAAATCCAGGCCCATCAACTATTTCCCTGCAGCTCATACCTCTTCAAATAATGTTATTGGCCTCCTCTCTCAAATCTTTTCCTCCTCAGACGACACTGCTTCCATAATCTATTAATCCACAATGCCACATCTTTTCTGTCATCTCTCTTTGCTGGGAAATCACTTTCTATTTTACTAGCTTTGGACAACTGGCTCTTATATTTCCATTTTCAAAGAGTAACATCAACCTTCTTGGATTGGTTCTCTCTTTCATATAGCCACCTTCTATGTGGCAGAAATTTAAAAAAAATAAAGGGACAAGGGACAAAGGCCACCTTTTCCTAAACCGCATTCCCGAATGCAGCCAAGCACACAGCCAGGTGTTTATTGGCCATTGCGTCTTAATCCGGTGTATCTAGTCACTTTAGTTACAAGAGCCACATTTCCAAACAGACACTACATTCTGGTTCCAGGAAGGCCCATCAAATCTTGGATTTAGTTTCAACACACTTTTGATTTGTATACTGGCCCAAGCTGCCTCAAGTGACTGAAAAGCACATTCCCTTCCCTTATATTTTGTAGACTTTCTCCAACTACCAGCAAAGGACTCAGATTCCTGACCTGACCATTCCTTTCTTTCATTCACTCATTCAACATTCATGAAAAAACAATTCCTTGTGCTTAGTGCTGGGCATACAGATAACACAATATGGCACCTCTGCCTTGAGTAGCTCAAAACCCCTTTTTTCCTTAGCACTCCTTAGATTCATCAAGGATTGTCCCTGAGTCTGCAAAACTGTTTTCTGGTCAACTGTTTGTGGTTGGCTTATTAAAGCCAACATGAAAGAAAAAAGTCACTTACATCTGTAAGAGTGGATCTTTGTGACTCTCTCTCTAATCTACAGG
This sequence comes from Rhinolophus sinicus, assembly GCF_036562045.2. Taxonomy (NCBI): domain Eukaryota; kingdom Metazoa; phylum Chordata; class Mammalia; order Chiroptera; family Rhinolophidae; genus Rhinolophus; species Rhinolophus sinicus. Next base: position 180,033,536 of record NC_133754.1, read on the forward strand.
GAGTTGAGTTCTGGGCTTCCTCGACAACTACAAATGGCTTGGATTCACAAGTGCTTGCTCTGGGGCAGACACGATGCTTGGCACTTTACAGACTTTGTCACTAACCTAATAACCCTACAGTGAATTTCAGAAACGTTATGGTGGGGCGTCGGGGGAGAAATGACATCTAGGAAACAAATTATTAATGCTGTTACTGTGAAATCTGGGGCTTAACCTCTGTGGGCTTGTTTTCTCGTATGTAAAATGAAGACAATAATAAAACACCTACCTCCTGGGATTATGAGGATAAAGAGATTATAAATTACATAATAAGCCCTATATAAATGTTAGCTATTAAATGAGAATACTACAGTTCAGAGAAGTCAAGTGACAAAGTCACATAGCTGTGATCTTTGTTCTGCCACAGTCCAGAGTCACTTCTCTTTCCTCTCACACCATCTAACCAAAATCCTTCCTCCCAGGCTGAAACTACTACTGCCACTTCCAAAAACAAAGCCCTCTAAATAGGTATCAGTGGGGGGTTTCCCCCAGGTGGTTTATTAATCTGCTAAAAGGGCATTTTGGGGGAAGGACTGTAAGGCTAGAAAGGAAGTCTCCTGACAGGTTAGATTTCAACAGTACAGCAACAATATAGAAGAAAAAACCAAATCTGCTTCAGCTATTAAGTGTAGTAATTAAAGCAATTTAACTCAATTGATAAAGAATGCATTTAAAGATTTCATCTGAAATCTGAAATAAAATTCAAGCATTAAAATAAAAAAGGAAAGGATTGTTTCTTACAACTAAATTGCAACCCCCACAGAACACAAAAATGCTTTAAAAGGTACATTACGTGACACTCCCAAGAACATCAAGATAATTACAGAGTTCTCAGGAAGGAAGCCCAAATATCTCCCTGATCTTTCGTCTCCCACCAAGCTTCATCATCTTAAATTCTGATCCAGTAATTCCTTATTGTTATTCACATTGTTATGTGACATTTCTTCTGCCAACAATTTCACTACAGAATGAGTTCTACCTAGCAACTATCCTACGGAATAAATCCCTGTTTAACAACACAGTAATTGACTTACACTAAAATGTTACACTAGGAAAGGGTATTCTTAAGCCAGAAGATGCTTCTCCAATATAGACCCCTATCACCTCCCTCAGTGAAAGCTAGGTTAAAAGGCAAACCAATCTATAAAATGGCATTGCCAAAATCACAACTTTAGAAGACTCAGAAAGCCAAACATGTCTACTGAAAGCAAACAAGCAATTTATTCTTGATGGGAAATTTTATTTTAAAAAGATAGAGGAGTTTTAATCTCATGAATATTTCATTATTTTTATAGCAATGACTCTTGATAGTAAGAAAGTATTTTTATGTTGTCAGATATCTTTCCATAATTACAAATGTACCCTTTAAATCTACCCTTTGTGAGGAAAAAGGTCCATTGGAAAATTTCTGCCACAAGATAATTAACAGTTAAGCAACAGGTTTCATGTAGCAGGTAACAAAAGCCTTATCAGAGAATTCAGTGAGGGTGAACTATGACACACTTCATTTAGTCTCAAGCAAAGAAAACCTAAATGAGCTCATTTTCAATTTTATTTCCTCCGGAGCCCTTTTACGGAGGCAAAAAAAGAAAAGGAAACGAAAGAAACATCAAAGTAATTGAGTACTAATAACAGTGTCTGGTGAAGTCACCATTTTCTTACACATTAAGTTAGTTCATTTAGAACAGGGGTTCTCGCATGTTTTGGTTTGAGTGGTCTTAACCCATTACACATTAATATAAATAATATCCTTTCATGAAAAATAACTACTTTCCAGCAAAACAAAAAAAAATAGTGGAAAGAGTGGCAATGTTTATATTTTTCTAATCTCTATTATCTGGCTTAATTCTGGCAGCAAGATTCTCCGACATGCATTCAGTATGTTGTGATATATTGTTTTGGTTGAAGTATAGAGGCAGAAAATCTGGCCTCACACAGAAGTATTTACTTATTAAAATAATTGTACATATTTTTCTTTGATAATACACCAAAACTTAGTAGATGCTCATTTCTTAAAGGTTAGTTCAATGTGAAATCTAAAACTATATCAATGAACTTTGTGTACTCTGTTACATTAAAATCCATTGATCTATATGACATTTTGAACAGATCTTTTACCCATGCAGGATTCTGTAAATCATATACCCAGTGATTTGAAAAATACACTTTCACTGAAATAAGGTGATCTTCAAAATGTTGACATTTCATTATATGATAGCAAAAAAGTCACATTTGTTAATAATACCACCACCACCTGTCTCATCAGAAAAAGCTTTAAGTATTGGGAAGCTGTTAAGCTTATAGTGACAGGTACAAGATCTCCAAAATTCTAATTGTTGCCTGAAAGCTCAAATTTTATTAACTAGCAACAAGTATTGTCAGTCTTCCTTGGAGTTACAGGCTTCCTGTTCAATTTCCAAAAAAAACTGTCTGCCAAATACCCAAATCTGAACAAACCGTAGTTTAATTGTTCTTTCAAGTAAAAATGGTGATCCATGAAAAAAAATCCCAGCTAGTTCAGCGCATAACATAATGAATTGCACAGCACTTTTCCTTAAAACAACTATTCTATTTTGGTATGCAGCAGAAATGCTTTGTGTGTATTCATCATACAATATCAAAAACAAGTGTGGTCAAGGGTCAAGATTTAATAAAATTAATCATTTTTATTTCATCTAGGACTTAAGTGAAATGGGCTTTTTTAATACAAGTGTATGGAGATTAAGAATATAATCACTACTATTACAGTTTAGTGCTCTGACTTCCACTAAGGTGCCAAGTTTTTACCCACCATGGTTTTTTCAACATCAATGCAAATGTCAAAATGGTGAAAAAGACAAATAATGTATTATAAAAATAGTTTTGAGTTCAAGAGCGTCAAGAAAGGGTCTCAGGGACCCCCCAAAGGTTCGTGGACCACAATTTGAAAACCACTGGTTTAAATACTACAGTAAATCACATTTAATGACTCAATAAGTGGGAAGAGATTAAGTCTGAAACAAAACAATCCAGTAATGAATGCTCAACAAATGATGAATGGTAGAAAATAATACAATCCAACTGAGTATTATTTCATTACTCATTTATAAATTTAAAAGGCAAGAGATGAGGAAGCAGGATAAAAAGTATGTAAGGCTTCACAGAATTGTTGTGTCCTTTTTTTTTTTGAGAGAAAAATTGAATTGCACATATTGGCGTTGTGATAAAAAGAACACTGCATCTGATCCAGTAGGGCATAGGGAATTAACAAAAATGATTAAGACTGAATTTTTAATCCTTCCACGATGATAAGCTTCAGGACTGAAATAAGTACATAAATTAAATAAAATTAATTTTTTTAATGAAAACTCGCTACAGATTAAGGTACTTTCCTTCACTGCATCAGTCTGTCCTTCATTTTGGCGCAGATTTGTTACTAAAATGTTTCCTGAGTCTTAAACCACAAAATCATACCTCTGTTTCCTTTGGACTCAAAGGAAATATCATAGGAAGTTTAAAAATCTGTTCAATCATCTCCTTTTTCAATCAATGGTTTTAGAGGAAAAAATAAGAACACAAATTTTGACACTACAATGATGGATTGCAAGAGCAAGCAGAACCCACTCAGACCTCTGAATGCTTTTATAGACAAATCTAAAACTCTATGCTACTATGAAATATAAGGAGTTGGAGATAAAAAGCTGAGAAGGGTATCTACCTCTTCCACATGAGAAATTTAGTTGTGCATTTCTCTCAACTATGATCCTTGAGTATATTTTTAAATGAATTATAAATCGTTTCCAATGCAAATAGTTGTTCAAGCATCTATACTTGATAAATCCTTTGCTAATACCATCACTACAGGGCCAATGAGCTAGAGCGTCTTCGGCAAACAATTCCTTCTATCCCCATTACCAAATTCTTTTTATAATTTCTCACTTTGACAATGAGAGCAAAGTCACTATTCTGGTTCAAACCACCCACAGAGTATATCTTCAAATCAAACCGCCAGGATTTGTTTCCAGAATACATTACATGTTGCTGCCTAGGGAATTGGTTTTGGAAACATTACACTTGCCAGCTGACTTTATCAACAGTGCCCATAGAACTGACACCAACTTAAAGGTAAGAATCTTTCCAGAAAACAGAAAAATATGCTACTACTGCCATCTGTGGTTTATGCTTGAATAGCTTGTAAACAAATTGAAGGGTGCACAGTTCACAATTAGGATCCAAAGACCTCATCATTTGAAGATACTTTTTAAAGTTAACTCTTACTATAGCAAATTGCAGAGTTTCTTTAGTATACGACATAAGAATTTGTGATTCTCTTTTTGAACTTATTCCAATAATGCTGATGGAGAAACCACAAACTACCTTGAATGAAAATGTTTACAATACATACGGGCTAACTTTTGTTTGCCCCAAACACAAACTCCTAGGAAATTCAAAACACCTGAATGTCTCCTGTGAATTTATAATTAGGATAAATTCTCTTTTGAAATAGTGATTATCAATATTAAAACATTCCAAAAATTTTTAAAGCAAGAAATGTAGTTTTAAGGAAATCGAGGAACTATTTATTACAGTTTAGTCACTTTGCTCCCTTCAAGATAAATTTTGAAGGTTCAATTATTCCTGTATTTTTTTAAGAACAAAAATTCCAAAATGCAAATGAAGCTAAAAGTACGCTATTTTCACAACTTATTTTCTCTCAGTTTGCTTTCTCGAATGACAACCACTGTAGCTTAGGGATCAAAAGATTTGCTGCAGCTGGGGGTGGGGTAAAAAGCAATTCAGCTCCCCAACAGCCAGCTGAGGAAATCCTGGTTCTCTCCCCAACTAAATCACTGTTAATTAGAATTACAGGGTTACATAGTAAAGTCTTATTTAAATAATCGTAACCAGAGGAAAACTGTTTTCTTGAGAAGCTGTTCTACGCAGGCTACTGTTTAACAGCAGGTAATAAGAACAAAATAAAGTAGATGTTTTATTCTTTAAAATAAAGTTCTCTAATCTATAGTTATTTCTAAGCCACACTGAAAAGCAGGTTAAACATCTCACAACGGTTTTCTTCTAATTTTCCAGTATTAAGGAAATTAAGGTCTAACAGCCTTATCTTTTTCGTAGGGACAGGCCATTTTGGAAAATAAGCAATAAATAGCAAAGTAGGCTTAATTCTAGGAATATTGTACATCAAAGTTACATCCACAGATTTTTATTTTTTTTATTGAAGATTTAGCTCAGATGAACCTGAAACTTCAGCTCTAACAGGAGCTCAACGCCCGAAAAAGAATTACCTGCTCAGTACTTCTTGCCGACTTTTAAAAATTCTGGTATTTCTAAACCCTAGCTATCAATCAGAGGCATCCATCAACCCATAAGAAATTACCTGAGCCAGGAAAAAGTTGACCCTAAGAATACGAAAGTTTGAAAGACAATATTTTCTTTCACAAGTTATTGGTTTGGGAAATACTTTCAAAGTACAACAAAGAGGTGGGTACATTAGATCACTGCTTGTGTGGGCATGCATATTCAATAGCCACCTTCTGTTTAAAATTGTTTCAAGGACACTTTCATTCCTTGCTGAAATGCAAGCTTTCTCTGTTGATTCAGAACTTTGATTTTTTTCTATGACCCTTTTTCACATAAGAGATGATTGGTTCACACAAAATAAGGCATTCTTATAGTCCTACTTTAAAATAATAGATTTGACCAACAATGTAAAATTTACTCTTAAAAGGCATTGTGCCCAAATTTAACTTTCAATCGAATTATATACATGGAAAAAACACTCAAACAGAGAACCGTCATTTAACTTGGCTACAAGACCAAAATAAACGTAACAAAAAATGAAGACAAGGTCCCAAGCTCGAGATGCGCATGCTGAACATGAAGTCTCCTATGTTGAAGGAGCGATCCTGAATTCTGAAGCCACAAGTTGCCATCTGAACACAATTCAGTAATGGACCAATTTATTCAACACAAACCAATAAGCAACTGCCTAGTTATAAAATGAAGCCATGGTGTCTTAATACAGGATGAAACTCACTTACACAGCCCCGGGCCCCAAAACATGGAAGCATCATTAGCAATTTAAAGCCAACTTGCACACTAAGCAATACAAGTAATTTAAGAAACTTCCCTCATCACTATCATAGCAGCAGTTGGCATTTCTACCCTCCATGCCCCACTAACCTAAAATTAGGTATTTTAATCTAAAGTTTATTTTCTACCTTTGCCCAACAACCCAAGAAAAAGGAAAAAAATGTTGAGAAACCAAGAAATTATGAATAAAAGATGTGAATGCATAATTTGTCGTCGTCCCCCCATCTAACTCCCTTTCTTTTTGCTACAAAATTCAGAATGACTTACAGATTAGTAAGCATGTCATGGTAATAGTTTAATTACATGGGACAGAAATACCCAGAATTTGGTGGATGGTAAATCAAAGATTGGAAATGTGATCATCTCACATCTCAGCTGCTCAAAATCACCAGTGAATCTGTTCACTGTTGCTCAGTGTTCTGTGGAGGTCCCAAACCTACTAAAACAAACAAACAAACAAACAAACAAAAAACCCTGTGCTGTTTGTTCTAAAAAACAGCAGTACTATATTATATATTTTTTAAATCAGAGTAGAAAATTCAGAGGTGACTCAGAATTAACTTAATTTTTAAAGTCACAAAACTGAAGTTAAATTACGGAAAATATTTACTAATCTATTTTCAGGGACAAACATTTGGATAGCATGGTCATAGTAAGAAATAGATAACACGTTATTTAGTGAACTCTCATTTCCTCTAAAGTGTAATTATAAAAAACACGCTTTTAATTACTGATCATGGCTTATAACCTTCCTTAGCTTGAATATTTAAGTCTACTCCCTCATTCTCTTAAAATAAAATGAACAAAAGAAATATTCAGCATATATTTCCTCAAATCATTTATCTCCCTTTGAAACCCCCAAAAGGGAGCAGTCCTCTATTATGACTAAATTGAGCTCATTTTTGTTATGAAAACCTACAAGCAACAACTGAAAATATCTAGCGCAGTCAGCAGAGGGAATTTCTGGAAGGGTGATGATGCATCAAAAGGCTAGCAACTCTGTTCCAGTAGAATAATAAAAACCATTTAAAGGACTGTAAATTCAGTATCAATGGCGTTTCCGGCAGGAAAACATTTCTAAAATTCCACCTCCAGTTTATTTCTTAATGACACAAACCAAAAGACTTCCTACCTAGATAACTATCTATTGCCAATATTTTATACAAAATGGAAATCAGTCGGTAGGATAAAAAGACAGAAGAATTCATTTTTTCTGCTTAGAACTTAAGCAGTTTCATTTACTTTTAGAGAAAAATATCAATTAGGAAGTATAAAAGAAAAAAATGTCCCCACCGTTCCAGAAATAAACTTTTTTCTTTTTTTGGTAATTCTTCTGTGAGCGTGTTAAGTTATAAGAGATAATAGATAATGAACATAAATTCTAAGACAGAACACACTGCTCGTTCTTACACTGAAAAATAAAGCATCCCAGAATAGTCTACTGTTTCATGTATTTTCTCTTAAGCCCATCACACTGCCAAAAGTCCCATTGTGTTTTCAATAAAAAGGAAATATTTCGAAGCACTAAATAGGACTGATGTAAAATATTAAAGCCAGTTTAGCCTACGGTAAATGGATTGCTCGATAACATTCTTTTAAATGGTTCTGACCAATTGAGGAAATGAGACTATGAATGGGAAATTTGATTAAGAGTTAAAATTACCACTGAGTTCTTTAAAATGTACTAATGAATAATTAATAGCAAATGCTGTTCCTAGGTTTCCCTTACAACAATATTCTCAAGTAAAACTGAAGTCTGCAGCAAAATCCATTTACATGTTATGCACAGGTGGGTACAGGAAGTATACACACACAGAAAGGCATTATGAAAATACACACACTAATGTGGGCTATAAGATCTGGGGCTTGGGTAAAAAATCAGCATGGTAAATTTTAGATCAGGATTTACAACATTCACACATTAATACCAAACCAAACTCCACTTAAAAAGCTTAAAAAGTCAAAAGCATTAAAGAAATCCTTTGTTCCTATGATGCTGTCTCCTTCTACCCTAACTGGATTCCAGCCTCCTCCTTTGTGACACCGGATTTTATTGATCTCAAACATGTTCACATTCAGAAATTAGTCTCCAAAGACATCCCACGGGACAGTTGGCCACCTAGATACCACACATCACAGATATCTTAAAAAAGGACAAGAGCTTTGAAAACATATCCCTATTTGGTTAGCAGCATCAAGTGAAGTTAACCAGGTTGTCCTCTAAACACACTTCACTCTTAACTGGTAAAAACAGCAGGTCTACTGAGTTGGCAACAAACGTATGAAGGTGCAGATCCACCCCAAGATTTCTCTCCTTCCGTAGCTCCTCATTCATTCAACAATTGAAAGCCTAAGTGACTTATACTCAGGTTACTTTCCTCACACCTGCCAGGTCACTGTCCTGATTGAGAAACTTCTTGCTGAAGCAATTAATTTTTAGTGCCTTCTAACTGTCCCGGGTGTTTGCATTCAATTTGAAATGTTACTTGTTAGACACTGTTCGGTCCTAGATCTTTCAGAGAATTGCGAGTTTATGGCACAGAGAGGGGAGGAGGCACGGATCTCCAAGAGCCTGTCCTTTATTCGGAAATGAGGAGATGTGAAAGGTAGAAGACAGGGCAAATAAATAAATAAATCGGGTTTGCCGCCGGAGCGTTTGCCTGCCCGTACGAGCACCCTTTGTAATTCAGGCCTCCCGGGGCTATCGCCTGCGCTAATTGCTCCAGGGCGCTTTCCAAGTTCAAAAGTTCACCTTTTACGACCTCACAAAAGCTCCTTACACGTTACCAATAAAAACATTCCGCTGCAAACACCGAGGGAGAAAATATCAAACAGAAACAAATAAAACACCCCGCAGGGGGAGGGAGCCAGGGGACGGAGGGCGAGTCAACCCCAGAGACAGCCCGAGAGGAAACTTAGCTTGAAATATTTAAGTCTATTCCCTCATTCTCTCAAAACGGAGGACTTGGCCCGGTCCTGGGGGCAGGGGAAGAGCGGTAGGAAGGCCCGGGCCAGGTGAGGAATTCTCGGGGTCCGGGATCCGGGATCGCGAAAGAGACAAGGAAAACCGAGGTGGGGAAAGCGCGGACCGGGACCCGCCGGCAGTCAGAGGGAAAGGCAGGTGTCCCCAGCACCCCCTCGGGCCGGAGATCTGAGCCTGCAGCAAGTCTTCGCCAAACAGAAAAGGGGGCTGAGCGAGAAAGGAGCAGAGGGCAACGGAGTGCGGAACAGGCACCAAGGGGTCCAAAAAGGAGACGCTGGACCAGTAGCTAACGATCTGAAGGTCGGCGCAGAGGTGGAGGCTCGCAGTAGTACCGCACGGTAGAGAAGGAAAGAGGCTCCAGAAAGGTGTGGGGCAGAGTGAACCAAGGGGACGTGGGTGTGGCGTCGGGTCGGCAGGGCGAGGAAGGAGCGTCCGCTGGGGAAGGAGGGACCCGCGTGGGGGAGCACTGAGGGGACTGGGGGAGGGGAGGGCTCCGCGCTGAAGGAACCCTGTGGAGCAGAGGCGCCCACAGAGGGGACCCTGGAATGGGGTACAAAGGGGAGGCTCTGAGCAGAGCGGACCCGAGGGGGCGGGGAAGCCCCCAGTGACGGGACTTGAGGTGGGGGCTGGAGAGGACCGCGGGAGAATCGGCCTGAAGGGACCCGGAGGAAGGGGAGAGCTCCGCGCTGAGAAGATCGGGGGAGGAGGAGAGGGGTCCGCGTTGAAGGGACCTGGGGGGAGGGGGGAGGGTCCTTGCAGAGGGAGGGGGGGGGGGGGAGGCCAGTGCAGAGGGGACAGGGGGAGGGGGAAATGAAGGTCGGGGTGGAGGGAACCCGGCAGGGGGAGGATCCGCGCTGAGGGGAACGGGGAGGGAGGGGGAGGGTACACACTCAGTAGGAGAGGAGAGGGAGGGTCCGCGCTGAGAGTGACCCGGGTGAAGGTCCACGCCGAGGGGACCCGGGGCCTCTGCAGCTTCCCAGAGGGAGAGTCCGCTGAGAGGAGGGAGATCCCCGGGGTAGGGGACAGAGGGACGGTTCTTGCTGGGCCCGGGCTCTGCACGCCCCTCACCCACCGTTGCGCGGCGGCGGAGGGAGCGCGGCGGGCGGCTCCAGGAACCCCGCCGAGCCCCCGCCGCTTCCCCCTCCGCTAGGCGGCCGTTCGTCCCGCTCCATGCGGTGGTGCTCAAGGCCCGCGCTCGGTTCGCTGCTCCGCCATGACCGGCGCCGTCGCCGTCGTCGTCGTCGTCCGCCAGGGGGAGGGGGCTGTCAGGGGCCGGCGGGCTCCCGGCTACCGCGCTCTCTGGGCCGCGAGCCGCCCGGCTCCTAGTCCCTCCGCGCCGCGCCCCCTCAGCACTGGCCAGCTCCCTCCCCCGACGTCACGCGCCGCTGCCACGCACAGCCCTGCAGAGCACGCTGGGTATTGGAGTCCGTCCGGCGAGGCCATCCACGCGAGACTCCACCAACTGAAGGGGTGGGAGGAAGGATAACCAGCCCTGAAGAAGGGAAATCCAAGTCCTTTCAAGATCATGAACCCTAATGAAAACTTCTGGTAAAATTTAATAAAGATTACTTCAGAGTCTTTTCTTTATTGTGATTTATGCATGGTCAACCTTTCCAACGACTCTTTGTATCCCCCCCGCCCTGACAATGATTCTTTCCTAGGAGGCGGGTCGCGAAAGAGCCGGGTGAGCACGTGCAACGAAGCCCAGCCCTGTAGGCGGGGCTCGGATGGGGCGGAGTTCGGAGGTATTCACGAGGGCTTTCCTCCGCGGCTTCGGGACAAATTGGACCCGAGATTAAAGGACCGGAGTTTAACTCGAGGTGACTGCGTTCGTATGCAAATGGAATCTATAAAACTCTACTTTCCGGGGTACTCTTTAAAGCCTTTTACCTCCGGGTGGGCGGGAAAGACTAAAGTTTCTCTTCCTCCTCTTTCATTTTCCGCCTTCCCGTAGAACAGAATGGCAAACTAAGCTCTAAGCCAATGATACCATTAAAGAAACTCTCAAGACTCTTTTAACTCCTGGTGTCTTGAAGCTCTCGGTTTGAGAGGCTCCTTACCCATCCTTGTTCGCCTTCCGTTCTCAGTCTCCCTATCTGTAAAATGGGGTTGGAATCGGGATGAGGTCCCATTGGAAGATCCCCCGTTCCCCGCCTCAGTTTCCCGGATTTTTCAAAGTCTGCAGCTCCCGGCTGAGCCCATCGCCTACGGCCACCAGGTGGCGCGCGGCCACCAGCCTCTGAACCTGCCGGGGCGTCTGCCTTTGACCACCCTCTCACGGAAGGACTCTTCGCGGCTGTTGCCCAAGGTCTAAGCCCTACCTGGCCTGCTTGAAGACAAAGAACAAGAACACTAATGCCTCGCCCGCCTGTACTCTGCCGGGTTATGCCGCGGCTTCCTTACTGGCTGCCCATTTCCCGCCCTTTCCCCACCCCGCCCCACCAATCCGTTGGCTTGTTTATGTATGTCATTCCTTAATTTTCAAAAAGCCCTCATCCTGGCATTGGTGTCCCTGTCCGGTCTGACCCCTACCCACATTTCTCATCATGCCCCTTCCCTCACCTGCTACACAGGAGGTTTTGCAACATTTCCCTGCACTTGCGGGTTCCTTACCAACAATACAGTTAACCTGTATTGCATCCTGAATCTGTGCCCCACCACGGTTCTGAGAGATTTACATTAGTGCTATGTTGTCTAAACGTCACGCCCACTCAATGAGGTAGCTCCAATATTGTCCCTATCATACACTGATGAAGTCACACAGCAGAGAGAGGGATGCCAAACCCATTGGGTCAGACAGTAGAACTTGATCCTTTGGTTCCTTCAAGCTGGAATGCTGCTGGCTTCACCTCACTGCCAAAACCTTATTCATCTTTCAAAATCGTATTAAAATATCTCCTCAGGGACACTGTTTTTAATACCTCCCCCCAGGGGCCATCTAGATCCCCTCTGTGTTCCCTTAAGGCTCTGTTGATCTCCCTGTGGACTGTGAGAAATGATCTCTGTGATGGCTTCCCCACTACCATTACCCAGCCCCAGAGTGGGAGGAGAGCCCTTAGTGTGTGTGTGTTTGGGAGGATGAGGGGACAGAGGAGACGGTCAGCTGAGGCATACCCTCAACTCTGGGTTCTAAAATGTGTTAGGACCATGTGGCCTTCCCAGGGCCAGAGCTTCCCTTTTGATCACAGGTCTCTGGAGGTAGTGAATGCCCCTTCCTTGGAGATCCAATTAGGCTAAATGGCACAGCAGAAATCTCCTGCAGTCCTGGGATTTCAGTGGTGGACAAAGATTCTAAGTTGACCCTCAAAGATGAGCAGAAGAATTCAGCCAATCACTCAGCCCTTGGAAACAACTCATGCTTCAGACCAGCTCTGTTGTCTCTTCCTTCCAAAACCCTTCCTCGATCTCCCTGACTAATCAAACCCCTTTATTCTCATCCTCATCATTATAACCCCAACTGCTGAGCGCAGGGCCTGAACATAGTAGATTCACAATAATTGCCGAATGGGTGAAAGAATGAATAAGACAGATCTGGCTTTTCTACTTAATAACTGACCTTGGGCATTTTACCTCTAAGCTTTAAAGTCCTGGTTCTAAGGGATAAGAGATAATAATGATAGTTGCTACCTCACAGGATTGTTACAAGAATTAAATACAATGATGCAATGCACACAAAACAATATTAAGATCTGGCCTAATAAATGGCCTATTACTAATGTAACTTGTATAAAAAGTGGTCCTAGTTAATACCAGTTACAGCTCTTCTGAAAATGCTTCTTGGGAAGAATCAACTACCACAAAAATGAGAAAGGTGAGGGCAATTACAATTTACTGAGATCCCCTCCAGTGTCCTAAGTGTATAGGGTCCTGTGAGGCAGGCACCTACTATGGAGCCTTTCCCCACCAGTGTCCCCCAACAATCCTAAGGAATCAATACTCCCCCCCCAATTTACAAGTGAAACAGAAATGAAAAGGACTCCCATCACCAGCAGGGCTCATGACAGAAGAGCTGGAAAGGAAAGGAGGGATGAGGAGGGGTCTGCAGGGAAGTAGTCCTGAGGCCAGAGGCAGACAAACAGGGTAAGACAGGGCTACAGCTAAGAACAAGGCAGGTGTGAGCTTCATCATGGGGGCCTTGCCCTGTGGTGGGGGAAACAGACTCTAATCAAATCAAACAATCACACAAACCCACAACACATATAAGTGCTACAAGAGAACACAGAATTTCCTGGTGTTATAAGAGTGTGGGACAGGGCTCATTCTGGTTCTGGGTGATGATCAGGTGAGGCTTTTGGGGATAAAGAGCATTGAAATAAGATGGGAACGATGAGTAGGAGTAAGTCCGACTGGGCAAAGAGAGTTTTGGTGGAAGGAACAGCATGTGCAAAATTCCTGAGGCCAAGTTGGACCTGAGAATCCATACTGATGAGCCCACTGAGGGAGAGGAGTAGAGAGGAGGAAACCAGAGGAGACCATGGGGCCATGTGGAAAAACAGCCAGCAGGGGGCAGAGTTCTCTGGGTGACAGCAGCCTTGCTCTTTCTGGGCCTTTTAGTCAGAGGCAGACAGAGCCAGGCTGCAAGGGTTTCGAGAAAGGGCTGGAAAAGGGAAACTGCCAGGTTCTGTTTGTTTTAAATAGGTTTTTTCTATTTGAATAGCGAGGACACACATTACAAAATCCCCAGTATGCAAAAAAGTATTCTATGAAAAGAAAGCCTTTCTCCTTACTCTGATTCCCAACATCTGGTTCCACTCCTTAGCAATAACCACCATATGGATTTATTGCATCCATTCCCAGATAATCTGTGCACATAAAAACACACCATATTTATTTTTTACACTAATCTAGCCCTGATTTTGACGCCTCCCCAGGGGACCTCTAGTTATGAAAGAAGCTAACTTGTACTTAACACTTACTGCACATGATTCCTAATTCAGCTGAGAGTTATGGAACATCATATCACGTGCTAGGCCAGTGGTTCAAAAACCTTAAATCCGGGGAGGACTTGTTAAAATACAGATTGCTGGGCCCCCACCTCTAGAGTTCCTGCCTCCTTAGGTCTTGGGGTGTGGGGGGAGGCTGAGAATTTGCATCTCTAACAAGTTCCCAGGTGATGCTGAAACTGCTTGTCCTGGGACCACACTTTGAGACCACTGAGCTAGCTGCTCTGGGACAAAGTATGTGTGCACTGGTGGCCTTATGTCTCTCCCACAAGGGAAGGCACCAATGACACAAAGAAACACACATACCAAGTAGAAAGATAGCTTCATAGAGTGATACATTTTATGAAGAGGGGAGGGTGTGGGTGAGGAGTAAGTGCTTGAGAGTAGGGGTGGGGTAGGAGTAGAGGGTAGACACATTTGTGGCACAAGTAAGTGTTCCTTTTTGAGCAGTTGAAGTTTACAAGGCCAGGTAAATAGACACACAAGTGGATACCCTATTTTGGACTCAGGGGAGGGGTCACCTACAGAGACAGTGTGGGGAGGGAAGAGAAGGAGTCCGGCCCCCCGGGGTGTGCTGAGGGGAAAGGACTTGCAAAAGTGATTAAGAAGGAGCCGGGGGTGAGATGCGAGGGGAAATCCGAAAGAAACCAAGAGAGGAGAGGGTTTGAGGAGGAGGCGTGATCAAGAGCTGTGGATCCTGGGAGGGTAGACAGGTGCCGCCCTGGGTTCGGTTTCAAGAGGTCCCGGGGACCCCAACAAGGCATTTCCACTGTGAGCCCGAGACCCGTGGAACGAGGGGAAGGGCAGGGAACCTGAGGAGTGGCGACTACAGACCGCTCCAGGGGAGTTTTGCTGCCTAAGAATCACAGAGGAGGCGCTCCGTCCTCAGGATAGGGATGAGGGAGGGTGTTTAACAGGTAGGAGTTACTGCAGTTTAGTTGGTGGTTGACGGGGGGGATCTTGGAGGGAGAAATAAAACATGCGGGAGAGAGAGGTCTGTCTGAGCCGTGAAAACGGTAAAGCGGGCAGTTTCGGGGTTTGGAGAGTTCAAAGGCTCGCCTGCCCTGGAAACCTCACTCATCTGAACTCTACACCACTCCAAAGGGAAAGCACTATTTCCCCCATTTTACAGATGGGGAAACTGAAGCTTAAAGAGACACAGCCAAGGTCCCACATCTCACAGAACAGGACTTCAGTCCGTGTGGGGCGCCCACGCTGCTCTTACTGCCCCGCAGTTCCTGCGGGCTTCGAACAGACCCTTTTTTGTGTCCTTGCAGGGATGCGCTTCGGAGAGTGGCCCCGCAGCGAACCGGCCAGGCGGGGCGGCGTGCCCCCCTCCACCCTCGCTCCGCCCCCAGAGGCGCGGGAGGGGGCGCGGGGCGGGGAGCCGCCGGCGGGCGGGGGGCGTGCCGCGCAGGCATTGCTGGCGGCTGCACGGAGTTTGCAGTGCGGCCCGCGCTTCCCAGCGTTTGCTCCTGGCTGTCCGTCCCCATCGTGCCCATCCCGCCATGACCGCGGCCACCCTACAGCCCCGCGCCGGGTGGCTGACCCTGCTCCTGCCGCTGCTGCTGCTCCGCGTCGGCCCTGTGCGCGCCGACAGTAAGGTACTCTCGGCCCTCGGACCCGGGAGCAGCTCCGCGGGGAGCCTGGCGCGAGGGGGCGCTATGGCTGGGGGTGCGCGCCAAGGGTGCGCGGGGTCGGGAGCGAAGGACCAGGAGAGCGTAAAGCGGTCATCGAGCTTCACACGGAAGCCCCTGGAGTCAGGACCCGGGGAGAGGAGCGCGTGAGGAAAGAAGCGCTGGAGATGGTAGTGGTTGTTGGGACCCGGAGCCTGAGGAAGGGGCGCTGGGACCCAGTCCAGTGCGGCATGGAGGTCAGCCCTGAAACCCAGGGCCAGAGAGAGGGGGCAATGAAAGGTTGGAGGGGGAGCGGACAGAAGATGCAGACCCCAGCGGAGGGAAGGGATTCCTAGGAGCGCTGGGCAGAGGCAGCCTGGAGCTCTGGCTCAATTTCCATGGAAGGCTGATCCACGTGAGGGCAGACCTTTGGGTAACTGCTACCCAGCGACTCCCAGGTTTGCAGCAGCCCCTGGCCTAAGGTTTTCAGGCCATGCTTGGGACCCAGAGTCCTTCCCCAATGAACCCAGCTGGACTGGCCACTTGCCTGCCAGGGATCTGATGCCCCCTCTGGAGGTCACCATCTCTCCAGAAATGACCTGAGCTGTTTTCAGTTGTGGCTAAAAGGATCTGCTCTGGTGTCTAACAGACCTGGGTTCAAATCCCACCTCCACCTCTCAGTTGGGCGACCTCTGGTCTTTACCTCTCTGAGCCTCCATTTCCTCTCTTGTAAACATGGGAACAGTAATAGTTCCCGCATCTTCCATTGATCCCTAGATTAGTGAAATCGTGCCTGGAAAATGTTTAGCACCTCACCTGGCACCCGGTAGGTACCCAACAAATGGTACTGTGATTATGAAATCTCACCACAGGGAACCTGGAAGGGGGTGCTATCCAGAATGTAGAGAAAGCAAGCACTTAGGGTCAGTCAGAGCAGGGGGCCCTTCAGGGTGTTCTGGAAATGACCCAGTGAGGATGCGAACTGGACTGAAGTTATAGTGAGGGACAGGAAGGAGGTGGGGCCCTGCGCATGGAGCATAAGAGCAAAGGAGTGATTTCTCTTGATGTCTCTCCAGCCTCTTTCCTGGGTAGAAGGTGAGGCTGCCCTAGGAGGGCAGAAGCCACTGACCACATGGTAAGTATATGAGCAGTGGACACTGGCAAACCCTCAGCTTGAAGATTCAGCTCAGGGTATGAAAACAAGTGGGCCGCAGTCCTGACCATGTGCTACAGTCCTGACAAGAAGGGAATGAATATCATTCCCATTTTACAGATGGGGAAACTAGGGTGTATAGAGAGGCAGCTGGCTTATGAATCAAAAAACCTGTCTGGCCCTTTGTTGCTTTTTGGCTGTGTGACTTGGACAAGTCACTGCCTGTCTCTGGGCTTCAGTTTACCCATTTGAAAAACAATGTCTTCCCATCTTCCTTTCCATGTAGGGCCATCTAGGATTCCCTGACGTGGCTCAGGTATGGGAACAAGTGAGCAGAACCACCACCACCACCACCACCCCCATAACCCGATCATTGTTTTGCCCCTCTGATGTCCCCAGCTGTGAGGACTATTGGTCTTGGGCATCCTCTGAGCATATAGAGGGCTGTAGAGCTTGTGGGGGAGGGCTAGCATTCAAAACAAAGCAAAGACAAAGAAAACCCAACACCCTGTTTATGTAGTGAGTCAGCCAAACACTTGCTAGGTTGGGGGTGTGAGTGTGTGTTTAGTTGTCCCAGGGCAAGCTGGGGCTGGTGGGGTGGGGAGACACATCCTCGAATGTGGAGGATGAAGCAGCTGGGGGACTCAGCACAGCCCTCCCCCAGACACCACCCACCCCACACTGCTTCTGCCAGCTGGGAAAAATAAAAATCAAGTAATGGGTGAATTTACTCCGCATTCCTCAGCACAGCCGGACTCCTGCTGGCTCTGCAGAAAGAGCTGTTTTCATTATCACCTTCTCCCTCCTGCATAACAATCCTCCTTCCTCTCCAAGCCTGTCTGTCCTATTTTCCTGGGTTGGGGGCACCCCTTGGGAGAGGGGCTCTAATGGGTTAAGCTGGCCCCTCAGCCTTCCTGCTCCTAGGAGGCCCAGCCTCCTCTGCTGCCCAGTACTTTCTGGGGTGCAGTGGCAGCTTAATCCCAGCGCTCACCATAGAACTCGGTGGTCTTGGCTAGCTCCTCTCTCAGCGTGTTAATTTCGTGTTTATAGGAAGGTCTTTCCAAAACAGGATTTGTACTTTCCATGTAAGGAAGTGCTTTGTCCAGCTTGGGGAATGAGAGAGGGAGTTCACAGCTTCTCTGGCATTTCTGAGGGGCTGCCCAGCATGGAGGTTGGGAGGGACAGACAGGTTACCACATGAAACTTAGGCATGGCACCCGAGACCTTTGGGAACCTGCTTTTCGTTCTGTGTCCTTGGAATGTGGCTGAGAATTACCCATCTCTACCTCAGTTTCCCCTATCTGTGAAAGGACTGCTGGCGTCTCCATGCATTCATGTGTGGGAAGGGGGGGGTCTTTGATCAGCCCTACTTTTGACCAGGGCTCAAGGACAGGGAAAAAGCCAAGACTTAAGGGAACTGGGCCAGGGGAGCAGGAGGGGCTGGCGTAAGCAAGAAGTGGTGTCCCAGGCTGGATCAGATGTTCCAGGCCAGGCTGGCCCCGGGGGCTTAGGTGTTGCTGGGCCTCTGCTCCAGGAGTTTCCGCCTGTGGGTGTAATTGGAAACAGGATCCGGAGCAGGCAAGGGATGCACAGTGATGCAGTCCTTCTGCACATGGAGAGTCTCTCTGCAGGGAAGGTATTCCCCAACATTCCTGTTGGCTGGCACACCCAGGACAAAGCCCTGAGAAACCTCCTGCGTGCCAACCCCCATACCCAGCGCTTACTTCAGGATCTTACACAACCCTCCTACCAATACTCTGAGGCTTCAGTGTGCCCTCCACATTTGACAGACATGAACACTGAGGGGCAAAAGAGGAAGCGGGGGCTGCTCAAATATCCTGGACAGGGAGCTTGAGGAGTTTGGAGAATCCTGGGGTTCCAGGATTCTCCACCTTTAGTGGGCATCCAGATGACCTGGGGAGCCTCAGAGTCTGACTCAAGGGGTACAGAGTTGGGCCAAGGCACCTGCACTTTCCAAGTGCACCCCAGGTAATTCTGAGGCACATCCCCTAGCTGAGAACTCATGGAGGTGACGGAGCCATGGAGGTTTGTAGAGCAAGAGAGTGACAGATCACCAAAGAGGAGCTTTTGGAAGATTGACTCAGCAGAGAGGAGGCTTGCTGTGTTGTCCAGGTAGCAGTTAATGCGGACTGAACTCGAGCTGTAGCCATGGAGTGGAGAGCAAGGGAGAGAGATGGGAAATAACTTCAGAGGAAGAATCGGAAGAGCATGACTGATGGGTTGTCCAGAGTAACAAAGAGATTCAGATCTCGGGTGGCCAGGAGGGTAGACAGACACAGGTGTAGGAGAAGATGCCGGATCCAGTTATGGGTGGATTGAGTGCAGGCATCCAGGAGGAGGTGTCCCGTTGGCAGTGGGCGGTAAGGGAGGACTTTGCCTGCAGGAGGACATGGAAACTGCCTCTCAGTGGGTCTGGCTGGCCATGAGACGAGAGGGAAGACTCAACCTCAAGGTGACACAATTTGAACCTGTTCCATTTCTAGAACATTTCATAGCTTCAGTCTGTTTCTTCCCAATTCTGGCCAGATTTATCCATCTCTCTTCAGAAAAATCTCAAGTACGTCCTCTCGCCATCTCATTATGGGATTTCCTTGCAAATACCTAGAGACCTTTTTAAAGACCATCCACCCACACTTCTGGGGGTTTTGGCAGCAGTGTGTGCTCAGCGTGGCTGCAGGGAGAGATGGGGAGCTGAGGCAGGGACTTTCCTGCTTGGCAGCAACTCCAGCCATCATGCCAAGGGCAGGATGGGCCAGGCCCAGTGGGAGCCCCAGGTCCTATGCTCCCCCATAGCCCAACCCAGGGCCCCCTTCTCTGTCCCTGCTGGTGGAGAGGCCCTTGCCTGGTGACTATGGGTGGTCACGGGAGGAAAAGCATGTAAACCAAATCCTGTTTGGAGTCAGGCTGTGCTGTGTGACCCTGGGCAAGCCCCTAGTCTTCTCTGGTGCTCAGATGTCTCCTCTCTAAGATGGGGTTGTGATGAGAGCAAAGAAAGGTAGAAAATGATATGCAAGCGTGAGGGAGGGTTGTCGGCAGCGACTTGAATAGCAAGTGCCATTCAGAGAGCAGTTACTTTGTGCCAGGCTTGGTGCCAGGCACTCTGCATATATTGACTCATTTCAGCCTCAGGACGAGTGTACGGGGAAAGGACTGTTGTCCTCCCCGTTTTACAGAGGAGGAAGCTGAGGCTTACGGGGGTCAAGGCCAGGCAGGGAGATGTGGGAGCTGGGATTTGAGTCCAGGCTTGGCTCCTCACCATGTCATTCTGCCTCCTCCAATCGAAGCACCACAGGACGTAGTATTCACGGGAGATAGGGCCCTGCCGGGGCTCCTGGCAGCTGGGGTTGGGAGCAGAGGCCCTGTTCCAACTTCTGGCCGCCCCCATCAGGACATAGCACCTCATCTGAGGAGGGAAGGAATGTTGCAGTCTGATGCGGAGGCTGCTGCTAGTGGGAGAGGGTGTTGGGATGATGGGTGGGTACCAAGGAGGAGGCCTCTCTGGCCTGGCCACCAGAACACACCCATCTCCACCCACTGGGCTCTTAGCCCCACCTGGGGGAGTGGGTGGAGGCGGCTCGAGGTCCCAGCAGAGCTGGGAAGGAGGCTGAGGAGTCTCGCAGAGAAGGCAGGCTTCAGGCACTAGTGATCTAAGGAATGAATGTTCAGGACCCCCAGCATGGCTGTCAGTGTTCCCGGGCAGGGGAGCAGTGCCCGCAGTGCCCACAATACACTTTGTAAAGCTTCCACCGCTAGCTGTCCCCCACCTTTCTTGTCCCACTTGGGCCCTTGAACAAGTCATTTGATGGCTCCAAGGGTCAGTTTCCTCATCTGTAGGATACTGCTAAGAATATCTAGCAATGCACCCATGTGGAGAAAAACAATCGACAAAACAACCCCCTTTTAGGATTATTGGTGATAGTAATAACAGCTACAATATATGGACTACAGCGTGTGCTCCTGGTGCTGGACTCAGCGTATCCCTAGTCTTCCATCTTTCAGTCCTCATACAGCCCTTTGTTGGGTAGGCACTAGTAGTACCCTCATTTTACAGAGGAGGAGATGGAGGCACAGAGAGGTTAAGTCATCCACCCAAGAGCACACAGCTGTTGGTGGCCCATGGCTGTGTTCCTAACCACGGCCCTACACTACCCTGGCGTTCAGTGAGTTCTCAATAAGTATCTGTGCCCCGGACTCTGCATCTCAGGCTTCCCTCCTCCACCATCTGCCCACAAAGCTGCTGAGTGAACTTCCCGTGATGCTGATTTAACCCTGGCTCCCCGATTAAAACCCTTCCATGACACCCCAGTATGTTCAGGAAGAAGGCAAGCTCTTCAGCCTGCTTTCAGGCCCTCCACGAGCCCGGCCTGCCACCCCCAGCCTTACTTCCAATACCCCAGGCTCCCTGCAAGCACCAGCCAGAGTGAACCTCCTCCAAGGCCCTTGCTTGTCTTTGCATAACTGATTTGCTCTCCCTGGAATGCCCTGCTTCTCCTTAAAGATGTCCCCCCTCCAAGCAAACTTCATGGGTGTCTTTCTCTGTGCTCTCAAAGCTCACTATGCCGGCTTCTCCCATGGCTGAAAAAGTCAAGAACGTACCTTGATCTATTTCTTCTTCACCTCTGCCTATCACCCAGAGTCTGACAGAGGCCAGGGGCTCAAATAGATGTCTGAGGGTTTGGAGCAGACATGGAGTCCTACAGCCCTTCCCCACAGGGCTCGGAGACACTCATGGGTGCTGGGCTTGGCAGAAAGCCCGGAACTCAGTTGTGTCTTGGTAGCTTCAGCGACAGCTGACTAGCCATGAGGCCTGGGGTGTTTTTTGTTGACTGAGCCATGAAGAGCTATCTCCCAAGATTCTGGAACTCGGGGTGGGCTGGCTGAGCCGGCTAGGGGTATGGCTGGTTGGGGCTCCCAGAGCCCAGCGGGTGTGTTAGGGCAAGGCAGGCTGCAGGCTATGACTGAGCCTGGCACCTGTCACTGATCTCACTGAGCTGACTCCTAAAGGCACAAAGTCCTGCTGCCCCCGGTGACCAGTGACCACAGCTACATACTTGGGTATGTGGCTCCCAGGGTGGGATTGAAGGAAAAATGGCGGGGGGTGGGGGGCAACCACTAAATGGAGGTCGCATTATTTCATTTGATTCTCACCACAAAGAGGCTGGATATGGAGAGTCATCCATTTTACCAGAGGAATGAAACTCAGAGAGGTTATGTAACCTGTTTAAGGTCACACAGTGGCACGGCACAGACCAGTGCTTTTGATCCAAAGTCAGGGCCACAGCCTGATCTTCCCAGTCAAAGCTGTGTGACTTTGGACACATGATTTCACTTCTAGGAGCCTCTGTTTCTTTCGCTGTATTAATAAGACACTCTCACTATGTGCTAGGCTCTGTTCTTTACCTATATTAACTCATTTAATCTTCACAACAATTCCACAAGGCAGGAGCCCATTTTACAAACGAGGAAATAGGCACAGAAAGGTTCTTAGCCCTGTGCTCTCGCGTGTCTGCAAAATGCAGGCTCATTTATCCAATACCTATTTACAGAGCTCCTACTACAGGCCAGGCAGGGACTGTTCTGGGGATATAGGAGGGAATGAGAAAATCCCTGCCTCTAATGGTGCCTTCAGTAGAGGGGAGAAAAAAATAAGTGAACACAGATATAATATTTCAGATGGTAATAGGTACAATAAAGAAAAACAAAGTCAGTAGATAAGGGGACAGAGAGTAATGGGAGGTGGGTGGCCCGGGAAGGCTTCTTGGAGGAGGTGATGTGTAAGGGATGTGAGAGACTAAGCCAAGGGAATTGTGGGGATAAGGGTTTCAGGATGAGGGCACCACATTAGCAAAGGCCCTGAGGCTGGAGTGGAGGGAAGGAAAGGGTGGCAAGAGGAAGGGTTGAGGGGAGGGTGTCAACTCTCACATAGGCCTTGAAGGCCATGGTAAGGACTTTGGAAATAACAGTATCCCCTCCCCATACACAGGTATTATTAAGGGGTATGATGTATGTGAAACCTTGGATGTAGTAAGTGCCCAGTAAAAGGTCTCCATTCATATTTTTACTATTATGGTAAAATACACATAACACAAAATCTACCATTTTAACTACTTTAAAATACACGATTCAGTAGCATTTAGCACATTCACAATGTTGTGCAATCATCACTCCAAAAGGAAACCCCAGACGCACTAAGCAGTCACTCCCCATTCCTTCCTCCCGCTAAATCCTGGCAACCGTTAATCTGCTTTCTGTCTCTATGGATTTGCCTATTCTGGGTATTAATATAAATGGAATCATACAATATGTAGCCTTTTATGTCTGGCTTCTTTCATTTAGCGTCATGTTTTCAAGGCTCGTTCGTGTTGTAGCATATCTAGTACTTCATTCCTTTTTATAGCTGAATAATATTCCATTGTACGGAAGTACCACATTTTGTTTATCCATACATCAATTGATGGATATTTGGGGTGTTTCCACCTTGTGGCCATTGTGAATCGTGCTATGAACATTTATGTACAAGTCTTTGAATAACTGTCTTCAATTATTTTGGGGATATACCTAGAAGGGGAATTATTGGGTCATATGGTAATTTAAAAAATTGTGTCCCTACTTTATGTTTTATTTTTCAGTTACAGTTGACATTCAATGTTATATTAGTTTCAGGTGTACAGCATAGTGGTTAGACATTATATAACTTACAAAGTGATTCCACCCAGTAAATGTAGTACCCTCCTGACACCATGCTGGTAATTCTAAATTAACTTATTGAAGAATAGCCAAATTGTTTTCCACAGCAGTCATTACTATTTTATTTGCTATTATTATTATAAGGCCCCTATTTCCTTGTAAGGGCTGCTTGGCCTCTACCGGTACCCCAGAGGCCAGGGAGGCTGGATTCTGCTACCTGTCCCCTCCTCCTCCTCTTCTCCTCTTACCCCTCCCCCCAGCACTGGCCTGTGGCTCACCCAAACCCCTCTTGCAGGTGTTCGGTGACGTGGACCAGGTGCGGATGACCTCGGAGGGCTCCGACTGCCGCTGCAAGTGCATCATGCGACCGCTGAGCAAGGACGCGTGCAGCCGCGTGCGCAGCGGGCGGGCACGAGTGGAGGATTTCTACACCGTGGAGACCGTGAGCTCAGGGACCGACTGCCGCTGCTCCTGCACGGCGCCGCCCTCCTCGCTCAACCCCTGCGAGAACGAGTGGAAGATGGAGAAACTCAAGAAGCAGGCACCCGAGCTCCTCAAGGTAGACTTTCTGGGTTGATAGTGGGGATGGGAACACCTTCCGCGCGGGTACCTAGCATGGGCTGGCTCCAGCTGTCCTTCCGGTGAAAAGTCCACACACTCTAAAACAGGTGCTGTTATCGTCCCCTTTCACAGTGAGGAAACAGGCTTCCTGCCCAAGACCATGGGGCCAGTAAATGATGGAGGCACTGTCCTTTGGCTAGTTTACCTGAATGGCACTCACCCTTACCATCTAGTCCAGTGTCCTGTATTTCACCTAAACCAGTTCATCGGTTGGCACCTCTATATAGTATTTAAATTGTTTTTTTAATTTTGTGGCATTTTAATGTTTGTGTTTTTTTTAAGATTTTTTTTTAATTGGGGAATATTGGGGAACAGTGTGTTTCTCCAGGGCCCATCAGCTCTAAGTCATTGTCCTTTAATCTAGTTGTGGAGGGCGCAGCTCAGCTCCAAGTCTAGTCGTTGTTTTCAACCTTTAGTTGCAGGGGGCGCAGCCCACCATCCCATGCGGGAATCGAACTGGCAACCTTGTTGTTGAGAGCTCGTGCTCTAACCAACTGAGCCATCTGGCCCCTCTTAATGTTTTTAATTAGTAAGATTCCCCATATTCAAGTACCACCTGCATGCCAGATGTTGTGCTAAGTTCTTTTTACAGATTATTTTCCCTAAATTCTTAAACAATTCTGCGAAATACAGAATCTGTCCTCATTTTATAGGCAAGAAAACTGAGGTCTGGAGGCGTTAGGTCACTGGCCCAAGCTCTCACATAATGACATACTTTTTCATATACCATACTTGCATGTGAATTTTGTGCTTGCACCTCCCCCCAACAACATAGGCAGATTAGAAAGAAGCACCACCCCTGAGAGACACAACCCCATGCCAGGGACCCATGGCTTGGATAGACATGTGCATGCTGGATGGCAGTCCCCACAGCCAGCCAGGTACCTCTGTGCCATTCATACCATGCTCAATTCAGTCCTTGGTGCGGCTGGGATTTGAACCCAGGTCCTACTGTGTCCAAAGCCTGTGTTCTAAACCACCTTGCTGTCCTGTCTTCCTTTTTGTAATGGACCAGATAATTTGGTCCTTTTAAGACTATCTTTTTCTTCTACAATTTCTTCCAAACGTGTGGGTGTCTGTTCTGCCTTTTTGGTGACAAGGACGGGGAAGTTGACTGAGGTATTAGCCTACATGTAAGCCAACAAGTTCGCTTGCCAGTTTCATGAATGCCAGCAGAAGACACAAGCCTCCTGGGTCAGAGACAAAGGAATTTATCATTCATAGCAGCCAGAGGATCTGCATTTTCTGGCCATGACTCTCCCACCCCAGTTCCCATTGGGTGATACAGTGAGGGCCAGAGAATACCTGCACACACAACAGGGTGTTTTTCAAGACAGGACTCTCAACTTAGAGGATCCAAATCTTTCAGAATGGATACTGAGTACACCTTCCCTGCTCCAGAAGGAAACACTGTCTCTATGTCCCAAGGCTGCACATTGTACAAGATGGCCTGGAACAAAGACAGCTAGTGCCTCTGTATGCAAGACATGCAGAAAAGCAAGAGATCTGAACTACTGGACATGAAGATACACAAACCTTTTCATAAAAGCTGGCTAACTTAGTCCTTGCCACAACCGTTTGAAGAGGGAACTTGTAGTCTCAGCTTTACTTGTGAAGGAATCTAAGGCCCAGAGAGGGACTGTGACTTGCCTAAGATCACACAGCAAGAAATTGGCAGCACTAATATTTGAACTCAGGAATTCTTTGCTGTGTTCCCTTGCCAGGGGAGGGATCCCCGGGGAAGCTCTCTTAGCCTGGAGCCTGTTGTCCCTCAGGCCTTTTTGGTGCACCACAGCGATGGGGGGCTTTCATTTAGCCTTATTGGGCTGGAATGGGGTGGTGGTGGGATTGACCCACGAGGTAGGGTTGTAGGGTGTGGGGTTGATACCCTAGGAGCTGGGGTGCGTACTTGAGGGGTACCCATAGAACCCCAAGAGGAGAAAGGGGCAGAGGCAGTATGAGACAGGGCTGAGGCCCCTCCCATTTGGCTTGGCTCCCCAGCTCTCTGTGGGCAGCCCCCAGGAGAGGAGGTTAGAGGAAGCCTCGGAGGGAGGGGGATAGGGCTACCCTAGCCCTTCTCCTCAAACTAGGAACTCCAGTTGTGATTTGGCCTCAGTTGCATGACCCCGAGTAGGAAGGAAGGGATTCTGGATCCCCTTTCTTGGGGAGGTTGGTTGTAGGCGGGTACCTCTCCCCTCTTTGCTCCCTTCCCTTCTGGACATGAGCTATTCATAGCCCCATCCTTGAGGAATCTCGTCTTATGGGGACACAGCTCCTGACCCCCACAATGGCAGTATAATCCGTGCTGGGTAGAGGAACGTCCAAGGAACCATGGGAACCCAGAGGAAGAGGGAACATTAGAGCAGGGCTTTGAGGGATGTGTAGGAGTGCCTCAGGCAGAGCAGAAAGGAGAGCATTCTGGGTGACAGCAAGTGGAGTGGCTGTGGCACAGGATGCCTCCCTGCCCTCTCTCTGCTAGCTGCCAATGTCTCTAACACAGTGCTTCTCAAACTATCTATGGTGAAAGACCAGTTGTTTAATCTACCAAGTACCAATACTTTTGTAAAATAGTCTAAAAATGAATTCTTAGAAAAATGAAACAAAAACACACATGCAAAATGCAAGTCCAGTGTTTGCTATGAGAGTCCACAGATAAAAAAAAAAAAGCTCTTTCAAATGGCTCTAAAAGTCTCTGGAAGCCTACTCTCACCTTTTGTAATGATTTTGGCATGCACTGGTAAGGAGCAGTTTGGACTGACACTGGTCCACAGACCGCACTTCGAGTAGCACGGCTCGAACACACCATTTCTCTTCTCACCTCCAGCTCTTTGCAGAAGCTGTTCCCTTGGCCTAGAATGCCTTTCTCCTGCCACCTTTGCTCCTTTAGAGCTCAGCTCAAACCAGACTTCTACCCTGGCAGACTTTACGAGTCCACACCCACTCCCAGACAAGGTCACACGTTGTCGTGAATGACCTGGGCACCTGTGTGGTACCATCTGTGTTCCCCAGCCCGGGCACCTCTCTGTTACTCTCTGCTCTCCTTGCCAGCCTGTGAAGGACCATGAAACCTCGTTTCTGTCTTTCTTATCACTGTCCTTAGTGCCTGGCCCAGAGTAAATATTTGCTGAGACTGAAGAGGGCAGCAGGGGCAGATCAAGGAGGGCACAAATGCCAAGCTCAGGAGATGAGAAGCCACACATGGGCAGAGGGGAGCCACAGGAAGTGGAGAGACCATGGTCAAAGCCATGCTTTGGGAAGCCAGTTTTGGTGGCCATAAGGTTGGCAGAGTGAAGCCGGAGGGATCCCATTTAGCCCCCCACCCCCCCTTAAGTAGTCGTTATTGCTAATATTCGTGAAGCCCTTGCTGTGTGCCAACTCTGTGCTGAGCCCTGCCCAGACATTACTGCTGCTAACCACAACCCTATCGCCCCATTTCACAGAGAAGGAAACTGAGGCACAGGAGAATCTATGTGCATGGTTCTCAAATTGCTCCACAGAGCCCTACAGGGCTGTGCAACCTGAGGCCTGAGCAAGGTTGTAGGGGAACAGAGAAGACTCAAGGCCCTACCCCTGCTTCCATCAGAGCCCCCCACCCCCTTTTTCTGCTTTAGAGATTAATATCTACTCAGAGAAAAGCTCTCTGGCTGGAAACAGCCTGAACACCCGTGGGAGAGTGGGAGTAAAACTGTTTTAGAAACGGGGCCAGAGCCAGACAGGAGCCCTGGCCTGCTCAGGCCCCGAGAATCGCTGCAGGGCTGGGGTTGGGGCCATGCTGGAGGGTGGGCTGGAGGAACTGCCCTGCCCGAGAAGCTGGGGAAGCTGATTTCCCAACCAGCCCCTTGTGCCAAGGTGTTCCTGACACTCTCGCTGGCATCCTAGCCATCTGGAGGGAAACGTCATATCCTGATGAGGTGCGACAGAGGGGAAGAGGGCGCTATAGAGAAGAGCCCTGAGCTGGGCAAGGGAGACCCAGCATTTGCCACTGACCTGTTGTGCAAGCCCCTCCGCCTTTCTTGTCCTCTCTTTCCCCATCTGAACACAAGCAGGAGCAGTAAAGCACGACAGGAAAGAGGTTTGGGTTTAACCAAGCCAGGTTCTGCTCCTGGCTCCACCACTGAACAGCTGGGTGGCCTTGGGCAAGTCACTTCACCTCTCGAAACTGTAGCTTCCCAGTCTGTATAATGAAGATAAAAGTTGTCTAAACCTTGTCTTCGGTTGGGTCCCTAGAGGCAGACCCTGAAGCGAGTGATTCCTGTGCAGGGGATTTATTACAGAAGTGCTCCCAGGGGAAACTGATACCGAAGTAGGAGACATGGGGGCAGCAAAGGAAGGAAGACCAGCAGGGCTGTGGACTCAGGCCAAGTGCCAGCGTCAGCCCCAGGGGACACTGGAGTGAATGACAGCTCAGTTGTCCCACTGGGGCTGGCTTTTAGATGCCCACACCAGTCAGACATTGCCTAAGGGCCATCCAGGAGGACATACACTCCCGGGCACTTTGAGGACAAAGTGACTCTTTGAAGAGAGTCACAGATGCCGGCTGTTATAGGGAGGCACGTGGAAACCAGGGATGGGCATGAGAAACAGTAGGAAGGACCTCAGGGGGTGTGGATGGAGCACCTCTGGTGTCCACTACACACCTAGTAGGGTTGTTGTGAGAATTAAGGAGCTCATTAAAGCCGCGAGTATAGTGCCTGCCACGCGGTAAGTGCTCAAAACACGGACTGTTGTTTTTCTTGTGATTATTAATGGGCTGGGTTTAGTGGGTGCTGAAGGCCCACGCAGGCCATGCTGAGGCTCTGGGGTTCTGGAGTTTGGCACCCTTCGTGCTGTGCCCTGTGCTCCGCCCTTTTCCTAACGTCACCCTTCCCCGGGCAGCTGCAGTCCATGGTGGATCTCCTGGAGGGTGCCTTGTACAGCATGGACCTGATGAAAGTGCATGCCTACGTCCACAAGGTGGTCTCCCAGATGAACACACTGGAAGAGGTAAGTGCAGAGCTGGAGCCAGAGGCCAGGCTGGTAGAGTGCTGGGGGCCAAGGGCAGTGTCCGACGGGGCCTGGGTAATTCTGTCTTGACCCTGGTGGCTGTTGAAAGCTGGACTCGAGCGGGGAGCTGGGTGGGAGAGGGAGATGCAGTCCATAGGTTCCAGACAGTGAGGAAAGGCTCTGACTGGGGCTTGAGGGCCCACAGGAAGCCAGAAGGCTGGGTGGAGAAACTGAGTCACCTGTTGGTTTTTATGAAGGGGGGGGCTGGAACTTGCAGGTGCCCTCAGTTCACCAAGACCAGGACCCACACATTGCACAGCGCCAGGGCCACCATTCACACAAATACCACGTGAGTGGTGCCAGCCTGGGGTAGTGCAGCATGGCGCAGGACTGGCCAACCCACTGGGGCCAGGCTCGAGGCAGCATGGCTGTCCTAGTACCCACCTAGAGTGGAGGCAGAGGTGCTGAGTATCTTCTCCTCGTCAGGGCAACTGTGCTGGAGGGCTGGGCAGGCAATCAGGACAGTCCCCCAAGGACAGAGACAGAGGTGGGTGAGCACAGGGATCCAGGCGGCAGGTTTGAGGTTTGCATCTCTGCTGGCACAGCCTGGCCTCCGCCTGTTTCCTGTATCCGGCCTCTGCTGGGCTGCTGGGAGCCGGGAACATGCAGCTGCCAGGAGCGGGCGTGGGGGTCTTCCTTTCCCAGCTTCCTTTTCAGAGGGAGGGGGCACCTGGGCATCCTGTGACCCAGGGTGGGAGATTAACCCTTTGTTAACCCCAAAGTTGGGGTCACAGAGGCTTTAATTATTCAAAAAGCATTTGGCGAGTATCTATGTACCAGGCCAGTGCCAGCATGGGAGAAAGGTAAAAATTGTTGAATTTCTACTGTGCACCAGTATTTCTTGGGCACCTAGTACATGCCAGGCTCTCCTGTTGCCGGCTTTGCAGTTATCCTTTGACCTTTCCTTTTGCCATCTTAGGAAATGTTAACTCACTTCACATAACTATGAGCCAGACGATCTGGAGGGTACATCTGCTGGACCGGGGAATCTGTGGAAATCAGACATTATTTCCACAGCCACAAAGAAATGACTTTTTCAATTAGCTTCTGTTTTGCATTATCTGTGTTTTGCTTCTGTTCACTACGTGATAATTCCATGAGTTAAAAAAGGTGTGTTTTTTTTGCTAACCTGGGAGGAGGTAGAGAGAACAGCCTCACCCGGGAGGAGCTGGCCCCCTCTGCTCTCTTCCCTCATAGCAGACGTTCTTAACCATAGGCAAGTTTGCTCCCCAGGGGACAGTTGGCAGTATTTGGAGACGTTATTGGTTGTCACAATTTGGGGAGGTGAGCGGTGGATGCTATTGGCTCCTAGTGGGTAGAGGCCAGGGATGCTGCTAACCGTCCTATTGACACCGTGCGCAGGACGGTCCCCACAACACAGCCCGCCGGCAACTGTTGGTAATGCCGAGGCTGAGAGACCTGCTTGTACAGTCCGACCTCTGTCTTCCCTGTGCTCTAGTTTAGAGCGCACTTTCTTGTTCCTTAGCCCTTCTGGTCCTCACAGTCACCCTGATATTCCGTTGTTGTGATGACCAAGTCCCTCATTGTACAGGCAAGGACACTGCGGCTCAGAGAGGTAAAGTCACTAGCTCCAGGTTACCCAGCCAGGAAGCAGAGAGCAAAGATTTGAACCCAGCTCTGTCTGACTTCTGCCTGCTGCTTCTTGGTCCCTGACTCTGTTCACACCCAGGGCTGACTGGACATAAATCACCTTTAGGTTATCTTCTCCTTTGTAAAAATTTCTATCAGTAAAATTCTGAACTCATAATTCTGATGCTCCAGGGCAAACAGGTCACAGCAAAGAGGTGCTTCCTGCATCTGACTCTAGTCTCTCCTGCTTCAGCTGAGAAGCAGACTCAGATAAAGAAATTCCACACATAGCACGGAACTGCTGGGGCTTTGGGAACCTGGGTCTGATACCAGGGCACCCAGCTTTCCTGAGTCCTGCCCAATGGACAAGGCCAGCCTGGGCAACGGCCCAGCGATGGGGATCCCTGGGTTGGGGGCTCCCCAGAAAGGAACATGGCGGTTCTGAGCAGTCCTGTTTCTAGCAGGATTCAGACCCAGGGGTAGACTGGGGGGCAGTGAGGGCATGGCTGGGGGCTGCTAAAGCCAGGCAGGGTCCCCAGCAAGAGGCAGATAAGCCCGGGAGGAGCACAATTCTGGGAGTAAAGGTGGGGCTCAATGCTGTGGGAGGAGCCCACACCATCCCGGAGAGAAGTCAGAGACTTGGTGACCAGGAGGGATCAGTCTCACCCAGGGCAACACTCTAAAGAGTCTCATTTTTTGAGCATTTTATTAAAAGAAGGGATTTATGTATTGCTTGTGAAATTAAGGTAAATTTAAAGTAGCAAAAGATTGGTAGCAACTTAAATGATGGATTCCGAGGGACTGGCTAACTACACTGTGGCCCATCCATACTCAGTGGTCAGTAAAAGGAATGGGTAGCACTGTGTATACAGACACGGAGGAGTTCCCAAAATAGGCTCAAGTGAAAAAGCAAAGTATTAAAAAAAGAAAAGAAAAGAAACCCCTAACAGTTGTCAGCACTGAGAAACAAAGGTGGAAGGAAGACATATTTTTTACACTGTTTGTGTCTTTTTAATTTAGTACTGTGAACATATATTACCTATTTTTTCATTCATTCACTTTTTAAGTAAAAAAATCGTCACTACAGGGTCTCTTAGCAGCATGCTGTATTCCACCCGTGCTCACTGGTGGCCCTGCCCACAGCCCTGGGCCCTGCTCAGGAGAAGGGGCAGCAGAGCCGGATGGCAGAAGCTGGGGGTGGGGGGAGGTGGTCAGAGGAGGCTGGAAAGACCTCCGGTCCCGCTCCCACAGAGCATCAAGGCCAACCTGAGCCAGGAGAACAAGGTGGTGAGGGAGAGCGTGCGCCAGTTCAGCGAGCAGCTGAAGCACTATGAGAACCAGTCAGCCATCATGATGAGCATCAAGAGGGAGCTCTCCAGCCTGGGCCTCCAGCTGCTGCAGAAGGATGCGGCCACAGCCCCTGCCGCTCCCCCAGCCACCGGCCCTGGTAGCAAGGCTCAGGTGAGGTGGTCTCTCTGACTTTCAGGCCAGAAGGTGGGTGGCCTGGGGAGCTCGGCGTGCTAGGACTTCAGCCCTGAAGGCCAGCTGGGTGGGACTGGGGGCCATAGGACAGGATGAGGGCTGGCACAGCTGGAGAAGCCATGGCAGGGCAGGGGGCACTGTGCAGTGAGCACAGTTGGGAGGGTAAGCTAGCAACAGACATGGGGATCCAGTCGAGGGGGTCTGTTCCCTGAGCCAGGTGTCGGGCAGAATTCTCATTCCCAAGGGAACAGGGTTGTAGAGCTGACCCTGCCTGCCTGGCCCTGGGAGACCAGCTCTGCTGCAGCAAACCACTGCTAACCTCCCCTGCTGTGGTCGGACCCCTGCTCTAGGGCAGACAGGCAATGCCTCAGGGAGCCCTGCAGAATAACACCACTTTCCCTAGCTCAACCTGGAGTGGAGAACTGCAGCAAACCCCCAGACATTCCATGTTCCAGCTCAGAGCACAAAGTGAGCGGAGGTTTTGTCACCAGGCAGAGGCCCCCTGACATAACATACCTTTGTGCAAATTTGACAAAGGCCGTCCTCTGAGCAGACAAATTACAGAAAAGGCGCTCCCTCTGCGCAGATAAATTAGAGGTGCCAGCCCCCTTCGGGTGGACAAATTATACAAAGGCTCCTTCCTATGAGACACACACCAGGGTGTGTGGCTTGGCAAATGGGAAAGACTAGATTTCAGCCCTATTCGTGCCCCTTTGGCCAGTCAGCCCACGTGCAGGACACCACCCTCCACAGCGGCCTTGGTTTTTGGTGAGTCGGGGATGGAGGGAGCTGATGTCGTAGAATCCTGCTCTGCACCTGACTTGCTCAAGGACACTCACTACCTCAGTTCATCCCATACCACCTACAAGGAGGGGTGCTCACCGCCCATTTGGCACATGCGGTAACGGGGAGTGAGGTCATGCAAGCAAAGCGTGTCTGCGCTGGGACCAGAACCCGGTGTGTGTGCCTGCCAAGCCCATGCTCTTCGTCTCCACCCCTCAGCCTCAGTTGCTGACATTCTGATGGTGGGGCTATTTGGGGCCGCCGAGATGCCGACAGCGCGTGGAGGAAGCCTGGTGCCTTGGCCCCAGAACTGGCTTCCTGCTCATTCTCATGCCAGTTCCACAGGCACAAATGAATCACGTAGAGGCCTAAATACTGTACTTGCTGTATCTCCTGGAGATTCTGCCTAACAGTGGTTGACGTCACAGGCCCTGTGTTCTTGTGCCAAGCCAGCATCGGAGACATTTAAAAGAAGTGACAATAACAAAATTCACAAAATGTTAGAAACTGCATTCCCTAAGGGCAATGCCCTGGTGACCAGCCATCCTAGTTGTCCCAGTCAGCCTGGGACCGAAGGGTTTCCCAGGATGCAGGACTTGCAGTGCTAAAACTGGGAACGTTCCGGGCACACTGGGATGAGTTGGTCACCCTGCCTCGGGGCCTGAGAACCTCTTCTCTGCCCACAAACAAAGACCAAGGAGGGAGAGAGACAGAGGAGAAGCTGACCTCCCCGAATAGTCAACCTCCCATTTTAGCCAAACCCTGTGGGAATGTACAGGGTTAGGAAATGAAACAGGAATCTCACCAATCAGACTGGCCTTCAAGCCAGCAAGGGAGCCAGAAAACTAAGTGGGGAAACGAGGCACGCCCCAGCCGCGGAGGTAGCCGCTATGTGAGGAAAGCGCTGACTTCATGAGCACCTGGGATGTAGGGCCTGGGGCAACGTGAGCACTTCCAGCCCCCACGTGCCGAGCCTCCATGGCCCCCCACAACATCCCTTCTAACCAGCCCCCAAGTCTGACACTTCCCTTCTCTCCCAGGACACAGCTGGAGGGAAAGGCAAAGACAGCAACAAGTACGGCAGCGTGCAGAAGAGCTTTGTAGACAGGGCCCTCCCTAAAGCTCCTAAGGAGAAGCTGCTGAAGGTGGAGAAGGTGAGGAAGGAGGGCGGCCAGGGCCGATTCCCCCAGCCCTCAGCCAAGCCCCGGGCCCTGGCCCAGCAGCAGGCCGTGATCCGGGCCATCACCTACTACAAGGCAGGCCGGAAGGAGGCTCCCGAGGCTGGTGAGTTGGGGAAGGGACTGGAACCTTGGGGAGTGGGCGCTCCCGGATGGATGGCCACACCCTAAGGATCCCCCACAGGGATCCAGGGTCTTCTCTCTAGTCAGACAGCCCCCGATTTCAGCTCCACTGGTTACCTGTTGGTGCCCTTGGCTCATGTACACACTGGGACAATACTCTCTTGTGGGGTTGTTGGGGATGAAATGACATAATCAACATGATGGGCCACTCAGGTCCTTTCCAGTGTTCACAGCCATGTCCACCCTCGCTGAACTTTTCCTCCTTCATTCAAAGATTTGCTGAAGGTCCACTGCGTACTTGCCGTACCTCCCAGAGCTCACAATCTAGTGGGGAAAGCTATCTCATGAGCAGGCAGCTGCCACAGGAGGGGCGGCAGAGTGCAGGGGCCGCAGCCAGGCCAGGGTTCTGGGACGGGACGTGGCGCCATTTCCACACTGGCCTTGGAATGAATGGCCTCTCCAGCACCTCCCACTTCTTAGCTCCCTAAACAAGAAGCCATGGACACCTATCATCCCCCTCCTGGGTCACAGTAAAGGGCTGCAAAGTAATTAACTGAGAAATGAGACAAAGTTCCAAGAGTACCCAAATTTCTGGGCCAACCCCAAGAGTATGGCTCCTGATTCTTCCTCTGAGACTCTCCCCAGATGCCCGCTCTCCATCAGTGTCCCTGAGAAGTATCCCAAGCCTGTTCCCCCTTCTGAGTCCTCTGACTACCTCTTCCTGTGAGGCCCTCTGCCCAGCCCACATCCAAGGGGACTGGGCGGTGGAATTGTGAGGGACCTGTCTCCTTCCAAAGCCCCCTCAATTCTTGGCCTCAGAGCTCAGGGGCCTCTTGCCCCAGCCCCTGCTGCCAACTCCTGGCCCTGAGTCCTGCCAGCTCAGCCTGACCACGGCACAGAGCCTCTGACCCCTGGCTGGGACACTGCCCAAGAACAGCTGCAGGCATCTGACTCTGCCAGTGAGACCCGTGGGAACAAGCCCCCTGCCCTGACAGGCTGCTGAAGCCAGCCCCCCTCCCCCACCAGAGGGTGTGCCCCCATTCCTGAGATACTCCAGGGGCTGCCCCACAGCAGGGCCTGGCTAAACCTTTGTGCAAAGAGGAAGCCCAGCAGGGAGAGAACAGGAAGAAATCAAGTCATTGTCCTGGAGTCAAGGGGCCTTGGTGTACCCCTGGGGACCACCCCATCACTGTAACAACAGCAGCATTCCTTTGTCACTGCCATCACAATTCTCTGAGTACTTTCACATGGCGCTGTACTTGATCCAGGTGAAGAAACAAGCTCATAAAGGTGAAGTGACTGGTTCCAGGTTTCACAGAGTTGGTGGAACTAGAATCCGGATCAGCAGGCTGCAGAGCCCGCCTTAGACCCCTTCATGTCTCTGTCCCTGGAACTGAGGAGTCTGTCCCCTGCTGTGTGGCACTGAGTCTTTCTGCTTTCCCTACCCAGATGCCATCCATCCCAGCCCAAAGAAGTGTGTGGGTCAGGGATGACACAAATGGCCTCAAACCTGGCCCCAGAGATGCTGAAAAAGTCCTGTCAGCAAAGCCCGTGCCAGCAGGGGTGGGGCAGGGGTGCCAAGAAAGCCGAGAGATGAGAGGTGAGGGGACAGAGAGAGAAACAGACACCTGCGTCCGGAAGTAACGGGATGCTGGCTGTACCTGCCCCTCCCTGCTTAAAATGTCAAATACTAGGTGAGAGAAACTAGGGGCTGGGTTCCAGGGGAGAGGATTAGGAGAAAGTCTGTAAAATGGGAGAAAGGTTTCTGTATCCTGGAATTGAATCAGAAAATGGAAGAGTTGGTACAAGGTGTTTGACACTTAGGAGAGAAAGGGGTCTCATATTTGGCACCTCATATTTGCCAGAACCTGCAAAGGTTTTTATATATTTTCCTCTAATCAACACAACAGCCTAATGCAGTGGGCCTCATGACTCTCATTTCACAGAAGGGGGAGTTGAGGCCCACTGAGGCAGGGGATTTGGCCGAGGCCACTCACGCAGGGGGCTCAGAGCTGGTTTGCTGACCTGAAACCCCCTTTTCCAGGCTTTTCACTCCCCAGGGCCCCAGAGCTGGGGAGTCCAGTGGGCCTGGGGAGAAACAGGTGCTGATGGGATGTGAGCTCCGGGTCTTCTCTCCACAGACAACAACCTCAAGAGCACTTCCTGGCTGGAACAGCTGCCACCCAGAGTGGAGGGCAGGCCACCTGAACCCAACTCGGCGGAGCGAGAGGAGGATGGGCCCAGGGCCTCAGAGGGAGAGGACTTAGCCCCTGGCACCCCCTCCTCGAGTCCAGCCCCCACTCCCACCCCCACCCCCACCACCAGTCCCCTGCCCACCCAGCCCAGAAGTCCCCAGCCTTCACGCCCAGAAGTCCCCAGCCAAGGTAAGCCTCACAAGGAGATAACGACCCTTGCCTAAATAGCCTCAGTTTGGATTAGGCAGGCCATGCTGTCACAACAGCCCATTTTACAGACTGTAGACCAAATCCAGCCTGCAGCTTGTTTTTGTACAGCCCTCAAGCTATTTTTACATTTTTAAAGGGTTGTAAAAAAAAAAGAAAAAAAAGAACATGGGGGGAAAGTATGTGGTCTGTTTACTGTCTGATCCTTTACAGAAAAAGTTTGACGACATTTACAGTGAAACAGGTAGTATTTTCAACAAATTCTTCTTCAAAAGTCACCTAGAACCCCATCAAAATCAACAACTATTCACTCCTTTACTTCCTCTGCCCAGTCTCTGGCCCTGTTTTTATGTCCCCATTTGTCGTTTTGGCCTGTGCCTTTCAGTACAAATCCTCAAGCCCATGCTTCTGAAGGGCGTCTTGGCTACCCATGATTGCAAGCCTTTCAACCATCCCCTACTTTGGTCCGAGCACACTCCACTTCTAGGAATCTTTCCTAAGGCTCCACCAGCGACGTGGACAACAGCTGCAGCTTAACTGGTTTCCTCGCAGCCTGTTTCTAATGTCAGAAAACTGGAAATAACCTAAAGGTCTATCAGTGAGGGGACTGGTTAAATAAATTCAAGGGCACAGCTGTCTGGTGGCCTTGTAGAATCTTGAAATCACATCATTAAAAAGCCATTTAATGGTATGAGAAATTGCTGAGTGGAGGGGAAAAACAGGATACATAAAACTATATTCAGAAGAACCAGGGTTTTTTAAAGTATGTCTGCATGACTATACATGCAAAGAAAAAAGAAAAGGAAGGAAATACAACATGTTAAAAAATTTCTTTAGATAATGAATTTTGAATGATTTTTATTTTCTCCATGTTCCTTTTCTGAATGTTCTGTGTTTTTTACAATGATCAGACATTGCTTTGATTATGAGGGAAGAAAAAAAACAAGGCTGCAAGCAAAACATCAGGAGTGGTTTAAGTTAGACCCAGAAAGGGTTCCTAGGCCTGTGGGTCTAGGTACTAAATGCTGCACCCCTCGCTGTCCGCAGGCAGAGAGGCCAGCTGTGAGGGCACCCTCCGGGCCGTGGACCCTCCTGTGAAGCACCACAGCTATGGGCGCCATGAGGGAGCCTGGATGAAGGACCCTACTGCACGGGATGACAGGATCTACGTCACCAACTACTACTATGGAAACAGCCTTGTGGAGTTCCGCAACCTGGAAAACTTCAAGCAAGGTCGGGGACCTTGGAGATGGGAATGGGGCAGGGTGGGTGGCCTGGGGAGGATCCCCCATGGAGACTTGGCCCTCCTTGCCCTGCAGTTTCCTGTGGTCCACTCTTCCTCAGCCTAGCCTCGCTGCAAATGGTCAGGCACCCTAAGAGCAGGAGTCTGGGGGCCATCCCTTATGTGCTTGCACTGTGCCAGCAAACAAGATGGACGCAGTCCTGCCTTCATAACTTACTGTCAAGGGAAACAATACTTAAGAGTTTCCCACTGGTGCTTATTATGTGTTACTCACCCTGTGTGAGTCAGCTCATGTTATCTTCCTAACTCCAGGAGGTGAGGGTTATCACCCTGTTCTACAGGTGAGCATGGCCCCAGGCCTTAGAGGAGCTGCAGGTCTGGGCAGGGAAGACTAGAACTGTGGTTATCAGATCTGGGGGTGCTGGGAGTAAGGGGTCATTTAGACGTGACCCCTCCTCCAGAAATGCACAGTCTTGTGTGGGAGGCAGAGACTTAAAGAACCACTTTCAATGCAGTGTTAGAGGGAGAGCTTAGGGAGCTGTGGGAAGCCAGCTGGGAGATGGAGGAAGGCTTCCCAGAGAAGGGGACGTTATGCTGAGCCCTGGAGGAAGAAGGCTCCTGCAGACGGGAGAGGGAAAGGTGTTCCAGGCAGAAGTCCCAGTGTGTGCAAAGGCCTGGCAATGAGAGGAAACATGGTGGCATAGAAGGGACGTGAGGGAGTAGAATGAGACAATCGGCTGAGGCAGGCCTTGTGAGCCACATGAAAGAGTTTGGACTCACCCTGAGAGCTGTGGAGTCACAGGTGGAACAGCTAAAGCCTTCCTCTGCCAGATCACGTGGATCTGGTCCCTGCCTCCAGCAGCTCACAGGCTGGCATAGAGGAAGCCAGTGAAAAGTGCCGGGACAAAGGGCATGAGTGGCCAGAGGAGAGGCCCTCACTCAAGCTGGGGAGGTCAGAGAAGGCTTCCTGGAGGAGGTAACATTGGCTGAGGGTTCGGAAAGATAAGGAGGCATTCCCCAGGCAGATAAGATGGGGAATGGCAGTACAGACTGAAGGAACAGCATGAGACAAAGCACAGGGGCTGGGGTCCGCCTGTTTCTAAATCCTGGCTGTGCCATTCCATCACTGGGTGACCTGGAACCCTCTGAGCCTGTTTCCTCCTCAGCCCGGGGCCAGGTGCTAGGCACGGGGCGTAGCCGGTGTAAAGCTTTCTTAGCCCCCAGAGGAATAATCATCCTTTCACTTGCAGAGCACTGTGCCAATTGCTTCATGTGCACCGACCTACTTCATCCTCCCAACAGCACCCTTAAAGGTAGAGATAGGAAAGCCCATTTAACACATGGGCACACTGAGGCTCCGAGAGACAACCAACGTCCCTTGCCTACATAGCCTCAGTTTGGATCAGGCAGGTCATGCTGTCACATTGCAAATGGGATAATAAAGTCCCTCCTTCATGGTCTGTCTGACGAGATAAGATGATTGGCGCAGCTCCAGGCCCATCGTGCACTCGCTTGCTGGACCATTCGAGAGCCCTGGGTGGCCTCGCTGGTCCCTGGGTGGGCTGGGGGTTGCCGGGCAGGCTGCGGTGTGACGAGCCGCCCTCCACACGCAGGCCGCTGGAGTAACATGTACAAGCTGCCCTACAACTGGATCGGCACGGGCCACGTGGTGTACCAGGGCGCCTTCTACTACAACCGCGCCTTCACTAAGAACATCATCAAGTACGACCTGCGCCAGCGCTTTGTAGCCTCCTGGGCGCTGCTGCCCGACGCCGTGTACGAGGACACCACGCCCTGGAAGTGGCGCGGCCACTCGGACATCGACTTCGCCGTGGACGAGAGCGGCCTGTGGGTCATCTACCCCGCGGTGGATGACCGCGACGGGGCCCAGCCCGAGGTGATCGTGCTGAGCCGCCTGGACCCCGGCGACCTCTCCGTGCACCGCGAGACCACGTGGAAGACGCGGCTGCGGCGGAACTCCTACGGGAACTGCTTCCTGGTGTGCGGCATCCTGTACGCCGTGGACACGTACAACCAGCGGGAAGGCCAGGTGGCCTATGCGTTCGACACGCACACGGGGACCGACGCCCGCCCGCAGCTGCCCTTCCTCAATGAGCACGCCTACACCACGCAGGTCGACTACAACCCCAAGGAGCGGGTGCTGTACGCCTGGGACAACGGCCACCAGCTCACCTACACCCTGCACTTTGTGGTCTGAGCGGGACACTCTCGTAGGAGAAGAGTGGCACTGGGCACGGGGCTCCCCACAGGGACTGCATCAGCAAATATTTATAGGGGGGCCAGGCCCGGGCCAGGTGCTAGGCACGTGGTGTGGCCGGTGTAAAGCTTCCTTAGCACCCAGTCGAATAATCAGTCGTCCTTTCACTTGCAGAGCACTGTGCCAAGAGCTTCATATGCACTGACCCACTTCATCTTCCCAAGAGCACCCTTACAGGTAGAGATAGGTAAGCCCATTTAACATGTGGGCACACTGAGGCTCCGAGAGACGACGTCCCTAGCTTAAACAGCCTCAGTTTGGATCAGGCAGGCCATGATCACAAGAGCCCTGTTTTACAGATCAGGAGACTTGACCATGCTGTCCTCTACATTCAGCCTTCTCTTCTCTCACCTAGTTTCTCTCTTGCTCTCCCCTGGGTCTCCCTTCCCAGGGCTACTCAAAACCAGAGGACTTTGGGACCAACGGTGGGTGGAGGCCAGGCTCTGTGTTGCACAGGCCCCGTTCTGGCTGAGCTGTTGGTGGCCCTGGGCTTCAGGCTCCTTGGCTAATGTCCTCCTTGCTCCTTGCCTTTGGCCAGCCCTCCCACCCTACCCTACCCGCTGTCCAACCACATTCCAAACCTCCATGGTCACCCAGCCACTGAACTGAAACCACACCCCGAGAAAAAATACCGGCCCCCATTCCAAGTTCCCCCTCCCTCTGTACTCGTTTTTGTTTTCTCTTCTTCATCAGGGCCATCATTTGTTTCTGCAGCAGCAGCTGAGAAGGCTGCAGGCAGCTGCCTGCCAGCAGCGACTCTACCAGGGTGGGGAGCTGGGCCTGGCCCCGAGGCTCCTCTCCACCCAGCAGTGCTGGCTTTGGGCACATACCCAGGCGATGGGACTACTCCCCAGCCCCTCCCAGAGCCTTGGGGCCTGGGGTCCACCTTGTCCTTTCTCTCTGGGCCTTTGAAACCACAACCTATACGCACTCAGGGATACCTTCAGGTCTGCCATGAGCAAGGCCCTAGGCCCGAGGCCAAGGTGAGGCCAGGATGAAGCAGGTTCCCTCTTCCTTGTCACTCTGACCTGGTCATTTGGTGGGATGGCCCAGCAGCCTGGCGGGCCGGGATCAGAGCAGGTGGGTCCAGGGGAGGCATTGGACCTTCTGGTTGCTGGAAACAGCCAGAGGGCTTTTCCTGGCATCAGAGATGTCGGTGCCAGGGCTGCCTGAGTCCAGGACTCGGGGCTGAGGCTGCACAGGTGGGCCACCTCACCTGCACTGCTGATGGCTCCCCGGAGCCTCAGACCCAGGCAGCTCAGAGAACAAGACCTGCAAGCCTGCCTCGCGTCTGCTTTGGACAGTATTTTTACAGCTGGGAAGAAGTTCTCCAGTCCCACTTCGTTTCACCGAAGGAGAAAGAGGCCCAGAAAAGTTTAGTAAGTGGCGTGGGGCACGCTGGGAACATGACACAGGCAATCTCCTTTGTCTAGATCCTTTATTCTCCTGGCATAGAGGCAGCTCTGCCTGGGAAGACAGTCGACTTCCCAGCACCCAAGCCATCCCAACACGTCTTAAGGGTATTTACTGCTGATCCCTACACAACCCCCAGACCCTGCTCCCCTCACTCTGTCCCCATGCCAGCTCCCGGATGTCTGTATATTTGAATACCCAGCTGCCACGTTAGGAAATTTAGCTGCATACCTAAGAGCATGAGGAAATGCATTTGGTGCAGAATATGTTTCTTTGTATTGTCAGGTGATTTTTGTATTGTCAGGTGATGTTTTGTTTAAGCTGTAACTCACCCCTGAAATCAAGGGGAATGATGACGCCCAGCCAAGGAAAGTCTGACTCATAGTGGTGGACTCCCCCACCCACCCAGCCACCGGCTCTGCTCACAGGCTCTTGAGGGGGCTGCGTTTCCCTTGACCCTGGGTGTGGGTATTACAAGACTGTCTTTCATGATATCACAGCCCAACCATGTGAGAAGTATTCAGGCTCCTTTTTCTCCATTAGTCTGAAAAAAGGGAAATTTAGAATGGACCGATTTTGAAAAAGGACAAGCAAAATTGTTTTCTGGGGCAGATGACGCTGGCTGCAGCCTCTAAACATTCACTAAGCCCCTTCTGTCTTCAGACCCTTGTATGTGGTTATGTGGTAGGCACAGTTATTTTCCTTATTTTACAGATAGTCAAACTGCAGCACAAAGAAGTTAAGGCATTTGTCATGTAGGCAGGTAAGTGGAGGGCCAGGTTTCAAAATCAGGTGATGTAACCGTGTCATTGACTGAGCATCAACAGTGTGCTAAGCATTCCATGTGCATATTCTTGCATCTTCATAACAATGGGAGGTATATGCTCTGAATGTGCCCATTTTATAGATGAGGTAACTGAGGTGAGGGATTTACCCAAGGTCACAGAGCAGCTTAGTCTGTGGCAGAGTCAGGATTTCAGGACTGGTCAGTACATGTTTTTTGCCAACTGGGTGCCACTCTAGTGGCAGTTCCTGAAATGGTAACTGTTGGTTTTATACAGTGTGGCCAGGCCACAAACTGCATCTTCATAGGAGACCCAAGAAGGAGGTTGGGGTCAGCTTATAAAGAGCCTTGGATGCCAAGCCAAGGAGTTACTGCTTTCAGTCACATTTGGAACAAAGTTGAGTATATATTAATAGAGAAAAGAAAATTCTAAAACAATTGGATTTATACCAAAGCCCCAAACTAACTGTTGTTAGGAATCTTGTAATCAGTTATGTTTTCTGTTTTGCTTTGGCCTCTGGGAAGCTCAAAGTCAAATTTGAGATTATTTTTCAACAATTGTACTGAGTCTCCGACAGGACCCTAGCTTCAGTCTAGCTTTCTGCTTTTACCTTTACTCTGATCTCTATTTTTAGTCTACTGTATTTTATCTATTTTTGTAAGTTGCCACAATTCCTGTTTTTGCAACAAGGTGGCATATACCTAAATAAATACAGGATCAAAAGCTTAATTTAAAAGTCTTGGCTAAATGCTATGGTCTGCATTCTTATCACAACACAGATAATAACTTCAAAAAAATATTTAGTTTTTTTCTTAATATGAGAATTGGCCTTGTTATACTGTTGCTGGAAACTGATCTGAACAGTAAACTAGGGCAGAGAATCCAAGTCAGGCTGAAAACCAGATCCCTGCCGGTGGAAAGGAGAAGGGAGCCATTCCCAAGGTGTTCAGACCTTACCTTGCAGCCCCACCTTCTTGTGCTGGCTGCACAGAAGCACTGTTGACGCTTGCTCCTGGATCAGCGAATGTGGGGCAGAGGGACAGATAAGAACTGAAAGAAATGCTTTCCTGGGGAAAAGAGTATCATGGCTTTGGGGCAGGGGACCTTGAGCCTCACTTTGTCCCATGTTTCCCAAAATTGAGTCATTCACTTATGGACTTGGTGATTTTTGTTACTCCCCTTTACCGTCTCCAATGTGATTTACGATGTCTCTTTCAGATGATTTCATTCTTTTGACCAAAATACTTTTATTTCAAAGGGAAGCTTTATAAGCTGTTAGCAAAAACAAAAATTTTAAAAAATGTGTTTAATTTCTTAAAGGAAGTATATTACAACAGTAAAAAGAAAGCCAGTGACCACAAACACAGGGGCCTGGGACATGGCACTGAATATAAGCAGCACTATTGCATTCCGGTGGACACTGCCTGTGAGCCTGGCCCAACTGCTCTTTGTATACAAAGATTAGCAAAAATTCAGGGGATAGCAAATGGACATTGTCCTTGATGTCATCAGAGAGATGGGTTTGGAAGGGAATAGCCTCTCGCATGAGACTCAACAGCCCTTCACAGGGTGGCTTAGCTACCGCCAAGGAGCTCTCAAGCCACTGATGGGTGACTTGGATTTAGACCAGTTTCCCCAAAAACACTTATTCAGCCAGGTCTTTCCTCCCCAGCCTCCCCTAGCTGCAGCCAGCCTCGCCAGAGGCCCTGCCTCACCTGGGAGCTGGTCACTGTCCCTGGCCCATGGCAATGACAAGGATCCCACTCCCCACAGGACCAGCACGAAGCACAGTGCCATTCCTGCCATGGCAGGGCTGATGGGGCCGTGTCTCTCTCACCATGCAGACCCACTGGGGCCGACCTAGTCCCAAGCAGTGCAGACATGCCTGGGTTTTGGGTCTGGACCATGGCCTCCTGCTCTGGCTGTCTCCAGCCCCAGTCCCATCTGTCCCCACTGGCCCATCTTCCCCGGCCATTGCATCAGCTATTCCCTCTGTCTGGTACAGTGGTACCCGCACCTGTGCATGACTGCCTCCCTCTGCTCATTCAGGTCTCAGCTGAAATGTCTCCTCCCCAGGGAAGCTATCCCTCGATGTGTCTAAAGTTGCCCCCACTCACATGCTCTCTTCGCTCTTCACCAGCAGGTATTTATTTATTAGTTTACTTACGTAGGGTCTATCTCCTGTCACTGGACTCAGCTCCCTGAAAGCAGAGCTTGTGGCCCACTAGGTCATCAGCACCCAGGGGACAGCCCCCCCCCCCACAACACCCCCCCTCCCAAGT
This sequence comes from Rhinolophus sinicus, assembly GCF_036562045.2. Classification (NCBI taxonomy): domain Eukaryota; kingdom Metazoa; phylum Chordata; class Mammalia; order Chiroptera; family Rhinolophidae; genus Rhinolophus; species Rhinolophus sinicus. The sequence goes on from NC_133754.1 coordinate 180,078,288, forward strand.
GTCTGCAAATAACAGCGATCTGTCTCAGTATCTTGGGCAAGTTCATACACAGTCCGCTGAGCAAGCCACCCTTGGCTCTGACGACACTGGATGAGCCACACTTCATTTATTCGTGCAGCACATTTGTCAAGGCCATAAGTCAGGCTTCACTCGGAACTCTAGACTGTAATCTCAGATCACCAAGGCAAGAGAGCAGATGGGATATTTCCAGTGAACTTCTCTGCCCCGAAGTTCTATGAAAATAAAAAAACCCATCTTCAGGGAAAAACACCTGCCTAAGCACTCCACCCTGGTCTGCAACCAGGGACTTGCTCAGCAAAGAAAGCTGTGGCCTTTGTGACAATAATACTCTCACAGTGCTGGACATGACAGGCACACAGCTCCGTCCCCAATTCAGTGCTCAAGACCACTCATTGGCTGACAGAAGCCATAGAGTTCAGTGGGTTTCGGGGCCAAACAGATTTCTCTCTCACCCTTCAGCTTGGCTGACGGCCTCACCTGCCAGAAGGAGCCATGGCAACACTTGTGCGATTTTGTAAACCCCAAGCGAGAGGACCAGCATGCAGCGAGCATTCAGGAAGTGGTGGCTGTTGCCGTTGCAACCAGTTAATGCCCAGCTCAGAGCAGGGCATTGCTCTCCTGGCAGGTCTGTGTCATGCGCTGTGGGCGATTGAACATGACCTACACCGAGCTGAGCAGGTCTCAGCTTGCGGAGGGGGGAACGCCAGGTGCAACCACCCCCACAGGGTGTTCTTACTGCTCCAAGAGCAGAGGGCTGGGAGTGGCTCAGCATCCATGCTAAGTGGTGAGGCTTCTGGAGCCGCGGAGGGTCCAACGCCTCCCAACCTGCCTGTGTCAGAGCAGAGCCTCCTCTGTTACCTCTAATGCTGTGGTCCTTAAAGGGGCCCTCTCTCTGCCCTTTGACTTTCTCCCTGGGTCGTTAAGTCCTAAAATCTCCCCTTGGCTGGGGTGAGAAAAGAAGAAATAGGAATAACTGTCCAGAGGAGCTAGAACATCCGTGTGTGCCCTGTGTCGGCTGCCGTGCGAGTCCTGACGGTGTTGTCTCATTGAATCCTCCCAGTGACCCCACGCATAGGTACTGTTGCTGTCCATATTTCACAAATGGGGAAACTGAGGCACCAACTGCTCCATCACATGTTCATGGTCATATGGCTGAGCTGCAGTGCTATCCTCTCAAAACAACACAAGAGTGGTTCTCAACCCCGGCTCCCGTCAGAATCACTAGGGAGTTTTAAAAGGTGCTGACACCTAGGTGCCACCCCAGACCAATATACCATAGATTCTGGGGGTGAGGAGTGAGTTGGTATGTTTTAAAAAGCTCCTGCCTCTCACCCTCTTGCAGCTCAGAAAAAGCACCCCAGGCATGATGGAGTTGGGGCAGATTTGTCAGATGCCAGGCCGCACCCAGGAAAGCATCCTCCACCCCGACTGTTCCAGAAGAGGGAGCAGAGAGAGCTAGTCTTAGCCTGAATGTGTCAGCTATTTCTCCCCAATGGGGAGACGGCGGGTGGGGGTGGGTTTCAAGGGACCAGAGCACAAAGCCTCCCTCTGCCCCAGTCAGTGCCCAGACACTGCTCCACTCACCCAACCCGGTCTGAACTCTGCCCACGTCTGGGGCCAGCCCCTCGACCCCCCCACATTCCAGCAGAGACCCCATGAGAGAGGAACAGACAGGGCTTTCAGGATGCACGCCTGCCGGGGAGATGAATTATTACCAAGAATTATCTGCCATGAGCACAGGGTGGCATTTCACGTGCCAAAGGTTGGCTGGCACCACCCTGGCCCTGGCTGCTTGGCTCCAGGGCCCTCATTCCAACTGTGCAAGGACAGAAACTTTATTCTATTCCACAGCAAGAGGCCTCCGCCCCTCACCAACTGGCAGCACCCCCTCAGTGAGCCCCCCACCCCCACCCAGGGTCCAGAGCGTCCCTTCTCCATGGCTTAGCACAGAGCAGATTAGATAAGGGTGATTCAAAAGTCAAGTTTCCCAGGTCTTTTTAAGCCAGGGATTTTACTGACAGAAAAAGTCATTGTTACCAGGATGTCAGCCCCAACCTGTTCTGGCTTTTCTGCATGAAGCCCTGACAAATGCAAACGGCTGGTGCAGCTGGCACGAGATTCTCCTGGAAGGAGCCAGGGCTTTTGGAGCCAGACAGATAGTCAATTTGAGTCCTGGTTCTGCCACCTGCCACCTGTGGGACATGGGCACTTTACTTGAAGTCTTTGATCTCCGTTTCTTCGTCTATAGAATGGGGATGACAACATTGACCTTCCAGAAACGTTGTGAGGTTGAAATGAAATGATGGATGTGAAACAGCTCCAAGTGGGAATTGGAGGGCATACTGCAGCCTGAGGCACAATGCACCGAAACAGACTTAAAAGACTAACGTGGGGCCTCACCCTCGGTCTGATCCCCAGGGCCTCAGGTTGGGTCAGACCCAATGGGAACCGTCAGCAAACACAAGCATTTCCTCAGAACTGATGACTTTCCTTGCCCTCTCTGACAGACAGAAGGGAGAGAACGTCTCTTTCATCCAGCGTGCTTGCTCACCTTGATTGGTCGTGGCTGTCTATGGGAGCTGCCCGCCAGGCCCAGGGAGGACACTGAGCAATGTGGGCGTGAGGAAGAGTTCAGGGGGTAGAATGTATGCGACATTTTGCCATTTCTATTTTAGAGCAAAGTCTAAATAATACTTCCCTCACTCTAGTTTTTGCCTGGATTTGTGTAACAGCCTCCACACTGATATTTCTGCTTCTTTCCACCCATTGATCCTCAACTTTAGTTGCTAGAGTGAATTTTCTAAAATGAACACCTGACCATTTCACTCCTCCATCTATCACTGTCCCGTGGCTCCTTCCATGGCTCTGAGAATCAAACCATGCTCCCGGAGGTAACATTCAAGGCCTCCACTCACCTTCCCAGTCCCATCCATGGCCACTCACTTCCAAATATCCCAGCCTCAAAGACCCATCAACCTGACGACCTTTAAGAACCAAGATGAGAGGACTCAAGGCAGGTTGGAAAGTCAAACTGAAAACCCTGTGCCCAGACCCTCAAGATCAGATCAAAATCAGAGGGGCAGCCCAGAGACCTCACTGCATTGTGAGTAAGTTTAACCGGGTGGAGGAAGCTGGTAAACTTCCAATGAACCCTTAAGTGCAGTTTAGCAAAGCTCATCCCTCAGCACGCTGATGGGATTAGTCCTGAGTCACCCCTGCAGAGGGCGTTTTCCCTGCTCCCTCTCCTGATTGCTTGTTCCAAGACAAATCCCTTTGTCAGCAAGACACAGGGTGGAGGATTCAAGGCCCCACTTTGTCCTGGGAGCTTTCTTGTCCAGGGTCCAGGCATGCATGAGGGTCCCTGCCTCAGCAGAGGCCAGTGGGCTTCCTCCCCATTCTCTCTCAGTCCCAACTCTTGCTATTCCCTCGAAGGCAATCTGATATTTCCATCTTTCAATTTCAAAAGCTCCTACCCTGAGCTTCTGCTCGGGCCAGGTGGCGGGGATGAGTGTTGCAGATTCAGAGATGGTACAGTGCAAAAGTATCCAGTGGATATTGTCAATGAACCTGACAGGAAGGAGTGGTGGTCAGGAAGCACAACCTGCATTGCGTGGCTGGGAAATGAAGTTCTCATAAACAAAATCTCAGCCTGTTTCTGAAAGATTGGCATCTTTACTGAAATCGCTAAGGAAGAGTCTAGGCTTGCTAAAGAGGCAACCATTTGAATGAGTTCCTTGAGGGAAAATAGCTTCTTTAAAGAAAAGAATCCAAACAGGTTTTCTTCTTTCTTTTTTCTGTTTAACTTTTGACTTTGACATAATGTCAAAGTTATAGAAAAGCTACAAGAATAGCACAAAGGATCCCCATATACTCCCGTGATTCACATTTTGTGACCTTTGCTTTATCATACTCTCTCTGTACATCTTTTTTCTCAACCATCTAAGGGGAAGTTGCAGATATGAGGCCCCTTTTTCCCTAAATACTTCAGTGTCTATTGCCTAAGCATAAGGACATCACGTAACCTCCACACAATAGCAAAATTAGGAAATTGAACGTTGACATGACATTGTATCTAATTTACAACATTGTTTTTCCAGTTCAGAATCCAGTCCGAAATAACACACCTGCACTAAATTATCATGTCTCCTTAACCTCCTTAACTCCAAAGCGCTTCCTCAGCGTTTTTTTTCATTTGTCTTTGATCCCATGGCCATTTTTTAAGAGTACAGGTCATTTATTTTGTAGAACATTCCTCAATTTTCATTTGTCAGATGTTTCCTCACTCAAGTTATGCATTTTGGGCAGGGGTACGACAGAAATGAAGCACTTGGTGTCGATTTGTCCTCTGGTCACTTTGATCGTTTGGTTGAGGTGGTGTCTGCCAGATTTATCTACTGTACAATAACTATTTTCTCTTTACAATTAATAAATAATTTGTGGAGAAATACAGATATTCCCATCATACTTATACCCTCTAGTTATAGCATCTTGAGGATTCTTACCTATATTAATGATGACTCTGATGATTGCAAATTTGTGACTTAAAATTTCTATCATTATTGGTCAGCATCTGACAGTAAAGAGCATACAAAGAAGTGTATGCTTCTGTAGACAGTGGGCCCATGAATCTTATCTTATTTAGTGGGTTACAACTTATTGCTATCATTATTTACTTGATAAGCACATTGTTTCAAATTGGGCCAGTGAGAGCTCATTCACACTGGCTGCTATGTCCCTTTGATGTGTCTCTATTATTTGTTGAGTACTTCCTTACTTTCTGGCACAGTAAGATGCTCCAGGCTCACTTTGTACTTTCTCTGTCCTCTCCCAGCAATCAGCCATTTCTTCAAGGAGCCCTCGTTCCTTGCTGGAGAATGTTATTTAGAAGCAAGGAGCTGGGCACTAGGTGGGCTCATTGTTCCCAGAATACATTGGTTCTGGGTCCTCTCAGTGGACAGAACTAATAAATACATACAGACGTACATAAGTGTAAACCCAGTTCTTACTGATACCTCCAGTTCCAGTCCAATACCACAGCTCACTGGCCTTCCCTGTTTCATATTTGCATGTCCTACAACAGTAAGAAACCTGGCTCTCAACATCCTCAATATATTTTGCCTTTTACCCAGTCCTCCAATACAGAGAGTGTTTCAGAATCGCTAATCCATGCCACTATGAAAAACAAGCCTCTTGGGGGCGGCCAGATGGCTCAGTTGGTTAGAGTGCGAGCCCCTAACAACAGGGTTGCCTGTTCGATTCCCGCATGGACCAGTGAGCTGGGCCCTCCACAACTAGATTGAAGACAATGAGCTGCTGGTGGGGCAGCCAGTTGGTTAGAGCACGAGCTTTTAACAACAAGGTTACCGGTTCAATTCCTGCATGGGATGGTGGGCTGTGCCCCCTGCAACTACTGTGTTTCCCTCAAAATAAGACCGGGTCTTGTATTAAGTTTTGCTCCAAAAGACGCATTAGGGCTTATGTTCAGGGGATGTCATCCTGAAAAATCATGCTAGGGCTTATTTTCCGGTTAGGTCTTATTTCCGGGGGAACATGGTAAGATTGAAAACAGCAACTGGACTTGGAGCTGAGCTGCGCCCTCCACAACTAGATTGAAGGACAACGACTGATGGGTCCTGGGAAAAACACACTGTCCCCCAGTATTCCCCAATTAAAAAAAATAATTAAAAAAAAGAAAAACAAGCCTCTTAGATAAAGTTCAGTATTTGCTTGCAATTCTTTTCATCTTTAGACTACGGTATATATCAAAGTTCTGTGTTCAAAAGTTAGTTGGGTTAGTTATTTCATTCCCCCTTCAGTGTGGTTTGTTATTCATTTGAAATACAATTCAATAATTTATAAATACAGAGCCACTTCACTTGAGGCTTTTGTTTTTCTCCATAGCTTATTTTAGTTCTCTTATATATAACACGTAACTAAATTTTCCCGTTCCTGCCTTTTCAGCTTGTCCTTTTGTTTTTGCTTTAATAAAGAAATTACTCCATTTACATGACTAGTGAAAACTAATATGTCTGGACTTTTCCCTGACATCTTGTTTGTGCTTTCTTGTTTCTTTACCTCTTTGATATGAATGGAAAAGAATTAAGAGCCCCTTTTATCTGTCAGTGTCCAGCACCTGGTCTGGAGCATATTAATGCCCAACAAGCATTTGTGGAATGTGGCCTGAAAGCTCGACAAGATGCTTTCCCTTGTACCTGGATAAACAGACACGGGGTCTTGACCTCGCTGTGACGATCACAATGACTAACTCAGGAGTTACCATTAGGCTGAACAACTGTGAAAAGTCTTAGCAAAGGGCCTGAAATAAACTGTGCCTGTACCTGTTATTTACTGACCACTAAGAACCGGGCACGGGATACATTATTTTATTTAATCCTCACAATAATCCCATTCCACAGATGGGAAACCCTGGGGCTTAGAAAAGTACTAAGTTGTTTTTACAACTAGGAAGCAGTTGAGTTGGAAAATGAATCCAGATCTGACTTCAAAATTCACCCTTTACCCGCCACACGTCCCTGCCTCTACATATTCAAATACATCATGAAGTAATTACGGGAACTGTGAAACTCTTGCTCACAAAGTCAAGGTTCCTTAGCTGGACCCAACTGCTGGCCAGTTTCCTGAAAAACTCACGGCCGAATGGAGGCTCGTGTCGGGAAGTCAGGCCCGTGAGAGGATAAGGAAATCCTCCTTTGATGGCTTAGAAATCTACCACCATATTATATCCTCCCCATCAAAGTTAATGCAGATTTTAAAAGGTTTGGTCAAAGGATGGTAGGAACGTAAATAATGACAGTCAACACTGATGAGAACTTATTCTGGGCCAGGCCCTTTACACTGGGCTTCTCAACCTCAGCGCTGTTGACATCTGGGACTGCATCATTCTTGGTTGGGGAGGTCGTGGGGGCTGCCCTGCGCATTGCAGGATGTTTAACAGCATCTCTGGCATCTACTCAATAGATGTTAGCAATACCCACGCCAGTTGTTACAAACAAAAATGTCTCCAAATGTTCCCCTTGGGGGCAAAGCCCCCCTCCCCCAGTGGAGAACTGCTTACATGTATTACACTAAGTTAATTCTCGCAAGAATCCTATGAGACTGGCACTTTCATTATCCTCATTCTACAGATAAGGAAACTGAGGCACAGATAGATTAAGGTCCTATCATGAATGAGCAGTAGAGAAGGGATTAAAACCCAAGCTGTTGGAGTCTGAAGGCCACAGTGCTTCACCATTGTGTACAGTTCATCTGACCTGACCTTTCCAGAGAACAGTTGCGCAGAACACTAAAAAAAAACAAAAACAGAAGTAAACACGCATAGCATTTGGACCACAGGCATGTCTAAGACTTTACTCAAAGGAAATGTACACACAAGGATATCCATCTCACGATTTATACTCTTGAAAACCTGGAAGTGCAGTAAAGACCCATCCAGAGGGGACTAGTCTGCCTTGAGCACTGAGCTGGAGCCAGACTTATTTTTTTAAACATATAATTTATTCTGCAGACATTAGGAATTTATTCTGCAGATCTGTATCGACACAGAAAGATGACCTTGATACATGATCGTGTAAAAAAAAATTTTAAACCATATGCATACTATGGTTTTACTTCTATAAAATTTTGTGTACATATAGCAAGGGGAAAAGTGCTATTTGTAACAAGAGGTGATGGCAGTAGCCCTTGTACTTTCTAAGGACATTATCTGATGGGATGTTTGGTGTGAAAGGAAGGCCAGAAAGCTACATATTGTACGGTTCTATTTATATTAAAGGGAAGAATAGGCATAGCCATAGAGACAGAAAGATCAGTGGTTTCCAGGGGCTGCAGGAGATTATGAGGGCTGAGGAGTGACTGCTAATGGCTATAGGGTTTCTTCATGGGGTGACAAAAATGTTCTAGAACAAGATAATAATGATGGTTCTACTACCTTGCGAATTGACTATAAACCACCGAATTATACACTTTAAAGTGACGACTTTCACAATATGTGACAAATGTTTCAGGAAAATGAATTTTGACGGAACTGCAGAGAGAAACTGACAAATCCAAAGCCACGATTAGGAAGCCAGTGACATGATAGAGACCCTAGCCCCCCCAGGGATCCAGGGGACTTTTGGAGGGGCATTTCCCACAGTTGGTAGAAAGAGAAGCTAAAGTCAGTTGACTATCGAAGGGTGCCTGGACAACTTGGGGACACCTGGGGCTGACACGTGGCTTCCATGCACACAGATATATGTCCACTTCTCCTGCCATCTCCCGCCACATCTCCCCACTATGCTCTGCGCTTGAGCCGCGATACCTCTTGGGTTAAAGGCTTCTCCCTTTAATGGGCTTTAGTGGAGCCAAAGGACAATTTGAGGGATGAAGCTCTAGCTCCACCCTCACACTCCCCCACCCCCACTCCCCCACCCCCAGTAAGCCCACCATCCAGGTAAAAACAATGTGCTTGTCTCATTAAGCAACCACTGCAGGACAAAACCTTCACCCCCCACGTCCAACTAGACTGACACCCCCAAAACCCAACTCAAAATCACTTAAACAACAGGAAGTCCTGGGTAGGGCAGTCCAAGATTGTTTACCCAAAAGCTCGATGACATCATTAAGGACCCAGATTCTCTCTCTCTTTTTTTAAGGAGGGTGCAGCTCACAGTGGCCCATGTGGGGATTGAACCGGCAACCTTGGTGTTATCAGCACCACGCTCTAACCAACTGAGCTAACCAGCTGCCCCCAGATTCTCTCTTTTTGCTTGGCCACCCTCACATGTTGGTCTCATCCTCTGGGGTGCAAGATGGCTGCAGCAATTCTGGACATCACATCATCACCAACGGTGTCCAGAGCAGAAAAGGGATTGGCTGATTTTTCCCAGAAGTCCTCCAGCAGACTATTCCTTCCCTTGTCATAGTCAGAACTGGACCATGCGCCCTCTCCCATCCCCAACCACTGGCAAGGAGATGAGGGCTGTGATTGGCTTAGATTCATCAGAATTTACCTGAGTAAATGAGTAAACTAGAGAATGGAGGAGGTGACACCAGAAAACAATCTGGTCTCTGCAGCAAGAGAGGAAGGAGAACCAGCAGCTGGCCCTGGTGGCCACACCGAAATTCCTTGTCTGGGGGCCTTGTCCTCTGCCTGATGTGCCCTTTCTCAGTCTCTCCAGGTTATCACCTCTTCTTCCTTCACACCAACCTGTTACCTCGTCCAGAAAGCCTTCCTCATCTTCACGGCTGGATCAAAGAACCAGCACCCTCTCCATAGCTCTGGTCACAATTGCCACTAAATAATTATGTGTGTCATTATTCGAGTAAAATCTGTCCCATAGAGGCAGCTCCACCCTTTTTCCCCAGGACCCAGCCAGAGCCTGGCACAAAGTAGGTACTCAATAAACAGTAATTGTTTAGGCAAACGAATCAGTCTGTTACATGACACAGAAGTGAGGTCTGGAAGATGACATCAAGAGCTTCTTCTGGGTGATGAGTTTTTTTGTTATTATTATTAAAATATAACACACACAGCAGAGTGCTCACACCCTAGGCACAGCTCGGGGACTACACAAATGAAAACTCGTACACTTGTGTGAGCAGCTGGGTGGTGTGGTGTGGAGTCATCTTATTTTCGTCTCTGTCCTTTTCTGGATGGTTTAAATCTTTTTAAACGATGTTATGAGCGTCACTTACAAGGGGCTGGGTCATTTTTACAAAAACAAAGCCTTTGTTATGATGATGATTTTAAGCAAAACATCATTTTCAACTATTCCGATGTGGAAGGAACCATGGGTGCTAAGAACTTCCTTCCTTTGCTTTATTTTCCCTCCTCCCCTCCCCTGATCTTTCTCCTGGGGCTTTAGATAACCTCCTGCTCCCTCCAGGGGCTAGGTGTGAGTTTGTCACAAAGGCCCAAAAGGATACGCTGGGCTCAGGATTAAAAGTGAGACAAAAAGGTATCCTTCCATGAGAAGATGATGTGTTTATGTTTTACTTTTCTTTTTCTCCAAAAGTAGGTATTTGGGGGATTTGAAACATCTGACTCTTTTAATAAAGAACTGGAATCTATTCTCAAAGATATGCCCAAGTTAATAATTTGTATGTGATGAAGTGTTCATTTGTTCACTCACTCATTGATTCACTGGTGCGTACCTACATGCCTGGCCCACCCTGTGTATGGGGAATATACCCGTGTTTCCCCGAAAATAAGCCCCAATTAAGATCATCAGCCAGACGGACGCATTTAGTATGTTATGACGATGTTCCAGAAGAAGATGACGTGACTGTATTTGAATAAATGTAGATTGTTGTACATGAAAAAATAAGACATCCCCTGAAAATACGCCCTAATGCATCTTTTGGAGCAAAAATTAATATAAGACCCGGTCTTATTTTCTGGGAAATACGGTATAAGACCTGGTCTTATTTTTGGGGAAACACGGTACCGATGGATCAGATCTGGTGCCTGGCCCAGGGAGGCAGACATAGTCACACCAATCACTGACAACTAGGATTGGTGTTCTAATGAAAGCTGGGTGGGCATGGTATAGAGCAGAGGCTGACTATCATCCAAGGGAAGGGACATTTGAGATAGGTTTTGAAGAATACATAGAAGTTTGCCAGGCAGAGAAGGGGTGGAAAGGCATTCCAGGCAGAGGGAACAGCTGTGCCAAGGCACAGAGGCTGAGACAACCTAGTGCACTGAGTACAGTGGTCTAGAGTATGGAAGAATAGTCAGATTGCCTGGGTTTGACTCCTGCCTTACCCATTTCTTAGCTCTATGATCTGGAGCAAGTTTCTTACTCTCTGTGCCTCAGTTTTTTTCATCTATTAGTAGAACTAATGACAGCACCTACCCCACAGAGTTGAGGACTGACCCAGATAACCCACCTCAAGAGCTTGGACCCACCCCTGCACAGGTCAGACCTGAGTCAACTGCCAGCCCCTTGTCCTGATGTGACGGGTGTTGGGCATGAAGGTAGAGAGACTGAGCCGAGGCTGGTGGGGGTCAGGGCCGATTTTCAACAGGAGGTGACATGATTAGCTCAGGGTGCCTGCAGGGGAGGGTGGGCTTGAGGGGTGAGTAGAGAGTCGATAAAGTGGTCAAAGAGCACTGATGAGGCCGTGAGCACAGGGAAGGGGGACGATTCAAGAGCGTCTGTTAGGGCCTGAGCTGTGTCCCCTCAAAATTCAGATGCTGAAGTCTTATCTTCCAGTACCTGAGAATGTGACTGTCTTTGGAGGTAATTAAGGTAAAATGAAGTCATTAGGGTGGGCGCTAACCCAACGTGACTGGTGTCCTTCTAAGAAGAGATTAGGACAAGACAAGCACACAGGAAAGACGCAACCAGAAGGCCAGAAGGCGGCCATCTACAAGCCAAGGAGAGAGGCCTCAGAAGGAACGAACCCTGTGACACCTTATCTCAGATTTCCAGCCTCCAGAACTGTGAGAAAATCGATTTCTGCTGTTCAAGCCCCCGGCCTGCAGTACTTTGTTATGGCCACCCCAGAAAACTAGTACAGGTCCAACAGTGGAGTGGAGACACTTGGGAGTGACTGGATGTGGGAGCTAAGGCACAGAAAGGAGAACCTCGGATTCTAGCTGACACAAGAGTAGAGGCAGGTGCTATCACTTAGACGGGACAGGCGTGGGGACAAAAAAGGTGAATTCTGTTCCTGGCTTGTGGGAGACATCCATGATACGAAATATGTTGGGGGAGGAGATGTGGGCCCGTTCCGGCCTCGTCCCTCCTATCTCCTGCCTCTTAGGCTCCAAGGACCCCAGCCCCAGGCCCTGCAAGAGCTCCATGCACTGGTGACAGATGCGGTCACACCCAGTTCCAGTGCAGCCTGGGAGGGGCACTGCCAGCTGGGCATTTCCTCACTGTGAGGAAGTGGAAGGAAGGGAGGCCCACTACGGCACAGAACCCAGAGATGGAGCCAAGGGCGCCCATCTTTCCAGGGAAACAGTCTGGTCACCAGGATACAGTTCATCATCTTGCAGCTGGCCCAGCCCAAGATGTAGTTACTTGGGTGCATGGCAGTTATTCAGTGACTGTTTCACTTCTGGTGAGAATAAGAGTACCCACTTCCCAGCAGTTACAGGTCTCCCTAGGCTCAGAAAAGTGAGGCGACTGTCCAGGGACACACAGTTCATTGGATAGGCCTGTCTCACACTGGAGCCCATGCTCTTGACTGCTCTGACAGTTTTGCAAGTTTTCTTTCAAAGTGAACTTGGGTGATCTTCATTTGACTTTGACAATAACTTCTCGAGAGCATGGAGATCATCACATAAAGAGAGATCATCTCTGCACATCTGTTTTTGAATTTTCTGTTTAAGAAATTTGTTGTTGTTGGTCGCACAAATGTCTGCCAATTCCTAGGCCATCTGGGGAGTCCAGGCCCTGCCCCAGAGCAACACTTGGGGACACCCCGCCCCCTCAGGGGTCCTGGCCAAAGCCACTTCCGCGAACTGGGCCAGAGCGCTGAGCCCGCCTGGAAGCTGGCCTGCTTCCCAGCTGTGGTTTTGACCCTGATGTGCTGGGAGCTGTCCCACGGTCTGAGGCCTGCCTTTGGATGGTTTCTTGCCTCCCATGGGAGGCAAAGGGAGAACTAGGGCCTGGATGCATCGGGTTCTGGGTTCAAATCTCCTCTACCGCCTCAGGGTCCACAAGTCCTGAGTGTGGGCTGTGGAGCTAGAACCTGGGTTAGAACCCAGACTCGACCACTTCCCTGCTGCGTGTTCTTGGGCAACTCATTGCCCTCCGCACTTCAGTTTCCTCACCTCTCACATGAGGATTAGAATGGTACTGGCCTCGCGGGCTTGTGACAAGCATTAAATGACCCAATATGCAGAAAGTGCTTGGAAAAGTGTCTGACACAAAGTGCCCAGTCAATGAGGGATATTACTCTTCCTGTGCCTCGAGCTGTGCCCCTTTACCTCCCTGAGCCTCAGTTTCCCCATCTGTGCAATGGGAATGATCAAAGCACTGATGAGCAGATTAGATGAGATGATGCAAGGAAAACAGTTAGCACAGTACATGGCAATTAATGCATGTTCAACAAATTATTAGCAATTATCCCAAAGTCCTTATGGAGGCTCATGCTCTGGAAAAACTGCCTGAGAAGGTTAATGGAGTAAATTAGCAAAAAGAGAGCACGCAAAGCCAAGCCAATTAACAATTTCTAGAGCAAGGGTGTCCAGCAGCCCCAAGGCCATATAATGCCTTGATAAGTGGCACATGGGACACAGGGACACGGAACCGTGGATGGGCTGGAAAGCGGCTTGTTCTGATGCAGAGGCTGGCAGCTGGCAGCAGGGAATTCTGGGAGTGGAAGCAGCTGGGAAGATGTCAGTTGTGGGACTAAGGGACTGGGTTCTGGGAGGGTCACTGCCAAGGCCAGGGTGGGGTGGAGTGTGGCAGCCTGCAATCTGAGCCTGTGGGTGGGATGGGGGCAGGGTTCCAATCTGGACATGAGCTCAGGAGAGTCCTGCCCATCTGAGCCACACTTTCCTCATCCAGTAAGTGGGGCCAATGATGCATTCAATGACTCAAAGAACACATGTGTGCTCCATACCAAGCACATGATAGGTACTCAGTAATAGGGCTGTTATGACAACCTGGAAACCCTATCAGAGGTGGGAGAGAAGCTGGTGACAGATCCACCTGACTGTACCTGAGATTGCCCAGCCAGGTGGCGAGGACGGAGGACCCCTGACCCTGGCCATTATGGCACCTTGGGCTTCTCCCCGCCCCCTCGGCTCCCTTGTAGACAGAGCTGATCTGATCAGTTTTCCTGAAGTCCTAAGTGGGAAAACAGAATTCCCAGCCTAGCGTTGGGCCTGGTCCTGGTCCCGTAGGCGCTGGAGGGGGGCCCTGTAGGTGAGGCTGCCCTGCCAGCTGCCTTCTGCACCCACCTCCATGCCCTTTGAACTACTTCTTCCTGAGACTCCGTGGGCCCTTTTCCACACAGCTGGTATCTGGATCATTACGGGTTCCTCCCCAGGGCCATGTGCCAAGCACTGAACTAAGCTTTTACTTGCATAAAAAATAAACAAGGACCTGTGAGGTGGGCTCCATGATCCCATTCCTAGGCTCAGAGACATCCAGTACCTCAGCCAGCGTCACACAGTAAGGGTCTAACACAGGCAGGCTAACACCAGTTGCCCCTTGCTCAGGATTCGCATTGCTTTAACTCTGTGGAAAGAGCACTGGTTTGGGAGTCTGTAGGTCTGGGCTCTGCTTTCCCCTGGTGACCTTGGGTCATTTCCAATGGTGGAGATGAGCCGTGCCTACATCCCCTCAATGGAATCCTGGACAATGAATATTACTGTTATCAGTTAGTCGTGGCTCTTCAGAGAAACAGAACCAACAGGAGATACATACATACATATATACATATGTCTCAGAGAAGTGACCAAGCAGCGCAGGTCCCATGGACACAACTGGGAAAGTGGGAACTACTACCCGTGTCCACATATACATCTATGTAAACATCTTTAGGGAGTGGGATTTCAGGGGATTTTTACTTCTTTCTTTATAGCTTTCTTATTGTCTAGTATTTTTTAAAATTCCCCATGCATAACTTTTATAACCACACACAAAAATACATTAAATGATTTTTCACTTTGATAAAATAAGACATTTTCTGAGAAGATATCATCCTAGGGGGATAAAACATTTAAAACATAAGTTCTCAGAAACAGTGTAGAGTCTATAACTAATCATCAGAAGATTCAGAAAAAAGCGTACATAGATCACACAAATGTGACAAGAGTTTAGCTACGGGAGAATCTAGGTGGAAGATAAATGAATGCTCACCGTACCATGTACTTAGAAATTTTCTGAGTTTGATTGTTCAAAATAAACAGTTGGTTGAGGGGGTAAAAATTTTAAATAACCTGAGAGAGGAGTAGCGGTCAATATAGATGGGCCATATATTCATTATTACCGTAGGTGATAGATACTTGGGGGAAAGACTTCAGATTTTAATAGGTTAAGACTACAGGCCACAACTTTTAGGGCAACCACTAAAAGTGCATAATTTCCAAACGACTAGTGGGAAAAACAGATAATCAGAGTAAGATAAGAAAGGAGAGAAAAGGAAATGTATAACAAACAAGAAAAATAAAAGGCACAAAAGAAGAGGTAAATTTAAATACCCAAGTAAATATCAGTAATTACATTACGTGTGAATGGACTAGATGATCCAATTAAAAGAGACTCCTCCAAAACCAAAGGTCAAGGTCAAAATAAAAGATAAACCATGCAAATAGCAACCAAAAGAAAACTGGCATAGCTGTATCAGTAGCAGAAAAAACAGACTTTAAGGCCAAAATCATTACTAGAAATAGATATTTTATAATGACAAGAGGTTTGATTGTTCAGGAAAGTTACCAATTTAAAAATTATATGCACCAAATAAAATAACTTCAAAATATATGACACAAATATTGGAAGAAATACAAAGAGAAAAAGACAAACCTCACTGTCAGAATGGGAGATTGCAACATTTTTTTCCTCAGCAATTGATAGAAAAGGCAGGGGAAAAACGAGTGAGAATCTAGATTAAGAACCTGATCTAATGGACCCATATTGCAGGAAGCACAGCTTTTGCAAGGACAATGCAACAAGTGACCACATACTGGGCCATAAAGCAAGGGATTAAAATCATTCTGAGCATGATGTGACTACATGCATTCAATCTAGAAATAAATTACAAAAAGGATAACTAGAAAAGCCCCACACACTTGGAAGTTAAGAAACACACTTCAAAGATGATTTCATGACAAAAAAGCTCAAAAACAGGCAAAAATAGAGAGACCCTCTAGGGCCTGGGAGATGGGAACCCCATCAGTTTTGGTATGTTGGGACAGTGGGATGTGTGGCCATCCCACCCCACTGTTCCCGAGTTGTTTTTCAAAGCCAGCACTTACTGATTACCTAGTGTGTGCCGGGGCTGTGTGTTCTCTGGCGACATCACCGGGAACCTCTGTGGCGGGTCCCGTTCTCATCTCCATTCGACAGAGGAGAAAGCTGAGAAATCAAGTGACTCATCCAAAGCCACCCAGCTATAAAACAACTCAGGGCTATGGGACTCCATGCTTTTAATTACCTGTGAAGCTGGTACAATTACTATTCCCAGTTTTCAGATGAGGAAACTGAGGCTATGGCACGAGGCCAATAAGTGGTAGGATTTGAACTGGGGATTTGAACCCAGGTCTAGATGGGTGGGTGTTTAGCCTTTACAGAATGGGAGACTGAGTCTGAGGGCTGCTGGGACTTGCATGGGAACATGCAGCTGGGAGTGGCGCCAGGCTGAGATTCAGGCCTGAGCTTCTAGAAAGGGAAACGAGTCTGAGAGGAAATGACCACAAATGCCTTCTACTGCCCCTCAGACAGGAAGGAAAGGACAATGCCCCAGATAGACTGAAGGGGATGGCTCCCCCCTCCACTCCCAGACACAGGGGCCCAGGGCTGACAGGGGCCCTTTATCATGAGGTCTCAGGGATGGGGCAGCTGAGCAAACAGTAGCCCCCTGGCAACAACACAAAATGGCCATTGAGGACAGTCCAGGCCTGGGGGGAGGGGGTGGGGCTGTTGTGACCAGCCCCCAAGTGGAGGAGGGAGGTGCTGCCTACAGGGCACCATTCCCCAACTCTTTCAACTTGATGAGGCAGCTAAGACACTGGCCAGGGATCACACAGTCTGTCAGCTCTGTACACTCTGGGTAGAGGAGCAGGTGGCGCCTGTGGGAGCCCGAGCACCGCTGCGGGCATGAGATGAGCCCAGGAAGCTATAGATTGCCTATACTTAGCCCTGGGGCCCCAGCCTGAGGCGGCTTGGAGCAGCCCTAGCCCAGAGAGGCCCAGCAAGGAGCTCAAGGTCACACAGCGGATGGAGGCTGCTGCTCTCTTCCTGCCCTGCCAGAGCTACTCCCACTTTCAGGCTGGAGCTGTTTCCTATCCCACCGCTGTCTCCCAACCCCCATCTACTGGCTTGTCTCCTTGGAGGGCAGCACAAGCCAGATCAGGTTTCCACAGGGCATGTGGGTGCCAGGTGTGGCTGAGACAGTTGGGAGGGCAGGTGGGCAGAGGGGGCGGTAGCTGCAGGAGGCCCCAGGGGATCGGACCCCACAGCAGCTGCCCTGCACCTGCTCTGGGCTGCCTGAGGGGGCCAGGCGCCCCGTAGTAGACCAGACCCTGAGCGTGCACCCTGGTTCTGCCACTGTCACTGGCTGGTAGTCCTGGTTTTGCGTATCTTCCTCTCCCGGGCCCTCCATTTCCCCATCTGCACACCACCCACCTGATGTGATGATGTAATGAGGTTTGCCTAGCATGGTGCCTGCTGCCACTGTGAGGGCTGGGTTATTATTATTATTACTTCCCCCCCGCCCCCGGTGGCCTGAGGAGAAAAGGTCAGAAGGCCAGAGAACCTCTGCACAGAGGCCTGGTGGGCCACTTGACCCCTGGAGCTCACTTCTGCCTCTCCAGCAGCCAGCACTGGCTTCCTAAAGCCCAATCTGCGCCATCTCCCAGGGCTCGCGGAATACCCTTCACTGCTCCCCACTACTGTACAGCACAGTCCATACACCTTGTGAAATTGGAGTCCTTCTGTCTGGAGCAGGGCCAGGGGCCCAGAATTACCCACCCCTACCCCGTGCTCTTCCTCCTGACCTTTCACCCCCTCAAGGAGGGCCGAGGTTCCTTCTCGCACCCTCTGGGTTCTATGACATCTACTTTGAGAACCAGTGCCTAAGGAACGTGGTCCAAAGCCCTTAGCCCAGTATTTATGGCCTCCACTGCAGGCACCTCTCCTCAGCTTCTCATTCTGGTTTTCCATAGATGTCCCCCAGGTGGTCCAGCACCCCCCCCAGACCCCATTCCTGCCTCGCAGACTTTCTTCTTCCTGTTTTACATCAGCAGATACCTTTTGAACTCTAGAAGCCCACAGTCTCCTCCCAGAAGACCTCCTCCACTGTCCAAAGTCCCATTCCTCCGCCCCGAGCCCTCTCAGGCCCTGCAGAGCTCGGCTGGCAGGCTCAGAAGGGTTGAGGGGCAGGATTGGGCATGAGCAGGAGGGAGAGATTCAGGTAGGACAAATCCAGGGGGGTCGAGGACAACACAAAGAATGAAAGAAGGAAAAGGAGAAGGAAAAGGAGAGGAGAGGCTGGTGTGGGGTCTGGCAGGATGCCCATCCCCTCCCTTCTCCCCCATCCCACCCTGAGGCCAAGCCCATCACCCTCCTAGCCCCTCCCAGGCTCCAGTGGTAAAGGGGATTCCAGGAGCCCCATTTCAGGGCCCAAGGTGGGCCAACAGCCCAGGGGACCAGTGGGTAGGGAATAGGACCTACAACCCAGCTTGGAGCTCTTGTCCTTCAGTCCTCTGGATAAAGTGTCAGGCCAGGGCTGGTCCAGGTTCCACCTGGGGCCACACGGGCTGGACTCAAAGAAGTAATAGGACAGTGAGCAGAGCAGTGCCGTGGCTGTCTTGCTGATGCTGTTGTGTCGGTCAGCCTGGGAGCTGCAGGTTCCACCTCTCAGGGCTCAGCACTGGGCTACTTCCCAGGGAAGGGACAGGTCCCTCACAATTCCTAGGAGGAGGGGGGTACGGTGACCAGATGCCAACTTTCACAGATGACCCAGAGCGGGTCTAGGCTTCACCCTCCCCCTAACCCTTTGCCCCCAGAGCCAGGATGGACGCAGGGAGACCAAGGAGCTGGGTACCAACTTCTTCTGGAGCTTCTCTATGCAGCGGTTGGGGGAGGCTGAGCCAGCCTGGATAGGGATGGACATCCGGGGGGACTTAGGCCAGTGTCCTAAGGCTTCACCATTTATCTGGTTCTGAGCAAGGAAATATTGCATGCCTTTTCTCAGGGCATCCATGCAAGTAACTGGTGGCTCGGTGTCTACTGAGCACTTACACCCTGCCCGGCCCATGCTAGGCTCAGGAGGCCGCCAGAGCTGGCCCTTACACTGTGGAGAGGGCAGTGGGGGCCATGGAAACAGCTCGCATGGGCTCTGACTTCAGATAGCTTGGGCCTCCTTCTCATGTGAAGGCTAAGTCCTGGGCATGTTGAACCTCAGTTTCCCCCTCTGTGAAATGGAGGTGAAGCTTCCCACCAGGTGGGATCATTATGAAAAAATCATATGATCTCAACACCAAAAAAACAAGCAATCCAATTAAAAAATGGGCAGAGGACCTGAGTGGACATTTCTCCAAAGAGGACACACAAATGGCCAATAGACATGTGGAAAAATGTTCAACATCACTAATCATCAGAGAAATGCAAACAAAAACTACAATGAGATATCACCTCACCCCAGTTAGAATGGCCATCATCAACAAGACAAATAGTAACAAGTGTTGGAGAGGCTCTGGAGAAAAAGGAACCCTCATACATTGTTGGTGGAATGCAGATTGGTGCAGCCGCTATGGAAGGCAGTGTGGAGGTTCCTCAAAAAATTAAAAATAGAATTACCATATGACCCAGCAATCCCTCTCTTGGGTATCTATCTACCCACAAAATCTGCAAATATTTATCTGTAAAGATATATGTGCTCTGATGTTCATTGCATCTTTATTTACAGTGGCCAAGACATGGAAACAACCAAAGTGTCCTTCGACAGATGATTGGATAAAGAAGCTGTAGTATATATACGCAATGGAATACTACTCTGCCATAAGAAAAGATGAAATAGTGCCATTTGCGACAACATGGATGGATCTTGAGATTATAATGCTAAGCGAAATAAGTCAGACAGAAAAAGTTGAAAACCGTATGATTTCACTGATATGTGGGATATAAACCTGAAAACAACAAAGGAACAAGACCATCAAATGAAGAAACAAAAACTCATAGACACAGACAATAGTTTAGTGGTTACCAGAGGTTAAGGCGGGGGGCAGGAGGTGGTAGATGAGGGTAAAAGGGATCAAATGTGTGGTGATGGAAGGAGAACTGACTCTGGATGGTGAACATACAATGTGATATATAGATGATGTATTACAGAGTTGTACACCTGAGATCTATGCTGCTTTACTAACCACTGTCACCCAAATAAACTTAAAAAAAAAAAAAAAAAGAATAAAACCACACGAAATGAGAAATGTGAAAGGGAAACCAAAACTGTAGTGATGGGAGCTGTATATAAAATACATAATGCGGCCCTTGATTCATTCATTCACGTATTCATTCATTCAAAAAGCATTTTTAAGATCTTCTCTGGACTCAGCCTGAGATGGGACTGAATCACACTGAGAAAGGACCTGAGTTCAGGACTCATGTGGTCTTGGGTGAGTTACCCCCCTCTCCGACCCTAGTCTCATCTGCAGAAAATGGGGCTGTGGTCCCTTCTGAAGTTCCATCACTCCAGGCAGGCCCTCAGTGCTGGGAGTTTCATTCCCTCCCTCTCTTTCTTTTCTGACTTTTGTTGGGCTGTGACTAGTTCTTTCTGGATACAGTGAGAGTAGCAGGTGGGGCTTGACCCCAGGCTACTAGTGCGGAAGACAGTCAGGGGCCTGCAGGGGCACTGCCACACTGCCCATGGAGAATCAAGCAGCCATTTCCTGAGCACCTACCTGCTTCTCCGAAAATAAGACCTAGCTGGACAATCAGCTCTAATGCGTCTTTTTTATATTATATAAGACCCGGTCTTTATGATATGATATGATATGATTTATTATATTATACCCAGTCTTATAGTAAAATAAGACTGGGTCTTATATTAATATTTGCTCCAAAAGACGCATTAGAGCTGATTGTCCGGCTAGGTCTTATTTTCAGGGAAACATGGTATTACCTGGGAGGCGCCAGGCCTGGAGCTCTGTTTACTTTGTCTCATTTCAGTAGCAACGCCTCCCTTCTCAGAGCCCCTTGGACCAAACATCACCATCACCGTTTCCACTTTACAAAGGGTTCAAAGCAGAAGTCACTAAGAGGACACCCACCTCTCAAACTGTTCACATCAGTCCCCTTAAGGAGTGAAGCTAGAGGCACAGAGGAGTGAGCAGACACCTGTGTCTTTCATTTTTTTAGCCTTCTATACACACATATATATTTTTTGCAGCCAGTATGTAATTTAAAACATTTTTTCAAATTGAAAACATTGGTTTGTGTGCTAGGAATAAAGCTGTGTAGAAATGTGAGGCCCGGATGAAGCACGGAGAGGTCAGACAGACCCAGGTTCAACTCCCCGTGCCTGCTGCAAGACCCACTCCTTCCATGTCTGCAGCTGCCGCACGGTCAGAGTGGGGCTCAGCCCAAGTGAAGAATAACAAGGATGACTGTCCCTGTGTCCTCAAACTGCTCTTTAACATTGTTATGTCCAGGACATTCTAAGAATTTAAAAAATCAAATGAAATGCCATTCAAGTTCTCTTAGGCTGGGGTGTGGCCCTGCCTCCACAAGCCAGATGAGCCCGTAATGGGGTCCCTGCCCGGCCACCCACCCCTGCCCCTCATTCTGTCCTAATCTGGGCCTGGCAGCAGGAAGGTGGTGTGTTCAAGACCTCCATGGTGCTTGTCCCAGGGCCCCAGAGACTTCTCCTACTCTGTAAGAGTCACTGGAACGTGGGAGAGGCCCAAGGGGCCTGTGGGTAACAGTCCCTGAACCCCAGACCTTGGAAGGCAGGCACTGGGCCACCAGCCCACGTGGAGCGGTGTGGGTGGTGGTCAGGCCCCCTGAGCTTCTCGGGTTTCTTGTGGCATCCGGGTCACTTTGCTACACAAACAGAACAGTCTTAGAAAAAAACATGCTAAAAATATAATAAAGTAAATAAGTAAGACCAAATTTCTAGGTCTAGTAAATTGTACTCCAAGAGAGCCAGAGTGAAAGATGTAACTCTGACACCACAAGAATGGCCCAGAAGCCGGAAGCCAGGAGAGAAGAAAGCACCACTGTCTCTTTTCTAGAAAGCGTGAATCCAGTAGTTATGGACTAGTTCACCTGACAATAATTGCCAAGCAAGCTCTGGACAGTTTATCCAGTAGTAGTTTGAGAGTGCTCAGAAAAGGAAGCAGCGATGAGAAATGCCAGCGAGGTCACTGGGCATTAAACCTAGTCGCGCTCTCTTGCCTCTCTCCTTTAATAACCCCAATCCAGACACATCTACCTGTGTTTCCGTAAGGCCTGGGAGTGTTTCTTCCCATCATCTGGGCTACAAAGAAAAATGTCGACTCACCATGTTACTTTAATAACACGGCGAACCAACACAGAGCACTGACTATATGCCAGACCCTGTTCCAAGCCAATACTTGGGAGTTAATACTTGGCATGTATTAACTCCATCCTCAAGCCAAACCCTATGAGGTGAATAGTAATCATTACCCTCACTGAGGATGTCAGGAAAAGGAAGCACAGAGCAGTCAGGTAACCTGCCCAAGGTCATAGCTGGTGGGGTGGTGCAGCCAGATTTGAACACAACTGTCTGGCTCCTGAGCCCACAGGTGCACAGCTGGTTTTACACTGACCTAGAGATCCTGAATTGATTAACAGAGGAGTCTGGAGGTGGGGGTAGAAGCCCGGATTTTACCAGGACTGCCAATCAAGATGCCCCGCCCTCTGTTCGCCAAGGAGTGGGCATGTGACTCCCGCTGGGCCAATCTTATGTTCACCGAGGACCGTGACTGGCTTAGGCTTTTCCTGGATTCTCAGCCCCTACTTCCTGTTCTCGCCTGGCGTGCAAGGTTGCAGTTCTACCCATCTTTGATTCCCCCAGCCCCTTCCCATATGGTCCCGTTTGGCCATTGATGGTTTCTGTTGTTTGCAACCAAAGAGCCCTGCTTGAGGTAGGAGTTCATTGCTCTTCTCCCTCCCCAGATCTGCTCCTAAGGGAGTGGACCCTACCCCCACCCAGTTAGTCCATGATCCTGATCGGTGCAAAATAAGTGAGACTCACTGGTGGTCTCTAGTGATAGACCACAGGGCTCTGCCCTTACCGTTGCCCCATTGATCATCATTTTCACAATTTGGATTTAGAACACAGAAGGCATGCTCATAAAATTTGCAGCTGCCACAGTGCAAAATTAATGCTTTGTGCAATAGAAGCCAGACTACAACACTTTCAAGACTAGATGGCTGGATGGAAGCCAAGAAGATGACATTTAACCAACAAAATGTAAGGTCTTCATGTATTTCCGAAGAATCCATTGTGCAAGTACCAGATAGGGGAGAGTTGGCTAGACCATGGGAAAAAGCTCTCACTGCAGACTCAGTGAGTCACCAGAATAATGTAGCTGTTAAAACACAAATGCGCCTAGTAATACAGGCTGCATTACTAGAGACTGTGTCTAGAAAACAGGAGATGATGGTACCTTTCAACTTGGCCCTTTCAGCCTATACAGAGAGCATGTTTCCAGCTCTGGTCTTGCACTTTAGGAGGGACAATGACAATTACATTGCACTGGGCAGAACCTGAGCCAGTGTAATACTTCTGCTGCCACCACAACAGTGACATTAGTGCCCCAGCCCCTGCCATAGACCACACTCTGCAGGCGCAGCCCCTGCCAAGCATGAAGCCAGACAGCCCCTGATGACCAGGTCCTCTCTACATCATGCGGTGGTCCTGGGCCCCTTGGGGGAGCCTGGCAAAGGGCATATGTGTCTGGGCTCTAAGCTAAAGGGACAAAGGAGTATGTCACAGCCTCCTGCCTGCTGTGAGCACTTACTGCACATCAGGTGACCTTGATGGGCACCATCTCACTACTTCCTCAACAAGGCATCCACTGTGAGTGCCCACATTTTACAGCTGAGGAAACTGAGGCACTGAGAGATCAGGTGGCTTGTCCAAGGTTACAGAGTTGGTCGTTGGCAGAACCCAAGCTTAACCCAGACCTGTGGCTCTAATGCCCCATCTCTGGAGCAAGAGCTCTGACTTAGTCTGGGGCATGGGCAAGGCAAGGCCGCAGGGGTGAGGGGAGTGATAGCTGAGTTAGACTGGAAAGTAAGCACAGGCCAAGGGGTGGGGAACCCTGTGTGCACAGGCCCAGGATGGAGAAATGGAAGAAAAGTCCCTGTGGTTGAGTTTAGGGAGCAAGGTGGGAGTAGGGACAGTGGCAGGATGAAGCAGGAGAGGTGAACATGATGCTTTGGCCCCTGAGGCCCCTGGAATTCATGGTGGGTGGTTCCAACCAGACCCCTGGGTTGAGGAGAAAGATTTTAACCCTAGCTCCACCCCTATTGGCAGAGGTGTCCCTGGGCCTGGTGGACAGGTCTGTCTAAATGGCTCTGGGAATGATGAGCTGGGCTCTCAACTAGGTGGCTGGGGAAATGCCAGATGGGTCACGGGCTGGGGGGTGCCAGCAGAGGGCCTGGGAAGCCAGCTATGGGGGAGCTGTGTCTGGGACCCATGTCTAGGGGTGAGGGGTGGCTTTAGAGGTCCAACTTAGACGGGTCCCTGAAGACTCAATTCAGTGACCTGGGGCCCTCTGGGCATTAGGATGGGGGTGGGGCTGCCTCAAAGCTGCCATTGTCACCCCCTCTCCCGCCTGACTGTCTGGGACCTAAAATAGAGCAGGAGTTCAGCCGATCTCACGAGAAGGGTTTCTGGCAAAGAGGTCTGTGGGGAGGGGTGTGAGTCACCACTGGGAACCCTTGAGTTTGAAGCTCCCAAAGCCCAGCTGCCCCACCCCCACCCCAGGGAATCTGGAATCCACTGAACAGTAGGGCGCACGGTGTCTCAGCCCCACCCCTGTCCTACTGTGGGGAGGAGGCTGGGTAATAGACCCAGCTCTGCCGTAGAGGTGTTGGATGACTGGGCCAAATCTGCCCCATCAGGACCTCAGTTTCCCAGATGTACCAAGAGTCAGGGAGCTGGACAACTGCTGTGAGACCCCTGGAATTCATGGCAGGTGGTCCCGATATAGGTCCCAGGGTCAGACAGGCATGGGATGAAGTCCCATTTCCTTTCCTGTTGGCTGAGTGACCTTGGGCAGGTCCCCTCTCATCTTGGGGACTCAGTTCCCTCATCCGTAAAATGGACAGTGAAACCAAGTCCTGTTCTCCCCCGTTTCAACTTGAGCTATCCAGCAAGGATTCTGACAGCTCCTGGGGCCTCCCTCCACATCCTTAGATGGCACAATTTGTGCTGCCAGTAACGTTAACAGTGACCCCACATCCTGGAGGACAAAAATGGGTATCATTTCTAGTCCTCTCCATGGGAGCTCTTCAGCTCTGCGGTCCAGTTTGGAGCCCTTGGGGGCAGGGATGATCCTCCCCATGGTGCAGATGGAGAAACAGGCTGGTGGAAGGGATCTGTGGGTCCTATGCAAACTGATCGCCGGGGTTCGGTGCAGAGGGATAGGCAGGCGCATTGTGTGGGGCTGGCGTGCCCTCTCGCGGCAGCAGTGCGCGGCTGGAGCTGCCCAAGTCCCTTGTAGGAGCCGCCCACGGTCCTGCCTGCTGCGGCCCCACCTCCCCGGAGCTGAAAACTGTCTCTCCTGGTCCGTCTCCTCCTGACTTCCCAGAGACCCCTATGGCGGCTGCACGCCCCGCCCCGATTGCCATGGAGACCGCTTGTACACAGTTTCCCCCTTCCACTTGCCCTAAGTCCCGGGCCTGCGGGCCAACCAGCGCCCGCCTAGGAGGGAGCCCGCGGGGCTGGCCCGGCCGCTGGCCCATGAACAGCGGGGCCCCAGGGACGCTGGTCGTGGGGAGAGTGAAATTCTTCGGCCGGCACCGCGGAGAGGTGAGGCCAGTGGGCTCTGTCCAGCCTCTAGGCTCGCGGCTGGAATAGTTCCTAGGTTTGTGTGGCGGGAACTCCCGAGTGCTCCCTGGGCTCCAGCTCCAGAATGTGCCCTAGATTCTAAGCTCTGGCTCCCGAGAGGGCTCAAACTCCTGGCTGACTCCAGTGTTCTTTGGACTCAGGGCGTAACAGTAGATTTTGATCTAATTCTGGACTCCAGCTCTATAATGGGCTCTTGGCTCAGAATCTGGTTCTAGAGAAGGTTCTAGCCTCTGGCTTCAGGTTCAGGATTTACAGGGCTCCACAGAGCTCCAGGCTCTTGGCTCTGACTGCAGAGTGGTTCCTGGGTTCTGCGCTCTGGATGTAGAGTGAAGCGTGAAATCCCCTCTCCAACCCCAGGCTTCTGGGGGCCTGTTTGGGGCTGGCCCAGGAGTTTGGGGGCAAGGATGAACAGACAAGTGTTTCTTGCCCCAGAGTAGGACTCCTTGTGTTCTCACTTCAGGTCAACTCTTCTGCCTTCTCTCCCGATGGCCAGATGCTGCTGACAGCTTCGGAGGATGGCTGTGTGTATGGCTGGAAGACCCAGAGCGGGCATCTGCTGTGGAAACTGGGTGGCCACACAGGTGGGGCCTCAGCCAGGATGGGGAGACTGGGGTTCATGTTCTGGCATTTTGCAGAGCCTACCGCACTAACCTGACCATTGAGCTGGGCAGCACGCAAGATAGCCTGGGCAGGGCTGAGGCAGGAGGGAAAGGAGACAGGACCTGATCTCTGGGGCTAGAGCCTTTGACTCTAGCAGACCGATTCAGAGTCTACCACTTAAACAAATTGTTTTAAAAAATGTATTTACCATCTTAACCATTTTTAAGTGTACAGTTCAGTGCTGTTACATCCGTTCACTGTTGTGCAACTAGTCTCCAGAACTCTTTTCATCTTGCAAAACCAAAACTCTATACCCATTAAACATCCTATTCCTCCCTTCCCCAGCCAGCATCTGCCTTTCTGCTGTCTATGAACTGGACGATTCTAAGTACCTTGTAGAAGCGGAATCATACAGTATTTCTCTTTGTGACTGGCTTACTTCTCTTAGCGTGTCCTTAGGGTTCATCTATGGTATACTATGTTTACTGTAATAGCGTCACGCCACCTCTTTGTCTCTTACTTCCTCCTATTTAGAATGGGGCTAATAGTTGCTATCCCATAGGGGTACTGAGATAATGCAAACTGCCTAGTGCCCAGTAGATGTACTCAGTAGATGTAACGTAACTGAGACTAAGAAAACATACAGTAATTAATCATAGGGAATAATGCTATAATAGGGAAAATCCAGGGGAGCTCAAAGGAGGCACTGAACCTAGGCTGGGCTGTTGGAGTTTCTGGGAGGCGCCTGCATTTGATTGGGTATTGATTTTCCAAAGGGGCAAATAGGGGCTGGGTGTTCCAGGCCCAGGCGCCCAGAAATTTCTAGGTGGATGGTGAGGGTTAGGCGAGTGAGGACAGATGACGTAGGCGGAGGCTGGAAGGATCAGCAGGTATCAGACTGCGAGCCGGAGGTGGAGGACATGCCCCGTTCCCTGACCACAGCCCCCTGCTCCAGGCCCCGTGAAATTCTGCCGCTTCTCCCCTGACGGCCGCCTCTTTGCCAGCACCTCCTGTGACCGCACCATCCGCCTGTGGGATGTAGTAGAAGCCAAGTGTCTGCAGGTCCTAAAGGGTGAGTGGGCTGGATGGGACTAGGAGCCAAGATGGCAGCCCGGGGGTCCCTTTCGGACCTTGCTGTGTCCTGTGCCACCTCACAGGTCACCAACGGAGTGTGGAGACGGTCAGCTTCAGCCCTGACTCCAAACAGCTGGCATCGGGTGGCTGGGATAAGCAGGTGGTGCTCTGGGAGGTGCAGGTATGTGGAGGGATAGCCAGACAAGAGGCCTGGGATCCAGATGGGACACACACCCTCACCCTTCACACTGGTCGCAGAAAGGTCGCCCCATCTTCCCTACTGCCAATGTCCATACCTGGCACCCAGGACCCCCTGGCATCCAGCTGCAGCTACTTCCCCACACACATCAGCTCTCATGCCCATGAGGTTCCCCCTGCCGGGAATGCCCTCTCAAGGCCTGGAAAGCCGCACGGGCTGTTGTCCTATTACCCAGGTAGCCCGGTAAGGAGGGCCTGGGTCTGAGCCATCTGCTGGCACTGTAAAGCTTCTGGGCTGCCCTCCGAAGCTCAGGGATCTTTCCTTCAGTCTGGCCGGATACTGCGCCACTTAGGAGGACACCAAGACTCCGTCCAGAGCAGTGACTTCGAACCCAGCTCAGACTGCCTGGTGAGCCACACCACCTCTGCCCCTAAAAGTTGAGTGGGAAAGTGGGTGCCCCACCCATTTAGGGCTGAGCAATGGTTAGAATTCTAGACCTCGACTGGGTGACTGCTCTTCTGAGCCTGTCCCCTTGTCTGCAAGGTGGGGATTCAGCAGGGTTTGAAGTGGTGCCTGCTTTCTGAGTCTGCTCAGCTAGGAACCAGGAGGGCGGGCGT
Source organism: Rhinolophus sinicus (assembly GCF_036562045.2). Lineage (NCBI taxonomy): Eukaryota > Metazoa > Chordata > Mammalia > Chiroptera > Rhinolophidae > Rhinolophus > Rhinolophus sinicus. Next base: position 180,106,527 of record NC_133754.1, read on the forward strand.
GGATTGGCTGGTTCATGCTCATGGCAGCTGCCTGCAGGCTACTGGCTCCTGGGACGCTACCATTCGCATCTGGGACCTTCGGACAGGGACCCCAGCCGTCTTCTACCAGGAACTGGAGGGTCACAGTGGCAACATCAGCTGTTTGTGCTACTCAGCCTCTGGTCTCCTGGTGAGCTGGGCTGCCCTGAATTCTAGGCCATTCTGTGGCCCAGTAAGTGTGCAGACTCCAAACGCATGGGCTTAGAGCTGTCTGCTGTCTAGGCATCTGGTTCCTGGGACAAGACCATCCACATCTGGAAGCCCTCGACCAGAAGCCTGCTTGTCCAGCTCAAGGGCCATGTCACCTGGGTGAAGAGCATAGCTTTCTCCCCTGATGAGCTGCAGCTGGCCAGCGCTGGCTACTCGCACATGGTAACCCCACCCCACCAGGCCTCTCTCCCTGGCAATCTCCTACCCACCAATGTCCTCCCTACCAGAACCCTCAGCACTGTCCAGAGGTCCACATCCCTATTTGCCCTAAACAGTAGAGTGCCAAGGGCAGCACTCTGCGCTGCTCCATGTTAGTGACATTTTTATGACAAATAGCTTCGGGGGAAAGGAAATTGTATTGCACTCAATTTTTGCTTCAGATATTACGTTGGCCATATTAAATACACCTCCCAGACAACAAAGCCCAGATCAAGAGGATAAGATGCTGGCTAGGGCTCATCCCCAAGGTGATTTCAAGGATGCTTTTGTGGTAGGCCTCCCTGTCTTTCTGCTTGATTTTGTTTCCAGGTCAAAGTCTGGGACTGCAAAACAGGAAAGTGCATTGAGACCCTGAAGGTAAGGCCTGTGGCCATAGCACCCAACGGCAGTGAAGGCCTGCCAAGAGGCTGGGGGTAGGCAGGACGTGTATCCCCCAAGCCCACTGACATGTTTTTGGCAGGGAGCCCTGGATGTGGCCCACGACTGCGCCTTCACCCCAGATGGGAAACTTTTAGTGTCTGGAGCTGCTGATTAGGCAAGACGCCAAATCCACTGGCATGATCAAAGCATCCACAGCCTCTTGAATGTAACATCACCACGCATGGCTCTCAGATCTCATGCCCCTTGCCTCTCCCTGCCCAAGGCCTATGAAGCCTGGCAGAATGAACTTGTGAAAGGACAGTCAGGGCACTTCCACGCCACAGGCCCAAAGTAACCGTAAGAGCACCTAACAGATCCCTGAGGCCAGGACTGCCACGGACCCACACCAGCCCCTCTCTCTGGCACAGTTAGCTGAAACCCCTGCAAACACAAAGCAATGTCAGCCAGTTTGTGCTTTATTGACGCTGTGATGCTCAGGCCTTGACCGCATACTTCCGCAGTGGGTACAGCCGCTCCTTCCGCTGCTGCTTCTTGGTCTTCAGGTTCTCTTCGTGCTTGTTGAGCCGGCGGCGCATGGCACGCGTTTTCTTGGGCCGAAGATCCAAGGGCTTGTACTTCTTGCCCTGGGTGACGGAGAGCAGGAGGAATCTGAGGACCAGGGTTTATGAGCTTCTGCAGTAGCTAAGGAAGCCCCAGAGGTTGGAACTAAGGTGTCAGGAGGGCACTGGGAAGCCCTGGGAAATGACTAAGGTGCATGGCTGGGCTGGGGAAGTTAACTTGTAGACACGAGCGTAAAGAGCTGTCTATGACACCCAGCCCAGTAGGGGACTGTCAACATGGGACTGGAGACAGACCGAGATGTAATACGCAGGCCATACACCCCGCTACTAGTTCATGTAATTCTCCCAAGTTCAAGGTTTGGGGGAATCATCCCCATTTTTAAAAAGTCTGTTGAGTTACAGAGCTGAAAAGCCCGTAAACCTGTCTGAATACCAGTAAAGCTATGGAGGAACTGGGGTTTGCACCCAATCACCCAACTTCCTACTTGTTCTCTTTCCACCTACCCGACTTCCTGCCATGGAGTCAACATCACAGCCAACCCAGTAAGGGGCACATGGCATCCACCAAGTCACAGCAGTGGGGGGGTCCACTGTTCTGTTGGCTTAAATTACGCCAGCTGGTGTGTATGGGAGGGCTGAAGGCGGTACTCAGTAAATCTGGAGGCTGTGCCAGCTACCTGTGGTGTTCCCTGTGACAATGTTCCCATTTAACACGAGTCCCAGAGGGAAGATCTGGCTTGGCCAAGGTCACCCTGCTCAGGGGCAAAGCCCCCTTTCCTGCCCTCCTGCTCCCAGACCTTTAGCATCTCTCCATCTCTGGCTCCCACTAAGCGGGTCTAGACTAAGGCAGCTCTCATGGTCTCTCCTTTGTTCTGCAAAGGTCTCTGGGGCGCTCTTTGGCTTGAGGCCCTGTGCTGGGTGTTGGCTAGGTGACAATTAGACCTGGTTCCTGCTCAAGGAACTCCCAGCACGGTGGGGAAGACTAAACAGATAACAAATGGCCCATTGGTGGGGAGGTTTCACCTAGCAACTGGTAAAAGCCTCGAAAGCGATCAATGTGGACACCAGTTGAAAGGGGAAGAAAATGGTGCACAAAAGCCCCGAAGAATGACAGCACAGGCTCTTTCTGGAAATAACCAACAGCCTGGGTGGCGGGGTGAGGCACAGGACAGAGGACTGCAGAAAAAAACGCTAAGCAGATGAGGGAACCTGGAAGCATTTCCATGCTTTGTCCACTCATATCCCTCACATCAGATGACACAGGTCAGGACCTCGTGCCCCTTAGAACTCTGCTGCCCAACAGTGGCTACTAGCCCCACGTGCTGTTTACATTAAAAATTCAGTCTTCAGTCATCATAGCCATATTAAGTGCTCAACAGGCACGTGGCCAGGTGACTGTACGGGACAGAGCAGATAAGTGGACACACCTATCACCGCAGAAAGTCTACTGGACAGCGCGGACACAGGCAGAGACCTTACTCCCACCGAGTGGTGCCCAGCATGGGTGCACTCACTGGACGGTGGCAAAGACAACTCTTCCAGGCACCACCTCGGACTGGTCCCCTCAGAGCCTGATGAAAGCTTCTGACCCACTCCTCAGAAAAATGCTCCCAGACAAAAACACATACATCCAGGGGTGGCAGCACGACCCCCCTGCCACCTCACATGACAGTGTCCCCTGTGAAGCTAGCCCAGGCACGCCCTCTAGTTATTCAAACACTAATTTGGAAGTTGATGTGAAGCCATTTTATAGGTGAATTAAAGCCCCTAATCAGTTGACTTAATTAAGAGATTATCCTGGGTAATCTGGATGGGCCTGACAAAATCAGTTGAAAAGACCTTCAGGGAGGGCTGAGGTTTTCCCCAAGAAATCCCACCTGCGGGATAGCAGCTTCAACCTGTGTCATGAGTTCCAGCCTGCCCATGAGCTTCTCTTGCGGACAGCTAATAAGCAAGCCCCACAATCACATAAGCCAATTCCTTATAACAAAGCAAATGTCCACACACACATATAGTCTCCTATTGGTTTGGCTTCACTGCTTGAACCCTGATAAGACTAAGGGCCAGAAAATGCACCTGTTGAAATCTCCCAGGAGCACTCAATCCACTTCTCCCCAAGACGTGGTTTGGAACTTAGGCCCAATCACTCCATTAACTGTAGGTGACCCTGAACAACTTAACCTCTCTACGCCTCGAGGTCCTGATCCCCAAAACAAGACTGTTAGGTGCTTGGCAGTGACTGACAACACGGTGCTAGGCAGACAAAATATTTCAGTCAATCCTCACAGACCACCCCAACTCACTCAGCTGGTGACACTGCATCCAAAACTCAAGTTTCCAGCCAGACTCCCACCACACTGTTGATTTCTTGACAACTGCAGCCCCGAAGAAATGCAGTGTGCATGCCAAATGCTAGTGGAAGATGCTGGAAAGAAGGCGAACCCATCCACAAGCTGAGAAGGCTCTAGAAAGCCCAACCGTGTCTGGGCAAAGCCCGGCCCCCAAACCCCAGCAGAAGAATCTCTTTATACTGATCCCCTCGCCAAGGGAGGGCTAGAACTTTGCTCTCTGAAGCCAAGCACCCACACACACATACCCCCACTCACCTTGTAGAATTTCCTGAGGTTCTCTTTCTGAGTCTGGTTAATGACGGTGAGAACACGGGCGATGGATTTACGAACAACTCGGCTGCAAAAACAGAGACATCAGTTAAGACACACAGCGCTCCACAAGGCACCTCGTGTAATTAAGATCAGAGCCTGATGCAGACCTCACAGGGCAGCGCTATTCCCCACCAGCTCACCCATGTTCACCCAGGAGACACCTAACCCAGGCCGGAAGGAGGGTGTTCTCAGGGTGAGGCCTGAGAGACTGGGAGATGGGCATCCCAGGAGTGGGAACAGGGAAGGGCTAGAGTGTCCAGTGCTTCTGAGGAGCTGTGAAATGTTCACTGAGAAGGCTTAATAAGGAGTGGTGGAGGGCAGATCAGCAAAGCTCTTCCACCCCAGGCCACACATCCCAAGGCTATGAGCTGTCTGGAAGGAATCATGCTACAAGCTGGGCAACTAGGGTAATCTTAAGGACTTACCGCAGGGGCTACCTGGGAGGGGGAAATGTTATGGGGGAGAGGGGAGCCTGAAGCTAGGAACCAGCTGGAGACAGGTGAATCTGAGTCATGTTGATTAAGAGGCAGCTGGGGGACAAGAGGAGGCTCACTCAGCAGACGGCTGGTAAACCTTGTCTTGAGGATTCAGCATGAATCTTGCTTAAATGTTCCCAAGCTCAACCAACCCCCTCCCACCACCGTAGGAAGGGTGTTGAGGGCCCATTTTATAGAAGAGTAAAAAACTGGGTGTTGAGCCAACATGCCGTAGGGTAGGATGTGGCAGAAATGGAATTTGTGCCCAGGTCAACTGACTCTATTTACCCAACGAGGGGAAAAAAAAACAAAAAACCAAACGCTGATGGGAGGTAAAGAAAAAGGTCCAGTTAGGCTTTGGATGGCACGATTAAAATGAGTCTTTGGGGACACCCAGTTTTACCTCCAGCCAAAGAAGACAAGGGCACTGAGGGCAAAAGGACCCCACGGTCAAAGCCAGAGGGTCTCCCGCACGGCTAGGCGTGAGCAGGTGATCCCGGAAAAGCTGGTTAGGAGGGCATAACCACAGATCCATTGAACGGGCACTTAAACAGACACCTCCCTAAGACAACCTCAAATACCCTGATATACACTTATTCCATCCCCCGCCCAGAGAGGCCGCGGCCCGTCACTTACATCTTAGAGAGTTTGGAAGCTGCGCCACCAGTCACTTTGGCGACGCGTAGCTGGGACAGTTCCACCTTCAGGTCGTCCAACTGTTTCAGCAGCTCCTCCTTCTTCTTGCCGCGAAGATCTCGAGCCTTAATCTTGGCCTGCGTACCAAGAAAGGGTCTAGATTAAACGCCCGGCGGCGCCGTCTACTCCTCCGGCGCTCGTCGAGGCCTCCCCCACTGGCCACCCTCCCCCCGACCTGCGTTACGGTCAGCCCCAGGGGGGCGCGCGCCTCGCCATCAGCATCCCCACCCCAAGCTTGCTACGAGGCCGGGCCGCTATCCCCATTCCGCAGACTGTAAGACCGAGGCCGCGGCAGCACGCGCGCGCGCACCTTTCCTAGTCGAAGCCGGTAGGAAGGAGGAAAAGACCGGTTTGAGTGGCGCTAGGTCACTCCGCACGGCGCTCCACAGGCCCAACTGGCAGATGGGACCTCAGCGTTCACCCTGCGCCCTCCACCCCAGCTCCCGAACCCGGCAGCGCACGGATGGCACCCGATTCCACAGCCCTCACCATGGCTGCACAAATCACCAGAGCCGCCTCTCGCTCGCAGAGAAAGAGGAAAAGGGGCTGACCTCTGCAACTACTGCCGGGTGAGGGCGGGCGCGGCCAATGGCGTCGCAGAGAGGGAGCCCTGGCCCCACCCCTTCCGGCCCCCGCCAACGCCGCGAGGAGCACCGTGGTACAGCCCGCCCAATCCCTCTCTGTAGTCCCTGCTGCTTCCGAAGACCCCGGAGGTTACTTGAGTCCGTCCTCACGCGCTGAGCAGAGCAGTTGAGGAGACCAAAGCCTGCCCGGGATGAGAGGCAGTTTAGCAGAGATGGCATAGGATTCAAATTCGTCCACTCACTCAGTCATTTATTTATTCATTTACTCATTCATTTATTGGGTAAATCTTTGCAGGTCGCCCAGTTTGTGCTGCTCTGAGCGTGGCACCTGTGTTCAGGGAGTGGAGGAGATTAGGTTTGAGGGTTTTCAAAAATGAGTTAACACGGCCCCAGCCTCAGGAATTTAAAGTCCGAGGTGGGCGGGGTCAGACAGCTCTAACCCAACTCCATAAATGTTTTAGTGGAGGCAGCCATGTGGCCGGGGAACGAGCATTCATAAGCCTTTTTATTTAGTGAAACTGACCGGTTTTCAGATTCTTGCTCTGTTGCCTGGTGTTAGCTGAGACTCGGCAAATACCTTCCCCTCTTTGAGTCTGTTTTCTCATCTGTGAAATGAGGTATTTATGAGGATTTGGATGCTATCACCTGGAAAATTCTTATCGCAAGACCTGATGCGTAACAATCGCTCAAAATACCGCTATTAATGTTCCCGGTGAAATGAACATTTGAGTCGGGCCCTGAAAGTTAAAGGGGAATTCACAAAGCAAGGAGGGTGCTCAGGCTTTCTGACACAGCAGTTTTATTGTTGCCCCAACCAGCAATCAGTGCTTCAGTGTCACTCCATTGCCATTAACAAAAACATACCAACACCTCTTTGAGCTCTAGTTAATGCCAGATTGTCCCCATGTTGCTATCAGGTATCACTTCCAGGGAGCCTTCTCTCACCCCCTTCTGGAGTTAATGATCTTTAGCTTTGGAATGAATTGGGACACAACCTGTCTTGTGTCCCAAGCTTTATGTGCAATCCTGTCTTTATCCCCAGAGTTCAAATGTTCATGTATTGTCTCCACAGCCAGCCTGGAACTTCTCTGGGGGCAGAACCATGGTTGACACCTGGTTTTCCTAGTCTCCAGGACCTGCATGTGGATGCTTGTTGGATGAACGAATGAATGAGCCTTACCCCAGACCACAATGAGAGACTTTTAGGAAGTGGAAGGATATGGGAAGGAGAGGGCAGACGGAGGGCAATGTTGGCATGGATTAGTTTTAAATGGAAATTGAATAGTGCATTGGGTCTTTGCTGTCACATTTCCCAATTGCTTATAGTTCTATTAGAGCTACAGTGTTTCCCCGAAAATAAGACCTACCCCGAAAATAAGCCACAGTTAAGATCTCAGCCAGATACATTTAGTTCGTTATGATATTCCAGAAGATGACATGACTGTATTTGAATAAATGTAGATTGTTGTACATGAAAAAATAAGAAATCCCCTGAAAATACGCCCTAATGGAGCAAAAATTAATATAAGGCCCGGTCTTATTTTTGGGGAAACATGGTATACAATTGTGTACATCTTTTCTGGATTTGAAGTCGTCTGTGATTCCTGTTCCTCTTACATGCCACATCTGAGCCAGCTCCTAATTCTGTAGCCTCTGCCTTCAAAATATACCTGATCTCTTCCCACCACTCTATTGTCACCTGCCTGCCCTGAGCTACTACCATTGCCTGTCACCTAGACCATTGGTGTCCTCTTAAATGACCTCTCTACTTTGGCTCTTGCTCCCATGTGTTCTCAACACAGCTGCTAGAGGAACCCTTTCCAAAGTTGAGTCAGATCACATCACTGCTCTACCCAGAATTTCCAGGGCTGTCCCATGTGAGTTAAGATCACATCCTTTCCTCAGCCTGCAAAGCCCTATAGAATCCCCTCCACTTCCATGTTCTCTCTCTCTTCTGATCCAGTATGGCCTTGCTGTTTCTGGAATACACCAAGCCTGCCGTGCCTGAGCCTTTGCCTGGCTCCCACCTTCACTTCCTTCAGGTCCCTGATCAGTGTCACCCCCTCAGGGGGACTTCTCTTGACCACTTTAAGGTACTCACTCCCAGGCCCTGCATGTTTGTTTATTTCCCCCTCAGCACAGTCACCCTACCATAGTAGAGGTTTTTAAAATTCTGCCTTCCTGACTGGAATGGAGGTCCATGGTCATAAGCAGGTACATTATTTCATTCACCAGTTTATTTGGCGGCTATTTCCTTACTTGTAAAATGGTCATTTCTGGTGTAAAGTTCCCCCTGACCAGGATGTTCTGGGGACACGAATTTCTGCTGTCTGGTGGCCTGCCTGGGTCACAAAGATTTCTTCCAACATATGGAGCTGAACGGCAGACGGGCTTTGCCTGTTTCCAGGACCCCTGAGACTTTTATTCAGCACCTATTTCCGTACTGTAGGAGTATCTTTAGCATCCAAGATACCATATATACCATAGTCTGGTATATTTTTCGATCTGCAGACACAGTTCAATGAGAAATATTCAAATCAATAAAAACAAGTCACATTTCATTAACTACTGGCCTTTATTAAAAAGAGTACTATTATATGAAAACACGGACCCAGTTTAGTCTAAGGCTAAGGCCCATTAATGGAACCCTTCAAGTAACAGCCCAGGCACTTAATCCTAGCACCAGAGTCGTCCTTGACTGTGCCCTACCCCCTCCCATCCCCACCACCTCAGACTCTGGGCTTCCTACCAGGATATGCTCTCCAGCCAGGCACGACTCCTTAGCTCCCAGGACCTCGCCCTTCTTGCCAGGATGGTGGCCACAGGATCACCTTCATCTCTGCACCCATACACGCAGTGCCACCGCACCCTGAAGTCCAAAGGTCTTCATTGTCTTGTCAGCACCCTAGATACACTTTGAACGTCCTTAAAGTCTCCTAGTCCATTAACAACAGGGTCACTGTGTACAAGGCAGAGGCCGCCTCCTCTGAGCTCAGTGTGGAGGCGTTCACGGCTCCTAAAATCTGAGACTTAGGATCCTCCACCCCCGTCACTCCCCGGGGCTTAAGAACTACTACTCATCCCTCAGAACTCAGCTCGAAGATTTCTCCCCCAAAAAGCCTGCCCGGAATTGACATGCAGAGCCCAGCGCCTTCTCCTGCGGGCCCCGTGTCCTCTCAGTCTGGGGCAGTGATGACCCCCCGAGTTCGCGGCTGTGCACGCGCCGGTCCTTCCAGGGCCAAGGGCTCCTCGAATGCAGAAGGGAGGGCGCAGAACGAGGGCAGTAATTGCGTCCACGAGGCCCGGCCTGCATGCGGACAGTGCGCCAGCTCTTCAGACGAGAAGACTGAGGCGTCACGAAGATGGGACAGTAGCGTGTGGGTCGGGGCGACTACCACGCGGGTAATCCCGCGTTCCCAGCCACTCGCCTGCCAGTCTCCGCCCCTCCCTCCCATCTATACTTCCGGTTCCGGCGTGGGCCGGAAGTGGGCGGGCGGCGACTGCGCGCGGAGGAGGTGGAGGAGGAGCCGGTCGGCAGCTTCCCGCCCCCGAGAACGAGCCGGTTCGGAGCGGAGTGGAGCGGCGGTCGGGTCGGGAGCGGAGCTGGCTGAGCGGGCGCTGAGCCCCCGCCATGGCCCGGAACACGTTGTCCTCGCGATTCCGTCGGGTGGACATTGACGAGTTTGACGAGAACAAATTCGTGGACGAGCAGGAAGAGGCGGCGGCGGCGGCGGGCGAGCCAGGCCCGGACCCTAGCGAGGTGGACGGGCTCCTGCGGCAATATCCTTCCCAAGCGGGGCGGTCTGGGCTCCCCTTTGGCCCGGCCTTCTCACTTCCCTCACCCGGGCCCGGGCCCCTTCAGGCCGGCTCCCCACTCGTCTTACCCGCGACCCCTCTGGTCAGTCTCCCAACTCCCTTCCAATCCGGCTCCTGTCGGGCCAGGTTGTCTCAGTCTGAATGCTCCCCACTTCCCTCCGATCCGGTCTCCCCACTCCTCTTGTCCCTGGCCCCGGCTCCCGGAGCCTCCGTCAGCAGCGCAGCCCCACGCGGTCCCTAGACCCTGGTGGACCGGCTCTCGGCGCCCCAGTAATGTGCCGGACGTGTCTCCGGCCCTAACAGGCCGCTCACTTCTCTGTGAGGCCTCGTTCCTTCCCTTTGCCTCCTCATCCCCTCAGGCTGTCCGTTGGACAGCCCCATCTCTCCATCCCTCCCTTGCAGGAAATAGGGTTGTACTAGGGCTTGACCGGTAGGAGGGACCGAGGTGAGCCACCGGTGAGTAATTGAGCGGCCAGGGCGGCTCCTGGGCACACTTCTTGGCCCGATTGCAGCACCACACTAAAATAGGTGGGTGGATGGCTGCGGGGAAGAAAGGACACAAGAGGGAGCGAAGGCTAAAGTCTTAGTCCGGACCTGAGAGCTGGGATTGCGCACCTTCCACCCCAGAATCAGTCTGACCCTTCAGCTTAGTGCCACTCTTTCTCGCCTACTCTGTTTCCTACGAACATCTTGGGCTTTGGATCTTGATGGGCTTAGCGACTTTCAACAAGTGAGTTTTGCCTCCCTGCCCTCAATAGCCTTCTTGTGCAGGAAGCAGTGGTTAAAAAAAAAACAAACAACACTAGTAGTTTAGCGCTAAGAAAAACCAGAGAGCAAGAAGTGAAATGTAAAAGTAGATCCCCACAACTGGAAATAACTATTTTTGTGGCCACTGAAAACAAGCATTTAGAAAACAAGATTAAAAATAGAGGTGGTTGTCACAGCCTGGTTGGTCCCTTAGCAGTTTGAACACAGGAAACTGACTTATTCTCACAGGAAGGATTTTTCTTTATTTAAATGGTGTTACAGGAAGTGCTTGCCCCTCCTCCACACTTGCCCAGGGTAGGGTTGGAAGCTCATGCTGTATATAAATCAGGTTCTGAGTGTTTAATCAGTTGACTCAGCTTGGGAAGTCAGGCCCATAGACTGCCTTTGGGAGGAGTCCTCAGTGTTCCTCCAATGTGCCTTTAAAACAAAAACCTTCAGACTTTGTTTGGACAGGAGTGTGTTTTCAAAGGTGTATTTCCTGCCCCATCATGGTCACCTTGCTTACCCTATTGGTGGAATGGAGGCATGAGAATGGCCCCAGTGAGGGAAGGCTGGTTGTGCATCTGGGGTAGGACCTCACTCTTGGGCATGTGGTGCCAAAAGGGTCCAGGGTCAGGCCTATGGCCCGGAACCCTCCACAGATGGGAGAACAAGGTCTGGTTATCTGTTGTGTTGGTCCTGGTGCTGCAGGCATTTGTTGAAGGTCGTCTCTCGTATGCCCCTGACTAGTGATAGGTTCCTTGTCACTGCTTGGAGGCCTGGCTTAGCACCTCCAGGAGATAGCAGTGTCTCCACTAATGGCAGTATCAGAAACCCTGTTGCCATGGAGAGGGTACCTCCTGGGATTGGGGAAAGGGAGGTTAGTAGATGAGAACTGAAATCCTAGCAAACGTGGGACCCAGGGAGGGAAGTGGAAGGAACTAATATTTAGAGTCCTTACCATGTGCCAGATATTGGACTTAAATTAGATGATTGAATTTAAATTGTAGAACAGACTTCTAGGAGTCTTAGGACAGAGGTGAGGGCTTGATTGATTGGAGTGGGAGAATGTAGGGAGGAGACCTGCCCTAATACTGTATATGGAAGCGAGTCATGGTGAGAGATAACACATGAAGTAAAAAGAACATGGGCTGTGTACCCACACATACACCCACCTCCATCATGCAATAGCTGTGTGACCTTGAACAGGTCACATACCCTCTGAAGCTTAGCATCCTCTGTTAAAAGCAGGAGAAATGCTGGCCTTAGGTTCCATGGGACCACTGCTGGACAACATTCCAGAAGGCTTTGGCACAGTGCTGGGCACACAGCAGGTGTCCTGGACGTGCAGCTTGGGTCTGTGGGTGGAGTGCAGCAGAGGATTGTAAAAAGAGCTTGGCTTTGGAGTCAGGCGTACTTGGGTTTGAAAGGCCAGCTGGACAGCTTAGCTTTGTGACCTTGGGCAGGTCAGTTCCCTTCTCTGAGCCTCAAATTCATTGCCTTTAAAATGAGAATAATGATTCTTGTCGCAGAGTCGTTAGCTGTAATGAGATGACATGTGAAAGCACTTGGCACACAATCTGAGACCTTGTAGGGATTTTAAAGTAGTAGTAGTTCCTTTTCTTCCTCGCTGAAGCACCTTCGGTCCTCTGGGGCAGAGATCTGTTCAGAGCAGTGGTTTTGAGTGCTTTTGCACTCTCTACTCCCCCTGAGGAAATGTGGCAGTATTGGGAGATGTTTTGATTGTCACATCTTGGGAGGTGCTACTGGGATCTAGTGGGTAGAGGCCAGGGATGCTGCCAAATATTGTATGATGCATAGGACAGACTCCACATCTGTCATCTGGTCTAAAACGTTAGTAGTGTTGTGGTTGAGAAACCCTGATCTAGAGGAGACTAGGGTTGGGCACGGCTCCCCAGCCTGCACAGCCGGTTGTCTGGAAGGGCCTGAGGCCAGCTTGGTAAATGGTGTGCCCTCCCTGCTCCCCAAATCTCCCTAGCTGCTGAAGGCCCTCTACCCATCCACACCTGCAGTGACTGCTTGTAGACTGGCAGTTCTGAGGTAACTGACTGCCCCCATGGACTAGTTACCCTACCTTTCCCCATCCACCGTCTGAGTGACTTTGTTTGCCAACCTTGCTGCTGGATAGTGAAGAGCACCAGCCTACATTTCCTTTTAAGCCTGTGGGACTCTGCTTATTGCTCTGGGACACCAAAAAAAGAATTCTGAGGTAGAAGTTATCAGTGGCTAATGTCACACTGGCACTTGCCTGGCTGGGGAAGAGGAATTCTAAAGCTGCTAGATAATCAGGGGTGGGCTGCCTCTCAAATGTGGAAAGTGGATCAGAGCCCAGCCAGGGGCCGGGAGCTGGGCTGGAGTGGCTGCAGGGTGGCATGGGCCCAGCTCGGTCAAAATGGATCCCACACTAGGGAAGACGGGACTCTGCTGTGCTCTGCAGGCTCTGTCTCTTCACACGTGGGGATCGCTGCATGAACAGGAGTGAAGACCCGATTGGGCAGAAGCCCTTCCTTGTTCTATTTTTGAAGCTTTTTGGCTGAAGCCAATGTTTCAGATGAGGAAATGAAAGTCGGCTGATGTAATTTAGTTTAAAATAGGTGTCACCTTTGGGGACCTAACCCAGATTGTAATTTTGAGTGCTGGGTATTCAGAACTCCGCAAATCGTGTGTCAGGATTGCAACTAAAAAGGTTTGGGGAATGGGGGAGGGTTGGCTCGTTTGTTCCAGTGGTTCGTCGATTAATAAACCTCCCTCCTGGTAGCTGTTGGGATCTCACTGGCCTGGGTAGGTCTTGGAAGATAGATGTTTTAGCACATCTTAATTTCTTTAACAGTTTAACTGATATACAAAACTTTGGATTGAGAGTTAGGAGAGCTCAGTTTGTGCCTTTGTTCTTCCCTTTGGAGAACAAGAAGGTGAGCGTGATAACCTCACGTAGTTGGGAGGATCTAGTAGGGTGCCCGACTGCGCAGGTGCAAGCGAGCTCAATCAGATTTTGCTGGAAGTTACCCTGTGAGAGCAGTTTGTTTGCTACTACCTTCCAGGGTCAAAGGGAGGGAGTGTCCAAACTTGCTTTGAGGGGGGAGGTTTAGGGAGCAGCAGGAGGGGCATGCAGAGTTGGCAGAGGTGCCCTCCACCTTCCGTGTGGCTCAGGAAAGCTATAGGCTACCCTCTAAACAGGCTATGCCCACCTGGAAGCCACAGTGGGAGGTGAGAGGGTGTGGATGAGATGCCATTTGCCTCCTCTCTCGAGTTGTTTTGAGATGCGTTCACTAATAAAAGCAGGGACATGCTTGTGCCGAGCCATCCTTAACAAGCGCTGATGCACAGGGGACATGCTTCGGGCCTTTCATGCAGCCTTGCGGAACTCGCCTGTCAACACCAAGAATCAAGCCGTGAAGGTAAAGGGGGTCACGCTGCAGCTCTGCTGGGTGGCGTCGGGACCGGGGCTGTGGCTGTCCATGTCCCCAGCCAAGCGTGAGCTCCCCGGGGCTCCAGGCAGCGTGTTTTGTCTCTGCAGCAGTGAGTGTCTCAGCTGGCACTGGGCAATGCTCCCATGGAATCCTCCTGGCACTCCTGACATCAAAGTGTCAGTGTTGATAGTAAAAGCTCCCGAAAGAAACAATCACCCCTCCCCAGGGCCTCACGGGTGAGAAGTCAGCCCAGCCCTTGCTGATAAAGCTATAAATTAATGTGCCACGTGGGACTTATCAGTGGTTATGCTTTTATAAGGCTATTGAAGAGGTTTATTTGCGTAAGGATTTTCAGTGCTTTTAAGATTTCCTGCCTTTTAAAAACTAGGTGAGAAGATAAAGTGGTGCTGCTTACTGCATCACTGAGGCTGTCTGACATTTCATCTCTGAGGCTAGAACGTGGTCCAGGGAAAGGGGTCTCTTTGAAGCTGGGATTTTGCCATCTTTTGACAGCATCTTGATGTAATCAGTGGGGCCTCCCTGGCCTGAGGGAAGATGGCACCTCTGTTGCTGGGGGTGCATGCAGAGTGAAGCTGCAGCCAGATAAGCCTGTTTTTAAAGTCGATCTCCACCGGTATGATCCTGTGGTGTCTAAGGCCCTCCTGGTGTCATCCAAATTAGTGACGCTTCTCCCCAGTAAGCCACTTATTCCCCCCAAAATAGTGGAATAACTTAATTGGCATAAATAAGGGATACTTTGAAATTTAAATCAGTAAAAGAGTTTCCTTCCACTTATTTAACCATCCCAAATGAATTAGAAAGTGTACAGTTTCTGGTGAATTCTGACCACTTGGTTTGGTGTTTCTGTGCCTGCAGTGGGGGACGTGGATGTGCCTGGCTGTGGCTCTGGGCCTCACTCCCTTTTTCTTTCCTCTGTAGGAACGAGCCCAGGGCGTGGTGCTGAAAGTCCTTACAAATTTTAAGAGCAGCGAAATCGAGCAGGCTGTGCAGTCACTGGACAGAAATGGCATTGACTTGCTCATGAAGTACATTTATAAAGGGTTTGAGAAGCCCACAGAAAATAGCAGCGCAGTGTTACTCCAGTGGCATGAAAAGGTAGGTGAACACGTTGCCCATGCAGGCCCCCGCTGGCTTACCCCCATCCCAGGGTTCAAATCAGCAAGCCAGATTTTCCAAAACAAACAGGGCAATCTGATAGGTACATGAGAACAAGGGGCCACGCCTAAAGACCTGGGACATCTGATCACTTACCTCTGCCAGGGATGCACCCAGTAGGGTTCCACTGTCTCTTATCACAGTCGCTTTAGCTGCTGATTTATGCTGGTTAGGTCACGGGGCCTGGTGACGGCATGGCAAGGCAGACGGGGCGTCCCAGATTGGGGGGGGGGGCAGGCATGCTGGTGGCGGCGGCTTCCTAATATTGTCTTTGCATTGGTGGAGGTGGTGGTCCAGGGGCGGGTCTTAGGAATGTAGGCTGAGGCCTCCAGCCAGCTCCAAGGGCTTCCTGCTCCGGCCTCGGCCTCCCCAGGGCAGAGTAGTGGCAGAAACCTTGACAGTCACTTGAAAGGGTCTTCATCCACCTGAAGGATAAAAAGCCGTGCCTGTCCTTTACGTGGGTTGCTGCAAGAGTAAAGCCTTTTGTCAAGCCTGTGTGCCAGTGTCCCCTCGCCCTGCAGAACTACAGGAAGCACGCCCACCATCACAGGAAGTCAGGCTGTCACTAACACGACGTCCTTCTGAAAAGACTCCATTGAGTTTTAAGGGAATTGTCTTCTTACTGAGGGGTTAGTCTCTTGGGCAGCCGTGGTGCTGGGCTGGAGTTGTGGCCTTTGGTCCTGCTGCTGGGCAGGCTCTGCCTGCTGGCCTGGAAGACGAGCTCCTGGGCTTAGTAAGTGGGGTGGCTGTGGTGCTTGGGAGAACTGAGCAAGCCCTGTGCAAGGTGTAGAGGCCGGGCCCTTGGGCCCCTTCGCAGCATCTTGGTGCTCAGCCCTCTTGGCATTAATGAGGGCTCGGGGGCAGCTCTGATGAGCTAGTGTCTAAGTGCCTAGGAACAGTTGTCAGAAGGGAAATTTGGGGGACTGTGCTATGTGTGCTTGGTAACAATGTTCTCAAGCCCAGTTCTGCTGCCTAAAGAGCTAGTAACTCCCAGACACTTGGCTCCAGCACAGGGCTCTGTCCCTAGAGTGTGGGCTCTGTTGCCTTGTCCTGTGCCTGTGCTCTTGCAGGCATCCTTGTCCAGGTCTGTGACATGGGAGGACCTAGGTCAGGGAATGCATGGTGCCATCTCCCCTGGCAAGCCAGCCTCCCCCTTGTCCATCCCGGTCTCATTGGGTATCATTTGACATGTTTCCTTTTCCTGCTCCCACAGGCATTAGCAGTAGGAGGACTAGGCTCCATTATAAGAGTTCTTACAGCGAGAAAGACTGTTTAAAAAAAAAAAGACTCATGTTACCTTGAGAAGAATTTTGGATGCACAGGCTGATGAAGAAGGGATTGACAATGGCCCATCTTCCTAGGAACTCCCAATGATTTCAGGACATGCATCCACTGAAGTGTATTTTATTTTCCAGGTGGAGGGAGAAATTGTCTTACTGTTTCCTAAATCCTTTGCAGGATCTGATAGTCTATGCCTTTGTTCACGAGTAATGCAGAACTGACATTGTGACCGTCTGCCAGCGCAGCTGGCCAGTGTTGGTCAGGTGTACCTGTGTGCACTGCCTGTTTAAAATGGGGATGATTTGGGCAGGTGCAGATCCAAGGGCTGTTGGGAAAGGGAGAGCTTGTGTTTTTGAAGTGGAAAACCCCTGAGGGTTTGTACAGACATCCCATCCTCCCAGAGAAGGCGGGCTCTCTTGGGTTCATTGTAAAGTGCCTGCTGCATCAATAAAGCTCTTGGCTTATTAGTATATACTTTGCAGTGTGTTTCATGTATGTAAAAAAAAAGGGTAATGAATGGAATGGAAATAAATGAGGGGTTGACTGTTCTGGAAATTCCATGTGGAGGGGGCAGACTTGCACCCCCGTTGAGCCCTCTTGCCACAGCAGTACCTCAGGCCTGGGTGACAGTGCTGCTGGCTGCTATGGAGAGATGTTTTGCTGAATAAGTATTTATTGTTTTTATTCCTTTGATTTGTATGTAATTTTGGAGCTTATTTAATTTAATAAAATGCCAAACATTCAATAATTGATCTAGGCTTTTAAAGTCTTCAATTTGTGTGCCTGCACTGGGAGTCTTTCGAGAGTAGGCCTTAGACAGGCCTGCTCACCATCTCCTGACGCCGGCTTTGGCTGTGTGTGGGGCAGAAACAGTCTCACCGTGAAGTTGACAGCTCTCTTTAAAGGATTAAAAGCCAGAAACAGGTCACAATCAGCCTATAGATATAAAAAGAACATTTTGTTCCTTAGAACTACTAAAAAGCGCCTCTTTGAAGAGCAAAGATGCTTTGGTTTTCTTTCCTTTTTTAGCGCACATCATGAGTTTGCAATCTGCTAAAGGCAAGGACCTATTCCTATTCCTGACGCTCCCCTGTCATGTGGCCTTGGAGATAGACGGTGACCAAAGTGACACAGTCCTCAACTCTTGCAGAACCCCCACCGTTCTTGGGGGGTAGGCCTACGCTGCTGGCTCATTAAATTACATGTATTCATTCACCCAACCTCTCTGGGGAAGTTCTTTCTGAAAGACAAATGCTCTGTAGTCCTTGAAGTATGAAATAGGAGACAATGTACTAAATTTAATAAGTCAAATACCGACACAAAACTGTATCAAGTAAAACCCACTGTAATTGCATCTGGATTGAAGAACTTTAATCAAAAAGTATATTGCACCACAAATGAGTTTTCTACAGCAATTTTAGATAATACAGTCCCTATTTACAACATGGAGGGAGCGTCCAGATCCAAAGCTTATAAAGGGCTATATATAGTGTATCACAGAATGTTTATACACGTAAAAGTGCATGAAATCACTTAGAATCATCCATCTTCCTCTTAAAGCTGAAGGAAGTTCAACATGCAGGAGGAAAGCCTAATCAGAATGAATCCTCTAAGCAAGTACAGGCTGAGTAATGGGCCCACAACTACACCTAGACCTGCTGGGGGACGGTGGGGGTGAGACCAGCTCAAGGGCTGCAGAGGCCAGAGGACTAGAACAGGCTCCCAACTGCTGGAGCCGCCTCTGGCGAGCCCTGCACTGCCTGACCTTTGGGATCCTCTCCTGGAACAGGTGGAAACGCTACCTCTTCCTCATCAAAATTACAGAACAGATGGGACTCCTGTGTTGTCCCCACCAGGTAAATGGAAAATAGCATTCTAAAAAGAATGGACATCTGCAGGGAGGAGTCGGGAGAGACAGGTAACTGAAGGATGGGTCACTTGGGTGGCAGGGAGCACGAGCGGGGACGAAGGTGATGCGGCCCTTGCTTGGTATGTTTAGGTCTGTGCACATGTAGCAGGTTAACTCTGCAAATCCTGTTTTTCTGTGAGAAACTATAACCCTAAGCATAACTGAGAAACAACTTTACATCAGGAGCTAACAATAAATTTAGCAGCTCCAGTTATTAATTCAATTTATTTAATCAATGAGACTTTCCTCAAATGAAATGAATAAATCGTTTCCCTTTAGATTGGATATTGCGGCTTCTCCAGGGCAAAATGATAATGAACACAAGTTTTTAATCAGTCACCACGAGCCACCTGCACGCTGTCAAGTACTCAGCCAGCTGCGGGCTGTGGATGCCATATATGACTGGTGTCATCTTAACTATTTGGGGGTAGGTGAGAGAGGTGGCTCCACATCCAGGGCAGACCACCTCCAGTGGTGGTCAAGGCTGGGGGGCGGGACAGCTGCTGCCTCCTCTGAATACCGCAGACTGCTTAACAGTAGAAAACGTGAGTAGCATCTGCTCAGTGTTAACAACCCAGAATTCAGCGCAGAGCAAATGAAATACACCACTGCTTCTGCGGGAAGCAGAGGCCATAGAATGCTAGTGAAGCTACAGAAGCACAGGAATCCCAATCTTACAAAGTTTCCTCTGGATGCTCTGATTTTCCTTTAGGAACACCATTAAATGGACTTTATGAAACAGAATACATGTTTATCATAGTGAAGAACTTCAGCTATAAAAAACAGTTTAAAATGGTTTACAGCAACCTATCCAAGACAAGTACATTCATTAAAAAGGCAATTGAGTGTATTTGGTACTAAGGATCTTTTTATACATTTGCTAGTTTTCTTCAGTAAAATGAGATACTGCCAGCTGCGTATTCTTTCATCCACACTGGCCCCAGAGAGTCTTAAAAATGTACATATCTAAAGTTCTAGGCAGTTTGAGAAACAAGGTAAAATAATTTTTTGAGAGGAAGGGTTAAAAAGCCTCTTCTAACTCACCTGGACCAAAACGTGCTAACAGGGAAGGGGACAAATGAAAGCCACCCTGCTGAGTTGGCTCTTCCCAGCAGAAGCAGGTGAGTCTGGCCTGCTGGGCACCGTTTCAAAGGGCTCTCTTTACTCCGGTGTCCACTACGTGAGGGATCAGGTGCCTCCTCCCTGCCAGATGCCGATGGCTTCAGCTTTAAGATCTAACATTAACAGGATTCACGTGCACACAGGTGCTGGCCGGGCTGGGATGTTAGCAGCACTGGAAACATGGGTAGTGTCAGGACCCTCCCGTTTGTGACCAGAATGACAGGATCAGTTACCTCCTGAGGTTCGTATCAGTCTGCAGGAAAGTGGGCCTTAAGTCTTGTAAACAATGTTTAGACGCATGTACAAAATACTGCAGTTACAGTGATTAAAAACCCACCCAGACTGGTGTGTCAGTGTTCTTTTCACAGAAAAAGTGTCAGCCATGGAGTTCCATCCTTGGGTAGTTCCATCTAGGACCATGGTATTCGAGGGTTGGAGATGGATGGCCGGATGCTGCCCTTGGGAGCTGGCTTGGACCCAAACCATGACATCTGTGTTTGAAACAGGAAAGGCTCCTGAGATGAGAATCAGGACTAGGTGCAGCGGACGCTGAAAGAGCCTCCCGCATATCTGGGCCACCCCCTCCCGCCCCCACGCATCCTGCCTCTGGCTGAGAGCAGAGCAGTGAAGACAATGGTTGCAGGCAGGGTCGAGAGCCCATTCTACGGGAGGAAAACGTGAGAAAAAACCGAGTTCATAAGAACAAGGTGGTGGAATTACAGGTATTTTTCCCATAGCATTTTTTCCTATTATATAATTTATGCAGGTACTTTTTGAAATTTTTTCATTCTTTCAAGTCTGGGTGCTGGACCAGACTAGGGCTACTGATGAAGTGGTATCAATGAATGTTTTGGAAAACGAGGTCGGTTGGTCAAGTATAGCGCAGACCTGTGGGCACAAAGCATCACAGCATGTCCTCAGTAAATACCGCCCTAGTCAAGTTCATCCAAAAGCACCTTCTAAGCTGATAGATAACACAGCTGTGGGCTGCTTGCACCTGCTGGTACTGGGATCACGAACTCCATTTTTAGAAGCTGGACGGCCGACCAGGGAGCCCTACCTTATACTCCAGGGTTTCTTTGAGCATGTTCTCTTCCTCTTGCGAAAAGTTCAGCAACACTGACACAGCTTTTATAAGATGAAAAGCCTGAAACAAAGTAAGTTTTGCGGCCTGGGCCCAAGTGGAGGTGGTACAGGGGGAGTCGGGACTAAATGGCAGTGTTTCTGGCTGTTCCTGCGTGTACGCTCCCGACTTGGTGAGCAAGGACATGTGGAGGGTGAAGCTGGGCATTCTGAGCTCTGACGGCAATGACAGGTTCTTTGGCTCCCCTCCGTCTTTTACTTCAGGGATTGGCAAAATCACCAGGACAACTCAGCAGCCATCCTGCTCTTCGGCAGGAAGCAGGGAGGCTGGGCGGGCGGATTCGGTTCCCTGGACACTGGCCTCAGCATCCAACCCATATGCCCTCCCAGGGGCCAGATTCCTGCTAGGTCCCCCTCTGCTTGTTGCTCAGTCAGCAGGTCAATGCCAGCTGGAGAATGACTAAGTGTCCACACTGGTGGTCAAACTGGAACGCGGGAGAGGAAGAAAGAAATGGACTTGGTAGGAAGCCATGCAGAGCTCGGACAAACGAGCCAAAGCTGCGATGGAACTCAGTACCCAAAAGGCAACTCAGAAGCCCTTTACCTCGGATTCGCGACAGGACATGAATTTTAAAACCACATGTTTAAGGTACTCGAAATTGATCTCGCGGGCATCAGGCAGGTCAGCGTTATTTGTGACAGAAGGGGCCATGTTTGGCATCTCAGGGCCGGGCTTCTCCCGGACTTCAAAAAGCTCATTATCGGGTCTGATTTTCTGAAAAACCAATGGAAAGATGCTACATTAAACCGCTCAAGACAGGTCTGAAATCACCTGGGAGATTCACCTGGCCCATGCTGTGACCACCTGCTGGTCGTCTGCAACAGCCTGCACACAGCTGGCAAAAGGGCCCCCCTGGGAGGAAGCGCCAGTGTCTGAAGAAGGCTCAGCCCCTCCAGGTGGGGTGGACGGCTGACAGGAGGGAGAGAGGTCACCTGGGGAAGTTCCGACATTTCCTTTGTGTACCCCAGCCAATGGCGGAGGTGCTGCTCTTCTATGTCTGGGCTGGCACTCTGCCATTCACATGGGGTGCACACATCACCTCACTGACTTCTCTTGACAACATACAGGCCTGAAGGGGATATTCAAGCTGGCAGGGCCACTGTCCCACCAGCCAACATCTGACCTCCCAGAGACCCCTTGCAATCAACTGGGGGAAGGGGAGCATCATCAGGCGGAAGGGATCCCAGGTAGGACCAGAGGGGAGAAGGGGGGCACTCACCAGTTCCTTCTGCAGCGTCTTTTTGAGTTCCAGCATCCTCTGCTGCATCTGCTTTATGGTCTGAGACAAACCCCCCACCCCGCAAAAGCTGTCTGTTAAATCACCGTCTTTAAGGTGCAAAGGATAACAGAACAAACAAGATACTCTCTTGGGTCCCTTTCATCTGTTAGAAGTCCCTGCCTGGTCTCCTAAAGGCTTGAGCTGTCACACCTGTGCGCCGGCTGCCATGGGCTCTTCCCCTCCATGCAGCTGTGCACACACTTGCTCTTCAGGCCCGTCAATGGCCACCAAAGTCATCAGATACTCCTCTGTGGAGCGTGTGAATGCCGCAGGGCTGTCCCACCCTCCCCAGGGGCTCTGTTCTCAGGACTGCTTCCAGGGCTCGCCTCCATAAGCAGTACAGCTAGAAGCATCTCTGTACAGTCGTTTTTGTCCTTCAGAATTATATTTATGTGTATGATCCCCAAGTAGAATACTCAGGCCAAAATTTATGGTTCTTATCACTACCACTGCCTCCTGAAATACTGTAATTTGCGATGCTTACTTGGACAGTGTAAGAGATCAGGGCGTCTCTGCACAGAGCAACATTGGTTTTGTATCTTTCACTTATTTTATTTTTAAGTGTGTTTAATTATAATAGTATTATGAGCCTTAAATGTAATTTACTACACATTCCATTAATCACTAGAAACTGTTTTCCCAATGAAAAAATAGAGCAATGAACCATACGGGAAAAAATTTTAAATAAAAATTTCTCCAAAGCCTCATATATGTAATATATTAAAATGAGTTTTTCCTGTGGACTTTCAGTTCATGTCACCATTCCTGCATCAAGTAACTAGAATTTTGAATAGTATTTTTCATTTTCAGAGTTTTCACAGCTTTCTACAGTTTTCTTAATTATACCTTTTAATGTGACAGTAACTCTAGGGGATGCCCCATGTTTTAGTGCGTTTCCTCCTCATTTTTAAACAAAGCCATAATATGCTTTGTTTTCTCGAGAGAGGCATCTCCACAGTCTCTAGAGGAATGAGAGGACCGGTCAGAGGAGCAGCAAGTCCTGCCAGGCACAGTAAACTGCCACCCACACCCCCATTTTACAAAATGGCAACGCGTTGTTTCAGTTTGTATTCTCTTGGTTGACCATTAGGATGGACATACCCTCAAAAGTGCATTTGCTATTTTACTTTATGTTACTTGATTTTCTAGGATTTTGGCTCATTCATTAATTCATCCAACAAATACCGAGTCCCTACTATGTGCCAGACACTGTCCTAGAGGCTGGGGAAATAGTAATCAACAAACAAAAAATGTCTGCCCTTAGGAGGCAAAAGTGTCAAAACCAAATACACAGTATATCAGAAGACATGGAGGAAAAGAAGGTAAGGTGACAGGAGCTCTGGTGGTGAGGGCTGACGGGCTAGGGAGGCCTCACTGACAAAATGATACCATAAAGGAAGTGAGGGTAATTGGGAAGCATCTTCTAGACAGAAGGCTCAGCAAGTGCAAAGGCCCTGAGGCAGGAGGGTGCTTGATATTCACAGAAAGGCAAGGCTGATGTGCCTGAGAGGGAGTGCTGGGGATAGGAGAGCGGGTGCGGTGAAAGGCGCATGAGGGCAGGTCCACACAGGGCTTTGTGGGCCACTGCAAGGGCTTTGGCTTTTCCAGAGATGGGAAGTCATCACAGGCTGGAGCACAGGAGTGACAGGGAAACCAGTTAGAAGCCCAACACCACCCTCTAGGGAAGAGAGGACGGTAACCTGGCCTGGGGTGCTGGCAGAGGTAGGGATGAGAAACAGCTGGGTACAGTCTGAAGGGAGAGCCAAAAGGATTTGCTAATGGTTTGGAGGTTGAGGGGGTCGAGGACGACGCCAAGGTTTTCCCCATTTACTGCCGTAGGAAAGATGGCAGCAGACACTAGGGAGGATGTAAATCTGAAGTACGGTTTTCGAAGTTTAAAGTTTCAGATGCCTTTTAGACAGGCGTGTGCAGATACGGAGCAGATAGATACTGGAGTCTAGAGTTCATGGGAGCTGTCTGGACTTGAGAGACGGATGTGGGAGCCAGCAGCGTACAGAATGGGTGAGAGCACCAATTTAGAGGAAAGATCCGAGGCTGGACCCTGGGGAACAGTGTTTGTGCACTTTTCTGTGTATATTTTACATTTCACAGGAAGAGATTAACATGCGTGTGAAAGAGCAAGAGAGAGACAAGTGGGGAAGGGAGGGACAGAGGTGAAAGAGAAAGAGAATGAACACTTTTTCCCTTTGTTAAAGATCTAAAACAGGTCGACACACACAATCACACAATTGGGGGGCAGAATTTCAGGCAAGAGCAATAACTACCCAGCACATTTAACTTCACAGGGCACTTGAACAGCCAAGATCAAATGAAACACTGCATTTACACAGGAAGAAGCCTGGCAGGGAGGGTGGAATCATGACATTTATTAAGCCTCTGCCCAATACCAAAAATTTTATAGGACAGCTAACAAACACTTTCATTTCACCCCCCAACATCTCCCTCCCCACCCAAATAAAAACCAATTAAAGGCAGATATCACTGCTATCAGTTCACAGCTGTAGAAAGGAAGTACACAGTTTAGGTGACAATATGGGTCCAATATGACCCAGCCTGTGACAGCAGAGGTGGCTGGGCACACCCAGATTTGCTACTGCTCAAGCTGTAATACTCTGGACATTATCTCTAGTGGGGGGCAGGGGAGAAGCCTGGTGGAGTGTGAAAGGAAGGCGACAATGCAGGAGGAAAACAGAAGAGGAAACGCAGGGAGAAGCACTTTGGATGAGAGCGCATATCTCCCCCAAGAGGTGCCCAGGGGCATAAGCGAAACTCTCAGAAGGGACTGAGAAAGTTTCGGGCAAAAGGACTGGGAAAGAGCAGAGATGTAAACAGCCGAGGTAAAGAGCAGCCTCACCTTATTTTTCTCTAGAAGTTGCTGCTCCAAGTCCTGTTTTTCCTTCTGGAGTTGCCTGAGATCCATGGCCCCCACCTCACCATTGGGTATTCCCTCTGCATCCGGGAGCTGGTATGTGGGGTCCCGCAAGGCCCTCGACGTTCCCTACAGGGTGGTGGCAGCAAGTTGAGAGCCAGGACAGGTAATGGTCAAGCTAAGCCACAGGTCTATGGGGAAGGAGACCAGACTCGTTCCACAGCTGTGGACTGTGTGCTCCAAGAACCAAACAAACTATGGCGAGCCCATCCCATGCCTTCCAGAGGTACAACCAGTTTTCCACGTAACCAGTCTGCTCGGAAGGAAAGGGCTCTAACACCTGAACACTGATCGGTGTCGCCACATCCAATGGGCTCCTCCAGGCAGTTAGGCGGCCCCACGTTAAGGAAAGGAAGCTAAAGCACAGGGCAGTCACATGTCCCACATCCTGCATCTAGAGAACCCAGGGCGCTCCCGTGTCTTTCCACTGCTGCCTCCTGCTGGCAGATAGTGGCAGCCAGCCCGTGTCTTGCTGTGGCGCACGGGGGCCACCACCCCAGGGCCTGGCAGGCACAGACGGGACTTACGTGAGGCTCACTGACTGAGAGCGCCAGCCCCTGCTCCTGGCCCGGGAGCCTCAGCAGGTCCTCCTGCACAGCAGCTGCCTGGCACTCGGCTGCCCTCAAGCTCCGCAGGGCCTCCAGTTCACTCCGCAGCTGCTGTGTCTGCAGCAGGGCCGTGTCGTGACCTAGGCCGGGCAGAAGGGAGGTGAGTGCCGGGAGCCCGGTGACTACGCTGCATCATGACGGGGCCAGCTCAGGGCAGGGGTGCTGGGCAGGAAGCAGTGAGAAGGCTCAGCCAGGGCCAGACGCCTCACCTTTCTTCAACTGGAGAATCTCCTGTTCTTTCTGGAGAATCACTTCATTTTTTCCCTGCAGACTCTGCTCCTTCTCTTCTACTATGGCTGTCAGGTTTGCAACCTTGGAGAGAAAAACCAACCTGAGAGAAGGTTGGCAGCAGTAACCCCATCTCCTCCAAAGGAATGTCCACTTTCTACTCCCCAGTGTCCCCCCATGAATCTCGCCCTGAAGCACAGCCTAGCACACACCCCAGGCTGAGCTCTGCTCCTATAAACATACACAAAGTTCTCGTTGGCAGGGGCCCTGCACAGGGGCAATTGCCCTCATTGCCCCTCGGGACTGCACTGGGCCTACCAGAGACGCGGCCCCTCTGCCCAGCCTTCCAACAAGCTGTTAGAACCGTAACATCCCGAGTGCCTGTGACATGCCCAGTTCATTCTACATGACCTCATGGTATCCTGGAAGGTGTGACTGTCCTAGAGTCTTTTCAGAGGCATCTCTGAGACTCAGACCTGTTAAGGATTTCCCCAAAGCTTGAGCCAACCCACTAGGTCTGGGGCCTGATGCCGCGTCTGTCTTCAAAGGCAGGCTCTTCCCACACTTCCCGCTGAGAGCCCACCTCAAAGAATTAGAGCCCAGTAGGTACCTGCGTACGGGCTTTTCCACAGGTGATGTTTTCAATAATAACTGACCATCACAAATCATAAGGCCATCCTACGGGGTGAAGGTTTTTTTATAACGTTTTTCTCCCACCTTCCTAGAGACTTGAGGGGAATTACACAGCGGCCGGCATTCCTGAGACCTGTGTCCATACCCAGCCCTGGGCAGACAGGGAGGTAGGTTGGTCTCACCTGTTCCTGGAACTCTTCCCTCTGCTTCCGCACCTCCTCCAGTGCTTGGGCCATTGCTACGCTCACAATTTCTCTTTGGTTCCATTCTTCCTACAGTCCAGGACACAGGCAGGAGATTGAGCTCAGACGTTTTTAGCTGCACACATCATATGAAGCCCATAGAGGGAGCACTGTCTTACAGGGTCAGACTAACATTCTTTCTGCTTCCCAAGGTTCCCAGGCTGCCCTATTGCGGCAATTCTTCTGCTTCCCTCTGAGACCTGTCATGGTGGGCAACCCACCGATCTCTCTAGAAACGAGCACACTCCTGAGGGCCAGCTGTCCTATGAGCACACCAGGCAGTACTCGGGCTAAGGCTTGGGGACCTAGAACTTGAAGAGCTGGTCTAATGAAATCGACACAGAACGAGAAGACAGACTGGCAAGCCCCTGTGAATGGTGTAATGGACTGGGACAATCTGATCACAGAAAAAGTAATAAGCAATTACTGAATTTTTAAAAGAGCAAAATGTCACAGGCTCATCAAAATAACCCATTTTACAGGAGAGAAAACTGAGGCTCTGAGAGGTTAAGTACTTTGCCCGAGGTCCTAGAGCTAGTAAGTGGCATAGCCAATTTTAAGCCAGCTCAGAGCCAAGCCTTTGGATGCGAGACACCACTACCCAGAGTACCTTCTACCACGAGCAGGGCTGCTTTGCCGGCCTCCTCCAGAACATGGACTATCTCCTGACAAACACATCAGTCCTCTTCCCAGAGACAGATGCCATGCTCGCCCATCAACCCCCAGATAAATAGTATGACTTCTCCGGTGCCTGCATACTGGGCAAGGATGTCTGCTGTTTCTGTCTACCCAGAATCACCCTTTTTTGGGCACAAGAGCCTCATCAACGCTATTCTCCACTCCCACCCCATAATTCCATAGTTCTGATAGGGCTGCCAGTAATGGTACCCCCATGTTGTGGCTATAAGGATAGGCATGTGATTCAGGCCTGGACAATCATAGTACTTCATCTCCCTGGACAAATCAATTTGTTCAAAGGGTGGCCCTGTCACCCAAGATGAGCCAATCAGAATCCCCTTTCGTATCAGAATCCTTTTGTTATATGGTGACGCTGAGAGGGCTGCTAAGCTGAAATGCTATCAGCTTAGAGCTGCTGTGGTGATGTCCATCTGCTCTGTAGGACGCAGTCTCCAACATGGGGAAAACCAAGGACAAGAGCTGGGTGAATCACAGGGCAAGAGACAGCAGAACCAGGACGAGCGGAGACCTGACGCCCCCAGGTTCCAGCCAGACAAGTCTTTCTGGTTCTGTGAGCTACTCAACTCCTACCAAACCTCCCTTTCCACTTATGCCAGTGCAAGTGGGTTAATGGAGGGCGATGTCAGCCTCATGGCCAGTGGCATTCTTGGCTCCTACTGCACAGTTGTCAGCCCACCTCTAGTAGCCAAGGAAAACTGGTACCTGAACTCAAAGGCTGACAGTGGCATCCAGAACTACCCCAGACAGCACCCCTCACCGGGGGAGGCTCTGGTGATGTAGGAGAAAGAGCAAGAGGTTTCAGGCTGGGTGGAGCTATGGAACCCTGGACCTGTGTGCCCAGGTGGGGAGGTGACAGCAGTGCCATGCCTCTGCAGGAGACTCTCTGAGGAAGTCCAGAAGAGACACTATGCTGATGTCTAAGAGGATAAGAGGCAGACTGAGCGAGAAGACAGGGAAGCAGATCAGGGCAGGAAGCAGAGACTCAAAGCACCTCCATGCCAGGAGCTGCACTTGGCACTTTCCGGCCGTGGTCATGCTTGATTCTCAGGGTAATCCTGGAGGTCAAGAGTTATAATCTTCAGTTTAAAAAAAGGAAACCGAATTCCCTCAAGAACCAGCTAATGATGGGCTAGTCTGGCATGCAGAACCAAGTCTGTGCTACTGCCAC